>NC_091283.1:412736005-413346505 GCF_032444005.1 Ranitomeya imitator | reverse complement strand
CCCGCCTGTATACCAGTTCCAACCAGAGTATCAACCCTGTCTGCCTGAGTGCCAGCCGTGCCCGCCAGTCTGCCTGAGTGCCAGCCGTGCCCGTCTGTCTGCCTGTGTCTCCGTCAAGCCAGTCTGCCCGTCAGGGCCTCTGCCATACCCATCCATTAGCCAGTGTCACAGCTGTGCCTGCCTGCCTGTGTCTCGTCCCCGGTGGGATCAGCATCCACAGTCAGACTCCACCCTGGAGTGGCACCTGGTAGCTTCCTATTGCACAAGTCTGACCTCACCATCAGAGGCTCCAGCGAACACCTAGGAAGCTACTTAGTTAAGCCCCTTAAAGGGATGTTTAGTCTGTGGTCCAGTGGGGCCACACCCCCAGACGCCCGCGCCAACCAGTCTCGGCGCGAGCGTTACAACCAGTCTGTCACTGTAAACCTGTTTGCTGTAAACGATATCTATAACCCTGTATGTAACCCCTTTCTCATGAACAGCACCATGGAATTAATGGTGCCATATAAATAACTAATAATAATAAGTTGTGGCCATGCATAGTACTTGAGCAACGCAGCCCCTTCACTCAGTTACTTTTGGCAGTGTTGTGCTGTTTCTGCGTGTTTTGTAGGTTGGGGTTAACATTTCCCACGTTTTCTATTCTAAGTGTAGGATTCCCAGCAGCAAAGTATTGCATTATAATAATGTGTTGATTTGGTAGGGAAGCAGTGACCGTGACCACTCTTAATTAATTATATTCGTAAAAACAGGGCTTTGTGAGATAGAAGCGGTGTCCTAAAGAGGATAGAAGAATCTTGACAAGAATTGGATCATAGACAGATGTTGTAAGAATCATTCTGCAGCAGAGTATCTCAGGAGATGAGTGACCTGATTTTTCAGGAGACAGTGACCTCTTCACATACAGGGACATTTCCATTGTGATGGATTTCTATAAGAAAGCGAGTCTATGTAGCGATGGGCACGGGACTGGATGGCAGCCCTTCTACTTAGGAGGGATAATGACGGTAAGGAGCTGATTTCCTGAGGAGTTGGAATTGTCTTGTTGAGATAAGAAATTGTTTGTTAACTTATAAGCCTTAACTAATGATCAAGGCTCCTAAATAGTCCTAAAGATTTATAGCGCAGTAATTAGTATTTTCCCCTCATTATTTTTAATTGTTCGTTTTGATACATCGGTGTTTTGTGTCTCCGCCGCGACGTAATGCCGCGTGTAGGCAGCTTCTTTCTTAAGTGTGGGAAATAAAAGTTGGCAATTATTGCTGGCGCACAGTGACAATATTACTGCAACATCGACCCCCCTCTTGTGAGCGACGTCTTAAAGTAGATCTCCCTCCGTCCCCTGGAGCTGCCCTCGGGCTCTCCATAAAAGATGCTCATCTTCTGAAAGGAAATTAAGTTTTCCATCCTAAGGAGAAGCAAATTAGAATGGCTGCATCCCCCTGTCTCGGGATGTAGGGACAACTGGCACGTTGTGCGCCAGTCGACTGCGCTCCAGCAGCCTCCTGTGAAACCCAGCTGTGAAAAATGACAAGAGAGACTTCTGTGCGGGCAGACGGGATCTGGAAACACTCAATCCTGCCAGCCTTGCCAGAATGAGACCCCCACCACTCCAAATTCACACACTTGCTGCAAAAAGAAAAAAAAAACAGATGGCACCCAACACAATTAGGGCCAATGCCAGAAACAGGCATTGTTCTTTTACTGAAGACGGGAGATGATCATTTTTAGAACGTTTCGATGCTTTGACTTGCAGGAGGCGTAAATGCCATGGGGGAAAGTAAAATGTTTTTGTTCTTAAAGATGCTGAATCTAAGCTACGCGCCCATCTCTTATAAATGTGCACCAAAAAGTTGGCATATCAAAGCAAAGTCTGGGATACAATTTTAATTGTAGTTATTTGCAAATATTACTTTTAGAGACTCGGTTCCTCTTTTTTATTTTTGGCGCAAGATCTAAAACCCCTAGTGAGTTGCAGAACAGAATTGGGACAAGGCTTTAGACTAGGGAAACATGGCGACTTTGGCTGTGACAACTGTTGCACGACCAGGGTTTGCTCGGTGCCACTGTACTAGTGAATGGGGTCGCATTGCAACCCCGATGGAGCTGAAACAAGCAAGTCACAAAAAAGTCCAATGAGGTTGGACTCCATGCTTGTCACAAGTACCCCGGAGTTGCATTCACTTGTAATCTGCTGGGATGTAACAAGAGCACTGAATGATCTTTGGTGTCGTGGCCAAAGTAGCCCCATTCTGAAGGAGAATATCTAAGATTAGGAAAAAGTGGCTGCTGGCATCCAAAAAATGACACCACATTTATCCATTGATTAAGTCTGCAGCTTCAGTGAAATTGCTATAATTTATGTATATAGCGGCAACATGTTTCAAAGCTCAGTAGAAAAATTATCACCACTCATATTGGTCCATGTCCTCATTTGGTCTTACAACTTAAATTCCAATTGGACCAATTAGTACCACTCATGGAGTTGTAGGAGAAAACCAGAGTACTCCAAGAAAACCAAAGTCAACATGGAGAGAACATAAAAACTCCATGCAGATATTATTCCTATTTTATCCCCAAATGAATGGGAATAAAATCCTAAAGCATGGTTGATGTGTTCTGACTGATGGAGTAGATTTTTGTCACCCAGATTTAAGTCACACTCCAGGCAAAACTGATGCCCTGTGTTTTGCCTCGAGCTGGACTCAAGGGGATGGAGCATGAAGCTGATTCTCCCTAGAGTTCTTTTAAATACTATGTCATGCACCAGCCCTCCAGGCCTTGCGATGGAAGAATGGGCATAAAAGTATCGCAGGGCCGGCTCCAGGTTTTTGAGGGCCCCGGGCGAAAGAGTCTCAGTGGGGCCCCCCCTTTAACATATACCACGATTCATGATTGCATATAAACACAGCCATGTAGTATATAACACAGCCCATGTAGTATATAGCATAGCCACGTAGCATATAACAGCCCAAATAGTATATAGCACAGCCACATAGTATATAACACGGCCCACGTAGTTTATAGAACAGCCATGTAGTATATAGCACAGCCCACGTAGCATATAACAGCCCACTTGGTATATAACAAGGCCCATGTAGAGTATATAGAACAGCCATGTAGTATATAGTACAGCCCACGTAGCATATAGCAGCCCACATAGTATATAACACGGCCCATGTAGTATATAGAACAGCCATGTATTATATAGCACAGCCCACGTAGCATATAGCAGCCCATATAGTATATAGCACAGTCACATAGTAACATAGTAACATAGTTAGTAAGGCCGAAAAAAGACATTTGTCCATCCAGTTCAGCCTATATTCCATCATAATAAATCCCCAGATCTACGTCCTTCTACAGAACCTAATAATTGTATGATACAATATTGTTCTGCTCCAGGAAGACATCCAGGCCTCTCTTGAACCCCTCGACTGAGTTCGCCATCACCACCTCCTCAGGCAAGCAATTCCAGATTCTCACTGCCCTAACAGTAAAGAATCCTCTTCTATGTTGGTGGAAAAACCTTCTCTCCTCCAGACGCAAAGAATGCCCCCTTGTGCCCGTCGCCTTCCTTGGTATAAACAGATCCTCAGCGAGATATTTGTATTGTCCCCTTATATACTTATACATGGTTATTAGATCGCCCCTCAGTCGTCTTTTTTCTAGACTAAATAATCCTAATTTCGCTAATCTATCTGGGTATTGTAGTTCTCCCATCCCCTTTTATAGTTCTCCCATCCCCTTTTACATATTATATAACACAGCCCACATAGTATATAGAACAGCCATGTAGTATATAGAACAGCCATGTAGTATGTAGCATAGACATGTAGTATACAGCACAGCCCCCCTACCCCCAAGAATGGCCCCATAGTCCAGTACTCACTGTTAGTTACAGAAAAAAAAAAACTCCTCACCTCTCAACGTTCCGGTGCTGCGCTGCTCCCTCCCTGCTCCGGTCTCAGCGGCTACCGCTGCACTGCCTGACACACAGCGAGTGCGCGATGACATCATTGCGCACCCGCAGTGTCAGAGGCAGAGTGGGGAATGATGGAAGAGGGAGCGTCAGGTGACGCTCTCTCCTCCATCATTTGCTTTGAACTTTACCAGCAGACGCCGGTAAAGTTCAAAGCGGCAGCAGGGGAGTTGGTGCTTGCGACAGGCGCCCTCCCCTGCCTCACAGGGGCCCCATAGCAGCTGCGTGATGTGCCGTTAGCTGAGGGCCCCTGGGGGAGCGGGGGCCCTAGGCACTGGCAGCTTCCTGCTCCTAACGCCGGCCCTGAATGGGCCCCCCTGTCTCGCCACGGCCCCGGCCTTTGCCCGGGTACGCCGGGTGCTGACGCCGGCCCTGAAAGTATGGCACCTAGCTATTGACTTGGAACATAGGTGAGAATAAAGGGAGCAGAAATGGAAATTCAACCACCTGATGCCTCCTTTTCCCGGCATCATCTATCACTTAGGCACCTATGCCTAACCCCTTAGTGACCACCAATACGTCTTTTTACTGACCTGTGATATAAGGGACTAACATCCCCCCGATGGGTGACAATCCTGTAGCTGTCAGCTGTACATCATAGCTGACAACTTGCTGCATCAGCCACAATCAGTGTTGGCACTGACTTTGGTCCGTTAACCCCTTAAATGCTGTTTACAGCAGTAACTACAGCATCTAAATGGTTAACAGAGTGTTGGGGCTCCCTCTTTATTCCCATCCGCACCCTGAAATTTTGATTGTATGGTCCTGATGTTTGCCATGGCAGTTCACAGCTAAACAATGGCCTTATTGTCTGCCAGCTATAGCGACCTGTTCAAAATGTATCAACATTTAAGTTTTCACTCCTACCATGCCAATTTGCATTAATTCCTGAAAAGCATCTGAAGGGTTAATGAACTGTTTCAATGCAATTTTGAATATGTGGAGGGGTGCGATTTTTAAAATTATATCACATTTGGGGGTTTACAGTATATAGGACCCCCAAAGTCACTTCAAAACTGAATAGGCTAAAAAATAAGTTTAGTAAATTTCTTTGTAAAAATGAAAAATGACTGCTACATTTTTAAACCTTCTAAAATCCTAACAAAATAAAACAACATTTTCCAAATGGTGCGGATGTAAGGCAGACATGAGTGAAATGTTATTTAATAACCATTTTATGTGGTATGACTATCTGGATTAAAGGGATAATCATTCTTAGTTTGAAAATTGCATCTTTTTTTAAATTTTTGTAAAATTTCTGATATTTTTAGAAATAAACACAAAAGATATCAACTTAAATTTACCATTATCATAAAGTATAATGTGTTATGAAAAAAACAGTCTCAAAATCACTGGGATATGTTAAAGCATTTTAGAGTTATTGCTACATAAAAAGACACTCTTTAGATTTTAGAAAAATTGGGGTTGTCCCACAAACAAAGTTGATTTTAGTCAATATACCTTGGAATAATAATAATTTCCACAATTGGATGTATATAAATAAAATGTTCCTGTGCTGAGATAATCTTATAAATGTGCCTCTGCTGTGTGCTGTGTAACGGCGGTGTCTGACCATGCAGGAGCATGTTCTGATCATACCACAGCTCCTGGGCAGGGGAGGAAGCAAAAAAGTATGCAGGTACACAGCAGGGACTGCAAATAATTATTTCTTTGAGGTAAAATAGTTTTTAAAAACAGACAGGGAAATGTTTTATCTCACAGAAAGAATCAGCTGTGATCCTGTGCTGTCCTGTCTATATACTCTCTTTTGGTTCCTCCCCTGTCCAGGAGCTGTAGTATGGTCAGACCATGTTCCTGAACGGTCAGACACAGCCATTACACAGCACACAGCAGGGGCACATTTATAAGATTATCTCAGCACAGGGACATTTTAATTAAACACAACCAATTGTGGAACTTATTATTATTCCAACATCTATTGATTAAAATCAACTATAAAATTAACTTTGTAGGTAGGAAAGCCATTTTATTCATTCTTGCATGCTATAATTGGCAGGTTCGACACCTTCTGAACTTTCTAAAGCATGTTGGCATCTTTCTGAAGGGTACTGCCATCTTCCTGGAGGGTTCTGCCATCTTTCTGGAGGGTTCTGCCATCCAGAAACACTGGAGTAGATACAGCATTGATGAGAGCCCTTAATGTTTTTGAGATAAGATCAATGTTTTGAAAGAAGAATTTTAGGTATATCTTGGTGTAGTATTTGCTACATGTGTTTTTTGGTGGCTCAGAAACATTTCTAGACCTAGTTTCTGGTTTTACCGCATGGGGTTTGAGTCCTAATGCCTCAATTAGCTAGATATGTGATTCAAGGTAATAAAGGATCTTGCCTATGTACAAGTTGGGATTTCTACTGGAATTACATTGACTATTTACATTTTTTTTAACTGACTTCCTTGCATGTTACAGTGATTCCAAAAGTGGATAGAGTTTGGCTCAACTACCGCAACCTTGTAAACGCTTTGCAGAAATCAACAACTAGGCCATCTCTGTCTCTCCAGATTCCTCACTAAGCCCCTGATATGCCTGGAGCAGGTGATAAGCATTTTCCGCTCATTGAGTGGATAATATTTGCTCTAATTAAGAATTTTCAGGGTGATTTATGTTACACAAAATAAACAAAAATATCACGAGTCAGATTGGCACAAGCTCCCTCCCCCCCCTGTAGTAATATAACCCAGCTGCTCCCACTTTTTCTTTGAGAGATAAGGAGTTAATTGGCTGTGATCTTAGACTGAGGGTATAAATAGATTTTACCTGGTTGTCAGGCACTGTTATCTGTCAACCATTAATTGTGGTTTCATGCAGAATACCACGTACTGTACTGTGTGGTACAGGATTGAATGACACTTACTACCATATGGGCAGGTAGTAGAACAGGTGTGAATAGGTCAATAAAAATAATTGATAAAAATTCGGTGGCAATATCAGTTTATCCTGTCTATTTTGGGATCAGTTCGAGTCACTCTTTGTGTCATATGCATGGCTCCAACTAGATAGGCTATACTATGTTTTATAGCTGATGATGCAAATTATAAGGAAGGTGAGTCTTTGTCTCTCTACACAAAGTGGCGAAGGGTCTTTGCCTCTCTACAGGAAGTAACAGTGGCTTTGTGTCTCTACAGGAAGTGAGGGTGGGTCTTTTTATGTGTCTACAGGAAGTGGGAGTGGGTCTTTGTGTCTCTACAGAAAGTAGGGGTGGGTCTTTGTGTCTCTACAGAAAGTGGGGGTGGGTTTTTGTCCCTCTACAAGAAGGAAGGGTGGGTCTTTGTGTCTCTGCAGAAAGTGGAGGTGGGTCTTTGTCTCTTTACAGTAAGTGGGTGAGAGTCTTTGTCTCTACAAGTAGAGTAGGTGAGTTTTCATCTCTATACAGAAAGGAAAGACCGGTCTTTGTCTCTATAAGAAGTGGGATCAGGTTTTTGCTGCTCTACAGGAAGAGGGGATGGGTATTTGTCTCTTCAGAAAATGGGGGTGGGTTTTTGTCTCTCTACAGAAAGTAAGGATTGGTCTTTGTCTCTATAAGAAATGGGAACGAGTCTTTGTAGTTCTATAGCAAGAGTGATGGATCTTTGTCACCACAAAAAGTGAGGATGGGTTTTTGTCTCTACAGGAATTGGGGGCCGATCTTTGTCTCTAAAGAAATAGAAGGTGGGTCTTTGCCTCTCTACATGAAGTAGGTGCGAGACTTTGTCTCTGCAAAAAGTGGGGGCGGGTCTTTGTCTCTCTACAGAAAGTGGAGGAGGGTCTTTGTCTTTTCAAGAAGTGGAGGGTTTATCTCTATAGGAAGTAGTGGTGGGTATTTGTCTCTACCAAAAGTGGCAAGGGTTGTTTATCTTTCTAAAGGCAGTGGGGGTGGGTCTTTGTCTCTCTGCAGAAAGTAGGGGAGGGTCTTTGTCTCTACAGAAATTGAGGGTGCATCTTTGTCTCTGCAGTAAGTAGGGATGGGTTTTTGTCTCTACTAGAAGTGAGAGTGGATATTTGTCTCTCTAAAGAAAGTGGGGGCGGGTCTTTGTCTCTTCAAGAAGTGGAGAGTTTGTCTCTAGAGGAAGTTGTGGTGGGTTTTTGTCCCTACATAGAGGGGTGATTGGTCCTAATCTTTACAGGAATTGAGCGTGCATCTTCATCTTTGTCTCTGTAGTAAGTAGAGGTGGATTTTTGTCTCTACTAGAAGTGAGAGTGGATCTTTGTCTCTCTACAGAAAGTGGGGACATGTCTTTGTCTCTTCAAGAAGTGGAGGGTTTGTCTCTGTAGGAAGCGGTAACAGGCCTTTGTCTCTACAGAAAGTGGGAGTGGGTCTTTGTCTCTGCCAAAATTGATGGTGGGTCTTTGTCTCTGCAGGAAGTAGGGGCAGGTTTGTGTCTCTACAAGTGAGAGTGGGTCTTTGTCTCTCTACAGAAAGTGATGATGGGTCTTTATCTCTCTACAGGAAGTGAGGGTTGGTCTTTGTCTCCCTACAGAAATTGGGGGTTGGTCTTTGTCTCTCTACAGGAAGTAGGGGAGGGTCTTTGTCTCAAAAGGAACTGGGGGTGGCTTTCTCTATCTCTACAGAAAGAAAGGGCTGGTCTTTGTCTCTACAAGAGATTGGGTATTTGCTGCTCTACAGAAAAAGAGGGGTCTTTGTCTCTACAAGAAGTGGGATAAGGTATTTTTCTATCTACAGGAAGAGCGGATGGATCTTTATCTCTCTATAGAAAGTGGGGGTGGGTTTTTGTTGCTCTACAGGAAGTGGGTGCAGGTCTTTGTCTCTACAAGAAGTGGAGAAGGGACTTTGTTTCTCTACAGGAAGTGGAGATGTGTCTTTGTCTCTCTATAAATTGGGGGCAAGTATTTTTCTCTTTACGGAAGTGTGGGCATATCTATTTCTCTCTTCAAGAAGTGGAAGTAGATCTTTGATTTTCTACAGAAAAGGGAGGCCAAGTCTTCTCTCTACAGCAAGTGGGAGTGTTTCTTGGTCTCTCTACAGGAAGTGAGGGCAGGTCTTTGTTTCTCTACAAGTTGTGGGGGGTCTTTATATCTGTATAGGAGAGGGGAGTCTTGTTCTCTGCAGGAAGTGGAAGTGTTTTTTTTTCTCATGCTCACCAGACTGTCAAACTAGATACATGGCTTTAAGATCAGGGCAGTGAATAAAGAGCAAGCGGCAACTAAAAGATCCGGTATGTGCACCAAAAGCACTTTTACGTTATTAATGGGATTGAGAGCAAAAAGTTCATGCTTTTCCAAAGATTTTGTAAAATACCAGGTATAGTTCACTTTAGAAGTTATTTTTCTTTTTTCAGCAATAATCAAAACGACAATGTACAAAAAGAAATATATCAAATGCATTGCAAGTAAAACGCTTTATATTTGACACTTTCATATCCTTTTCAGATACATGATCACCTCACTGGACAGGACCCACGCTGGGCATTACCGCTGCATTGTCAGAAATCGGATGGGTGCCTTGTTACAGAGACAGACTGAGGTGCAGGTGGCCTGTAAGTTTGATCATATTTTTATATTACTTTTATGATATTTGTACCTGTCAGAATGAACACTGGATGGAAAGTAAGGAACAGGCGCTTTGGTACATTAATTCTCTAGCAGCATGGCTTTTGCCATGTAATTTGCAGATCCTGAAAATAACCGTGTGTTGCCTATGGCTGGCAGAAACAGGAGCGAGTAAATGACTCCTTATAGTCAACAACTGCAAATAAACTGGAAAAATGGACTACCACATTAAAAGGAAAAATATATACTGGTATATAGAAATGTATTGGTAATGCTGGAACTTAATTTTAACATAGTAACATAGTAACATAGTTAGTAAGGCCGAAAAAAGACATTTGTCCATCCAGTTCAGCCTATATTCCATCATAATAAATCCCCAGATCTACGTCCTTCTACAGAACCTAATTGTATGATACAATATTGTTCTGCTCCAGGAAGACATCCAGGCCTCTCTTGAACCCCTCGACTGAGTTCGCCATCACCACCTCCTCAGGCAAGCAATTCCAGATTCTCACTGCCCTAACAGTAAAGAATCCTCTTCTATGTTGGTGGAAAAACCTTCTCTCCTCCAGACGCAAAGAATGCCCCCTTGTGCCCGTCACCTTCCTTGGTATAAACAGCTCCTCAGCGAGATATTTGTATTGTCCCCTTATATACTTATACATGGTTATTAGATCGCCCCTCAGTCGTCTTTTTTCTAGACTAAATAATCCTAATTTCGCTAATCTTTCTGGGTATTGTAGTTCTCCCATCCCCTTTATTAATTTTGTTGCCCTCCTTTGTACTCTCTCTAGTTCCATTATATCCTTCCTGAGCACCGGTGCCCAAAAATGGACACAGTACTCCATGTGCGGTCTAACTAGGGATTTGTACAGAGGCAGTATAATGCTCTCATCATGTGTATCCAGACCTCTTTTAATGCACCCCATGATCCTGTTTGCCTTGGCGTTTTTTTACTTTGCTTCTTCCAATATATTTACAGTGTCCATTGAAAGTATATGTCAGGGTCATTTTTTTATATATTTTCTTTTATTAAATATGAAATGGAAAAAGTTTAACTTTGCAATAGAAATATATTAAAAAAAAATCTACATATTAGCTTTAAAACCAAAACATACAATAAGACAATATGTGGGACCACTTCACAATAATAATGCTAATATGTGACCAAGACAGATCTACCTACATACTGTATCTATTATAATATATGCCTATATATATATATATATATATATATATATATATATATATATATATATATATATACACACGTGGTCAAAATTGTTGGTACCCCTCGTTTAATGACAGAAAAACCTACAATGGTCACAGAAATAACTTGAATCTGACAAAAGTAATGATAAATAAAAGATCTATTAAAATGAACAAATGAAAGTCAGTCATTGCTTTTCAACCATGCTTCCACAGAATTTAAAAAAAAATAAAACTAATGAAGTAGGCCTGGACAGAAATGATGTACCCTTAACTTAATATTTTGTTGCACAAACTTTTGAGGCAATCACTTCAATCAAACGAGTCCTGTAACTCTCAATGAGACTTTTGCACCTCTCGACAGGTATTTTGTCCCACTCCTCAAGAGCAAACTGCTCCAGTTGTCTTGTGTTTGAAGGTTGCCTTTTCCAGATGGCATGTTTCAGCGCTTTCCAAAGATGCTCAATAGGATTTAAGTCAGGGCTCATAGAAGGTCACTTCAGAATAGTCCAATGTTTTCCTCTTAGCCATTCTTGGGTGTTTTTAGCTGTGTGTTTTGGGTCATTATCCTGTTGCAAGACCAATGATCTGCAACTGAGACCAAGCTTTCTGACACTGGGCAGCACATTTCTCTCTAGAATCCCTTGATAGTCTTGAGATTTCATTGTACCATGCACAGATTTTAGACACCCTGTGCCAGATGCAGCAAAGCAGCCACAGAACACAACAGAGCCTCCTCCATGTTTCACAGTAGGAACAGTGTTCTTTTCTTGATATGCTTCATTTCTCCTTCTGTGAACATAGAGCTGATGTGCCTTGCACAAAAAGATCCCTTTTTGTCTGATCTGTCAATAGGACATCCCCCCAGAAGCTTTGTGGCTTGTCAACATGTAGTTTGGCAAATTCCAGTCTAGCTTTTTTATGATTTTTTTTCATCAATGGTGTCCTCCTTGGTTGTCTCTCATGAAGTCCACTTTGGCTCATACAACGAAGGATGGTGTGATCTGACACTGATGTTCCTTGAGCTTGAAGTTCACCTTTAATCTTTTTAGAAGTTTTTATGGGCTCTTTTGTTACCATTTGTATTATCCATCTCTTTGATTTGTCATTAATTTTCCTCCTGCGTCCACGTCCAGGGAGGATGGCTACAGTCCCATGGATCTTGAATTTCTGAATAATATGTGCAACTGTAGTCACAGGAACATCAAGCTGCTTGGAGATGGTCTTATAACTTTTACCTTTAACATGTTTGTCTATAATTTTCATTCTAATCTCCTGAGACAACTCTTTCCTTCGCTTCCTCTGGTCCATGTTGAGTGCGATACACACCATGTCACCAAACAGCACAGTGAGTGTCTGTAGCTCTATATACAGGCCCACTTACTGATTCCAAGATTGTAGACACTTGTGATGCTAGTTAGTGGACACACCTTGATTTAACGTGTCCCTTTTGTCACATTATTTTCAGGGGTACCATCATTTCTATTCAGGCCTATTTCATGAGTTTTATTTATTTTTTTAATTCTGTGGATGCATGGTTGAAAAGCAATGTCTGACTTTCATTTGTTCATTTTCATAGATCTGTTTATTATTTATTATTAATTTTTGTCAGATTCAAGTTATTTCTGTGACCATTGTGGGTTTTTCTGTCATTAAACGAGGGGTACAAACAATTTTGACCTTGTGTGTATATATGTTTTCAGTATTAGAATACGGTCACGCTATCAGTATTTGGTCGGTATTTTCTCTCAGTATTTGCAAGCCAGAACGAGGGGTGGGTCAAAAATTCAGAATTGATGCTTGTGATTCTATACTTTTTCTTTGATTGTTCCTCACCTGGTTTTGGCTTACAAATATTGAGAGAAAATACTGACCAAATACTGATAGTGTGACTATAGCCTAAATCAAAAGTCAGGACAGACTTGCTCATACAATGGTTTTCATTGTTCTTATTGGACTGTGCACATTATAATTCAGAATGCAGGAAGCAAAACCAAGACAGAACATATATTGTAAGGAGGCAAGGAGTAAAGAAATATGTGTGAAACAAACTAGTATATATGTTACATCTTAGATTCCTCTCAGTTCCCCCTTTGACTCTGATGACACTTTGCACCCCTTGGCTTTCTCTCACGCAGCTTCATCAGGATGTTATCTGGAATGACTTCCAACATTCTTGAAGGAGTTTCCAGGGGTGCTAAGCATTTGTTACTGCTTTGCCTTCACTCTGCGTCAAAATCATCCCAAACCATCTCAAATGGGTTGAGATCCGGTGATTGTGGAAGCATTGTCATCTGACATAGCCTCCATTGCTCTTCTTTTTGGTGACTTAGCCCTTACAAAACTCAGAGGTGTTTTGGCTCTGTGTCCTGTTCCACCACAAATGCAAAGCAGATGGGATGTTGTCGTTGCAGAATGTTGTGTAGCCATGCTGGATAATGTACTGTGGATTTGGGATAAATCACCAAGAATGTCACCAGAAAAGCACCATGACACCTCCCCCTCCAATGTTTACATTGGACACCGCACATGAAAAACCATTTGTTCACCTTTTCTGCCTCTCACAAAGACATGGCAGTATGTTGGTATGACATATCTCTAATTTAGACTCTTTAGACCACAGTACAGATTTATTCTAATCTACTTTGAAGTCCTTGTGTTTCTTGGCCCAAACAAGACTCTTTTCTTATTTGCGGTGAACCATTTGTGGCTTCTTTGCAGCAATTTCTCATAAAAGCCTCTTATCTGAGGTGCTGTCAATTCGTGCTTTCTGAGGCTGCTAACCTTGATGAACTTATTCTTTGCATCTAATTTTTGGTCTTCCCTTCCTGGATTGGTCCTCATAGGAGCCAGTTTGATCATAGCAGTTGATTGTTTTCATGATTGCACTTGAGGATACCTTCAGGGTTCTAGACATTTTCTGAATTGACTGATCTTCATGTCTTAAATTAATGATAGACTCTTTTTTCTCTTAGGGTACCGTCACACTGAAACGACGCTGCAGCGATACGACAACGATGTTGATCGCTGCAGCGTCGCTGTTTGGTCGCTGGAGAGCTGTCACACAGACAGCTCTCCAGCGACCAACGATCCCGAAGTCCCCTGGTAACCAGGGTAAACATCGGGTTACTAAGCGCAGGGCCACGCTTAGTAACCCGATGTTTACCCTGGTTACCAGCGTAAACGTAAAAAAAACAAACACTACATACTTACCTTCCGTGTCTGTCCTCCGGCGCTGTGCTTTCCTCTGCACTGTCAGCGCCGGTCAGCCGTAAAGCAGAGCGGTGATGTCACCGCTGTGCTTTCCGGCTGGCCGGCGCTCACAGCCTGTGCAGAGAAGCACAGCGCCGGAGGACAGACACGGAAGGTAAGTATGTAGTGTTTGTTTTTTTTACGTTTACGCTGGTAACCAGGGTAAACATCGGGTTACTAAGCACGGCCCTGCGCTTAGTAACCCGATGTTTACCCTGGTTACCAGTGAAGACATCGCTGAATCGGCGTCACACACGCCGATTCAGCAATGTCAGCGGGAGATCCAGCGACGAAAGAAAGTTTCAAACGATCTGCTACGACGTACGATTCTCAGCGGGGTCCCTGATCGCAGTAGCGTGTCAGACACAGCGAGATCGTAAGGATATCGCTGGAACGTCACGGATCGTGCCGTCTTAGCGATCAAAGTGCCACTGTGTGACGGTACCCTTAGTCTCATGGTTCTGCCCATATTCTGAATTAGGAGAGTTGTGGGATAGGGTTCAGCACTGTATGGGGTTGGGTACCAACATTGCCCCTGCAAAACACACCTGATGGTCGCAAACACTCTCTGCAGACCGCTGATTCCACAAATGAACTCTTGACAAGGCATAGCTGTTCATGGAAACCTTTGCAAGGTGATTATGTGATGAAGCTGCTTGAGAGGATGCCAAGGGAATTCAACAATGTAATCAAAGCAAAAGGCGGATATTTTGAGGAATATAAGGTTTAACATCCACTGTGGCTTCTTCATTGCATCAACCGATGTGTTCACAGCTTTGACTGGTACTATATATAAAATGCTTAACACCACTGGAAACTCCTTCAAGAATGTTGGAAGCCATTCCAGATGATGTCCTGATGAAGCTGCCTGAGAGAAAGCCAAGGGATGCAAAGTGTCGTCAGAGTGAAAGAGGGGACTGAGAGGAATCTAAGGTGAAACAGATATACCAGTTTGTTTCACCCGTGTATATACATACAGTTAGGGCCAGAAATATTTGGACAGTGACACAATTTTCGCGAGTTGGGCTCTGCATGCCACATTGGATTTGAAATGAAACCTCTACAACAGAATTCAAGTGCAGATTGTAACGTTTAATTTGAAGGGTTGAACAAAAATATCTGATAGAAAATGTAGGAATTGTACACATTTCTTTACAAACACTCCACATTTTAGGAGGTCAAAAGTAATTGGACAAATAAACATAACCCAAACAAAATATTTTTATTTTCAATATTTTGTTGCAAATCCTTTGGAGGCAATCACTGCCTTAAGTCTGGAACCCATGGACATCACCAAACGCTGGGTTTCCTCCTTCTTAATGCTTTGCCAGGCCTTTACAGCCGCAGCCTTCAGGTCTTGCTTGTTTGTGGGTCTTTCCATCTTAAGTCTGGATTTGAGCAAGTGAAATGCATGCTCAATTGGGTTTAGATCTGGAGATTGACTTGGCCATTGCAGAATGTTCCACTTTTTGGCACTCATGAACTCCTGGGTAGCTTTGGCTGTATGCTTGGGGTCATTGTCCATCTGTACTATGAAGCGCCGTCCAATCAACTTTGCAGCATTTGGCTGAATCTGGGCTGAAAGTATATCCCGGTACACTTCAGAATTCATCCGGCTACTCTTGTCTGCTCTTATGTCATCAATAAACACAAGTGACCCGGTGCCATTGAAAGCCATGCATGCCCATGCCATCACGTTGCCTCCACCATGTTTTACAGAGGATGTGGTGTGCCTTGGATCATGTGCCGTTCCCTTTCTTCTCCAAACTTTTTTCTTCCCATCATTCTGGTACAGGTTGATCTTTGTCTCATCTGTCCATAGAATACTTTTCCAGAACTGAGCTGGCTTCTTGAGGTGTTTTTCTGCAAATTTAACTCTGGCCTGTCTATTTTTGGTATTGATGAATGGTTTGCATCTAGATGTGAACCCTTTGTATTTACTGTCATGGAGTCTTCTCTTTACTGTTGACTTAGAGACAGATACACCTACTTCACTGAGAGTGTTCTGGACTTCAGTTGATGTTGTGAACGGGTTCTTCTTCACCATATTAAGTATGCGGCGATCATCCACCACTGTTGTCATCCGTGGACGCCCAGGCCTTTTTGAGTTCCCAAGCTCACCAGTCAATTCCTTGTTTCTCAGAATGTACCCAACTGTTGATTTTGCTACTGCAAGCATGTCTGCTATCTCTCTGATGGATTTTTTCTTTTTTTTCAGCCTCAGGATGTTCTGCTTCACCTCAATTGAGAGTTCCTTTGACCACATGTT
The DNA here is from genome assembly GCF_032444005.1 of Ranitomeya imitator. Lineage (NCBI taxonomy): Eukaryota > Metazoa > Chordata > Amphibia > Anura > Dendrobatidae > Ranitomeya > Ranitomeya imitator. Next base: position 413,330,287 of record NC_091283.1, on the reverse strand, counting down.
GTCTGCTCACAGCAACAGCTTCCAAATGCAAAACCACACACCTGGAATCCACCCCTGACCTTTTAACTACTTCATTGATTACAGGTTAAGGAGGGAGACACCTTCAGAGTTAATTGCAGCCCTTAGAGTCCATTGTCCAATTACTTTTGGTCCCTTGAAAAAGAGGACGCTATGCATTACAGAGCTATGATTCCTAAACCCTTTCTCCGATTTGGATGTGGAAACTATCATATTGCAGCTGGGAGTGTGCACTTTCAGCCCATATTATATATATAATTGTATTTCTGAACATGTTTTTGTAAACAGCTAAAATAACAAAACTTGTGTCACTGTCCAAATATTTCTGGCCCTAACTGTGTATATACAGTGGGGCAAAAAAATATTTAGTCAATCAGCAATAGTGCAAGTTCCACCACTTAAAAAGATGAGAGGTGTCTGTAATTTACATCATAGGTAGACCTCAACTATGGGAGACAAACTGAGAAACAAAAATCCAGAAAATCACATTGTCTGTTTTTTTATCATTTTTTTTGCATATTATGGTGGAAAATAAGTATCTGGTCAGAAACAAACAATCAAGATTTCTGGCTCTCACAGACCTGTAACTTCTTCTTTAAGAGTCTCCTCTTTCCTCCACTCATTACCTGTAGTAATGGCACCTGTTTAAACTTGTTATCAGTATAAAAAGACACCTGTGCACACCCTCAAACAGTCTGACTCCAAACTCCACTATGGTGAAGACCAAAGAGCTGTCAAAGGACACCAGAAACAAAATTGTAGCCCTGCACCAGGCTGGGAAGACTGAATCTGCAATAGCCAACCAGCTTGGAGTGAAGAAATCAACAGTGGGAGCAATAATTAGAAAATGGAAGACATACAAGACCACTGATAATCTCCCTCGATCTGGGGCTCCACGCAAAATCCCACCCCGTGGGGTCAGAATGATCACAAGAACGGTGAGCAAAAATCCCAGAACCACGCGGGGGGACCTAGTGAATGAACTGCAGAGAGCTGGGACCAATGTAACAAGGCCTACCATAAGTAACACACTACGCCACCATGGACTCAGATCCTGCAGTGCCAGATGTGTCCCACTGCTTAAGCCAGTACATGTCCGGGCCCGTCTGAAGTTTGCTAGAGAGCATTTGGATGATCCAGCGGAGTTTTGGGAGAATGTCCTATTGTCTGATTAAACCAAACTGGAACTGTTTGGTAGAAACACAACTTGTCGTGTTTGTAGGATAAAGAATACTGAGTTGCATCCATCAAACACCATACCTACTGTAAAGCATGGTGGTGGAAACATCATGCTTTGGGGCTGTTTCTCTGCAAAGGGGCCAGGACGACTGATCCGGGTACATGAAAGAATGAATGGGGCCATGTATCGTGAGATTTTGAGTGCAAACCTCCTTCCATCAGCAAGGGCATTGAAGATGAAACGTGGCTGGGTCTTTCAACATGACAATGATCCAAAGCACACCGCCAGGGCAACGAAGGAGTGGCTTCGTAAGAAGCATTTCAAGGTCCTGGAGTGGCCTAGCCAGTCTCCAGATCTCAACCCTATAGAAAACCTTTGGAGGGAGTTGAAAGTCCGTGTTGCCAAGCGAAAAGCCAAAAACATCACTGCTCTAGAGGAGATCTGCATGGAGGAATGGGCCAACATACCAACAACAGTGTGTGGCAACCTTGTGAAGACTTACAGAAAATGTTTGACCTCTGTCATTGCCAACAAAGGATATATTACAAAGTATTGAGATGAAATTTTGTTTCTGACCAAATACTTATTTTCCACCATAATATGCAAATAAAATGTTAAAAAAACAGACAATGTGATTTTCTGGATTTTTTTTTCTCAGTTTGTCTCCCATAGTTGAGGTCTACCTATGATGTAAATTACAGACGCCTCTCATCTTTTTAAGTGGTGGAACTTGCACTATTGCTGACTGACTAAATACTTTTTCGCCCCACTGTATATATATATATATATATATATATATATATATATATATATATATATATATATATATATATATATATATATCTGTCTATGTTTTTATCTTTCCCTTCTATCCATTTTCAGCTCTGAATGTTCATCCACTGCCAATTCTGCTAAATTAGGGCATAGTTTCTATCAATCGAGTTGCCGTCAGCATTTGAAGAGCAGAAATTCCATAAATTGCTGCAAAATGCATCAGTCATTCAAATTGGCACAGTTTAGTTTTTTCCTTTTTTTTCCTCTCTGTTACATATAACAACTACAAAGTAGACACAGAATATATAACAGGCTTCTAGTTTAAAAAAATGCAAAGCAAGAAAAAGTCTTAAAAACAAACATGTCTCTGACACGTCGCAATTTTGGGTTCCCTTAGTTTGAAAAAAATCATATCTACAAATATTGAAAAAAGTGACATGTGTCCAGGCCTTCATGTGCCCAGAAGACATGTTGTGCGGGTTTCTTACAGACTCAAGGGAAAATTTAACTCTTCAATAACAAGTCAGATTAGTGGACTTTCGTAATAACTTTGATAATGCAAGATGACAGGAATGCTAATGAAACTGGTTGGCTGGGTGAGAAGCCTCTGAAAGGTGGTCTAAGATGTAAAGTTTCTCTTTGTGAAGAGTGCCAAGTTGGTCATGTATTGTTCTCTTGGGATTTAAATAATTGGGAGTAGCATTGTACGGCCTATAAGTATTCCTATGCCAACTTGTTTTTCTTCACAAGGAGAACTTTTACCCCTTAAGCCCCCTGTTAGTGGTGTCACCCCCAGCCAAACCAGTTCTCCTGATTTTCACTGATGCGGAGCAAACACCCTGAACACATGTCAGGAAATGGAGTTTCTAGATTGACTGCTCAGTCATGTGACAAGGCCTTTTAAAGGGTCGATTTGATTTTTAGAGTTAACCTCCAATAGGTGGTACTAGATTTCCTGACCTCTCTCTCTCTGAAGAGGTTACTTGCAAACCTTAGAGAGGAATTGGCCCAAGAAGGTAAAACAAACACCTTGCCCGTGTGTCTTGAGTGGAATAGGTTGACCCTCAAATGTACTTGCTATCTTTGGTGCTTGTGGCTTCTTGTGGGACAGTGTTTGAGCCCTTGTGGACATTTTTCTTATTGCTTAGTTGCCCTGTAAAATGCACTTGATAAGGGGCCTTTTAGCCCAGAAACACAATGTCTACTGAGAATTTTATTAAAGAAGTTTTTAATCACCTTATGTCAGGTCTGTTATGGAGTTAAGTTGGGAATTACCCAACAAACACTTGGATACCTTCAAAGAGTTAATTTGACATCTCATTATATTTACATAAAAAAAACTATCCTGAAATTTTGCAGGTTTCACACTGCGCTTCACAATAGACTGACACTTCTTGTTCTATTGAGACACTTCTCAGCAGTCATTTCATTATCACAGATAGGTTGATAATAAAAGATAACACATTGATAGATAACACAGGATTAACCATTTACCATGGGGAATGGACCCAGCTCTCCTCCTCCCCCTCTTTGCACAGTGACCTCTGCACAGGTAACTGAGCATGCTTGCTACAATTTTAAATCAATTTAATAATAATAATTTTTATTTCTATAGCGCCAACATATTCCGCAGCACTTTACATTTTAGAGGGGACTTGTACAGACAATAAAGACATTACAGAATAACACATAACTCAGATACTAAAAGGAATGAGGGCCCTGCTCGCAAGCTTACAATCTATGGGGATATAGGGGAGACACAAAAGCTGAACCGTAATAAGCTGTATGCACATTGTGCATTTTAACAGTGTTTATTCCGCTCAGAAATGGGCCAAAAATGCTATGGAATCTTTATGCAAGCTAATACAATGACAATCCCGAAGTGTTGTGCACATGATCAGTAAATTTCCTTAAGTATTTGCAGTGCATTTTTTCTGCAGCATGTCAGTTCTTTGTGCGTTTCTGCAGAGTTTTTCACCCATTGACTTCAATTGAGTCACTCAAGTCCGCAGCAAGGTATAAAAATGTTTGCGGATTTGCTGAGTTTTGTTTTGCGTTTCTAACGTCTTCCTATGCGGTTTCCCAGGCTGTCATCTGTGTGACAGCGTGGGAAACACTGACGCAGTGGTTCTGAGCCACGGTAACACTATCGCCAGTAAGACTGTCGGTCAAGTGCTGAGGGGTCATGCAGTCAGATGTCAGTATGACCCCACAGCTGTGACTGTGACCCGCAGCCGTCGCCTGCGGCAAAAGCTTACCGCAGGTGAGCAGGTGTGGGCTGATGAAACTACTGCTCCCATCGGATGTTGGTCTTATGTCACAGAGCAGAACAGAGGGCACCGGTAGGGTGGTAGACTGACACAAGGGAGGAGATGTAGAGTGGTGCTGAAGATTGGAGCCTGGTGTGGGTGAGAGTGATAAGGTTATATTGAACTCTGTGGTTGGGCAACCAGTGCAATGACAGGCACCGGGTGGAGGAATTGGTATAGTAGTTGGAAAGGAATTTGATTCTAGCTGCTTCATTCAGGATGAATTGAAGAGGGGAGAGTTTAGTGAAAGGGAGACCGATTAGTAGAGAGGTGCAATAGTCCAGGTAAGAATGAATAAGAGCAACAGTAAGAATTTTTGCCATGTCAGGTAAGAAAAGGTTGAATTCTAGAAATATTTTTGAGGTGTAGGTGACGTAAGCGATTGAGTGATCGGCTGTAGGGGTGAAGGAAAAATTTGAATCAAGAATGATCCCAAGACAGCGGGCATGTTCTGGGGAGTAATGGTAGAACCACACACGGAAATGGCAATATCAGGCAAAGGTAGGTTGGTGGAGGGAGGAAACACAAGGAGTTCAGTTTTTGACAAATTCAGTTTTAGATAGAGTTAGGACAGTAGTAATGCAGGGTTGATGTCAGGAGACGATGTGTATAATTGGGTGTCATCCGCATATGCTACTGAAGATGGAACTGAAAACCGAATCTACTGATGGTTTGTCCAATAGGAGCAATATATAAGAAGAAGAGGAGTGGGCCTAGGAACCTCAACAGTAAGAGGAAGAGGAGAGGAAGAGGAGCCAGCAGAAGACACAGTGAAGGAGCAGTCAGAGAATAAGGCTAGGTTCACATTGCGTTAGGGCAATCCGTTAAGCGCATAGCGCTAGCGGATTGCGCTAACGCAATGTTTCTTTTTGGTCCGCGTTCGCCGTTCCCGCTAGCGCAGATCCCCGATCTGCGCTAATGAGGTCCGTCACAAAAGAACGGCACATCGCTAGCGCGTGCCGAAAATGGCACGCACTAGCGATGCGCTACAGGCAGAAATAACATTGCTGTCAATGGGTGCGCTAACGGACCCATTGCATGGAGTTAATTGCGACATTTTCGCCGTGCAACGCTGTCCGTTAGCGTTAACCCATTAACGCAATGTGAACCTAGCCTTAGGAGGAGAACCAGGATTATTAGAGACTTTAGTGAGGGCAGTTTCAATAAAGTGTAAAGAACGGAAACCAGATTGTTAAGGGTCAAGAAGAGAGTGATCTGAGAGAGAGAGAGCAGATTAGGTGAGAGTGGACCAAGCGTTCCAGGTGTTTAGAGATGAAGGGAAGATTAAAGACAGGTCTGTAGCTAGCAGTATAGTCCTTGCAGGGGCATGTTTTTTTTAAGTAACGGGTGTATGCTGCAAAGTTTAAATGAGGATGGAAAGATGCCAGATGAGAGAGATTAAATATTTTAGTTAGGTGAGTGGTGGCAGGAGGAGATGTGAGGGAATAGGGTCACTGCTGCAGGTAGTAGGGTGAGAAGATGCAAGGAGCCTGTTTACTTCTTCAGTGTATGAGAGAGGAGAATGCATAGTGTTAAGGGATTGGGAGAAAATGTCCTGTCAATGAGTCAAAGCCTGTCTATGGTTCCTTGTGGTCCCTGTGGCTGATGTATAGCAAATCTCTAAATGCTGTTAACAGCTCAGGGAACATGACCACCCCCATAATGAAGTTCAGAAGATAAAATAAAAAATTCTACAATAAGAAACTAAAAAACAATTCTGACAGTTTTACTCCTTCTTTTATTATATTTTCACAAATTCAATATTTAGGGATGAGTAAGGAGCATTGAAAAGTATAGATGTATTTGGTACTTGGTAGGGTATGTAGATATGCCCTGTTGTGGCAAGATGTCAATGGGGTCAGGTGAGAAGGCACTGCACAGATTTGTAATTTCATTGGGAGTAAATGGGTTAATAGGATGCTGCTAGCGAGGCAAAATGCCCAGGCCTTAATGCCGTTCACTGCTGGGAATGTGCAGCTACAAAGCAACGTATTCTGCAGATGTATCACAGGTGACAGTTCAAGTCCTTAGTGGGAGATTGAATGTGGAGAATGAAGGAAAGGGCAGCGCTGGAGATGACCCGTCAGCAACAACCTAGGTATGCTGATGTGATGGTGCCACTTTGTGAACGGAGATGCGGTGGTGTAGGTGTATGTTGGACAATGACAGCACGGGAAAATGATTTGCTCTCTGTAAGTATGTCCTTAGAGAATTGCTGAGCTATCAATAGAAAACATAGGAACAATAGAATGCCATCAGAATGATTGACCACACACGTGATCCCAGACCTGGAATTACTGGGAGAATGCAAATAAACGGAACGTACGTGTCATGAGAAAATGACCAAGTGTTACCATAATCGTAAGTTAAATATATTTTTACAGAGATTTTGGTGATTTTTCATTTTCCACGTCACATTAAAAATTCCTAGAAATCTTGCTTTTTATTTTCCAAAGCCTCATTACAGGCTGACATTTTCTGTTCTGTAGAGATCACTTCCCGCAGTCATCTCATTATCATCACAGGCAGGATTACAATGATAAGACCAATGTATAGAAAACACAGGCGAACAGCATTTTCCGCAAGTTATGTCACAGCTCACCTTCTACCAATCCTCACATAGTGACCTCTGCACAGGACACAGAGAATATCCACAACACCTTCAGTATATACTGTAGATAACACAGGATTCACCTTTCACTTTAGCCACAGATCAATTATTCCCCTTCCTGCACAATGACCTCTGCATAGGTTACAGAGCATGATGTGAAGAAAACACAGGATTCACCATTCACAATAGTGGATGTTACAGCTTACCTCCTCCTCCTGTACAATGACTGATAACACCTCTATATACAGTAGATAACACATGATCTACAATAGGTGATGTCACATCTCACCTCCTCCTCCAGTACAATGACTGATAACACCTCTATATAAAGTAGATAACACAGGATCCACCATTCACAGTAGGTGATGTCACAGCTCACCTCCTCCCCATGTACAACGACTGATAACACCTCTATATACAGTAGATAACACAGGATCCACCATTCACAGTAGGTGATGCCACAGCTCACCTCCTCCTCCTGTACAATGACTGATAACACGTCTACAAGTAGATAATAGAGGATCCACCAGTAACAATAATAAACAGAGATTCAATCAAACGCCTCATACCATATATACTTGAGTATAAGCCGAACCGAGTATAAGCCGACCCCCCTAATTTTGCCACAAAAAACTGGGAAAACTTAATGACTCGAGTATAAGCCTAGGGTGGGAAATGCAGCAGCTACCGGTAAATGTCAAAAGTAAAAATAGATACCAATAAAAGTAAAATTAATTGAGACATCAGTAGGTTAAGTGTTTTTGAATATCCATATTGAATCAGGAGCCCCATATAATGCTCCATACAGTTTATGATGGGCCTCATAAGATGCTCCATACTAAAATATGCCCCATATAATCCTGCATAAAGGTTAATAATGGCCCCAAAGATGCTCCACAGACACATTTGCCCAATATAATACTGCAAAAATGCTGATTATTGCCCCATAAGATGCTCCATAAAGATATTTGCCCCATATAGTGCTGCACAAACCTTGATTATGGCCCTATAAGATGCTCCATACAGACACTTGCCCCATATACCGTAATGCTCCACAAACGTTAATTATGGCCCCATACAGACACTTGCCCCTTATAGTGCTGAACAAATGTTATGGCCCCATACAGTGCTGCACAAATGTTATGGCCCCTTATAGTGCTGCACAAATGTTATGGCCCCATATAGTGCTGCACAAACGTTATGGCCCCATACAGTGCTGCACAAATGTTATGGCCCCTTATAGTGCTGCACAAATGTTATGGCCCCATATAGTGCTGCACAAATGTTATGGCCCCATATAGTGCTGCACAAATGTTATGGCCCCTTACAGTGCTGCACAAATGTTATGACCCCATATAGTGCTGCACAAATGTTATGGCCCCATATAGTGCTGCACAAATCTTATGGCCCCATATAGTGCTGCACAAATGTTATAGCCCCATATAGTGCTGCACAAATGTTATGGCCCCATATAGTGCTGCACAAACCTTATGGCCCCATAGATGCTCCATACAGACACTTGCCCCATTTGCTGCGATAAAAAAAAATAAATCACATACTCACCTCTCCGTCGCTCAGGCCCCGGCACTTTCAATAGTTACCTGCTCCTTGTTCCGGTGCGGCTCCGTCTTCTGCACTGACGTTCAGCAGAGGGCGCGCACTAACCACGTCACCGCGCCCTTTGACCTGAGCGTCACTGCTGAAGACAGAGCGACGCCCGGAACGAGGAAAGGTGAATATCGCGCATCGCTCCCCTCCCTGTATACTCACCTGGTCCTGGTGCTGTGCAGTCCCTGCTTCCCCGACGCCGCAGCTTCATCCTGTACTGAGCGGTCACCGTTACCGCTTATTACAGTAATGAATATGCGGCTCCACCTCTATGGGAGGTGGAGCCGCATATTCATTACTGCAATGAGCAGTACCATGTGACCGCTCAGTACAGGAAGAATCTGCTGCTGCCGGCGTCGGGGAAGCAGGGACCTGCAGGGACCGCGCCAGGAGCAGGTAAGTATAATTTCACAGCCCCCTCTCCCCGTCCCCTGCCAACCCCTGGGTATGACTCGAGTATGAGCCGAGAGGGGGACTTTCAGCCCAAAAAAGTGGGCTGAAAATCTCGGCTTATACTCGAGTATATACGGTAATCATGAACAGAAAATGGAATTTAAAATATCTACACTTATAAAATAAAAAATACACACAAAAATGAATATGCAGGGTGGGCCATGTATATGGCTACACCTAAATAAAATGGGAATGGTTGGTGATATCAACTTACTGTTTGTGGCACATTAGTATATGGGAGGGGGAAAACTTTTCAGGATGGATGGTGACCATGGAGGCCATTTTGAAGTCAGCCATTTTTGAATGCAACTTTATAAATGGCCCACCCAGGTGTATCCATATAAATGGCCCACCCTGTATATATAATATGTATCATAATCTGTTTTTATTTAGTAAGGCCTCTTTCAGACGTCAGTGTCTCCGGTACGTGTAGTGACAGTTTTCTCACGTACCAGAGACACTGACACGCGTAGACCCAACACGTAGACCGTGTGTCCATGTTGAAAACACGGAGACATGTCAGTTTTTCACCGGCAGCACGTACCGCAATACGTGCCGCACACGTGCACACTGAGAACAGTGTGTACTCTCCTCCGTGTGCATGTACCGCCCGCAGGAGAGACAGCGCTACAGTTAAGCGCTGTCCCCCCTGCGTGCGGTGCTGAATCCAGAATTCATCCCTTCTTCCCAGCAGCATTTGCTGGAAAGAAGGGATGAATCATCTTTTTTTTTTTTCTTTCACCTTAGAAATAAAGTTTATGCGCCCCTCCCGCCTCCCATCCCCTGTGCGCCCCCCCGGCTGGCCAGGAAATACTCACCCAGCTCCAGCGATGTCTCCTCTCAGCGGCTGCAGCCTGTGCTGTGTGAGCAGTCACATGGTCCCGCTCATTACATTGGGGGAATATGCGCATATTCCTCACTGTAATTAGCGGTCCCACGTGACCACTCACACAGGACCTGCTGCCAGCGCTGAGAGGAGAGAGGAGACATCGCGGGAGCTAGGTGAGTATTTCTATGCAAGGGGCCGGGCGGCACACGGGGGATTGGAGGGGGGAGTCACAAAAAAACTTTATTTTTAACAAAAAAAAAAAAAAAAGATCTTTCATCTCTTCTCTCCTGCGGGGGAGAAGAGATGAATGCGGCTTCAGCACCACACAGGGGGGACAGCGCTTAGTGTAGCGCTGTTTCTCCTGCACGGTCCGTGTGGTCCTCAGGCGGCACATGGATGCCGCACGTGTGCCACACTGATGTGCTACGTGAGCACACGGACACACGGACACAGATAATTCCAGTACCGATTTCTCCGGTACCGGAATTATCTGGACGTCTGAAAGAGGCCTAACACAAACCCTCTAGATGATACAATCCCTTTAAATGAATCATATGATAAGTCGACCGTTTGATCATAGAAGTTTATAGCAGACTTTATAATGTGTTGTTCATTTCGTCCTTATTTTTTTACATAAATATTTATATATAAAATCAATATTTTAATAATCTATAATATTTATTTACAACTAATCATCAAACCCAGACATAGAATATCCTGCCCTCCAGTCCTGGCCCGGACACACGCTGCAATAAGTAGTGGCTTTATAATTTGCTTGTCAGTAGGCGCTGTACAATATTTTGGTGATTTATGGCACGCCGATCTTTTTAGCTCTTGAACGTACCTGGTCATTCTGAGCTGCGTTAAATCTCATCATCATTTGTACTCATCTACGTCTCGCTGTGATCAGACCTGAATAAGACGTCGATACGGTGCGCAAAATCCTCCTCCATCTTGCTTATAATGTAGTGGATTATACATTAATCGCTTATAGCCCGAGGCTGCGTTCTGCTCCATCATATCAGACGAGCTAATGATAAAGGAAATCTCCCGGCTTTACAAGGAGTTAATAATAAATCTAATATGTTCGCATCGGATCGTCTACATTACTGTAATTGGGCAGAGATAGATCCTCAGCTGGAAATTATACTAGAAAATTACCAGAAAAATAATAAGAGCTTCGGTATATTCCATATATTCAATACATGTTATAATTAGACAGGTATCACATCTCGGCTGGTATTGACTGGTAAAGATTGCCACCGTGTATAATGGACTGCATGGGCCATATGCAATCAATACTCATTAATAATCTCAATATTAGCTCAATGCCGCATACCAAAGGTGACGTTCTCACCTTTTACTCCAGAATCCAAGACTGGACCTGAATCTCATTAATTTCCTAGGAAGTCTCCATGTTTTATAACATGCGACAAGCTGCCATGGTAGCACTTAATTACATCATGGAGGGAACATATGTGACTATTAATACTCAAACATGAGACATTTTCAGACACGTGCCATGGAAATAAAATTAATCGACTGTGCTAACTTGGGGTTCTTCTGTTGGTCTATTAAGACATGTCTAATTGCTTCTTTCCTTCATCAGAGGTGAAGATGTTTTGTTCTAATTATATCCAATACTAGATGGTGGCCCGATTCTAACGCATCAGTATTCTAGAATATGTATGTAGTTTATTTATGAAGTTTTCAGAATTATTCAATTTATACACAGGATTCGGCCAGCCAGGCGCAACCAATTAACGAAACGTGGTTCAAATTCCGTGCCAATTCGCGGCCGGATTGCGCCTGTCGCTGATTGGTCACGCCCGGCCGTCAACAATCAGTGAAGCCAGGGCCTGATCCAGGTTTTTGAGGGCCCCGGGCGAAAGAGTCTCAGTGGGCTCCCCTCTTTAACACATACCACGATTCATGATGCACAGACACAGCAGAGAAATATAGCACAGCCAAGTAGCATACAGCCCATGTAGTATATAACACAGCCCACATAGTATATAACACAGCCCACTTAGTATATAGCACAGCCCACATAGTATATTGCCCAGCCATGTAATATATAGCACTGCCCCAGTAGTATATAGCACAGCCCACGCAGTGTATAACACAGCCCACGTAGTATATAGCATAGCCCACATAGTATATTGCCCAGCCACGTAGTATATAGCACAGCCCCCGTAGTATATAGCACAGACACGTAGTATATTGCCCAGCCACGTAATATATTGCACAACCATGTAATATATACCACAGACATGTAGTATATAGCACAGAGATGTAGTATATAACAGCCCACGCAGTATATAACACAGCCCCCGTAGTATATAGCACAGACACGTAGTATATTGCCCAGCCACGTAATATATTGCACAGCCACGTAATATATTGCACAACCATGTAACATATACCACAGACACATAGTATATAGCACAGAGACGTAGTATATAACACGGCCCACGCAGTATATGACACAGCCCACGCAGTATATAACACAGCCCACGTAGTATATTGCTCAGCCACATAATATATTGCACAGCCACGTAATATATTGCACAGCCACGTAGTATATAGCACAGCCACGTAGTATATAACACAGCCCATGCAGTATATAACACAGGCCACGTAGTATAGAGCACAGTGATGTAGTATATTGCCCAGCCACATAATATATACTACAGCCACTTAGTATATAGCACAGAGATGTAGTATATAACACAGCTCATGCAGTATCTAACATAGCCCACGTAGTATATAGCAATGTGGGCATCATATCCCTGTTAAAAAAAAGAATTAAAATAAAAAATAGTTATATACTCACCTTCTGTCGGCCCCCGGATCCTGGCGAGTCATTTACCGATGCTCTTCGTGACGCTCCAGTCCCAAGAATGCATTGCGGCCTCGCGAGATGATGACGTAGCGGTCTCGGGAGACCGCTATGTCATCATCTCGTGAGACCGCAATGCATGGATCAGAGCGTCGCGAGGAGCAGTGGGAAAGGCGATGGAAGGTGAGAATATAATGATTTTTTATTTTTTTAATTATTTTTAACATTAGATCTTTTTACTATTGATGCTGCATAGGCAGCATCAATAGTAAAAAGTTGGTCACACAGGGTTAACGCGGCATAACGCGGTGTAACGCAGCCATTAACCCTGTGTGAGCGCTGACTGGAGGGGGCACTGACAGAGAGTAGGAAGGGGCGAATTTGTGGCCGGACTGTGCCCGTCGCGGCCGCGACCAGTCAGCAACGCAGGATTTCCATGACAGACAGACAGACAGGCAGACAGAAAGACAGACAGACAAACAGAAGGAAGTGCCCCTTAGACGAGAGGGACGGACACCACTGTTAGATCAACCAGTTAACTAAGGGTTAACTTTTACTCCAGTAAAAGTTATACCACTGAAAGCGAACACCATATTATTCAATAAACTCATTTTACCCCTTTGATCGGATAGTCATAGTCTTCAAGTTTTCTCTTGGGAAAAACAATACTACGCATTTCGAAGTAAAAAATTTACTACCTAAAACCTAGTGCAGTTTTTTAAAGCGCATAATGGATTTCTCATTTGTCTTGAATTAAGTAGTACAGTCCTTGAAATGCCTAGTATACTTCAGAATACATATTAGAGTTATGTTTCGATCAATATGCATAGCACAGTTTTTGTAATGACTAGTACAGTTAAGAATACAAATTAAATTAGAGTTTTGTGTGGTTTAAAACACGTAGTAGATTTCAGGATACATGCTAGAGTTGAGTCTGGCTCAAAACCTGTCATACAGGCCTGGTAATGACTAGTACATTTCAGGATACATGCTAGAGTTGTGTCTGGCTCAAAACCTGTCATACAAGCCTGGTAATGACTAGTACTTTTAAGGATACATGCTAGAGTTGAGTCTGGCTCAAATCCTGTCATACAGGCCTGGTAATGACTAGTACATTTCAGGATACATGCTAGAGTTGAGTCTGGCTCAAAACCTGTCATACAGTCCTGGTAATAACTAGTACTTTTCAGGACACATGCTAGAGTTGAGTCTGGCTCAAAACCTGTAGTACAGTCCTGGTAATGACTAGTACATTTCAGGATACGTGCTAGAGTTGAGTCTGGCTCGAAACCTGTCATACAGGCCTGGTAATAACTAGTACATTTCAGGACACATGCTAGAGTTGAGTCTGGCTCAAACCCTGTAGTACAGTCCTGGTAATGACTAGTACATTTCAGGATACATGCTGGAGTTGAGTCTGGCTCAAAACCTGTCATACAGGCCTGGTAATGACTAGTACATTTCAGGATACATGCTAGAGTTGAGTCTGGATCAAAACCTGTAGTACAGTCCTGGTAATGACTAGTACATTTCAGGATACATGCTAGAGTTGAGTCTGGATCAAAACCTTTCATTCAGGCCTTGCAATGACTAGTGAATTGTAGAATTCATACTAGATGTCTTGCTGGATCAAAACATATTGTAAAGTATTTTTAATAAGTGGTACATTTCAGGATACACACTGGAGTTGAGCCTGTCTCAAAACGTGTAGTACAGACCTTGGAATGACTGGTAGATTTTTTCTTGGATCAAAATGTATAGTAAAGTCCTTGGGATGAATAGTACACCTCAGGATACATACTAGATTTCTGCATGGATCAAAACGCATAGTAAAGCTCTTGGATTACTTGTACATTTCAGGATACATGCCTGGCTCAAAAAACACAGTAGAGCACTTGGCATGACTAGTACACATGAGAAGACATATGAGAGTTTCATCTGGCTTAAAACGTACAGCACAGCATATAGATAATTCACTTCCGATACATACGATAAATGTCTAGCTTAAATCGCATAGCACAAGGCCAAGCTGCAGTACTCAGAATGCTCCTACCTTGGTATAAAAGCTTATTATACCCCCCAACACCTGTAAAGAAGATCCATTCTCAGCTCAAACTGTTCTCAAAATACGTTGTCATAGCCAAATTTCAGAAAACAGTTGTTGAGATGTAGTTATTATGGGGGTGATGAGGTCATGGTCAAGGATTGTCCTTCAGATGTGGCTATCGCTGACATAACACAGGTCCTAGTATGGCACCCACTTGAGTGGAGCTGAGCTGCAATACCAGACACAACCTGTAGACTGGCATTACACTGTTATTGGGAGAACACAGCCTTGTATTTCTAATCATGTATGATCCCTATAAAGAGGAGCTATCACCATATCAAAGGTCTCCAGTTTTAACTCTTATTAAATTCGCACTGCTCCTCTGAGTATTACATTTTTTGTTTTTGTTAAATCTGCCATATGGTTCCAGAGATATGGGTCTTTCTTGTAGAGCCAATTTTTATGGTCTTTGTAAAGGGGTGTGGCTCACAGGGTAATTATGGAGTGCCGCCTAAAGACACGCCCCAGAGGATCCTTGTTAGCCACACCCCCTTACAAATCCCGCCCTAAATAAAAAGGCCCATCTATCTGGAACCATAGGGCGGATTGAAAAAAACCAAAACCCTTATATTTATGGGATCAACAGGAAGAAGAGGAAATGATGGCCACTTTTGACCTAGTGAAAGGTCCTCTTTTCAGATGTGCAGTAGGGTTACCGAAAGTAAGGTAGATCAGTGCTTCCATTTTTATACATATGGCTGTGCTATTATGTCTGTATCGTCTGGGCTGGAGATGCTTCATTCTCCAGTAACCACCTCCTGGTGCGGAGGCCGGCGCATACGTGTACATATGACCGATAGGTAGGAAATAGCGCTACCTAGCTCTGGAATGCTATTTGACAGTAATGTAGAGAGTGTAATGTCTGGTATTTCAGCAGCCTCTGGATACGGCAGGAATGACAATCAGAAGCATTTCTGCGGCTGCAGAGTGGGCAGGACGCTGCGTCGGTGACAGCGGGACATTATCTGGAAATGAATGCTTTCTTGTCCTTTCATTTAGAGTGGACCTCCATTCACACACTCATCCAGATTATACCGCCTCTGGAGACATCGGGGAACTATCAACATTGTGTCTTAAATGAGTCCATTAAGATGCATCGGGCTCCGTGGATCCCAGCGAGCTCGCTGTGTGATAGCACCTCTCCTGTCACTCTCATGGATGCTGCCGGGTACCCAGTGTATTGTCTTATATGAGCCGAATACTGTGCAGATAATACCGGAATCTATTACTACATTCATTATAGCATGCTTTTCCCAAAGGCCTGAGATACTCCTGGATTATTGCCCAGACTGACGTAAACCGCGCCGGCTCTTAAAGTGACACAGCACTGGATTTATGCGATGAAATAATAAAAATGGTGCATTTGTTGTAATACCATCCATTTACATTGTTTGCTTTTGGTGCCGGTTATATTGCCGTAGTTGTAGAATGCACTTTTTCCAGTCCTTGGCTTTTCTATCTGAAATTATTGCTTTTTTTCAATCATTTACTGTAAATTAGTTTTTACATTTTAAATATTATATTTTACCGCAACTAACCATGATTCTAGGGCAGATATAATGAAGCTGATAGGCACATGGCCAATCTTTAACTTTCAGAGTTACTTTGCCTCAGTTTAAAGAGCCCAGACCACCTGTGTGCTTCTGTTTTGTGCTCATATTGGATGAATTCTGCTTTTTTATAAACTTTTTTTTTATGTCCATTATATTATTAAAACCGCTTGTATTTTTGCATTAATCAGTGGGGATCCTATTAAACTGTTTAGACAGTAGCACCTTCATTCCCACACTTTGCGATTCTTTGATTCTTGGCTGTCATTAGATAATTGAGTACCTTCTCTAGGACACCCATGAATCACTTATTATAAAGTCCATAAAAATACATATCCTTAAAGGGGTATTCCCATCTCCAAGATCCTATCCCAATATGTAGTAGGTGTAATAATAATATTACCAAATGCATCCAGTTAGAAATGTAGTATAGTTCTTCTGATTTCTCTGGACATATTGAATGTCTCGCTACATGTCGCCATGTCTCTGGACATTGCAGGACCTTGGGTATCCATGGTTATGACCACTAGCAATTAGCTAACTAACTGTCACTATATCAGTGGTCGTAACCATGGATACCTAAGGTCCTGTGCATGAGGAAAGAGACATAGCGAATCAGAAGAACTATACTACAATTCTAATTGGAGGTATTTGCTAATATTATTATTATTACACCTACTGCATATGGGGGTAAGATCTTCAAGATAAGAATACTCTATTAAGGATGGATGTCTTATAATAAGATAAGGCTGGGTTTTCTTACATGTGACTTTCACGGTCCAAGTACTGGCTGTGATGTCCAGACCGAACACCGGTCTCTTGACCCAAACTGAACAGCTTCGTATATACTTACAGTGGGTGCGGAAAGTATTCAGACCCCTTTAAATTTTTCCCTCTTTGTTTCATTGCAGCCATTTGGTAAATTCAAAAAAGTTCATTTTTTTCTCATTAATGTACACTCTGCATCCCATCTTCACTGGAAAAAAACAGAAATGTAGAAATGTTTTCAAATTTATGAAAAAAAAGAACAATTGAAATATCACATGGTCATAAGTATTCAGACCCTTTGCTCAGTATTGAGTAGAAGCACCTTTTTATCTAGTACAGCCATAAGTCTTCTTGGGAATGATGCAACAAGTTTTTCACACCTGGATTTGGGGATCTTCGGCCATTCTTCCTTGCAGATACTCTTTGTTTCTGTCAGGTTGGATGGTGAATGTTGGTGAACAGCCATTTTCAGGTCTCTCCAAAGATGCTCAATTAGGTTTAGGTCAGGGCTCTGGCTGGGCCAGTCAAGAATGGTCACAGAGTTGTTCTGAAGCCACTCTTCTGTTATTTTAGCTGTGTGCTTAGGGTCATTGTCTTGTTGGAAGGTGAACCTGTGGCCAAGTCTGAGGTCCAGAGCACTCTGGAAGAGGTTTTCAGCCAGGATATTTCTCTACTTGTCAGCATTCATATTTCCTTCAATGACAACCAGTTGTCCTGTCCCTGCAGCTGACAAACATCCCCATAGCACGATGCTGCCACCACCATGTTTCACTGTTAGGATTGTATTGGGCAGGTGATGAGCAGTGCCTCGTTTTCTTCACAGATACCACTTAGAATTATGACCAAAAAGTTCTATCTTCATCTCATCAGACCAGAGAATCTTATTTTTCATAGTCTGGGAGTCCTTCATGTGTTTTTTAGCAAACTCTATACGGGCTTTCATATGTCTTGCACTGAGGAGAGGCTTCTGTTGGACCACTCTGCCATAAAGGCCCGACTGGTGGAGGGCTGCAGTGATAGTTGACTTTGTGGAACTTTCTTCCATCTTCCATCTCCTAACTGCATCTCTGGAGCTCAGCCACAGTGATCTTGGGGTTCTTCTTTACCTCTCTCGCTAAGGCTCTTCTCCCACGTTTTCTCAGTTTGGCTGGACAGCCAGGTCTAGGAAGACTTCTGGTGGTCCCAAACTTCTTCCAGTAAAGGATTATGGAGGAGCACACTGTGCTCTTAGGAACCTTGAGTACTGCAGAAATTATGTTGTAACCTTGGCCAGATGTGTGCCTTGCCACAATTCTGTCTCTGAGCTCCTTGGCCAGTTCCTTTGACCTCATGATTCTCATTTGGTCTGACATGCACTGTGAGTTGTGAGGTCTTATATAGACAGGTGTGTACCTTTCAAAATCAAGTCCTATCAGTTTAATTACACACAGCTAGACTCCAAAGAAGGAGTAGAACCATCCCAAGGAGGATCACAAGGAAATGACAGCATGTGACTTAAATATGAGAGTCTGTGCAAAGGGTCTGAATACTTATGACCTATGTGATATTTCAGTTTTTCTTTTTTAGTAAATGCAAAAATTTCTACATTTCTGTTTTTTTTTTCCTGTCAAGATGGGGTGCAGAGTGTACATTAATGGGAAAAAGAATGAATTTTTTTTTGAATTTACCAAATGGCTGTGTAACACCCCAGGGTCCTGGTTGTTACAGTGGCATTGCTTTCCTCTCGGGGAGAGTGATGTAACGATTGGAAGCAGGAAAAGATCTTCTCTATCAGGTAACACAAACATGAAACATGTTCACACTCCAGGCCAGAAGGGGGAGCTCTGATCCAGTTTGTGGGTGGCTCCCCTATATATATATTCTGGTCTGGAGGGAAAGTTAGTTTTTCAGACAGTGAGGGCCAGACAGCAGACTGTAACAGTCTGAGGCAGAGAGATGTGTGAGGGGCCGTGCAGCCTGAGGGGCTGCAGCTCCAGGATTGAGAGAGTATGAAAGGGAGTACAGCGTTTAGTGAGCGGGCAGGAGAGCGAAGCACAGGGGAGTGACCTATGGGGAGGACAGCTGCGACTGAGCTACCTCCCTGGCAGAGCGCAGATACCGGTAGTCGGAAGACCGTGGTTGTGTCGGACTCTAGGAGGCACAGCAGAAACCGTCAGGACAGCTGGACTATACGTTACCTGTCCGTCCTAATACTCAGGAGACACAGTGGCGCATAGAGCCTGCAAAAAGGCTCGAGCCGCCTGTCATGTGAGTTTGTGTCCCACCTTTATGGAGGACAGAGAGAACTGTGAGGACCTTGACAGAAGCCATAGGGAGTAAGGGACTACATCACCGCGCTAATAGGAAGGCTTCTAACTACACCTGGTAAAGGAGACTCTGAATTTGCTTCCAAGCCGGCCGGACCCGGCCTGTACCTGTGATCTGCTGCCCTGGACTGTGGCTGCCTGAAGTCTTCAGTAAACTAGGTAAAGAGACTGCAAACCCGTGTCCTCCATTCTTTACTGCACCACGCACCATCTTCACCTATATACCGGGAGCCCTGGTGACCGAACTTTACCTGTGGGAAGTTATACCATCTAGCTGCCATAACATCACCCCAGTGGACCCCTTTAAGCAGCATTGGTCCCCACTGACCGAATACCACATGTGGCGTCACGAACACAAACTTTATTCAAAACCCCTTTAAAGACATTCCCTTTAACATGGGTGCCCAGAGCCACGAACCGGATCGCGCCACCGTGACATCTCCCTTTAAGTACCGGACCCAGTACTGAGAACCCTACGACCCTGGCAGGCGTTCCAGCTGCAATTAAACATAGAGTGAACAATTTAAATGGGTCTGAATACTTTCTGTACCCACTGTATTTGGCCATTGAGTTCAAGCCAGGAGACCTGTGGCCGATCCGTACTTTGGTCGTGAAAGTTGAATGTGAGAAACCGGCCTTACACTACCTCAGGTCTTTTGGGGACAATTTAATTTTTGACTTTTGGCCCCAAATATTTTTTTTACTAGGTTTCACTGTTGCACCGTTTGCCTATATAGCCTTCGTGTTGCCCTCTCTTTTGCTGGTTGCCGAACGAGTTAACTGAGAATCTATCAGTAAGCTCATTCTGGGAGAGTTTCATCCTCTGTCTTTTTATTATCTTCTTTAAGCTGAATAATAACCACATCGATTTAAATGTGCAGGGAAACAAAGCATCTGTAAAAGCAAAACTGGAAGATTTTCAATGGTTTTAGCTCAGAATGCATGCATTTAAGAAAAAAAATGTCCACAGAGATGGGCAACACCTTTAGCACAGTGTGATATTGATCTTCCTACGTGGATAAAATGTCTTGGCCCTTTAAAAATCAAGACGCATGGTACTTTACTATTGCCTTAGGTTCTGTGGGCAGAGAAGTTCCCAGCAGTGGTAAACCACGAAGAGCATAATTGGATCCGACTGTCAGACTCAGACGCCATTGTTCGTACAATGCCTTCGAGAGCAACTAATATTTTTCCTTCTGTATGCAAAACGAGCCAGTAGTAATTTTTTAAAGCATTGGCGCTATAAGTAAAGCGCCATCAAAATGCCCAGGTGCCATAAAGCACTCTCCGGAAGTGGCCTTCACCCTATTCCCAAACCGGGGTGTTGACCCTGATACTCCAGAAATGTTTACGAGGAAGTCATGGACAGAAGTAAAGCTGAATACATAAGCTTCGACACCAAGATTCAGTATGTGCCGCTCTCCGGAGGGCGATTTCTGAGCGAGCAGATTCAGCGTTATGTTCTTCCAATAACAGTTGCGCAACAGACAATATTTTTCTATTTGACCCGGTGAGAAATGACACCAGAGAGACGGCTCCATGGCCGGGGCTGAAGCCGGGAGGTTATTTCTCATACTTTGGTTGTTACATTTTTTTTTTTCTTTTTATCGCCTCTCTGTAAGAGATATGAATACGTATATTTCAGCTGCATGCGGCAAGAACTTCATCCTACGCGGGCTTATAAAGAACCTGGAAATCAATCACCCGTCACCAGTGGTCCGGAGACGGTGCATCTCGCACAATGCGCTTTTAACATTTTAACCCCAAAACTATTCAAAAAGTAAGAAAAATATACTAATGTTTGAAAATATTAGTTTTTTTTTTTACATTTTTAACATTTATGTTACATATACTCACCCCACCTAAGATAGTAAAGAGTTAATTTCTGGCCAAATTCATCATTTTAATGAAAATCTTAGATCTTATTTTAGCCGTGGACAGATAGTGTTTCCATTTCCCCATATCCGTATGCAAAGTGTTTTGCCCACAGCGGCGTTGCCCTGTAATAATTGTATCTGTGTCAGCTGACCTGCAGGGGTTAACGACTATGGTATAGAGAAGGAGCTGCCGGAACGGATTATGTATTCCTGGTATAATAGGCTCCTCTGGGCAAGAATTAATCACGTCAACAGTTCTCCTCGGCGGGGCGTCACACCTGACTGAGGCAGCGGGAGGGTAGCCTTCTTGTTGCGATGGTCCCTGCGGCTGGTAAACACTTGAGGGATCAACCGCCTCAAGTAGGCGAGGGGTTAATCCCGCCTGGAAGGGAATTTATAATAACTCAATTTATACAAGTACAATTTCATTTTTTTTTTCTTTTTTTGCTTAGAATACAAATGCAGAGTTTGCAGTTTTCTTGAAAAGTTGTAACTTTATTATTGCTATGCCGGCTGACAGCCCTGTTGTTTTTTAGTTGTTTTTTTTATGTTGACCTGTCTCCACCCTCTTATAGTGCAAATGCTTGAGAATATCATTATGTACAAGTCAGTCATCACTACATCAGGCAAACACTGTTTAGTTGTAGATCCAAGGGAGTCGGGAGTGAGTAATAAAAAAAGGAAACTACTTTTTTTTATCTTATTGGAGTTCCCCTTTAAAGAGAACCTGTCAACAGTGGCTTGTTTTCACTCTTAGTTTATTCCCGACTCTCCCCTGAGTATGCCTTTTTTTTTTCAAACCCGCCATACGATTACACAGATATAGGCCTTTATTTAGTGCAAAGTTTTATGGATTCTAGCAAGAGGGTGTGACTTACCAGATCCTCTGGGGCGTGGCTTTAGGCTGCACTGCATAATTACCCTGTGAGTACCGCCCTCTAGGTAAAGACTATAAAAATTAGTGCTAAAAAAATGTCCCTTATCTTTCGAACCGTATGGCGAATTATAAAAAAAACAACAAAAGAAAGGAATTAGTGGGAATAAAATGAGAGAAAAAAATGTCCACTTTTGACTTGAAAATTTGGCTATGTAACTGAAAATTAGGGAAATGATTTTTTGGCACTCTACCAATGCCTCTATGTCAATCTTGATATCACATATCTATGATTTCAAAATCATTTTAAATTCATTGAGAAACTTCTTCATATGGGATTGATTAATCAAATATGCCAGAAATTGAGTCATCAGAGACCAGAGAGAGGGTCCAATAGCAACAATCAAAGTGGGGCCCTCTCTTTTTGTTGATCCCTTAATAACTCTTTTTCTCAATCATTACTGGAGAGACAGATGTAGCGATGTATTGTTCATGACTGATCCGTCACATTGAGTTGTCTCTCTTCTTTGAATAATGGGAACACCCAAGTGAGAGCCACTCACAGTTTCTAAATGGCTTTCACTAAAGGTAAAATGACAATGTTGGGCGGCCATTTTAATAAAAAAAAACACCCACCCAGCCTTGAAAATGTTCTGCCGAAGGATGGCTACAATAGGGTGAATTAACAACTGCTTCAGATCATGGTGGTTTAACATTAATGTATGTTCACCTTTTTGGGATCCAAAAGCTTCTTTTTTGAAGACCAAGACAAATCCAACTCTCCAAAGAAAGTCGGATTGCTCATCACTAGAAGGATAAAACAACCCTCTAGTTGATTTCAAACCTCCTTTTTATTTCTAAAATTATGGTGCTTGTAGTGATGGGGGGTCTTGTAGCTTACACCACCCCAAGGTAATGTTTTTGGAAGAAAGCGCAGATAGATCCACCTCTTTATTGAGGCTGTAGTATTTATATATTATGATGGTCAGAACAGCAAAAGTGGTTATAGTGGACAGCCTTTTTTTTTGGAATTTGCTGGTTATACCTTCATGCAATTTTGCCTTGAAAGAATAGATGTTTTTGGATTGTAGAAGTGAACAGTGAAAGTAATGGGTGTGCACTGTTTCCCCTCTATATGGGCATTTTAGACATGGCCATATTTTTTCCAGACTTGTCCTGAATCTCGTGAGTCTATGAGCAGACGGTCATGCCACCTCTGGACTATTATGTAGGAGGGCGTGGTCAAATTCTGCGATGCTGAATCATGTATTCCAAAAGTATTATTAAAAGTGGTCTTTATTCAACGCGTTTCTGAGTCTCAAATAACTCCTTCATCAGGATATGCCACATGAAAAAAAATTAAATTTTTTTTTGTGTGGCATTTCCTGATGAAGGAGTTCTTTGAAAATCAGAAACGCGTTGAATAAAGACCACTTTTAATAATACTTTTGGACTACACCCCTTTCCCCGCAGCTTTGCAAGTCCATTCTTTTAAGGATGACCTTGTTAGAAGGTCTGATGAAATCAAGTAAGACATTCTAGAGCTATCATCTGGGACATTTGGAGACAAGCTGGAATTTTGTGGTACTTTAGTAAGCACAGGACACAAAGCTGTGTATGAAAATATGTCATGTCCAGTGAACACCTTGGCCTGTTGAAATTCGGCTCCTTATTATTTTTTTTTTTCATTTATTTTTTATATCAAGGTTTGCTGCTGTACCTGTTCTTCCCACCTGCTGGTTACTGGCATCAAACACGGCAAACAGGACACACACTGCATGCCTGCGCCACAGTTGGGGCTTTAATTAGTCTCCAGCTACTCCTGCTATACATGATAGATTGCTGCCAAGCCATGGATCCTGGTTATGAAAAAGACAGAAAGAACTATGGATATTTGTTACATCTCAAAGATTTCCAAGCATCATTACAAGGTCTGATTTACAACATAACCTTTGGTTCATGATGGGCGGAAAACTCCATAACTTGTTACTCCTGGACTCCCATTTTAGAACACTTGTATCTTCTTGAGGACCTCTTAGTCACCAAGTTCCAATTGCCAGTGCTCCCATTCTATCATCCTTCAAAACAAGAAGACAAGCCTTTTTATCTTTGTACTTAGAAAAGGAAAAGTTCCAAAGGAGAAATTCAAATGCCGACCCCTTCATGTGAATGCCGACACATGTCCGGTATAATAGTGCCCAAAAACTAGTGATGTACACACAACAGCTGGAATTCCCTAGTGCCCAATGTCTAATAGGTTCCTGGAAAAAGAGGAGGTCTCATAACTTAGCTCTTGGAAGAGTTGACAAATCTCTTCGGTGCCACCAATGTCTCCGGAAACCTCCCCAAAAGGCTCTCCATGTGTGGCATTGAGGTGCAACGGCAAACCATTCTGGGATTTGGAAATGTCAAACTAATTAATAATGATTACTTGGTGATGTCATGTGAGTATTTGTAACGTGGCGCAGGGTGGTAGCCGTGGGCGAAGTACTCATCTCTTAAGCCCCGACATGTTACTTGAAAGTGAGAATCCTGGCTGGGTATGTGGTCTCTGTCTATGGAGTGTGCCATGCCCTTTCAGGCTGCATGTAACTGATGACTTTGGTTGGCCAGGAGCAGATATTTTACAGTTCAATGAGGAAGTCAAAAATAAACATTTTACTGAACGATAACATGGCGGGGATTATATACAATAGATAGTGGTTACACTCCTTGATGAACGTTTCCTTCACAATCATTAGCATTTTCCACACACAATTCCAATTCCTTTGTCTTTGCTTGCCTGTCCTCTGTCTTAATCATTCCTTACTACTTCACCACAAGCCAACTCAATGCCACAGTCCAGCTAGCATGAGTGCTTTTCTCAACTGCAGTGCCGCATCTCCTTTCCTATCTACGGAGCTATATTGCCAGTATGGATTTATAAACTCTGGGCCGTACTGCTAGGTGTCCTCTCCCTGGATCCATCTCCAATTTACCACTCTGCATTTCGGTCTATTCTCTCCTACGTTCCACTAGGATCTCGCTATCCTCTGTCTCGGTCTCCTCTCATGCTATGGACACCCATGTCATGCAGCACTGCTCACATCAGACATTAGGTCTGCTTTCTACTTACATTAGGCCCCACCTGATGTTTTGTCAGGAAACTGTCTTTGTTTCTTCAGCCTAGCCCCTCCCACCAGTGGTGTAACTAGAGTCTGATGGGCCCCAGTGCAAAATTCGGACCCGGTCCCCCCGCATCCTCACATGTTGGTCAGATGTATGGGCCCTTGTAGCATTATAAATCCCATAAGAACATATGAGTTGCACCCTCTCCTCCATTATGTAGTAATATCCTTCATCTTAGGCTCATTTCTGGTATATTTGTACCGTACCTCATCCTTGGCCAATCTTAGTAATTATGTCTCCCATTCTGGTATATGTCACTCATCATGGCTCTATCCTGGTGTATATGTATGTGTTCTCCATTCTGGTATATATATTCCCCATCCTGGTATATATGACCTCCATACTGGTATATATGTTCCCCTCCTGGTACAGTGGGGCAAAAAAGTATTTAGTCAGTCAGCAATAGTGCAAGTTCCACCACTTAAAAAGATGAGAGGCGTCTGTAATTTACATCATAGGTAGACCTCAACTATGGGAGACAAACTGAGAAAAAAAAATCCAGAAAATCACATTGTCTGTTTTTTTAACATTTTATTTGCATATTATGGTGGAAAATAAGTATTTGGTCAGAAACAAAATTTCATCTCAATACTTTGTAATATATCCTTTGTTGGCAATGACAGAGGTCAAACGTTTTCTGTAAGTCTTCACAAGATTGCCACACACTGTTGTTGGTATGTTGGCCCATTCCTCCATGCAGATCTCCTCTAGAGCAGTGATGTTTTTGGCTTTTCGCTTGGCAACACGGACTTTCAACTCCCTCCAAAGGTTTTCTATAGGGTTGAGATCTGGAGACAGGCTAGGCCACTCCAGGACCTTGAAATGCTTCTTACGAAGCCACTCCTTCGTTGCCCTAGCAGTGTGCTTTGGATCATTGTCATGTTGAAAGACCCAGCCACGTTTCATCTTCAATGCCCTTGCTGATGGAAGGAGGTTTGCACTCAAAATCTCACGATACATGGCCCCATTCATTCTTTCATGTACCCGGATCAGTCGTCCTGGCCCCTTTGCAGAGAAACAGCCCCAAAGCATGATGTTTCCACCACCATGCTTTACAGTAGGTATGGTGTTTGATGGATGCAACTCAGTATTCTTTTTCCTCCAAACACGACAAGTTGTGTTTCTACCAAACAGTTCCAGTTTGATTTCATCAGACCATAGGACATTCAAAACTCCTCTGGATCATCCAAATGCTCTCTAGCAAACTTCAGACGGGCCCGGACATGTACTGGCTTAAGCAGTGGGACACGTCTGGCACTGCAGGATCTGAGTCCATGGTGGCGTAGTGTGTTACTTATGGTAGGCCTTATTACATTGGTCCCAGCTCTCTGCAGTTCATTCACTAGGTCCCCCCGCGTGGTTCTGGGATTTTTGCTCACCGTTCTTGTGATCATTCTGACCCCACGGGGTGGGATTTTGCGTGGAGCCCCAGATCGAGGGAGATTATCAGTGGTCTTGTATGTCTTCCATTTTCTAATTATTGCTCCCACTGTTGATTTCTTCACTCCAAGCTGGTTGGCTATTGCAGATTCAGTCTTCCCAGCCTGGTGCAGGGCTACAATTTTGTTTCTGGTGTCCTTTGACAGCTCTTTGGTCTTCACCATAGTGGAGTTTGGAGTCAGACTGTTTGAGGGTGTGCACAGGTGTCTTTTTATACTGATAACAAGTTTAAACAGGTGCCATTACTACAGGTAATGAGTGGAGGAAAGAGGAGACTCTTAAAGAAGAAGTTACAGGTCTGTGAGAGCCAGAAATCTTGATTGTTTGTTTCTGACCAAATACTTATTTTCCACCATAAAATGCAAAAAAAATGTTAAAAAAACAGACAATGTGATTTTCTGGATTTTTTTTCTCAGTTTGTCTCCCATAGTTGAGGTCTACCTATGATGTAAATTACAGACGCCTCTCATCTTTTTAAGTGGTGGAACTTGCACTATTGCTGACTGACTAAATACTTTTTTGCCTCACTGTATATATGACTTCCATTCTAGTATATTCCCCATCCTGGGCCCCATCCTGTTATATATGTTCTCCATCCTGGTATATGTTTTCCCCATCCTGGTATATACCGTATATTCCCCATCATGGGCCCATCATGATATATATGTTCCCCATCTTTGTATATATGTTCCCCATCCTGAAGCCATCCTGGTATATATGTTCCCTATCCTGGTATCTATGTGTTCCTCTTCCTGGTATTTATACCCCATTCCAGTATATATGTCACTTATTCTGGGCTTCAAACATAGTAACATAGTTAGTAAGGCCGAAAAAAGACATTTGTCCATCCAGTTCAGCCTATATTCCATCATAATAAATCCCCAGATCTACGTCCTTCTACAGAACCTAATTGTATGATACAATATTGTTCTGCTCCAGGAAGACATCCAGGCCTCTCTTGAACCCCTCGACTGAGTTCGCCATCACCACCTCCTCAGGCAAGCAATTCCAGATTCTCACTGCCCTATCAGTAAAGAATCCTCTTCTATGTTGGTGGAAAAACCTTCTCTCCTCCAGACGCAAAGAATGCCCCCTTGTGCCCGTCACCTTCCTTGGTATAAACAGATCCTCAGCGAGATATTTGTATTGTCCCCTTATATACTTATACATGGTTATTAGATCACCCCTCAGTCGTCTTTTTTCTAGACTAAATAATCCTAATTTCGCTAATCTATCTGGGTATTGTAGTTCTCCCATCCCCTTTATTAATTTTGTTGCCCTCCTTTGTACTCTCTCTAGTTCCATTATATCCTTCCTGAGCACCGGTGCCCAAAAACTGGACACAGTACTCCATGTGCGGTCTAACTAGGGATTTGTACAGAGGCAGTATAATGCTCTCATCATGTGTATCCAGACCTCTTTTAATGCACCCCATGATCCTGTTTGCCTTGGCAGCTGCTGCCTGGCACTGGCTGCTCCATGTAAGTTTATCATTAACTAGGATCCCCAAGTCCTTCTCCCTGTCAGATTTACCCAGTGGTTTCCCATTCAGTGTGTAATGGTGACATTGATTCCTTCTTCCCATGTGTATAACCTTACATTTATCATTGTTAAACCTCATCTGCCACCTTTGAGCCCAAGTTTCCAACTTATCCAGATCCATCTGTAGCAGAATACTATCTTCTCTTGTATTAACTGCTTTACATAGTTTTGTATCATCTGCAAATATTGATATTTTACTGTGTAAACCTCTTCAACATATTCATTAATGATCTAGTAGAAGAACAGGTCCCAATACCGACCCCTGCGGTACCCCACTGGTCACAGCGACCCAGTTAGAGACTATACCATTTATAACCACCCTCTGCTTTCTATCACTAAGCCAGTTACTAACCCATTTACACACAATTTCCCCCAGACCAAGCATTCTCATTTTGTGTACCAACCTCTTGTGCGGCACGGTATCAAACGCTTTGGAAAAATCGAGATATACCACGTCCAATGACTCACCGTGGTCCAGCCTATAGCTTACCTCTTCATAAAAACTGATTAGATTGGTTTGACAGGAGCGATTTCTCATAAACCCATGCTGATATGGAGTTAAACAGTTATTCTCATTGAGATAATCCAGAATAACATCCCTCAGAAACCCTTCAAATATTTTACCAACAATAGAGGTTAGACTTACTAGCCTATAATTTCCAGGTTCACTTTTAGAGCCCTTTTTGAATATTGGCACCACATTTGCTATGCGCCAATCCTGCGGAACAGACCCTGTCGCTGTAGAGTCCCTAAAAATAAGAAATAATGGTTTATCTATTACATTACTTAGTTCTCTTAGTACTCGTGGGTGTATGCCATCCAGACCCGGAGATTTATCTATTTTAATCTTATTTAGCCGGTTTCGCACCTCTTCTTGGGTTAGATTGGTGACCCTTAATATAGGGTTTTCATTGTTTCTTGGGATTTCACCTAGCATTTCATTTTCCACCGTGAATACCGTGGAGAAGAAGGTGTTTAATATGTTAGCTTTTTCCTCGTCATCTACAACCATTCTTTCCTCACTATTTTTTAAGGGGCCTACATTTTCAGTTTTTATTCTTTTACTATTGATATAGTTGAAGAACAGTTTGGGATTAGTTTTACTCTCCTTAGCAATGTGCTTCTCTGTTTCCTTTTTGGCAGCTTTAATTAGTTTTTTAGATAAAGTATTTTTCTCCCTATAGTTTTTTAGAGCTTCAATGGTGCCATCCTGCTTTAGTAGTGCAAATGCTTTCTTTTTACTGTTAATTGCCTGTCTTACTTCTTTGTTTAGCCACATTGGGTTTTTCCTATTTCTAGTCCTTTTATTCCCACAAGGTATAAACTGCTTACAGTGCCTATTTAGGATGTTCTTAAACATTTCCCATTTATTATCTGTATTCTTATTTCTGAGGATATTGTCCCAGTCTACCAGATTAAGGGCATCTCTAAGCTGGTCAAACTTTGCCTTCCTAAAGTTCAGTGTTTTTGTGACTCCCTGACAAGTCCCCCTAGTGAAAGACTGGTGTATATATAGCACCCATCCTGGTATATATGTTCCCCATCCTTCTATATTTCACCATGTTCTTCAATGCATAGAAAAAAAATTATACTCACCTTCTTTCTGCTCCCTCGCCGTATGGTGTCCTCATCTGAAGCCGGCAGCTGACCTCAGGGTGCAAGTGCACGCCGACATCAGCTACTGGCCTCTGATTGGCAGGCACCGTGCATTGCAGTGTACAGACCCGGCAGTTCACTGCACCACAATGCACTTCAGCTGAATGGGTGTCAGAGGACGCACATTCAGTGGATGTTTGCCCTGGCGTCGGCTGGCCTCCCACCCACACGGTCCCGGTCGCGCCCTTTGCAACCGCAATTGTTACGCCCCTGCCTCTCATTCTGGGCTAGTCACCAAACTTAACTTTAATTCTTTCTACTGTCGAGTAACACATTACTAACAGCATTAGCGCATATCACAATTTACATTAAACAATATAACATTACACTTGTTATTCAAAGGGGAATGTGGGCAACATGTCTGCATCCCTACATATCTATTGAAGAACCTGCAAGAAGTCCAGGTGATCATATGGAGAACAGGCAAATTCATGCACATGTTGCTCCTATTGAAGTTGAACAAATGGCCACGCAGTTCCCGCTCGATACAGATTCTGCAGGTTTTTCCGTTCTAGCTTCATCTCCAGTGAGTGAGCGCTCTGTACATCATTTATGAACATCTTGCACCTGATCTTCATCTGTTAGATACTCCAACTTATCTCCACCACATTGTGCCGAATGTTCAATTACCGTAAATCTTTTTTTAATTGAGGAAAAAAAAATAGAACTGATTGGTTTATGTCATAAAAAATTAACCTTTTGGATACTGACGGAAGGGATTAAAGAAACCGCCTGATAGGAAGGGAGCTCATATTTTTTAAAGCAATATGCCAAAAGGCGGTATTTAATCACCCGGAGGTCATCATGTGGAGATAGGAGGTTGGGCCGAGCCGGGATGCAGCCAGCGAAAATTACACGCCGATGAGGAATTAATAAAGCAGCTGTGCTAACGAGCATCGTTAATGATCATGTTGTTAAAGGGAAATACTTTTTATGTTTTGAATTACAATAATTATAGAGTTAGTGCAAGCTTTCTGTCATAGTCAACTATACGATTACTTTAGTTTTTTTGTTTATCAGTAGTTTAAAAAAAAAAACTTCCATATCATTAAGTCTCTTCTAATTTCTTATCTTCTCATACTGTGAAAAGGGTAAAACTTTAAAGAAGTGAAATGTGGAAAGTTTGACTACTGCCTTTTCTAATTGAGTTCTGGAGAAACAAGCAATTAAATTACGTCTGTAGGCTCCACCTCGGTAGAGTTTTTTTCTCACTTAAGAATGGAAGCTGGGGAAGAATCTACATCTTAAAGAAAAAGTTTTGGTGCAAGAATGTAGCACCATCATGCAACCAACTAATTTTAAATGTTACCATCTAAAAACATTTTGCGTTGGTTTGCTGTTGAGATATCTGGCAGTGGCTTACTCAAACCTTATATTGATTATGGAACATTTATGAAGCTCAGCTTTGTTGGACGTCCATCTACTGTCTGCTCTACGGTGGACTAATGAACCCTAAACCCAAAATTAGTTTGTTAACTTATCCTGCTTGAAGGGTATCTTTGGCACAGTTTTGTAGCTCAGATATGGCAGGAGACCACATAGGCCAAAAAACTAGGGATTTTCCTTAAAGAAGGGAAACTATTGTAGAGTACATAAACTTCCAGTAACTCAATCAGCACTCTATGTATCCTAAAGGGTGTTTATCAAGATTAGAAATTGCTCAATGGATAGGGGATAACTTCCTGTTCTTTGGGGATCCGATTGCTTTGACCACCTCCGATCCCAAGAACAATGCTCTGCAGAAACTTTTCTGAATGGAGTGGAGGCTGAGCATGTGCACCTTCGCTCAATTCATGCTCAATAGGACAGCTGAAGATAATCAAGCTCTGTGCTTAGCTTGCCTTCAGCAATCCTGTTAAGAATAAGTGAAGCAGAGGTGTGCCTGTTCGGCCTCCCCTCGTTCTTGAAATTGGTAGTAATTTCAGTGGTCAAATCTCCAGTGATCAGAAATTGATCCCCTATCTCATAAATAGGGGATAACTTCCAGATTTGGCTCAACCCCTTGCATCCTCTTCTCTCTCACCAGCGTAGACAGCTAGACAGGTTTTCACCTAGACCCTGACTCCCTCATCAGATCTGGCTAGGTGCCTCTCTCACAGTCGACTCTAGTAAGGATTAAGACTGTGCCTCAAGGCCACGTCTCAGCCCTACAGGGCAACCAGACCTTCAATATAGCTTCAATTGGTCCACAGGAATCCTCCAAACAGCTCTACGGGACATAATTTCAGTGTTTCCAGGGTTGGAGAACACTACCATCACCCATGTTCATTTCCTATCAGGCTGATGATAACACATCCCACTCATAGGCCCACTTACATGTCACAACTCTAGCAGTCCATACCACTGATGGTCAATTGCTATCTCATAGTGACAATAGTGACAGTACAATAAGCAACCCATGTACAGAAGTTTTCACAGGTTTCTCCATCACATTTCCTGACCACTAGTCCTCCACTTCCAATCCAGCAAGCTTCCACTCACCCTCCACTTCAGCGCAGATGGACCACTAGCTCCTCCACATGACCCTGGCCTTGGGCCATCACAGTGAAGTGTATTAATCTGACCAGGCTTAGTTACCCTTTTTGGGCCATAACAGTCCTCTGTTATTGTTCCCCAGAAGTCTCAGCACAAGACACACATACATCCAGTCCCAGCCACATGCCATCCTCCACATCCTGTCATAGACTGGTGTCCCGCAGTGCAGGAAAAATGTCTAAACCAGGTAAAATCAGCTGTTTGAAGTGGGTGCCAAAAGAGGTAGACACTTTTTGAAAAGGGTTATTAATACTAATCTAAAAACCACATAATTAACAAGTTTCCAATGTTCATGCTATATATGAGTTGTATGTAATAAAACAATTACAAACTAGCTATCACTTACCATGTGTTTCTGCCAGAGCAGAGGGAGTTATCATACATATTCATTATTCCCCATTCCCTATATTTAGATCTCAGCTCCACCATGTAATTAACGCAGTGCGGGAGGATTGAAGCTCTATCACTCATTTACACCAGACTGTAATGAGTAACTAATGACTCTGTCACCATTAATTAACATGATCTGACTCAAGTGCACACTGAGATTACCTGTATGTAGGATGCACGCACCCCATGTAATATATGACAGTGTGTGGATAGGAAATAGGCTGTAATAGTCTTATCAAAATCAACATCAAAATCACTTAGTGCAATGGAAAGGACGATTAGCAGGTGAGAGCAGGTGGATGTATCAGCATTTTTCCCTTAGGTGAAGCTGGCAATTGAGGGAATGAACCCTCATTACAAAGGATCTGATATGGAAAACCTCTCCAAAACATCACCTCTTTGAGAAGACCACTGCACTGGAGCAGATCAGCTCCCTTATATTCTTTAAGAACTATGACATCCATTACTTATCCTTATGATGTCACCAATATCAGATCAGTGAGAATCCTAACACCCAGTATCCCTGCAATCAGGCGATACCAGGTCGTGTTGCTGCCAGAAGTGCACAGCTCCGTACATTGTGCAGTGGTCATTGTTGAGTGCCTGTCACAGCACTGTTGCAGGATATCCTGGGACTACGGGCTTCTTCCCTATCCCTAAAGCTAGGGGCACCCTAGCTATCCCTGCTCCCCATATTACTTCTGACGGTGAAGATGCCGATGCCACATGCCTTGCTGAGTTCCTAAATCAGCCCTTATCTGTCCCCTCCCCACCAAGAGCAGTGGGGAGTTATAGCATATAAGAATACTCAGACGAGACCTGACTAACAAGGAAAGACGTACAGGGATAAATTAAAATACCAATCATACAAATATGCACTCACAAACAACAGAGTGGAAAACTAGGAAGTAAAGGGAGGAAAAAACAAATAGGAGAGGATTAGGATATGCACACAGCTAAATCACCAAGTAACAGTCTACTGAATAACACTCCAAACGCCTTCTCAAACAATCACCACATCTAACTCCAGAACCAGGCAGTTTGAAACTAACACTGGCAATCCCTGATTGCCTAGAGGCGAGTATATATAGAAGATGGGAGTGGCCAACACAGAATAGCTGAATAGGAGTTCTCAACTGAACAGATTAACCCCTGCTAACATAAACCTGCACTATTTAATATGATGATGAAGTGCTTTTAATTAGTTCAGGAGTATGTGTAATCAGACCCCTTGGTCTTCTAACCCCTCTCTGTCACTGTAAACCTCAACTAAAGGGGTTGTCTGGCCTTGGGATACAATTCTACAGTTACTTTATGTGACTGCAGACTCGTGAATCCTCATAGTGTGCACTCACCTCCGTGAGTGAGTGATTTGCACTTCTGGACCCATTCCAACTAGACGTTTCCAGCCTCGCTCAATTCATTTCCATCGAGCAAGGCCATGCACCTCTAGTCAGCACATGACCACATATATGCAAATTGCATACTTGCAGTCAAGCATGCACAGTTGTTACTGGAGAATATTGACAGCGCGTACTGTACACACTGTGAGGATTCACACATGTACCTTAAAGCCGGACAACCCCTTTATGTTTCCATTTAGAAGGAGCTAAGCTACAGTTTCCAAAATATTGTTACACTATAGGTCCATCTACTTTATCCTATTACACTTGATTGTTGATCCATTGATTGGTTGAGCAAAACATTTGCAGGCCCCTTATCTGGCGTCCAGTTCAGTACTCCGGTGGAGCTGGCCATTTCATTGCAAACTTCCACTCAAAGGCTGGTATTCTGTGTGATTAAGCCTCGTGTAGAATCCTGATGTTCTTCACATGAGCCTGGTGATCAAAAGAGGCGCCCAGGATGCCTGCATTTAAGCGTTGGATTAGGAAGTTTGCACTGCAACAGTCTGGCTGCCATGGACTCCCTACCTGGACGTCAGGGTACTACAATCGTTCTGCTAAACTCTAGCATCATGTACGTTGGAAATATGCGCTGTGCAGTATTCCTGATGTAAAATTCTGATTTATTCTACTGTATAGGTGTGAAATGGCACACATCACCATAGGCTCTAGATCTACCATGTAGTATATGCTTTCGCATGATTCCTTTGTATACAATGGTGTTATCAATAGCGTCTACACTAATTTACCTATACCTTCCCAAAGTATGCCAAAAGGGCACTTTTTCGGCATGCATGAGGTTGGTCGGGTCTTATGGGCATGTTCGTTGTATCCCCAAGAAAAGCAAAATGTACATGCAAATGTAGTGTTGCTAGACCCTACGTGTGTTGGCGTCTAAGTATGTAACGGTTTTTGTGTAGCGTGATTGATAAGAGCTAAAATATCTATAATCCTTTTGATGATCTCCTCATTTACAGACATGGGGAACTTTGAAGATGGGGACAGCTCCCTTGCCGTATCTCATGGGGATGCAGCGGTGATCATTGCCCCCAGCATTTCCAGTTTCCCCCAACCACAGGTGACCTGGTTTAGAGATGGAAGGAAGATCCCTCCCAGCAACCGCATGTAAGTGTGTGGAAAATGGCACTAATTAAGCCTACACGTCCCTTAGCCTAAACGCACGTCCGCCTAACACAAAGTTAACAGGATATTCAACCAGAGTGTAGGATAAGGGTGATCAAAAGGTGCAATAATTCATTCATCTCACCTTGGTCAATGGGGAGACAGAAATCCAACATATCCCATGTATATCTACATCTATCTTGCAACCCTTCCAACTTAATGGGGTTGTCCAGTTCTTCGATAGTTGTTCCAAGTCCAAATTAATGAATTCTGAGTACCTTTTGACCTGGTA
Organism: Ranitomeya imitator; assembly: GCF_032444005.1. NCBI lineage: Eukaryota > Metazoa > Chordata > Amphibia > Anura > Dendrobatidae > Ranitomeya > Ranitomeya imitator. The sequence goes on along the minus strand of NC_091283.1, from coordinate 413,294,633 downwards.
TTTCACCTCATGTTGTAGCCCGAGAAGCTGCACTTCCACAGTCGTTCCAACACTACAGAGAGCTCCTCCGTCAGTGATGTGTTGAAGGGGGCTGGCTGTCTCTCTTAATTAATTTTCGTCTTGGCATCAGACATGATGGACAAGGGGACTGGCTTAGCTTGTAAAGTGAACCAGCGAGCCAGCCTCATTCATGAAGTCACGGAGACACAGAGAGGTAGAGGAAGCTAAGTCAGAACTCCAGAGGAATTGGGTCACCTGGGACAACAACATTTATGTCACCGGACAACCACTTTTAGGGTATGTTTAAATTGGAAAGTTTTTTAAGGAGTTTTTGAAGCAGAAAGTCTTCAACTCTCCCCACAAATTTGTAGATTTTGGAATTCTGCTCCAAAAATTCCTAACAAAACACCCTTTGGATTTAGTTCCATGTTAGAAGTAAACTTATTTGGTGACCTCAAACCAATGTGTTTGCAAAAATGTATGTACCGTAATTCTGATCTGGGTTTTGCAGGTGTTTCACAGTTTCATTCTTAGGGCCTTTGCCTCTTTAATTGATATAGACTGTAGTAATAAACCGCATTTACAGAATCCCATTACGAGTTTGTCGCACGCACGGTATCTTTGGCTCGGAAACACCTGTCTTGCGCTGAATCATCCAGGAATTTAGAAGTACTAATGAACCAGCAGCATATTCTGCCTTATCTACCTAATTGCAGAGAATTATTATCCAGATGATCTGGCAGCTGATCCCATGTGAGCGGGGCTGAGCGGGGAGATATCTACGGGGACTAGCGCCAGAAAAGCAGAGTGGAAAGGGTGTTGGGTCATTGAGCGAGGAGACGGGAATGTCATGTATCCTCCGCCTCCAGCACAAGACCATATCTTGCAGGGAAATTCTGTTTCGGCAGCTTGGGCTGAGATTAGTGCCGCTTATCAGGATACCAGCTGTGCCAGTCCAGGACGGACACAAAAGCCTATACTTTCCGTTTTGACTAAGACTCCATCACTGGGTGCAGGACGTAATCCTGAGTCCTTTGTAGGAGATTTTGGAAACACAATGAAGGGTAGTTTACTGCAGAATAACAATGCACAAAAGAAATTACCCATCCACTATATACCCTAGAAACAAAATTGGTTTACTTAATTAAAGGGGCCCTAAAACTAAAATTGGTGACTAGTTATAGAGTCGACATATTGAGGACCTAGCACATTTAGGACAGCCTATTTTCTGAGGATGAGGGTGTCTTTTCCTGGACCCTGCCCGCATTGGCCAAGGAGTGTCCAGTAGAATGACCACCATCTTTCCTTGGACATCAGAAGAAGTTCATGTTTGTGATGCATTCTTTTTTCCTTTTTCCAAACAGTGCAATCACCAAAGACAACACGCTGGTGATCCTGTCCAGTGTAGCCCCCGATACTGGCCGATACTACGTACAAGCCGTCAATGACAAGAATGGCGACAACAAGACCAGTCAACCCATCGCGCTGACAGTGGAAAGTAAGTTATGGACTGGCCATCGGCCATTGTCCACTGTCTTTATTCTGGGTCCTATTATCGTGTAGTGATACATTGGTATCTTCACCAAGATAATGGTACTGCCACTAACTCTAAAGGTACCGTCACACTAGACGATATCGCTAGCGATCCGTGACGTTGCAGCGTCCTCGCTAGCGATATCGTCCAGTGTGACAGGCAGCAGCGATCAGGCCCCTGCTGTGCTGTCGCTGGTTGGGGAAGAAAGTCCAGAACTTTATTTGGTCGCTGGACTCCCCGCAGACATCGCTGGATCGGCGTGTGTGACACCGATTCAGCGATGTCTTCGCTGGTAACCAGGGTAAACATCGGGTAACTAAGCGCAGGGCCGCGCTTAGTAACCCGATGTTTACCCTGGATACCATCCTAAAAGTAAAAAAAACAAACACTACATACTTACCTACAGCCGTCTGTCCTCCAGCGCTGTGCTCTGCACTCCTCCTGTACTGGCTGTGAGCGTCGGTCAGCCGGAAAGCAGAGCGGTGACGTCACCGCTCTGCTTTCCGGCCGCTGTGCTCACACAGACAGTACAGGAGGAGTGCAGAGCACAGCGCTGGAGGACAGACGGCTGTAGGTAAGTATGTAGTGTTTGTTTTTTTTACTTTAGGGGCAGCACGGGGCAGCACGGTGGCGCAGTGGTTAGCACTACAGCCTTGCAGCGCTGGGGTCCTGGGTTCCAATCCCACCCAGGACAACAACTGCAAAGAGTTTGTATGTTCTCTCCGTGTTTGCGTGGGTTTCCTCCGGGCACTCCGGTTTCCTCCCACATTCCAAAGACATACTGATAGGAATTCTAGATTGTGAGCCCAATTGGGGACAGTGATGATAATGTGTGCGCTGCGGAATGTGTTAGCGCTATATAAAAATAAAGATTATTATTATTATTTATTATTACTTTTAGGATGGTAACCAGGATAAACATCGGGTTACTAAGCGCGGCCCTGCGCTTAGTTACCCGATGTTTACCCTGGTTACCGGCATCGTTGGTCGCTGGAGAGCGGTCTGTGTGACAGCTCTCCAGCGACCAAACAGCGACGCTGCAGCGATCCGGATCGTTGTCGGTATCGCTGCAGCGTCGCTTAGTGTGACGGTACCTTTACTAATAAGGCAGATCCAAACGTCATTCAGGGAATGTAGAAAGCAGGAAGTGCCGTAATGGTAGCTGATAACGATTGTCACCATCAGATGCCCAAAATAACTCATCGTAGTGCTGGTCTCTTTACTTATGAGCACCATGAATTTTTTACAGAGCTCGTTTTTACAGATATGACAACAGTATTGATAATCTCACCATCGTTTCCTGCCAATTATGAGGGCTTGGGAAATCTATCCTCTTCCTAGGATTGGGAAGGTATAATGCGTGAACCAGTATGGTTTGTGTTACCCTGTTTCGGCATCCAGTTCGGTCCTTTTGTGCCCAGCGCTTACTACACTCCGCACAATGTCATTGCAGGACCTAGTAACTGAGATGCAAAAGTGGCGACTGGCTACCATTGAGGACCAAACTGGATGTCGGAACAGAGCAGAAAAAAATCGAATTTCTCTTCTCTTTGTGGGACCCCTGTGCTCTATTTACAGGCCCAGTTCTCATCACATTTATGTTAAGCTTCCGAAGTAGAGTCTAAACCTGTCCAATGGACCATATTCGAAATTTTAGATTGACAGAAGCCAAGATAGTCCGATCTTTTGGCCTCTGTCGGGCCAGAATGCAGAACAAATGGAATGGAAAAGTATACATTTTTTCGAAAGTTTTTTTCCCACAGAGAAGTCTATGGACAACTGATTCCACTGAATAGCTCCATCATAACCTCCCTTTAATATGGCAAACACTGGCCAAAGGTGAGTTGTATGCCAGGAGGCGCCAACGCTAAACACCCAGGTCCTTTCATAGCCTCAACCTCCAGTCTGGAAGTCGTCACCTGCAACTAAGCTTCCATTAACATTGGTTTTATTTCTGTGCACCAGTTCTTGTTTTACTAACCAGTTAAAGAGATGAATTGAGGACTGAGGCTGAAGGTTCATGTTGTGCCTGTATTCAGTGATGGGATGGATGGCACAGTCCACACTAATCTCCCAATCCTTGTACTGCAGACTCAGCAGGATACAAAGCACACGCCCGGGATTTACTGCAAATGAAACATGCCCGCTGCCCAGACCGCCGCTCACCATACCGACCCTGTTGTCTCTTTTGCTGACAGTAGAAAAAGCAATGTTTTAAAGAAACTACGCAAACACATCAGTTGTATGCAGGACCCGGTGTAAATCACCAGCTTTGAGAGAATAATGGGTTAACTGATTTTAATTATTAATTTACTTTGCCTGAACTCAAGTCTCAAACTTGGCAAACAGATTGCCTATTGTATCCTAATGGCCATTGAATAGTTTTGATTTACTGCACAACCTTGCTTACAAACAGAGTTGTTAATGCTTTCTCCAGAGCTGCATTCCGAATTCTGCTAGCTTCCTGTTAGCTCTCTGGTTGCATGACCCTAGCAGCACCCTGCCGGCTCCATGTCTGTAGAGAACAAGCTCCGCTGTGATGCATTATAGAAGATGAATTGTTTCAGGTACGGTGCGGTGGATGCATAATATCACGGCGGTTCAGGTAAGCTGCTGGAGGCACAATTCAAAATGCAGCCGTGTCTATCGATAGTGTATACAGGTCCTTCTCAAAAAATTAGCATATAGTGTTAAATTTCATTATTTACCATAATGTAATGATTACAATTAAACTTTCATATATTATAGATTCATTATCCACCATCTGAAATTTGTCAGGTCTTTTATTGTTTTAATACTGATGATTTTGGCATACAACTCCTGATAACCCAAAAAACCTGTCTCAATAAATTAGCATATCAAGAAAAGGTTCTCTAAACGACCTATTACCCTAATCTTCTGAATCAACTAATTAACTCTAAACACATGCAAAAGATACCTGAGGCTTTTATAAACTCCCTGCCTGGTTCATTACTCAAAACCCCCATCATGGGTAAGACTAGCGACCTGACAGATGTCAAGAAGGCCATCATTGACACCCTCAAGCAAGAGGGTAAGACCCAGAAAGAAATTTCTCAACAAATAGGCTGTTCCCAGAGTGCTGTATCAAGGCACCTCAATGGTAAGTCTGTTGGAAGGAAACAATGTGGCAGAAAACGCTGTACAACGAGAAGAGGAGACCGGACCCTGAGGAAGATTGTGGAGAAGGACCGATTCCAGACCTTGGGGAACCTGAGGAAGCAGTGGACTGAGTCTGGTGTGGAAACATCCAGAGCCACCGTGCACAGGCGTGTGCAGGAAATGGGCTACAGGTGCCGCATTCCCCAGGTAAAGCCACTTTTGAGCTACAGAGAAGCAGCACTGGACTGTTGCTAAGTGGTCCCAAGTACTTTTTTCTGATGAAAGCGAATTTTGCATGTCATTCGGAAATCAAGGTGCCAGAGTCTGGAGGATGACTGGGGAGAAGGAAATGCCAAAATGCCTGAAGTCCAGTGTCAAGTACCCACAGTCAGTGATGGTGTGGGGTGCCATGTCAGCTGCTGGTGTTGGTCCACTGTGTTTCATCAAGGGCAGGGTCAATGCAGCTAGCTATCAGGAGATTTTGGAGCACTTCATGCTTCCATCGGCTGAAATGCTTTATGGAGATGAAGATTTCATTTTTCAGCACGACCTGGCACCTGCTCACAGTGCCAAAACCACTGGTAAATGGTTTACTGACCATGGTATTACTGTGCTCAATTGGCCTGCCAACTCTCCTGACCTGAACCCCATAGAGAATCTGTGGGATATTGTGAAGAGAAAGTTGAGAGATGCAAGACCCAACACTCTGGATGAGCTTAAGGCCGCTATTGAAGCATCCTGGGCCTCCATAACATCTCAGCAGTGTCACAGGCTGATTGCCTCCATGCCACGCCGCATTGAATCAGTCATTTCTGCCAAAGGATTCCCGACCAAGTATTGAGTGCATAACTGAACATTATTATTTGTTGGTTTTTTTGTTTGTTATTAAAAAACACTTTTATTTGATTGGATGGGTGAAATATGCTAATTTATTGAGACAGGTTTTTTGGGTTATCAGGAGTTGTATGCCAAAATCATCAGTATTAAAACAATAAAAGACCTGACAAATTTCAGTTGGTGGATAATGAATCTATAATATATGAAAGTTTAATTGTAATCATTACATTATGGTAAATAATGAAATTTAACACTATATGCTAATTTTTTTAGAAGGACCTGTATAAGACACAACGCAGCGTAGCCTCTAAACTGTCACTCATCAGATGTTACGTAGATGCTGTTTGAGGACGGGTGCAAAATAAGCTGAAATTATAACTCACAATATAGCGCTTTTTTTTTTATAGATGTCGGCGGCCCTGCAGATCCCATTGCTCCTGTTATTATCATCTCACCCCAGAATACCAGCGTTGTGACGGGCACCTCTGAGGTCACGATGGAGTGCGTAGCCAACGCCAGGTGAGGGACTGTGAGTGAAAAGAAAACTAGCACAAAGGAAAAACTACTGTATATACTTCCACTGCACAAGGATGTAATATTTTTTAATCGTTTACCCAATTACCGTATATACTCGAGTATAAGCCGAGATTTTCAGCCCATTTGTTTAGGCTAAAAGTGCCCCTCTCGGCTTATACTCGAGTCATTGTCCCAGGGGGTTGGTGGGGGAGGGGGAGCGGCAGGAGTGGCGCCTGTCACATCATACTCACCTGCTCCCGATGTGGTCTCTGCACATCCCTGCTTCTCAGATGGTCCACGGTGCCCGCAGCTCTTCCTGTGTTCAGCGGTCACGTGGTACCACTCATTAAAGAAGGAGAGACCGCGCCAGGATGGAGTGAGTATGACGGGGAGGGTAAGCCATGTGATATTCACCTGTCCCCGTTCCAACGCCGGGCTCTGTCTTCCGCATCCTCTGGCTGTGATATTCAGGTCAGAGGGCGTGATGACGTGTTTAGTGCGCGCCCTCTGCCTCAGCAGTCACTGCAGAGAAACGGAAGACCCAGCGGTGTGCAACGGTGGAACAAGGACTGGTGAATATCGCAAGTGTCGGGGGCCTGAGCCAGCGGCGACTCCGGCACCTGGCCCCCATAGCACGCTGGTGTCCCCGCCTGCTCAGGACACCAGCACCAGACCCCCAGCGACGAGAGGTGAGTATGTCATTTTTTTTTTTTTTTTAATCGCAGCAGCAGCATATGGGGCATATTATTCTATGCAGCATCTTATGGGGCCATCCATCAACCTTTGTGCAGCATGAGCATAATATTCTATTCAGCATCTTATGCGTCCACCAACCTTTATGCAGTATTATATGGGGCATATTATTCTATGGAGCATCATGGGGCCATCAACCTTTGTGCAGCATTATATGGGGCATAGTATTCTATGGAGCGTCTTATGGGGCCATCATCCTTGATGGAGCAGCATATGGGGCATATTATTCTGTTGAGCATCTTATGGGGCCATCAATCTTTGTGCAGCATTATATGGGGCATATTATTCTATGGAGCATCTTATGTGGCCATCAACCTTTGTGCAGCATTATATGGGGCATAATATTCTATGGAGCATCTTATGGGGCCATTAAACTATATGGATCAGCATATGGGGCATATTATTCTATGTGGCATCTTATGGGGCCATCAACCTTTGTGCAGCATTATATGGGGCATATTTTAATATGGAGCATCTTATGGGGCCATTATTAACCTTTATGCAGCATTATATGGGGCATATTTTTTGTATGGAGCATCTTATGGGGCCCATCATGAACTGTATGGAGTATTATATGAGGCTCCGGATTCAATATGGATATTCCAAAACACTTAACCTACTGATGTCTCAATTAATTTTACTTTTATTGGTATCTATTTTTATTTCTGAAATTTACCAGTAGCTGCTGCATTTCCAACCCTAGGCTTATACTCAAGTCATTAAGCTTTCCCAGTTTTTTGTGGCAGAATTAGGGGTCTCGGCTTTTACTCGGGTCGGCTTATATGGTACTTGAGTATATACGGTAAATAAATAAAAAATCACACCGTTCAATCATTTCACTGAAGCAACCTGTCTCCAAAGCAGCTCTGACATATGGAGACACGGGTCCTACAAGATCTCAGAAATGTTTGGACACGTTAAATAGTAGCCTCCATTTTAATTTTTTTCAATCAATAACATACATGAAAATAATACACTTTGTAATATATCTTATTAGATAAATCTGCTTCTTTCTCCTCCTGGTCTGATCATTCATTCTCAAAATTCTCAACTCAATTCTTCAGTGAATACTGATTTTTCTATTGCTAAGATAGGAGACAGTTGGTGCTCATAAAGTTCTATTGAACTTGCAGTAGAATGTCTGCGTTTCCCTCTAGCTCCTCCCTTGTGCCCTCTCCATAGAGTCTTATAAGCACCAACTATCATCTCTTATCTGAGTTTTCATTAAGTACAGATTTGACAGATTTTACCCATGAATTGAGAGTGAAAGATGAATCCAGGAGGAGAAAGAAGCAGATTTCTCTGATAAGATGTATTACAAAGTTTCTTGTGTTCAGATTTACTATTGATTTCTGAAATAAAAATGAAACGGAGTCATTTTTTAAGTTTTGTGTACTCAATGGGTTAAACTTGTTTCTCCTGCACAAATCACAGATGATTGAAGGATTCAGACATGGGAATTTGGAAACAAGTCGTCATCTTGATCTCTTTCTTAAGCTCTTCAAACCATTCTTTCCCAACCATTATCCTACTGACATAACCAGCACCATTAGGGAATCCTGGTGCCATAAAGGCAGGTAGTTGGTCTGTACAATAGTTAGGCAGTTGGTACGTCTTACATCTACAGTACCTGATGCCAAGGGTGGACCCAGTGTTTACAGCAGAACATTGCCCGTCTCACTGTGCGCCGGGTTGTCTCTTTCCAGTGTGCACCCTGGTGCCATCTCTTCCACTAGTAAGTGAGACTCACACACATGGTGACCTAGACACCTTTTTCCTACTTGATCCAGTTCTGATGCTAATGCCAATTGTAGGAGTTTTTCATGGTGGATCCGGCCAGCATGGGCACTCTGACTTATCCACTGCTTTACAGACTCATACACAGCAATCTGCGATGACCTGATGCCTATCTATCACAGCTAGCACTCAAGACCTGCTATATACTGGGACCTACAAGACCTACTGTATGTGAGGAACACCCCACAAGAAGTGCTGTATATGGGGAAGACCCCACAAGACCTGCCGTATACTGGGAACACCGTACAAGACCTGCCGTATACCGGGAACGCCTCACAAGACCTGACATATACCGATAACACCCCACAAGACCTGCCGTATACCGGGAACACTCCACAAGACTTGACATATACCGGGAATGCCTCACAAGACCTGACATGTACCGGGAACACCCAACAAGACCTGCCGTATACCGGGAACGCCCCCCAAGACCTGCCGTATACCGAGAACACCCCACAAGACCTGTCGTATACCAGGAACACCCCACAAAACCTGCTGTATAACAGGAACACTCCACAAGACCTACGGTATACCGGGGACACTCCATAAGACCTGCCATTCACCGGGAGCACCCCACCAGACCTGCCGTTTACCAGGAACATCCCACAAGACCTTCTATATTCTGGGAACACCCTACAAGATCTGCCATAAACATAAAACACCTCGCAAGACCTGCTGTTTTGTAGATACTCTGCCTTAATCGTTTAGCCATTACATTTTGGCTTCTGCCACCGTCACTCGGATCCATACGATTGCCTTATTTTCCTGCTTCCAACACATTAACTGTAAGAAACGGTTGCTCATTTTCCCCTAATAGGATAGTAACTGACTTAGTGTTGGTAAGGCTGTTTCTTTTTCTGGGGTGTTTTTTGAATTTTTGTGCTTTTTCTGTGAGTCATGTTTAATAGACTAGTAGCACCTGCCAGGTGCCATTGTCACCAGATAATTATTGTTATCCGCTTCACCCATTGGTGACTTTTGTGTTATGGGTGAATCTTGTCCAGGTGCCATAGACGACATCACTGCTCCTTTCTCCGCACTCAGTACTATGGACTTTTTCTGTTGTTTTTACCACTTTTCCTTCCTTGTTGTACATGATCTGTTTCTGCTTTTGATATTTCCAGACCCCTCATCAAGTTAAACATCGCATGGAGGAGGGACGGGGTTCCTATGTCCATCGGAGTGAGCGAGTTTGGTCGCCGGCTGACTATCCTGAACCCCACACTGAGTGATGCTGGTTATTACTCTTGTGAAGCCACCTTACGTAGCAGCAGCGTCCCGGCCGTCTCTGCGGGGGCATACCTAACTGTACTTGGTAAGAAGACAATGAACTCATCATCGGCACGAAACGGGGTAGATGGAGAGGCGGACATCCCTCCTTTCCTGCATAGGGTCCAGCTGTTTCTACCTATGGACGAAGGAGCTGCTGTCAATTGACGGCAAATCCACCCATCATTGCTGCGCCAAACACACACATGACATCCACACGCTCCGCTCATCACTACCCCATGGTGGTCCTTCACGCACCTAGAGTTTTCTCAGTGCTGCATGTCCAAAGTTAGCAGCTTTAATGCTTGCAGTCTCATCACTGCTCCATCACTCAGGTTACAACCAAGAAACACACTGTCCCATCCAATTATCTGCATATGGGCGGTATGCAATAAAATCGATGACATATGGAGGGTTCAGGTGACTTGTAATTGATTACACGTCTGTAATTGAGATCCATTGCCAATTAGCAAATCCCAACGCATACAGATTTAGAAACATGAAAAAAAAAAGATAGAAATAGTAAAAAGTCAAAAATAGATTATAATTTAATCAGGAACTTTTTTTTTTTACTTGAATACATGGATTTGAGGCTAAAAAAAATTGACCATTTGGCTTTTACTGGCTCTTTGTTTCCCTGCATATTCAACTTTGATGTAGTCTGATGAAAAAAGCTCGGAAAAAGACCATAAAAGAGTTGCAAATTCTTCAAGTAGACGTCAGAATGAGCTCACTGACGGATATGCAGTTATTTCAATCTGCAGCCAGCAACAGACAGTGCAAGACAGAGGCAATAGAAGGCAAACGGTGCCAGATATTGAATGAAACCCAATTGTAAAAATTAATTTTAGCCAGAAATATCTGCTTTTAAATCCAAAAAAAAAGAAATAAGTTATCCCGAAAGGCGGAGAATCCCTTTGAAGCATTTGCTCTTCTTTCTTTTTGCTGCTTATTTTTTTTTGATTGGCAGTAATTGATTTAATTTTCTCTGTCTTGTCTTAGAACCCCCTCAGTTTGTAAAGGAGCCAGAGAAGCACTTGACAGCAGAGATGGAAAAAGTGATTGACATCCCATGCCTGGCGAAAGGTAAGTGTGAAGCTGCACGACTGGTTCACAAATTTGTGTTTTGCGATACAAGTTCTGGGTCCGACTTGTGGCCGGTCATTGGATCACGGTTCGTACTCAGACTGCAAAACGTAGCTGTGTGAATCCGGCTTAACGTGATGGGAATCTTTTTACAAAAAAGTGGCTAAAGTATTAATACAATTTAATAAATGAATACTTGCTATAGGACACAAGCAGGTTGTCAGCCCTCTAATTTTGCCCCCTGAGGCAGTGGCCTTGGTGCCCCGTTCAGATCTAGGATTCAGAGTTCATTCCCATATGTCTTCTCAGTTCTGCGCTCAAGTCCTGGCACTGGTAATATATGCTCACTTGTCAGCAATAATCAGTAGCGCTGCAATTAGGCTCGTGCTGTATGTATAATTACTACCAGAAAAGGGCACTGCAGCCCCGAAGCATTTGGAAAAAATAAATGACTATAACATTGAAGGGATCTGGAGATGATTTAATGTGCTCTGTTATGTTAAGTACCCAGGAGACGCTACTTCTCAGATAGTGTGTACATTTTTTACTGTCCTCTGGCTTTTTTTTTTCTCCTTGTTTCACTTTACTTTATGCTTCTTGCAGTTTTATAATTACACTTCTCTGCAAGTCAATTGTCTTTCCATGACTATTTTTTTTTCTTATTACTTTCTCTTCTTTTTGCCAACCACAGGAGTGCCCCAGCCAACTATCTCCTGGTACAAGGATGCCGCTCTGATTGATGGACGAAGGGACACCAGGTTTCGCACCATAAGCGCAGGAAGCTTACGGATCAGCGGACTGATGCCCGAAGACACAGGAATGTTTCAGTGCTTTGCCCGAAACAGTGCGGGGGAAATACAGACCTCCACCTACCTGGCTGTAACTAGTAAGTGCCCAAATGTAAGACTACAAAAGAACGTGGCCATAAACAAAGTAGAGCACCTCGGCTAGTCACTGCACCTCGGCTAGTTCACATGATGCTGCAATGAGCACAGAGAGACCCTAGTGATCACTGGGTGACATTAGTGATGTATCACCTGCAATCTTGGGTTCAGGACTTATTAATTAGAATGGCACTTATGCATTAGACTCCTTGGGAATTGTGCCACCGTGCATGCGCCAGCGTCTTTCCTCAATAGAGCAAAGTTGCAGTGACATGTAAAGGGCACCTGAAAAAAACCAGGATAAAAAAAACCCACAAAATGAGCATATACCCCTCATGTAAATAACATAGGGTGCTTAGTTAAAGTTATTTTGATCAAAAAAGCATAAAAGTCAGCCCACCACAAGGTGTACCCATTGGGATGGGCACCACGACAAGGTGTACCCATTGGGACGACCACCATGACAAGGTTTACTGGTCAGATTTGATAACACTATTAAACTGCAGATATAAGTTTAGTCTGCAGGTTAATAGCGTTATGAAGGTGACTGGCCTATGCACTGAAAGTGCGGCTGTCACGCTGCTGCAATGCAGGTACAGTCATGGCCAAAAGTATTGACACCCCTGCAATTCTGTCAAATAACACTCATTTTCTTCCTGAAAATGATTGCAAACACAAATTATTTGGTATTATTATCTTCATTTAATTTGTCTTAAATGAAAAAACACAAAAGAGAATTAAGCAAAAAGCGAAACATTGATCATTTCACACAAAACTCCAAAAATGGGCCAGACAAATGTATTGACACCCTCAGCTTAATACTTGGTTGCACAACCCTTAGCCAAAATAACTGCGACCAACCGCTTCCGGTAACCATCAATGAGTTTCTTACAATGCTCTGCTGGAATTTTAGGCCATTCTTCTTTGGCAAACTGCTCCAGGTCCCTGATATTTGAAGGGTGCCTTCTCCAAACTGCCATTTTTAGATCTCTCCACAGGTGTCCTATGGGATTCAGATCTGGACTCATTGCTGGCCACCTTAGAAGTCTCCAGTGCTTTCTCTCAAACCATTTTCTAGTGCTTTTTGAAGTGTGTTTTGGGTCATTGTCCTGCTGGAAGACCCATGACCTCTGAGGGAGACCCAGCTTTCTCATACTGGGCCCTACATTATGCTGCAAAATTTGTTGGTAGTCCAGTGCCAGAGGCAGCAAAGCAACCCCAAAACATCAGGGAGCCTCCGCCATGTTTGACTGTAGGGACCGTGTTCTTTTCTTTGAATGCCTCTTTTTTTCTCCTGTAAACTCTATGTTGATGCCTTTGCCCAAAAAGCTCTACTTTTGTCTCATCTGACCAGAGAACATTCTTCCAAAACGTTTTAGGCTTTTTCAGGTAAGTTTTGGCAAACTCCAGCCTGGCTTTTTTATGTCTCGGGGTAAGAAGTGGGGTCTCCCTGGGTCTCCTACCATACAGTCTCTTTTCATTCAGTTGCCGACGGATAGTACGGGTTGACACTGTTGTACCCTTGGACTGCAGGGCAGCTTGAACTTGTTTGGATGTTAGTCGAGGTTCTTTATCCAACATCCGCACAATCTTGCATTGAAATCTCTTGTCAATTTTTCTTTTTCGTCCATATCTAGGGAGGTTAGCCACAGTGCCATGGGCTTTAAACTTCTTGATGACACTGCGCACGGTAGACACAGGAACATTCAGGTCTTTGGAGATGAACTTGCAGCCTTGAGATTGCTCATGCTTCCTCACAATTTGGTTTCTCAAGTCCTCAGACAGATTCTTTGGTCTTCTTTCTTTTCTCCATGCTCAATGTGGTACACACAAGGACACAGGACAGAGGTTGAGTCAACTTTAATCCATGTCAACTGGCTGCAAGTGTGATTTAGTTATTGCCAACACCTGTTAGGTGCCACATGTAAGTTACAAGTGCTGTTAATTAAACAAATTAGAGAAGCATCACATGATTTTTCGAACAGTGCCAATACTTTTGTCCACCCCCTTTTTATGTTTGGTGTGGAATTATATCCAATTTGGCTTTAGGACAATTCTTTTTGTGTTTTTTAATTTAAGACAAATTAATGAAGATAATAATACCAAATAATTTGTGTTTGCAATCATTTTCAGGAAGAAAATGAGTATTATCTGACAAAATTGCAGGGGTGTCAATACTTTTGGCCATGACTGTAGGTGCAAGCTCCACTAGATGGCAATAGAGTGGAAGGAGGGCTGCACCTAGACAAAGCAGGCCTGCCGTGCAGTAGCGAGGCTACCACCAGGAGGCAGCAGAGTAGTCAAACATGCTGGGTCAGCAACAACCTGTAGCACGGTACCAAATGGAATAAACTAACTCAGAGTCTGAGAAAAGCCGAGAAGATCAGTAATGGTCAGGAGCGGATAAGGCAAAGACAAGAGACAGAAGCAGGTCAGAATACAAGCCAAGTCAAAACCAGGCAGTCAACACAGAAAAGGGAAACACTGAGTCAAGATGGGAATAGGAGAAAACAGAGACATGGGTTCAGGCAGCTAATCCAGCAGGACAAATCAGAGCAATGAGAGTCAGCTACAGCAGCCGTAGGCAAAAACTATAACTGACATCACCTGCAGGAAGCAGCGATGATTAATAGCCAACCTGAACCCAAACTGCGGCTGAGAAAGATTAACCCCTGACATGACCAGACCAGGAAAAAGGGAAAACAGGACCCAAAACCCGGTCTGGATCATGACAGCAACAACTGGGAAAAAACTACCTTTATTTATCCGCCGAGGCTTTCAGTCATAGAGGCATGCCTGGAAAATTACAGTCACCACTCACAGCAGTAGCTCTATCCAAGCCCCGGCACTGACTGACCGTCGGCTCTGCAGTCCATCAGTACAGAATCGGGTGTCCATCAGAGTCGGGATGTGCTTAGAGCCACTACTGTGAGTGGTGTGAGTGATGACTGTAATTGCTCTGGACACACATTTATAACTGAAAGCTGGCAGCTCTCGGGAATTACAGTGGGGAAAATAAGTATTTGGTACCTTGCTGATTTTGTAAGTTTGCCCACTGACAAAGACATGAACAGTCTATAATTTTAAGGATAGGTTAATTTTAATATTGAGAGATAGAATATCAAAAATAAAATCCAGAAAATCACATTGTATACATTTATTTGCATTTTGCAGTGAGAAATAAGTATTTGATCCCCTACCAACCATAAAGAGTTCTGGCTCCTACAGACCAGTTGGATGCTCCTAATCAACTCGTTACCTGCATTAAAGACAGTTGTCTTACATAGTCACCTTTATAAAAGACTCCTGTCCACAGACTCAATTAATCAGTCAGACTCTAACCTCTACAACATGGGCAAGACCAAAGAGCTTTATAAGGATGTTAGAGACAAGGTCATAGACCTGCACAAAGCTGGAATGGGCTACAAAACTATAAGTAAGACACTGGGTGAGAAGGAGACAACTGTCAAAATGACTGTCAATCGACATCGATCTGGGGCACCATGCAAGATTTCACCTCGTAGGGTATCCTTGATCATGAGGAAGGTGAGAGATCAGCCTAAAACTACACGGGGAACTTGTTAATGATCTCAAGGCATCTGGAACCACAGTCACCAAGAAAACCATTGGTAACACATTACGCCATAAAGGTTTAAAATCCTGCAGTGCCCGCAAGGCCCCCTGATCAAGAAGGCACATCTACAGGCCCATCTGAAGTTTACCAATGAACACCTGTATGATTGTGTGAGTGATTGGGAGAAGGTGCTGTGGTCAGATGAGACAAAAATTTAGGTATTTGGCATTAACTTAACTTACCGTGTTTGGAGGAAGAGAAATGCTGCATATGACCCAAAGAACACCGTCCCAACTGTCAAGCATGGAGGTGGAAACATTATGTTTTGGGGGTGTTTCTCTGCTAACTGCACAAGACTACTTCACTGCATCAATGGGAGAATGGATGGGGCCATGTACTGAAAAATCCTGAGTGACAACCTCCTTCCCTCAGCCAGGACATTAAAAATGGGTTGTGGCCGGGTCTTCCAGCAAGATAATGACCAAAACATACAGCCAAGGCAACAAAGGAGTCGCTCAAAAAGAAGCACATTAAGGTCATGGAGTGGAATAGCCAGTCTCCAGAAATTAATCCTATAGAAAACTTATGGAGGGAGTTGAAGCTCCGAGTTGCCAAGTGACCGTCTCAAAATCTTAATGAGGAGTGGACCAAAATTCCTCCTGACATGTGTGCAAACCTCATCATCAACCACAAAAAACGTCTGACTGCTGTGCTTGCCAACAAGGGTTTTGCCACCAAGTATTAAGTCTTGTTTGCCAGAGGGATCAAATACTTATTTCTCACTGCAAAATGCAAAAAAATTATATAATTTATACAATGTGATTTTCTTGATTTTATTTTTGATATTCTATCTCTCAATGTTAAAATTAACCAACCCTTACAATTATAGACTGTTCATGTCTTTGTCAGTGGGCAAACTTACAAAATCACCAAGGGATTAAATACTTATTTCCCCCACTGTATAAAGTGTAAAGGGCCCATATATTGTTCTTGTACAGAGGCCCTCTTCTCCTGCATGTTAGCATGAATACCGTAAAAAGTGATTATATTGAATGATGGACACATTTATCCATCTCTGCCTCCTTACTGTTTGAAAATCCAGTGTTTACCTCAATGCTATCTTTAAACTTATCTTATAAAATATACTTTACACTATCTTTATAAAATACATTCATAAATCAGACTAGGCAATATCAGTGCCTTCTCTGCTCCTTCCATTCTCTCTGAAGCTTTTGTCCACCAATTAAAATTTTGACACCTGATCTAAAATAACTTATATTTTTTGTATCTTAAAGGTATTGCTCCCAACATCACAAAGGGTCCCCTGGACAGTACAGTAATAGATGGCACCGCACTGGTGATGCAGTGTGAGACCTCTGGAGCTCCCCGACCTGCTATTACTTGGCAAAAAGGTAAAGTTTAAAGTCTTTTGGAGATCTAGCGCTCATAAAAAGGCTTATTCTCGCTCATCGGTCCCTGTACATATGCTGCCAATAATTTGACAAAAAGAGCACAGTGTTCATTTTTCAGCTGATGGGATCTTTTATGGCAGCATGAAAATCACTGCTGTCGGCAACACATCGCTCTGTGTAAACATCAGATGTGCCGCCAACCATATCCCAGAAACAGATGGATGATTCTAATCAATGGTCTGCCCCCAAACAGTATGTATTGGCCCTTGAGAACGGTCCTTTAAACAAGCTCTGATCAACTTGTATGTAGTCAATCAATAATTCTTATGGGCACAATCTGCCCGAATAAATGGGTGTTTAGCGCATGCACCAATGTGATGAAGCCATGACTGAACTTGAAACCAGTGCTGGATGAAGGTCTACATATAAGACAAAAGTCAACCAAAGCCACCAATATCAGCTGGCAGTCTAATGTTTAGCGCGTAGAGTTGGTACCAATCAGTTTGCAAGACCCTGTCCAGCAGCCAAGTCAGTAATCAGTGGCAGTCAGATTGGATGCCTGAGAATTATTATTATTATTATTATTATTTATTATTATAGCGCCATTTATTCCATGGCGCTTTACATGTGAGGAGGCAGGGCCGGCGTCAGCACCAGGCGTACCCGGGCAAATGCCGGGGCCCTGGCGAGACAGGGGGGCCCATTCAGGGCTGGCGTTAGGGGCAGGCTGCCCGCATGCGGCCCCTGAGTCAGGCATCTGCGGTCCGAGGTGCACGATTGAAGAGAGGAGGCAGCACGGAGCTCTAGGACTTTTTGCAGCTGCTGGAGGGCCGCCCACAATCCATCGCCATGGATACGCAGAGCAGAGTGACTTCCGACCGTCCAGTGCCCAGAGAATGAGCCGAGCGTCCCCAAGCAGGAAGTGTGCAGCATCTGCCACCTGGCTGGAACAAAGGATTGCGGGGGGGATGCAGAGCCTGCCTGGGAGGACAAGGTATGGGCTCTTATATACTGGCTGGGCTGTGTTTTATACTACATGGGCTGTATATACTACGTGGGCTGTGCTATATACTACATGGGCTGCTATATGCTACGTGGGCTGCTATATACTACGTTGGCTGCTATATACTACATGGGCTGCTATATACTACGTGGGCTGGGCTGCTATATACTACGTCGGCTGTGTTATATACTACATGGCTGTGTTTATATGCGATTATGAATCATGGTATGTGTTAAAGGGGGGGCCCACTGAGACTCTTTCGCCCGGGGCCCACAAAAACCTGGAGCCGGCCCTGTGAGGAGGGGTATACATAATAAAAACAAGAACAATAATCTTGAACAATACAAGTCACAACTGGTACAGGAGGAGAGAGGACCCTGCCCGCGAAGGCTCACAATCTACAAGGGATGGGTGAGGATACGGTAGGTGAGGGTAGAGCTGGTCGTGCAGCGGTTTGGTCAGTCGGTGGTTACTGCAGGTTGTAGGCTTGTCGGAAGAGGTAGGTCTTCAGGTTCTTTTTGAAGGTTTCGATGGTAGGCGAGAGTCTGATATGTTGTGGTAGAGAGTTCCAGAGTAGGGGAGATGCACGAGAGAAATCTTGTATGCGATTGTGGGAAGAGGAGATAAGAGGGGAGTAGAGAAGGAGATCTTGTGAGGATCGGAGGTTGCGTGCAGGAAAGTACCGGGAGACGAGGTCACAGATGTATGGAGGAGACAGGTTGTGGATGGCTTTGTATGTCATGGTTAGGCTTTTGTACTGGAGTCTCTGGGTGATGGGGAGCCAGTGCAGGGATTGGCAGAGGGGAGAGTCCGGGGAATAGCGGGGGGACAGGCAGATTAGTCGGGCAGCAGAGTTTAGAATAGATTGGAGGGGTGAAAGAGTGTTAGAGGGGAGGCCACAGAGCAGGAGGTTACAGTAGTCGTGGCGGGAGATGATGAGGGCATCAGCAGTTCTTTTTTTGATAAACCACGCTGGTCATTGCGCCAGGCTAGCTAATCAAAAGAAGAGCCAGAGATGCCGTCAGGTAAGAGGCGGTTCACAGTTCTCCAATCCAGCAGCCACAGATTACCAACTTGATGCTGGACCAGGTCGAACAAATTCATTTTCACCATCTCAAGCAGGGGGAACTCCTGACTTTTGTCTGATAGATGATGTGGAGGGAGAGAAGGATCCAGTCTGCAGGATTTCAGTGGCCGATCCTTTTGTTCTCCCTGGAGAGGTCCGGCAGGGACTCTCTCATGGAGAACACAGGAGCTCGAGGCTGACTACTATCTAATGTATATGGGGGCCTTTAAAAGTGTGCATGGAGTGGAGAGTGCACACATGATAGCGATGTACAGCACCTAAATAATACACCGTACCACAGATTGTGCCATGAGGAAAGGCTTCCCACCAGAGAAGTAAATGAGGTTCTGTTTGTGGAGGTCCAAAAACATCGGCCCATTGTATAATCCAAATTCATGCAATTTTTTGTTATGGGTATATTACATTGAGGCAAAATGTTTCTGCACATATATAGTACTGTAGGAAGGAGTCTTGGAGGTGTTTATATGGTCCCAACAGAGCCCTGATCTGTGAACTCACATCTCCACGCTGTCTGGGGTCACATGAAGAGACAGAAGGATTTGTACAAGCAACATCCATAGAAGATATGTGGTTTGTTCTCCAAGATGTTTGGAACAACCTCCCTGCTGAGTTCCTTCAAAAACTGTGTACAAGTACCTAGAAGAACTGATGAAGGAAAGGGCGGTCACCAAACATCAATGTGATTTAGATTTCTCCTTTTTTCATTTACTTTAGATTTTGTTAATTGATAAAAATAAAATATTAAAACTATTTTTTACAGAGCCACTAACCTATCGCTAGAATATCGTCAAGTACCAAACTAATGACTGAAGTGTCAAGTAAATCTCTGCAAGAGAACGTTTTGCTCCCAACTTATTTTTTTAAGATTCCTTGCGATCTGCTGGCACTTACTGAGTTATATAGCTGTAGTTATGTTACCAGAAAGTAAAGACGCTCATGCGTGGGCGCCAGAAGAGTTTGTTGCTTTGTCTTTGATGCCGAAAAAAAACACATCACTCCGCTAAAGCTTTTAAGGGGTGCAGACAATCTGTCCGTCAACAGGCTGCAAACTCGATAAAGAGTTCCTCGTCGACGAGATCCGTCTGAAAATAAAGTCATCCTGAATAATTTACCGGTCTCCCGGCTCAGCACACTCGGATACATAAAGTCTCCTCATATCCCCTATCTGACTGTAGCTACGTGTGGAGCCGATGGATAGTGATATTCACCGTCTCCCTCCATGGTGTACAATGATTTGCAGAGTTCCTCCGCTCTAGACTGTGCGTGTGTTAGTTATACGGAGAGCTTTCTCATCTCTCGCCTGTGTATGAATGATAAGCTGATCCTCCGCTCCCAGCCGGTGTATAAATCATATGCCGAGCCTTTCATATCCAGACGACAGCAGTGCCAGTCCTCTGTTCCTCAAATAAAACTGGCACAAGACAGGTTAATAAAGCAGAACTGCCTTATAATATATGACAGAGCCATATTCTTCAATGCACAGTTTGCGTTCAGCCCTGAGGAAGATATATACCCAGCCGCGGCCTCTCCGCCAGCAGTGAACCCGTGTAATAGTCCGAC
Source organism: Ranitomeya imitator (assembly GCF_032444005.1). NCBI lineage: Eukaryota > Metazoa > Chordata > Amphibia > Anura > Dendrobatidae > Ranitomeya > Ranitomeya imitator. The sequence continues at coordinate 413,274,201 of NC_091283.1, read as the reverse complement.
CCGTTTTATGCATGAAAACAAAGCAGCAAAAAAAAGTATGTTAATAGGAGCAGACAAGGTGAAGGGTTAAACTTTTCTGTATATCAACGCGGTTTATGACCTGGAGGTTTTTCTTTAATGGGAAGCCATAGAAACTGGAGGATCTTTCGGCTTTTTCAATTTAGCAGAAACGTAACCCTTCACAGGAAGATGGGAAATGCTGGGATGGATGAATCTTGACCCATTTACCGGACTATAAAATTAAGAACATAGAAAAATTGCTTTTTTGGGGTTTGAGAAATTTATTAAAGGTTAAGTTTTAACGTTACTGGTCGGAAAAACGTAGACCCCATGAAAGCAGCCAGCCACTGTGGCTGTGATTGAGAATGATGTCTAACGCCAGGTCGACACAGGAGACGATCGAATTTGCGAGGATTCGAATTCACCAAATCACGCAGATATTTACAGGGAGATTTGATATCCAACAAAGATATTCAAGGAAAATTGAATGACCCATATCATGTTCTCTTTAGATGCTGGTGCATAATATACCTAGGGTGCAAAAAAAAATTTAATACTCAACTCATGAAGCTCATCTTTTGGTCCTCAGCGCCTATACTTTTCCCCTTCCCTCGTTGCTCGCATCTTCTTCGGTCTCCTTCACTTTATGATGGGGCTTCCACCAACAACTAGGCCTTTGACATCACTGTGTGCCATTGTACTAGAGGCCTAGTTCCATTCTCTGGGGTGCATGACGTGACAGCACAGCCTGGAGTGTCGACAAAGGCTTCAATAGTGCTGGAAGACTCTGCATAGAGAAAAGCAGGCCGAAGAAGATCCACATGACCAGGTAAAGTAAAAAAAGAACAGGTTCCGAAGACCGGAACAGGTGAGCGGTGGAACAGGCAAGCAATGAGTTGAGTATTAAGTTTTGAGGTGTTTTTTTTAACCTTTTGCTGGCCCTTTATGGTTTAGCTAAATGGGAGCCGCAGCTGGATGCCATATTGCTGAATTTGTGTGGAGCAAGACAAAAAAAAATTGTGTTTTGGATAATTCAGTTTCAATTGATTAAGTTCGATCCTCTCTGATTGGCACCCTCGGTGAGCCCTCATGACACAATGAAGATATACGTGCACTAAATTTTCTTACTGGCCTGAAAGTACCTGGGGTAAGACACAGATGTTGATATGACATTGTGCTTGCCACACAGATGCCCCATAAGGATGGTTTTTCACATGAATATTTTTGCAGCATTTCTCACGCAGCTTTTTGCTGTGTTAGCTTGAAGCTAATTAGCAAATATCAGACGTAGTGCAAGCTGAGCTCTTTTGTGGCCTTCTTTCACAGTTTGATGCATTTCTTGGGTCTTTAAATTTTTCTCCAAATGCAGTAAGTTCTAGGTGTGGCTTTTTTCAAGCTTTTCCACATAGGCTTCCCTATAGCAAAAAATAAATATTAAGTAAATAGGCTTTTTTAATTTATGTATGCGTGGAAAGGCTTTTTCCCATCCTCATCGATGGATAGTGTTGGACAGTTCTTGTAAAAATAAGCAATTCTGCAACTTACTGCTTATTAAAATTTGCAACTGTTCTTGAGATATTAACACTTTCCTTTCTGGAGTCCAACCACCACTGCTGTCTAGCTTGTAAGCACAGTGCTGAAGCTATCCAGAATTAGGAGGTAACAGTGATCCTCCAGTGATCCTGGCCAGCTTCAAAACAGTGCTTACAATTACAAACTCAATAGAAAAGTGCATGTAAGCACTGCACATGTTCTTCTGTCTAGCAGTAGTGGTTGGGCTCCAAGGCAACGAGCTGAAAACAAAAGAAAATTGTTAATATTTCAAAAGCGAATGAAGATTTTAATAAGCAATAAATTGCAAAACTGGTTGTATGTACAAGTGCTATCCGACAATATCCATTTGTGAAGATGGGAATAACCCTTTAAAGTACCGTATATGAAACAGACTTCTAAAAAATGCATGAAAATTCATAGCGTTTAAAAGCCCCACCAAAAAAACATGCTGCAAAAAAAGCTATGGCTCTGAAACAACACAGTTTTGCCAGTGTGAAATTGGTGCACAATTATTAGTGTCCTATGTACGGTAATTGCACAAAAATGTTGCAAATGTCTTTTTTTATGCCTACTCTTCCAACTTTTTGAAAAGTGGGCACAACTTAGCTGAAGTGGCATGTCCTGGCACAGCCTGAAAAATTCATTATAATTTAGGCCATGGAAACGTATGTACAGTGGGGAAAAAAGTATTTAGTCAGCCAGCAATTGTGCAAGTTCTGTGAAAACGTTACAACGTTGCAGAAAACGTTTGACAACTGTCATTGCCAACAAAGGATATATAACAAAATATTGAGATGAACTTTTGATAATGACCAAATACTTATTTTCCACCATAATTTGCAAAATAAATCTTGCCAAATCAGACAAGGTGATTTTCTGGATTTGTTTTCTCATTTTGACTCTCATAGTTGTGGTCTACCTATGATGTCAATTACAGGTCTTTCTCATCTTTTTAAGTGGGAGAACTTGCACAATTGGTGGCTGACTAAATACTTTTTTCCCCACTGTATGTAAAATTGGTGTCGATGGATAATTTGTCGATAATGTGAAATTGGCCATTGTATGGTGGCTGAGTATGCCAGGGATGATGGTGGTTGCACTGGCCGCAAAATCACGAAGGGTGCAAAAGTTCAAAAGGATACAAAGAATGTAGCAGGGGACATGCCCCGGACGTTTGGACGGGTGCCCCAGATCTCCTTTATCTGCGGCAACATGAAGCTGGTATAGTTGTATCCTGTGTAGACCGCCACTTTCCATCCTGTAGGCCAACAAGTTGCTACAGCCTAATACATCAGCATCCTTAGGCAGGCGGCCCTCTCCGTGGGAATGGGAGAAAGAAGATGACCTACTCTACACCAATGCCATTGTACTTGGAGTCCAAATTTGGGCTCTGTTGTCCAGGTTATTAGAGGGGCCACAAATTGGATATTCTCTAAGCACACCCTTAAATTGAATAAGATCCAAAGTGTACATGCAGTATATTGACTCGAGCCAAACCTAAATCTGCAATGTTCAGAAGGTTTCCACGTAAGGTGAAAATAGAAATCTCCATTTTACCAATTGTCCCTAATTTGTCTCTCTCCTTTATCGGCAGCTGACAAGGTCTTGGCCAGCGGGTCGGTCCAGCTGCCACGTTTCACCCTTCTGGAGTCTGGAAGTCTACTCATAAGCCCGGCACATATATCAGATGTGGGCACATACACCTGCACCGCTACCAATTCTCGTGGTGCAGATGAAGCCTCCGCTGATGTTATCGTCTGGGGTAAGAGAAGCGCCTTCTCCTCGTATCGTCCTATCTAAGGAAATAAATAGTGCCGCTACTTCTTCCACTAACACATATTGTTTTTTTACAGTTCTTCTCTGTTTTAGCAGCCGTAGGAGTTGATGTTGTTTATTATAGTCATTAGGGATAAAAGGTTTTTCATGCAGCTTAGTACCAGGGCCGTTATGTTCCCAAGCGCCCTCAATATTTCAATTCCGCTTGGAGGTCACTCTATGAAGCGATGAAAATGACACTTGGCTACACAATGGCTGGATATGTTTTATGGCTAAGAATACCTTTTGGTAATGTTAAAGAGTTTTTTTTAGCTCAGGAAAACCCAGGGTGTAATAATCCTTGTGACGGCTTCCCCAAAGGGCAGGATGTCACTTAATGGCCTGTTTTCACAAAGCTATGAATGAATGGCATCATCATCAGGTTCGTTACGCCCTATGTTTGAGCTTAACGTAAGAAACGATGAATTTAGGAAAGAGGGTTTCAGTTTTCACAATAAAACATGACCAAGAAACTTTATTCCCATCGCTACATTATGCCAGAAAAATATTTAGAATTGAGAGTCCTCAGTGGTTTATACCTTTTAATGGCTAACTGAAAAGACGGTAACAAATTGTAAGCTTTCGAGACTCTGCAGGTCCCTTCATCAGGCATAGACTAATACAAATTCTGAAAAAACACATATTTATGCACAATACAGCCCAGAAAAAATGCCATAGATAAGACAGGTGACGTGAAGCAGAACTACCATTATGTGAGAGTGCTAAAATGTTTATGTCCATAAATATTGGAACGAGTGTGAATGTTTTATGGTCCTCTGAACGGGTCTGGTTATGTCATGGTTTGCCTAGCTTGTGGGAAAAGGTAGGTCTAGGGTTAATCTGGATGGCCTCACTCTGGGATTCTGGGAGGCTTCTTATAGCCTCATTGTGGGTCCATTCCTTATCGCTTATACTCTGACCCTTGACTGAGTGTGTCTGACCCTGTTGCGCCTGTGCGTTGTGCCTGTGCTACATTTCGTCTGTCTGGTTCTGATTTGGCTGTGTCCCTGTTACGAGTTTTGCCTGCCCCTTTTGTACTGCGCTGCCCTTTCTGTGTACGACCTCTTGGCTACGCCCTGACTACCCTCTGCCTGCTTCTCTTGCACTGCTCTGCCCTCTCTGTGTGTGATCCCTTGGCTACGTTCTGACTATCCGTTCTGTCTATACAACTTGGTAACTATGACTCGTAGTTATTCTTCTAGGAGTTTTCCTTCACCTCCTAGCTCTCTGGAGTTAGGCCACACCCCCAGAAGTCACATGCTTCAGGTCCTGTTTGTCTGAAGCATGCATCTTCACCGCTGCTGCCCCGATCCACAGGTATCTATGGGCACAGTTGTTTTTCTCAGAACACGCGCACTGGCTCAGTTAGCAAGTGCAGTACGGTGTTCCTGACAGGTTATGTGTTATGATGACCCCACAGAGTCTGAGAAGCAAATTCCTTAATTGATGTAAAAAGACATAAATCGATGCTACACATTCATCCCTGCACTGTCAGTGTGTCAAAGGTCGTCATGAGTTTATACTCCCAGACTCTTCTGTCTCTCTGAGATTTGAAGTTACCTTTTAATACAAGTAATTTCATGTCCATGGTGCTGTGATCAGGGAGACAAAAAAGTATTGCCACAGGTAGATCCATTCTTTTTTCTCTTATTGTGTGGCGATGAGAATTGATTCTTGTTCTAAGCTTTTGCCCTGTCTCCCCTACATCCAGACACCCAGTTGGACATTTGGTACAAATAATTAGGTACACCACATTAGATGTGATGCAGCTGAAAGTACCTGGGATCTTGTAGTTCTGATGTGAGTTGGGGGTCTTTATCTTGTCCGTAGTCATTATAAGTGGACAGGTTTTACAATTTTTCTGGTTGCAAAGAAAGGTTCCTGCAGCTGTTGGAGAGGACAGGGAGCTTCTGACAATGATACTTCTTAGATATGGGGGCTGCCTAAAACTCAGTAGTGGGGGGTCTGGAAAAATGGATTGTAAGCGGGCATATTTTTGTAGTAAAGGTTGTAATTTCCATGCAGCTCCCTTTAGCACCTCCAGATTTGGATTGTAGGTAACTACTAGAGGCACCCGGTTATTTTCTTCTTTAGCTTTGTAATGTAGCAGGTGATTCCTTGATATTCTGGTGGCTCTTGTGATCTGGTTTTCAATTGTTCTTGGATGGTAGCCCTGATTCAAAAAGGTCTTTCTGAGGCAACCAAGGTGTTCATCCCTATCCATTGGGTTGGAACATATACGATTGTATCTGATGGCTTGACTGTAGACAATAGAGTTTTTTATGTGTTTTGGATGGAAACTGTCCCATTTAAGGAATGTTGGACGGTCAATTGGCTTCTGATACAGGGATGTCTCTATTTCATTGTTCTGCAGCTTAATGTTGGTGTAAAAAAAGATAATTTCAGTGCTGGAGTAGTTGAGTGTTAAGTTGCTGGTGGGATGAAATTGATTAAACTGTTCATGGAACGTTTTTAGCTGTGGCTCAGACTCCGTCCAGATGATTAAAATGTCATCAATGTAGCGGTAGTACACCAGAGGCCTGATGGGACATGAGGACAAAAAGTCGCTTTCAAGCTTGGCCATGAAAAGATTTGCATACTGCAAATTTTACTTTAAATTGCTGTGCCAATCTCCTGTAGATATATCTTGTTGTCAAATTCAAAGTAATTGTGGGTAAGGATGAATTTTATAAGTTTCACCACAGAATCAGCATCAATCACTGTGTTTTCCACGAAGAATTTGCATGCATTTAATCCATCCTGGTGTGGGATATTGGAGTACAAAGATTCCACATCCATGGTGGCCAGGATGGTTCCTTCTGGTAGAGGACCTATTGCTGATAGTTTATTCAATAGGTCAGTTGTGTCCTGAATGTAGCTAGGTGTATCCTTTACCAGTGGTTTAAGAATACCCTCTACCCATCCAGATACCTGCTCAGTAAGGATGCCCACACATGAAATAAATAGTCTTCCTGGATTTCCAGTTTTGTGGATTTTGGGAAGCATGTAGAATGTCCCTATTCTTGGACTTTCTGGTATCAGGTCATCGGTTTGTGGATTCGTCAGGCAGACAAGATACCATCTTGTTTAGTTCCTTGTAATAGTCCTGTGTAGGATCCGACTCCAATTTTTTGTAGTAGCGTGTGTCTATAAGTTGTCTTCATATAGTCTGATGTGTTCATTGTTAGGGGTCGAGTTCCCGCCATCTCCGCTGCGGTCTCCCATTCTTCTCCTGCCGCAGTGGAGCCTGCTCAGCGGAGACGTCAGTCCCAGCGTCTCGCTCAGTCTGACTCTGTACAAAGAGTTACTGCTGCTTTTCCTGCTTCTGCCATTGAAGTCAGTGCTGGGCAGCGGCGAGCAGACGCTTCTGGGACTAAGTCTTGCTTTTTTCGTTCTGAGCATGCCCAGAGTAAGATCTCTCAGTGGAGATCAAGGGTCACATGATCAGATACTGCAGCTAAAGCCATTGGTCCTTCAGGAAGGTCCTGTAGGTGCTCACGCTCTGTGGCAGCCTCTCACTGGTCCTTCTAGGAAGGTCCTGTACATGCTGCAACTATTTAAGGCTCGCATGGCCGCACGGCCATGCAATAGGATCGTTCTATATTATGTGCTTTGCGCCAGTGTGGTCATGTGAGTTTATGTTCAGGGACCCGGCTGAAATAAGCCCCTAGAATGCTGGCACCTCCGGCAAGGAGATTTTGTGTGAATGTATTCAGGGACCTGGCTGAAATAAGTCCCTAGAATGCTGGCACCTCCGGCGAGGAGTTTTTGTATGCATGCATGACCACTGACTGCTCTCAGTTGGGTAGTTAGCCTGTGCCACTGTGAAAGTCAAACAGGGCGCAGTGCTTTGAGTTCACGGCTACTCTGTAAAGTAACAGAGTTAGCTCATACCGCCATATAGGTCCACCGTTTACTAGCAGCAGGTTCTCCTGCACGGTGGACCCCGGGCTGCGAACGCATCTATTATAATAAAACCTCTATATTTACTCGGTGCGTTCCGTTAGCCCTAACATTCATCGTGACTATTGCACCACCCTTGTCTGTATTGTGCATAAATATGTTTTTTCAGAATTTGTATTAGTCTATGCCTGATGAACGGACCTGCGTAGTCTCGAAAGCTTGCAATTTGTTACCATCTTTTCAGTTAGCCCTTAAAAGGTATCAACCACTGAGGACTCTCAATTCTAAATATTTTTCTATCTACTGGCCAACACAGAACCAAGATATATATCTTTCCTGTACATTATGCCATTACTTCATGATCATTGGGGGTCCTACCTCCGTGACCCCTGATGATCTTAAGAATTAAGTGAATCAAGCACTAATGTATGAATGCATGTGTTAGCAGGACCCCTATCCATAAAGGAGGAATTGGCTCAGACAGATTCGAGCCATACGGAGGGACTACATGTATACTGCAGTGGTCATCGCCTCTCAGATTAAATGTGGCATCTGCAATGAGTGAGCATGTAATCCCGTGCTACCAAAAAGTACAGAATTGGATATAAATTGCTATTGCTCCAGCAAGAAATAATGTAGGACCTCATGATGATTTACACTTCAGACAATGCTGCAGGTTTACAACTCGTCCTATGGAAAACCACAACCTGCTGTCAAAATGAAGTTTGCCAACTCAGCTCAATAAACGCTCAGTGCTACGGCTTGAAAAATGCAATCTTTAAAAGGAGAATACAATCATATAGTGTAATGATAGTGAAGAAAATTGCCCCTCATCCACTTAGCGCAGAATATGGCTAACAAGCCAAAACAGCTGCCTGTAGATGAGTTCCTGGCTTGGCGTTTGTCCCTGGCCATATTGCAAGGCTCGAACATTGACTTCTAGCGACCTCTAGTATTTGACACTTGCGAGTTTCCTTTAATTTGGCAACATAACTAATTTGCATGTTTTCCCATAAAGCTTTTCAAATAGTCTCCATACTCAGCAAGTGCCCATAAAGAGAGCCAGTCCCTCCCCAAAGATCAATTACATAAGATGTCAATTGTCCTAAGTTAGTGGCAGGGACGTGTGTACAATGATAGAGTGAGGAGTTGGTCAGGAGGTCACCGCTCTTGGTGCTGAGGAAATCGAGAAGCGTATCTGTATATTCCGTGCTATGATAACCCCCTTAAAAACAGGACTTCAGGTGTGGCATTGCTTGGGTCTGACAACCAACCAGTAACAGATCAATAATTGGGCATCTAATCTTTTCAAAGCATCAGCCTTGCAAAATTTGCATAAAAGCTATAATTTCAAACAGTTCTGCCCCTTTAAAGAGGACTTGTCACCAGATCAAAAGTGACCAGTCCTTGCTATTATTTTATTCCTGTTTCAACACTGAGTATTCCATTTTTTATATTTTTTTAAATCCTTGTTACGGTTCAGGAGATCTGGGCCTTTTTATTTAGTGCTGGTTTTTAAGGGGGCATGGCTCACATGATCCTCTGGGGTGTGTCTTTAGATTGCTTTGCATAATTGCCCTGTGAACCACACCTCCTTAGTAAAAACCATAAATATCAGCACTAAATAAAAAGGCCCATATCTCTGGAACCATATATAATAATAAAAAAAATTGAATACTCAGAGGAGCAGCGAGGATAACATAAGATAAAAACTGGCCACTTTGACCAGGTGACAGGCCCTCTTTAAATAAATAATTCTTGGATCACCTGAGTTGGTCCTTTTAGAAAGAAACAAAAATGGATTAATAAACAGTCCTGGGTTACCCTTTACCCGAGATTTGTGCCTAAATGAAGGCTCTTTATGGCCAGACTTTTACTTGTAAGAGGTTCTTCAAAGAATATACAGTTCTTGGAGTTTTCGGTGACTTGTAGAGGTGACAAACTGCACAGACCTAGTAGATATTCCTTTTATCTGCCCTCGCTGGAACAGAGAGCTGGATTAAATGAGATGCTGGGAATCTGCTTCTTGGGCGTTCATACAACGTGCTTTGCTTTGAGCCCCTTTGTCTTCTCTTTGCCTTTCACAATCATGATCCTTCAGCTGATCGCTCCCCATTGTCTACTATGACAGGAGTGAAATTAGCTCGTCCTGTGACTTTATCTTCCCTGTAACACTACAGACCAGGGGGAGTTCGAGGACCATCAAACCTGTCTTTTCAGCTCCATTTCAAAAGACCATGTTGAGATGTCATACACCAGCTTGTCAATGCAGCTAGTAACCTTGCCATGTCAGAAAAACAAAAATGGGTTGAGCATAAAGATATTCAATTTGCATGTTGTGCCATGAAGGACATCCTCGTACAAAGTCAAATTTGGGAAATTTTATATGAAAGGGTCATAATTTTGTAATTAAGTTCAGGAGGGATGACACCCATAGCGAACCAATAATATAAATATCCAGGCAACTTACGTTGAAGATGATAAGCAAAGCAAATGCTTTATGTCGGCTGCGGAAGTATCGACCTCAGTAAAGAGCTTGTGTAATCTTCTGTCTTAAATCCTTGGTGCAGGAAGGTAAAGAACATATTACAAAAAGCTTGTTGCCAAGATTTAGTAAGCACGCGAACATGGATATAAAATGCTACTAGAAGATCTGAGTCAAAAGCAATAAATAATAATCGACAGGAATGGAAACTGTACAAAGACAATATGGACAATCGGTTAACGCTAATTCTCTGTGTCCCCACAGCTCGGACCCGAATCACCAATCCTCCAACAGACCAGAGCGTTATCAAGGGCACCAAAGCGTCAATGTCATGCAGTGTTTCACATGACTCGAGTGTTGCCATCAGGTAAGGCGCAATGTTCATAGGGCATTATTTACGTTTGTTTCGAAAGCGCCAACTGATTACAGACTAGCAGACACAGCCTCTCTTTTTGGATCTCCACAATTTTTTTGGATGAAGACGATCTCTTCTCTGCGATAATACTTCTGACCTCACCCCAATGGCCATCCAAAAACTTAGATTTATGTCAACTGAAGCCACCAATATGGACTAGTTTGGCCAATAGTCTATTGTGTATGGGCTCCCCCGACAGTTGATTGTTGGGGAAGTTAATGATTCGGCATGTCCATTGTTCAGCTGACAGCCATCTAAGATTTATGGGGTGTTTACTATCTAGTAACCTAATAATTCACATACTCATCTGCTGTTTCACGGGCATCTGAAGGTGGCCTTACATCTCGGATAGTCTTGAACCGATTCTGGTGTGTAGTCACCATTAGGATCTAGATGACTAGTGGAGTTTGTGGATTATTAGAGAATAAATTCTAAACCTTTGGATGTTCATGTTGGTGAGGGTATCAGAGGCACAGAAGAGAAAAGTTTGTCCTAAGGGCCCCCATACACATTAGATGACAAATGTCCAAATCCACTAATGCCTGTGTACACATTAGTTGCTCAGGTGGTTATCTAATATATGCGGCCACCTTTAGTCATGGTAACCAACCAAAGATGCCTCCGCCCTTTGGTCCTTTGAAGAGGTTATTCATCTTTATGGACAATCTTTTTTTTTTACTTACGTGCATTTATATGGGGCTAAAAAAAACTTTTATTACAATTGAGTTTCATTAGGAAAATGTTGCACCCTTTGCTGGCTGCAAAATGAGTTCACTGAGAATCTATTGGTAAGCTCATTCTAATGGTCTAAAAAAAGGAGAGTTTGTAACTTTTTTATCTGTCTTTTTCTGAGCTCCTCTCGGCTGATTTATGACCACAGACAACATCAAGGTTGAATGTGGAAACAAAAAGTCTTTAAAAGCAAACAGTGCAAAATTTTTAATGATGCTCAATTGCAAAATTAATTTTTCACGCCCCCCCCCCCCCCCCAAAAAAAATTCCTAAATATGGACAATTTCTTTAAAGTTAGTTTATCGCTGGTGTAGTCTTCCATTGAGTAGTCCTGTGGTTCATTGCCTAGTTCTCCACACTCCCATGCCCAGTTCATAATTTCCTGCCATCCAAGGTAAGACATGGAATATGACTCTTGAGAAGCTTTTGCTATCAAGAGTGCCAACATGGGAACCATCTCTTATACAGACAACTCTTCTGTCTTGTCCTGGGATCTGAGATAGTCCTGCATTTCTATGGTTGGACAATAATCAAATATACTAAGCCTCTTGCCTTCCTTTAGCTTTAGATTCGTCCTTCTGCACATTCAACCTTCTTCCCACCACCGACAAGGAAATTCTGCAGACCCTACGTGATCGCCCGGCATGCTCCGCATATTACACTTTCCTTTAATCCCTAAGTCTATTTTGTTATAATAAGGCATAATAAAGGGGTCACCCAACCTTGCGCCGGGCCGGAGCTCAAGAGGACCCATGCCTAATTAACACAATCTCATTTCTCTCTATACCTCACCCATAAATAATGAGGGAAAATTAAACATTACTAATTGGTTCCGAACAGCGGGGGGAGGGGAGAGAGAGCCCACGGTGAACTCGGTGAAAAATTTAATAGGAGTTAAAAAATTAATCTTACTTAACTTCATCCGCGGTGAATATTTTATCGGGTGATATTAATTCTCCCGTCTACAGCATATGTATCATTTCAAGCAGAAACTTCTCTCCGGTCATTTTGGGACAGCGGTGGGGGTTGGTGTTAAGTTGGTAAATCAACTTATTCACCACTGAATTCATCTTAAAGGGGAAGTCCAACAAAACAAAGTTTCTGACATCTGAAAATTAAGTTGTTGTGGTGCCCCTGATGTTTTCCCAATGAAGTCGCCATCTAGCTATTAAATGCCCAAATCCCATCGCTAAATCAACAAAAGGCTCCAGCATGGTTCTTATCTAAGCAATGTGGTGCCTTCATTCTCAGGAGCCATCCAGTTGAATTCTCTTGCGCCACATACATACAGATTTGCAGGAAAAATTGAAGGGGTTATCCATTAAAAGTTTATAGGCAGCATGGAGGGTCGAAAAATAATGATGTTGGGCATAATAACCTACGGCTACCCCTATAAGAACCATAACCAATGACCAGATGCAATGGTGTCTCATTTTTTGATCTCTTTGGCATGTCATTAGCCAATGACGGGCATCAGGTGCCTGAGAAATGGGACATCATCCCTTCTGGTGGTCTGTTCTGGATCTATAGGCAAGACAGCAGGTGAATACGCCCCATTTTGTTACTTTTAAGCCAATCATGCAGCCAGTAAAGCTTTTGTTGAGACCGGACTTTCCCTTTTAAAGGGGTTGTCCCCTTTCAGAAAACTCCTGTCCCCCGTTTGCAGCCTGTGTAAAAAAATATATATGCTTTACTCACCCTTCCTGGGTCCGATGTTGAGTCTCTGCCACAGCTCCTGGTGTCTTTTACTGGCTGCAGCACTGACGTCAGATCAACAGTGCTACAGCCAATCAGTGAGCTCAGTGCCTCTCAGCAGGGTGATCTGTCAACATGGGCAGAGCCATTGAGTGGCTGTTGCACTGCTTGGACTGGACACTCCCTTTAAAGGGGTTGTGCTGTTTCAGAAAACCCCTTTCATCCGGTTCCAGTTTGTTATGAAAAAATGCTTTTCTCACCTTCCCCAGGTCTCTGCCTCAGCTCCCAGTGTCTGCTGATGTCACGTCATCGCTGCAGCCAATCAATGAGCTCAGTGGCTCTGAGCACGGTTTTCCATCTACAGTTAGGGCCAGAAATATTTGGACAGTGACACAAGTTTTGTTATTTTAGCTGTTTACAAAAACATGTTCAGAAATACAATTATATATATATAATATGGGCTGAAAGTGCACACTCCCAGCTGCAATATGATAGTTTCCACATCCAAATCGGAGAAAGGGTTTAGGAATCATAGCTCTGTAATGCATAGCGTCCTCTTTTTCAAGGGACCAAACGTAATTGGACAATGGACTCTAAGGGCTGCAATTAACTCTGAAGGCGTCTCCCTCGTTAACCTGTAATCAATGAAGTAGTTAAAAGGTCAGGGGTGGATTCCAGGTGTGTGGTTTTGCATTTGGAAGCTGTTGCTGTGAGCAGACAACATGCGGTCAAAGGAACTCTCAATTGAGGTGAAGCAGAACATCCTGAGGCTGAAAAAAAAGAAAAAATCCATCAGAGAGATAGCAGACATGCTTGGAGTAGCAAAATCAACAGTTGGGTACATTCTGAGAAAAAAGGAATTGACTGGTGAGCTTGGGAACTCAAAAAGGCCTGGGCGTCCACGGATGACAACAGTGGTGGATGATCGCCGCATACTTAATTTGGTGAAGAAGAACCCGTTCACAACATCAACTGAAGTCCAGAACACTCTCAGTGAAGTAGGTGTATATGTCTCTAAGTCAACAGTAAAGAGAAGACTCCATGACAGTAAATACAAAGGGTTCACATCTAGATGCAAACCATTCATCAATACCAAAAATAGACAGGCCAGAGTTAAATTTGCAGAAAAACACCTCAAGAAGCAAGCTCAGTTCTGGAAAAGTATTCTATGGACAGATGAGACAAAGATCAACCTGTACCAGAATGATGGGAAGAAAAAAGTTTGGAGAAGAAAGGGAACGGCACATGATCCAAGGCACACCACATCCTCTGTAAAACATGGTGGAGGCAACGTGATGGCATGGGCATGCATGGCTTTCAATGGCACTGGGTCACTTGTGTTTATTGATGACATAAGAGCAGACAAGAGTAGCCGGATGAATTCTGAAGTGTACCGGGATATACTTTCAGCCCAGATTCAGCCAAATGCTGCAAAGTTGATTGGACGGCGCTTCATAGTACAGATGGACAATGACCCCAAGCATACAGCCAAAGCTACCCAGGAGTTCATGAGTGCCAAAAAGTGGAACATTCTGCAATGGCCAAGTCAATCTCCAGATCTAAACCCAATTGAGCATGCATTTCACTTGCTCAAATCCAGACTTAAGACGGAAAGACCCACAAACAAGCAAGACCTGAAGGCTGCGGCTGTAAAGGCCTGGCAAAGCATTAAGAAGGAGGAAACCCAGCGTTTGGTGATGTCCATGGGTTCCAGACTTAAGTCAGTGATTGCCTCCAAAGGATTTGCAACAAAATATTGAAAATAAAAATATTTTGTTTGGGTTATGTTTATTTGTCCAATTACTTTTGACCTCCTAAAATGTGGAGTGTTTGTAAAGAAATGTGTACAATTCCTACATTTTCTATCAGATATTTTTGTTCAACCCTTCAAATTAAACGTTACAATCTGCACTTGAATTCTGTTGTAGAGGTTTCATTTCAAATCCAATGTGGTGGCATGCAGAGCCCAACTCGCGAAAATTGTGTCACTGTCCAAATATTTCTGGCCCTAACTGTATATTGGCAGAGCCGCTGATTGGTTGCAGGACTGTCAATGTGACATCGGGGGCAGTGATGGGGCATCAGCGTGGGACCTGGGAAGCGTGAGTAAAGAACTTTTTTTTTTGTTAAACAAACTGCACACAGGAACTGGGATTTTTTGAAATGAGTAAACCCCATTGAGGGCGGGGGAAGAAACATCCCATGGGCAGGTACCCTTAAATTGGACTTTTGCCGAAATGTTACATTTATATTGCGTGATCAGAACTTCTAATGCTAAATGTCAGTGGAGGACCTTCTGTTCCCCACTCCATGTGCTGATTGGAGGTCCTCAATATAGGGCAACAATAAAAATGGCATTTTTACCATCCAAAGCAGCGGGGTGGTGGGACAGGGGCTCAATCTGGAGTTCTGTTGCACAGCATTATGGTCTGAAGTATAAGGTGCGGGGGTATTTCTTGCATTCTGGTGTGTTTTTTTATTTTTATGACCAGTCTTTCCTATATTTTTACAAAAATGCAGAATGCCCCTGTGTTTAAATACCCCCTAGTGGGTTATTGGTTTTCTATAATCACCTTACAGCATTGTTATTTGCAGATTACAGACTTGGACTATTTTTAAAGAGACGCTCCATCAGTTATCCGGCAAGTGTAGAAATGATCTACAGTATAAAGAGCCCATCTGGAAATCTAATGACAGGGACCCCCGTTGTGTCGAGATGTGCACAATATGTGCGGCACGCTCTATAAATAGGACCTGCTATCAGTATGTAGATGGACCAGCTTGAACATAGGCGAGAGAATGATGGAAAATAAAGACAATATCCTCATATTGTGCTCAAAGTCCCCAAACTATGTATCTGTTCCCAGACCCCTGAATGGCCGATATGCCCTCTCATACCCTATTATTAACATATCAGTAGACTGATTGGCCCAGCCAAACTCAGATGAAACGAGGTCCAAATTTTTTAGTTGTTACCCACCAGTGAATAGGATAAGCAGATGAAGATGAACAACCTACATTTATCAGGATCTTTCTTCTTTTATTTCTTACGATGATGTGTTATTACAAGTATTGATTGGTATTTACCGCCCTGGGGACAAGGAGAAAGTTATTGGGCCCAATTATTACCAATTACAACCATTATTTAGGTCAAAAGGGAATCCTCTTAGAGCTTCTCCAATGTTTAAGATGGAGGGGTAATATAACGAGCCTTCATTCGGCATTGATCATGTCTTCTACATCTCCTTTTCTTTTGTCCAAGGTACGTGTGGGAGAAGGATGGTGCTCCTTTGAGCATAGACAATTTGCCAAGAATGCGTATGGACAAGAACGGCACTTTACACATCTCCCAGACTTGGTCAGGAGATATCGGGACATATACCTGCCGCGTCTTGTCGGTGGGGGGCAACGATTCTAAAAGCGCCCACCTACGAGTCAGGTATGGACACAGACCAGTAGCTTATGATCGAAATGATAAGATTTGGGGTCAAGACTAACAAGACGGACATTTGTTTCTTACCAGACAACTCCCTCACGCTCCCGAGAACCCTGTGGCATTGCTAAGCACTGTTGAGTCACGATCCATAAATCTAACGTGGGCAAGACCCTTCGATGGCAACAGTCCCCTGATCAGATACATTCTGGAGGTTTCTGAAAATAGTAAGTTCTTTTGACTTGCAAAAAATGGTCTTGGGTGCTGCAACTAGTCTCTATTAAGTGATGCGCCATGGTCAAAAACTAGAACTTGGTGCTACATTCGAATATGTGAAACCCCTCCACCTTGCATTGCCTAAATACCAGATGGTGCAAAGGGGTGTAGAAAAGTTCAAAAGTTGCTTTCTTTGTGCATAAATTTTTTTCTGAGGTTTCACTGCTGCTTCCAGAACATGCCTGGCAGTCATTGCAGGGGAAAGAGGGGCTTCAAAATACTCTTGATGCATTAATGCATGTATTCCCATTAAAAATTATAAGGAAAGGAGACTGATTTGGGAATGACACTGGTCACCTAAAAATGAAGTCTTTTAGGGCACTCTTAAGTTTGCGCATGGTCAGAATTAATCTGATTGCCTAGGATAGCGCATTCTAGAAAACTGGTGCAGCACTAGAAAAGTCCTGAAAATGAAAATGGGAGGTCAAGATTATGGATAATGTTAGACTTACAGTGGGGCAAAAAAGTATTTAGTCAGTCAGCAATAGTGCAAGTTCCACCACTTAAAAAGATGAGAGGCGTCTGTAATTTACATCATAGGTAGACCTCAACTATGGGAGACAAACTGAGAAAAAAAAATCCAGAAAATCACATTGTCTGTTTTTTTATCATTTTTTTTGCATATTATGGTGGAAAATAAGTATTTGGTCAGAAACAAACAATCAAGATTTCTGGCTCTCACAGACCTGTAACTTCTTCTTTAAGAGTCTCCTCTTTCCTCCACTCATTACCTGTAGTAATGGCACCTGTTTAAACTTGTTATCAGTATAAAAAGACACCTGTGCACACCCTCAAACAGTCTGACTCCAAACTCCACTATGGTGAAGACCAAAGAGCTGTCAAAGGACACCAGAAACAAAATTGTAGGCCTGCATCAGTCTGGGAAGACTGAATCTGCAATAGCCAACCAGCTTGGAGTGAAGAAATCAACAGTGGGAGCAATAATTAGAAAATGGAAGACATACAAGACCACTGATAATCTCTCTCGATCTGGGGCTCCAGGCAAAATCCAACCCCGTGGGGTCAGAATGATCACAAGAACGGTGAGCAAAAATCCCAGAACCACGCGGGGGGACCTAGTGAATGAACTGCAGAGAGCTGGGACCAATGTAACAAGGCCTACCATAAGTAACACACTACGCCGCCATGGACTCAGATCCTGCAGTGCCAGACGTGTCCCACTGCTTAAGCCAGTACATGTCCGGGCCCGTCTGAAGTTTGCTAGAGAGCATTTGGATGATCCAGAGGAGTTTTGGGAGAATGTCCTATGGTCTGATGAAACCAAACTGGAACTGTTTGGTAGAAACACAACTTGTCGTGTTTGGAGGAAAAAGAATACTGAGTTGCATCCATCAAACACCATACCTACTTTAAAGCATGGTGGTGGAAACATCATGCTTTGGGGCTGTATCTCTGCAAAGGGGCCAGGACGACTGATCCGGGTACATGAAAGAATGAATGGGGCCATGTATCGTGAGATTTTGAGTGCAAACCTCCTTCCATCAGCAAGGGCATTGAAGATGAAACGTGGATGGGTCTTTCAACATGACAATGATCCAAAGCACACCGCCAGGGCAACGAAGGAGTGGCTTCGTAAGAAGCATTTCAAGGTCCTGGAGTGGCCTAGCCAGTCTCCAGATCTCAACCCTATAAAAAACCTTTGGAGGGAGTTGAAAGTCCGTGTTGCCAAGCGAAAAGCCAAAAACATCACTGCTCTAGAGGAGATCTGCATGGAGGAATGGGCCAACATACCAACAACAGTGTGTGGCAACCTTGTGAAGACTTACAGAAAACGTTTGACCTCTGTCATTGCCAACAAAGGATATATTACAAAGTATTGAGATGAAATTTTGTTTCTGACCAAATACTTATTTTCCACCATAATATGCAAATAAAATGTTAAAAAAACAGACAATGTGATTTTCTGGATTTTTTTTATCTCAGTTTGTCTCCCATAGTTGAGGTCTACCTATGATGTAAATTACAGACGCCTCTCATCTTTTTAAGTGGTGGAACTTGCACTATTGCTGACTGACTAAATACTTTTTTGCCCCACTGTAGATTGTAGGTGGGGCGTAAAGCACCAGTAAGGTATTCATGAGGTTCTTCAGTATTTCAGTGCCTGTCTATTTCCACTTTGATCTTACTTATGCACAATAGGGATTACTCACATAGGTGACAACCTATACTTGTTAGTTAAGTTTTGCAGTTTCCTAAGGAGCCCTGTCATATATTTTTCACACCGAGGTCTCCGATCAGATTGGAGAAGATGATATTCTTCTCTTCCACGACCAGTAATTGCTCTCCCATAAATCACAAAGTAATTTACAGATCACATAAAGGTAGAGGAATGTATTAAAATACAGAATGATTCCACCATCAGTTCTAAATAACAGCATCCTCTTCACACTCGTATTTTTTTTACTAGCGAGTCATGGCTCTCTGGTGTAAAACAGCAGAGCGAGATCCATCCTGCGCAGCTTGTAGCAATTCGCCAAGGAGGGTCACAGGTCATCTTTTCACTAAAACCTTAGCATCCGTTCCCCTTAATCTTATTATTTGTTTTGCTGCAAACTGCATCTTTAAAGCCACCGCTCGCGCTTTATCCCGCACCCACTTTCTTTTCCCTGTAAATTGAATTTTTCCTTTTTTTTTTTACGGCACACCAACTTACTTGGTATGAACGACACAGCTCCCCGTAACATTGTATTGTGCAGATAAGCACGTCCTGTAGATAGATGGCTTAGCATCAAGACACAGAGCGGAATAACAAACTAGATCATAACACTAACCCTTCAGCTGCCATACTAATCCATCTTCGAAAATCCAGGTGGTTCGCTGCATTAATATTCATGACCATATTTGTGGATCAGGCGCGGACCTGTATCTTGCAAGCTCGGCATTTTTAGAGTCAATTTCGGCTGAAGGTTGCAAGTGCTCGAAATGAGAAAAATTCAAATCAACTGTGGCAGGGGGTGTTGCAAAACAATGGCGCCAAATAAAACTGCACGCATGCGCCATTTTAGCAATAAGCTAATAATCCACGATAGTCCATGAAGAAGAGGGTACCCCAACGACAATAGGAGAGCATGACAGTGTGTCTCCGAGTGACCAGGATTGGGTTAACCCAAGCCCTGTCTTATTTGCAGGCGTCTCTCTGCCTTGCGAGTTGAATTCCATATTTATGAGGTGCCTTCAGAGAGATTTAGCATCTCTTTCGCCTGCCTGCGCATATCATATGCAGATCTTATATCCCATCCTACACCCCAAAGGACCGAACCCCTAGAGCAGACCATTCTCTGATTTCCATAGACGATAGACCACATTTATCTTCCTCTGTACATCATCATGGCAAAATGAGAAAAAGCACAAAAAAAAGGCAACATGTTTTCCTTGTGTCATTGGGATGCCCCCTGCAAGACAAGAGCGTGATAATACCTCTCACGACTGTAGTGTTAATGTTGTCGCTTGCATGTATATATTTCTCAGCGGGAGAAAATGGCTTATGAAGCTGATAGCACAAAGTCCTTCCGTGGAGCTTACTACTGCCATACCCACGTAACAAAGCACGAGAGGAAAGGCTCCTAGATCTCGCTGCTTATAGCTTAGAGGAGAAATGGCAGGTGGGGAGGGGGACACAGCTTTGAAGAGGCGTGAGACGTTAAATAAAAACCTCAACACAAACTTACTTTTAGTTATTGTAGAACAAGAGATCATGGCCTCGGGTAACGGGAATCAAAGACAGGGATTAGCAACGTCGTTAATGTGGCAAACGAAAGAGCAGCGGCTCTCAAACATAGGGGGCAGTATTATAGTAGTTATATTCTTGTACATAGGAGCAGTATTATAGTGGTTATATTCTTGTACAGAGGAGCAGTATTATAGTAGTTATATTCTTGTACATAGGGGCAGTATTATAGTAGTTATATTCTTGTACATAAGAGCAGTATTATAGTAGTTATATTCTTGTACATAAGGGCAGTATTATAGTAGTTATATTCTTGTACATAGGGGCAGTATTATAGTAGTTATATTATTGTACATAGGGGCAGTATTATAGTAGTTATATTCTTGTACATAAGGGCAGTATTATAGTAGTTATATTCTTGTACATAGGGGCAGTATTATAGTAGTTATATTCTTGTACATAAGAGCAGTATTATAGTAGTTATATTCTTGTACATAGGGGGCAGTATTATAGTAGTTATATTCTTGTACATAGGAGCAGTATTATAGTAGTTATATTCTTGTACATAGGGGCAGTATTATAGTAGTTATATTCTTGTACATAGGAGCAGTATTATAGTAGTTATATTCTTGTACATATGGGCAGTATTATAGTAGTTATATTCTTGTACATAGGAGCAGTATTATAGTAGTTATATTCTTGTACATAGGGGGCAGTATTATAGTGGTTATATTCTTGTACATAGGGACAGTATTATAGTAGCTACCGGTATATTCTTGTACATGGGGGCAGTATCATAGTAGGTATATTCTTGTGCATAGGAACAGTATTATAGTAGTTATAGTCTTGTACATAGGGGCAGTATTAT
Organism: Ranitomeya imitator; assembly: GCF_032444005.1. Taxonomy (NCBI): domain Eukaryota; kingdom Metazoa; phylum Chordata; class Amphibia; order Anura; family Dendrobatidae; genus Ranitomeya; species Ranitomeya imitator. The sequence continues at coordinate 413,253,337 of NC_091283.1, read as the reverse complement.
AGTAGTTATATTCTTGTACATAGGGGCAGTATTATAGTAGTTATATTATTGTACATAGGGGCAGTATTATAGTAGTTATATTCTTGTACATAAGGGCAGTATTATAGTAGTTATATTCTTGTACATAGGGGCAGTATTATAGTAGTTATATTCTTGTACATAAGAGCAGTATTATAGTAGTTATATTCTTGTACATAGGAGCAGTATTATAGTAGTTATATTCTTGTACATAGGGGCAGTATTATAGTAGTTATATTCTTGTACATAGGAGCAGTATTATAGTAGTTATATTCTTGTACATAGGGGGCAGTATTATAGTGGTTATATTCTTGTACATAGGGACAGTATTATAGTAGCTACCGGTATATTCTTGTACATGGGGGCAGTATCATACTAGGTATATTCTTGTGCATAGGAACAGTATTATAGTAGTTATAGTCTTGTACATAGGAGGTAGTATTATAGTAGTTATATTCTTGTACATAGGAGCAGTATTGCAGTAGTTATATTATTGTATATAGGGTGTAATGCTGCGGTAGCACCATACGCAGTGAAGAGGCAGTGACCCACAAAGTTCAAACACAAAAGTCTCTTTAATGTGTTACTTCACACATAAAGGTGCATAGCATTTTATAGTACACATAATCAAAGTTCAATACACACAGTTGCAACTTGTCTCAGTGCCCATTTCGTAGCACTACACATCATACGGCTTTTAGATTGCAGTCCCTAAACACGCCCGACCTCTCCTTGTCCAGTATCCGTGGGGCGACCGCACGCCATATTACAGTTTCCAAACACAGCTTCACATGTTGCAGACACTACACACACCAGACCTCCTCTGACTAGTTCCCTTGGGTGTCCTGCACCACTGTATCACAGACTCTTTACTCACACAGCCGTACACAGCCCAGGATATCCTCCGGATAGCAGCCGTGGCACCATATCCACCTGTTTGCAATCTTTACACATGCCAGGCCTCTTTCGGGCACAGGACATCCACCTCCGGGCACAGGATTGTCAACATCCGACTTTTTCGGGCACAGAACATCCACCTCCGGTTCATCTCCGGTCACAGGACTGTCCACATCCGAGACCACTTACCATGGATGACTTGCATCGCTGTGTACGCTACGGGTGCCAGGCTATTCAGCTGCCATAGCTGCTGGCCTGTGCTGCTTCACACACACAGCCAGAGCTCTGTATGCCTCTGCTCTGCACAACAGCACACACCAGACTGACACTGACGTTGCACCTGACACCTGACACACCCATACCAATTACTGCAGGGTTTTTTAACATGGAAAACCCACACCCACATGGAAAACCCGGACTGGAAATCTGTGTCTGCATGCACACCTATGGACTTCACCCATCTACATGCACAACCTGGGGAGAACTCACAACGACCCCTACATGTGACATAAGTCACTTCCTCACAAGGGGCAGTATTATAGTAGCTATATTCTTGTACATAGGGGCAGTATTATAGTAGTTATATTCTTGTACATAGGGGCAGTATTACAGTAGTTATGTTCTTGTACATAGGAGCAGTATTACAGTAGTTATATTCTTGTACATAGGGGGCAGTATTATAGTAGTTATATTCTTGTACATAGGGGCAGTATTACAGTAGTTATATTCTTGTACATAGGAGCAGTATTACAGGAGTTATATTCTTGTACATAGGGGGCAGTATTATAGTAGTTATATTCTTGTACATAGGAGCAGTATTACAGTAGCTATATTCTTGTACATAGGGGGCAGTATTATAGTAGTTATATTCTTGTACATAGGAGCAGTATTATAGTAGTTATATTCTTGTACATAGGGGCAGTATTACAGTAGTTATATTCTTGTACATAGGAGCAGTATTACAGTAGCTATATTCTTGTACATAGGGGGCAGTATTATAGTAGTTATATTCTTGTACATAGGAGCAGTATTATAGTAGTTATATTCTTGTACATAGGGGCAGTATTATAGTAGTTATATTCTTGTACAGAGGAGCAGTATTACCGTATATACTCGAGTATAAGCCGACCCGAGTATAAGCCGAACCCCTAATTTTGCCACAAAAAACTGGGAAAACTTATTGACTCGAGTATAAGCCTAGGGTGGAAAATGCAGCAACTACCGGTGAATTTCAAAAATAAAAATAGATGCTCCATACCGTTCATTCTTGCCCCATAGATGTGCCATATAGTGCTCTGCACCGTTCATTCTTGCCCCATAACTGTGCCATATAGTGCTCTGCACCGTTATTTCTTGCCCCATAGCTGTGCCATATAGTGCTCTGCACCGTTCATTCTTGCCCCATAACTGTGCCATATAGTGCTCTGCACCGTTCATTTTTGCCCCATAACAGTGCCATAAAGTGCTCTGCACCGTTCTTTCTTGCCCCATAGCTGTGCCATATAGTGCTCTGCATCATTCATTCTTGCCCCATAACTGCCATATAGTGCTCTGCACCGTTCTTTCTTGCCCCATAGCTGTGCCATATAGTGCTCTGCACCGTTCTTTCTTGCCCCATAGCTGTGCCATATAGTGCTCTGCACCGTTCTTTCTTTCCCCATAGCTGTGCCATATAGTGCTCTGCACCGTTCATTTTTGCCCCATAGATGCTCCATATAAATCTGTGCCATTGCTGCTGCTGCAATAATAATAAAAAAAAAAAGCTATACTCACCTCTCTTGATTGCAGCTCCCGGCGTCTCGTTCCGGCGCCGCTCCATCTTCCCGGCGTCTCTTCGCACTGACTGATCAGGCAGAGGGAGCCGCGCATACTATATGCGTCATCGCGCCCTCTGACCTGAACAGTCAGAGCGCAGAGACGCCGGGAAGACGGAGCGGCGCCCGGCGGCTGGAACGGGGACAGGTGAATATAATACTCACATAGTCCTGGCGCTCCTGACGCTGCCCCTGCCTGTCACACTGTCTTCGGGTGCCGCAGCTCTTCCTGTCAGCGGTCACTGGCACCGCTCAGAGGAATGAATATGTGGCTCCACCCCTATGGGAGTGGAGTCCATATTCATGAGTTTAATGAGCGGTCCCACGTGACCGCTGAAGAGGGGAAGAGCTGCAGCACCCGGAGACCATGGGACGGGCAGGGGGAACGTCAGGAGCGCCGGGACTAGATGAGTATGCCTCAGCGCGCTCTCCCCCTCACCCGCCGACCCTGCCACCCACCGTGACTCGACTATAAGCCGAGAGGGGCACTTTCAGCCCAAAAATTTGGGCTGAAAATCTCGGCTTATACTCGAGTATATACGGTATATTAGTTATATTCTTGTACATAGGAGCAGTATTATAGTAGTTATATTCTTGTACATAGGGGCAGTATTATAGTAGCTACCGGTATATTCTTGTACATAGGGGCAGTATTATAGTAGTTATATTCTTTTACATAGGGGGCAGTATTATAGTAGTTAAATTCTTGTACAGAGGAGCAGTATTATAGTAGATATATTCTTGTACATAGGGGGCAGTATTATAGTGGTTATATTCTTGTACATAGTGGCAGTAATATAGTAGCTAACGGTATATTCTTGTACATAGGGGCAGTATTATAGTAGTTATATTCTTGTACATGGGAGCAGTATTATAGTAGTTATATTCTTGTACATACGGGCAGTATTATAGTAGTTATATTCTTGTACATGGGAGCAGTATTATAGTAGTTATATTCTTGTACATAGGGGCAGTATTATAGTAGTTGTATTCTTGTACATACGAGGCAGTATTATAGTAGTTATATTCTTGTACATGGGAGCAGTGTTATAGTAGTTATATTCTTGTACACAGGGGGCAGTATTATGGTAGTTATATTCTTGTACATAGGGGCAGTATTATAATAGTAATATTTTTGTACATATGGGGCAGTATTATAGTAGTTATATGGGCAGGGCGCATCCAGGGGACGTCTCCCACATTCGCAAACAGGTAAATACCAATTGGCTAGATTTGGGACTCATTTAAGTCAGCAGCACATACTCTCTTCTTGTACATAGGAGCAGTATTATAGTAGTTATATTCTTGTACATAGGGGCAGTATTATAGTAGTTATATTCTTGTACATAGGGGCAGTATTATAGTAGCTACCGGTATATTCTTGTACATAGGGGCAGTATTATAGTAGTTATATTCTTTTTCATAGGGGGCAGCGTTATAGTAGTTAAATTCTTGTACAGAGGAGCAGTATTATAGTAGTCATATTCTTGTACATAAGGGGCAATTTTTATTATAAAAACCAAACATAAATACAATTATAATAAAAACAAAAATCACCCAGAATTACAAGAATTACAAAACACAATTCACTTTGGTCATATATACACAAGTACTAAATAATCGAATCATATTGATACATAAATTAAAGTGTCCACACCTGGAGGTAGAAGAAAATTAAACAAACAAAAAAAAAAAGTCATATCATATTTTCTAACTGAATTTTACATTCCTCCATAACTTAATATTTCTCGGACTCCTTCCAACTTCTAGTGATTTTATCCACCGGAGTTCTGACATAACCTGACCAGCCGCAGCGGTGTGATCGAACAGCTCATTATGCAGTGACACCCGGGTTCTCATGTGCCAATGATAGTATTTAATGACACTTATTATAATGTACATTGTCTCTCTGTCGATGTTACTAACAGTGGAGGGGACACCATAGATTATGTCAGAATACTTTAGAGTCCGCAGTCTGGGGATTTTTAGATTATCAGACACTTCCTCCCAGATCTTCCTCCCTCCCCAGCAATCACATATAAAGTGCTCCATAGTCTCCTCCTGCTGACAACCAAGGGGACAATTTCGATCAGAGACACTCAGATGTTTCAGGTTCCCCCTGACAAAGAGCCGACTATGCAGTGAAAGCCAAGTGACATCAAACAGTTTAGGAGGAAGTCGTTTCCCGTTTAGGAACCTAGGACTTTCCTGCAGGGTGGTGGTGACACAATCTCTCAGGGCCAGTGGAGAGTAGAAGAAAGTCCTACATACATGAGCATATAGGTCTCTTCTCGTACTGCTCTCAATGTAAGACTTATCCAGTCCCCACCTTCTAACTCACTTCAGACCGTAGTCCAGATACTGGGGGAGGTGGTCACCTGTTCATCTCCTCCTCTTGAAACTGCCGCCTCGCACCCAAGATTCTGCAAAAGGCAATATCCAGTACCTGATACTATTTACCCACAGGAAGCTACTGTTTGAGTCCATGTTCCCAAAATTTACCTTTAGAAACAAGGAGTCAAAGAAAACCCTTGGATTCAACATATCCAGCCCACCCTCTTTCCGCCGTAGGTACGTTATTCCCCTCTTTATTAGGTTCAACCTATTCCCCCACAAAAGCTGGAAGAACAGGCTGAAGAGCCTCGCTGAGAAAGATTCTGGCAAAGGGAAAATGACAGAGACATACAAGAAAACAGGGACCAGGTAAGTCTTCAACATTGCGACCCTTTCTCTGTAGGTCAGCCTCCAGTTCTTCCATCGCTGAACCTTTGCATTTCCGGCTTCCAATTTCTCCTCCCAATTTAGGGTGGCGTTATCCTCCCTCCCAAACTTAACCCCTAGGATCTTAATATGGGTGGAGGCCTTGGCAAACTGCAGCAGATCATAGCTAGGATCAGTATCTAATGTCCACAGAGCTTGACTCTTCTCAAGGTTGACCAGAGACCCGGAGGCCTCTGAGTAACTTCTGATAGACGCAGATAACATCTGCACCTCTCGAGGATTAGAGATCACCAACATCACATCATCCGCATAGGCAACAACATTCAGAGGCAGGCAATGGGGGACCAGCACCCCCTGAAAATCACACTCCTGCAGTGACCTCAGAAACGGGTCTAGGGCAAAAACATACAGGAGCGGACTCAGTGGGCAACCCTGTCTCACCCCTGCCCCAACTCCAAAAGTGTCACCCTGCCAACCATTAATCAGAGGAAAGCTCACTGCCTCTCTGTACAATGTCTTCAGCCAATCCACAAATTGTCCTGGAATACCGTACTTTGACAAAGTGGCCCACAGATAGTCATGATCAACCCTGTCAAAGGCTTTAGCCTGGTCCAGACTATCAATATATTTCCCACACCGCAGAGCTTTACATCTCTCAAACATCTCCCGTATCGAGATGACTGCTCCAGAGATGTTCCGCCCTTTTACTGTGCCAAACTGAGAGCCTGCCAACAGTGCTGGGGACAAACAGACTAATCTAGAAAACAGGATCTTTGCTAGAATCTTCCTGTCCACATTCAAGAGGGCAATCGGCCTCCAGTTCTTGATGTCGCTCGGCTCTTTACCTTTAGACAGCAGAATCAACGAAGACACTCTCATGGATGGAGGCATCAGGTGATTTTCTAGACAACTTTTATACACATCCACGAGGATTGGAGCCAGGAGGTCTCTGAATTTCCTATAAAATTCTGCTGTTATGCCATCTGGACCTGGTGCCTTCTTCAGATGTAATTTATCAATAGCCTCCTTAACTTCCTCTACCGTTAACTCTGCTGTCAAAGGAGAAAAGTCCAGATCATTAGTATCAGGCGCAGGAGTTGCCTCCAAGAATTGAGCCATCTTATCTTTATCCAAAACTTTCCTCTGAAACAAGTCAGCATAGTAAGATCTCACCACCTCCAGGATACCCTCCCGTGAATCCTGCAATACACCCTGGAAGTCAGTGAGACCCGTGACCATTTTTTTTACTACCCTCTCCCTACAATTCTCAAAGGGATCAGGGGCCCCTAAGTACCCATAATCCCGTTCAAGAACCAGGGAGGTATACCTACTATACTGATACTGCCTTATCTCAGATTTCAGTCGGTCTATCTTCACTTTGTCATCCCCGCCCTCCGAATATAGTGACTCCAATTCTTTACGCAGCTTTAGGTACTGGCTGTACTTATTCCTCCCTTTATTAACTGACAGTCTCTTTAAGAGGGATCTGATATCCTCCTTGACGTCCTCCCACCAGTCGGTCATGTTGTCATAGAAGTCAACCCTATCTAGATGAAGCTGGATAAGGGAGTAGACACGACTCTGAACATAAGCATCATCCAGGAGACTGGAATGGAGCTTCCACAACCCTCTACCGATCTCCGGACGGTTAGAGGTCCCCAGACAGAAACACAAGGCGAGGTGATCAGAGTAAGGGACGACCTTCTCACTCAGGGTGTCGACAGCCTCAGTAGAACTCACAAAAGCAAAATCTATCCTACTGCTCCTGTTGGAACATGAATATGTGAATTTTGGCTGTCGACCTCCCTGTGCGAAAACGTCAGTCAGTCCAGCCTGCATTATAATGTTATGTAGGACCTTACCGTCCCTGGTCACTGTCCTGCCCGAGGAACTGTCACCCGATGTCAGTATGACATTAAAGTCCCCTGCCATCACCACCGGAAGAGAAGTGAAGAGGTATGGCTTAACGTTATTAAATAGCTGAATCCTGTCAGTCACTGTCTGTGGCCCATAGATGTTAATAATCCGGAGTCGCCTCCCATGAATAGTGACTTCCAGGACCAAACATCTTCCCATGACCACCTCCGTCATCCTATGCACAGTCACATCATTGGTGTTAAACAGGACAGCGACTCCGGCGTAAGGCTCCACAGCCAGTGACCAGAAAGAAGGACCGCACCGCCATTCCCTCTCAGCCTCTCTCATAAGCCCCAGAGATGTCAGTCGTGTCTCCTGCAGGAAAATGACATCGGTGTCCAGATGTTCATACACCACATGTCTCGTCCTCCTTGCCTTAATGCTATTGACATTACTTGATGTTAGTGTTAATGAGAACCCCGCCATCACAACACAATAGAGAAGGAGCACAGTAACTGCCATCATCATGAGTCAGGGATGTCCTGTCCACCACCGGTGTCCATGTCAGACTCTACACAGATAAAGGCTTCCGCTTTGACGGAGGGTGGTCCTCTATGTCCCTGTCACACTCTGCATCAACTTTTCTCAACTCTGTTTCATAATCGTCATCATTAGACTCAGATAAAATTCCATACTTGTTGGACACAACCATCACTCCTGCAGAATTCTGAACCTTCCTGGTAGCACTCTGACCGGTGTCATATTCTGCCTCAGGTTTACGGGAGGACATGCTCTTTTTCTTCCTTTTATTGTGACTAATGCTCCAGTCATCAGATTCAGACAGTGATGCTGAAGGGGGGGCTTCCTGAGGCCGCTGGACCTGAGAAGCGACCTCCAAGTTCCCCTCTGCACCCTGCTTATGAGTGGACTCCTGTTGTGCATCTGGGTTGGTCACCATCTCTCCTGACATTAAATCCTCCCTCTCATGCACCCCTGCCACCACATCCTCATCCTCCTGAGCCTCTGCCTCTGCCAGTACAGCCTCATCAAGGAAGACTCTGCAGATATTATGCCAGGCGTCTGGACAGTCCCTGTGAGGGTGGCCCATCTTACCGCAGAGGTTGCACCTAACATCCCGGCAATCCGCAGCGACATGGCCGATATCCCCACACAAGCTGCACTTCACCACAGTACAGGCGTTGGCCAGATGACCTTTCTCACCACATTTGAAACATTTTCTTGGCTGCCCGGGGTAATAACATCTTCCCTTCTCCCTCCCAATGAAGAAGGAGTTGGGTAAATGGGCAGTAATGTTATTGAGTTGGCGCAGTTTCACCACAGCTTTCCACCCCATTGTCCAGATACCATCCTCATCTCTGACCTTGGAGAGTCCAGAGGCGAGGTCACAGTGTCTCCGGAGCCACACCTCGATGTCCTGTGGGGGAACGGCCTCATTCCAGAAGGTGATATTTACCGTGACTGTGTCCGGCCTGGAGATAGGAACCAATATAAACTTATTCCAGCCTTCAGCGTCTCTGAACCTGGGGTAATTGGCCCAGAACCTGTCCAGGTCACACTGTAGCTTGAAGCTGACCTCATAGCCCTGTCTGTCCAGAAGATTGGACACAGCCAGTATCTCATTTGCCACAAACCCCATCTGGCCACATAGCAGCTCTCTCACCACATACCTGCGCTGTGGCAGATCCTCCTTGGCACCTATGTACTTAAACCGCACCACATTAATGCGCTTAAATGTCTGGCCGGTATACCTGGCGCTGGAAGTGAAGGATGGGGCGCCGCGGCTCCAGGCATTCCTGGGGGGCACCTGCCGGGTCACACTGGGCCGACTGACAGGGAGAGGGCCTGCAGCAGGGGGGGCTGCCACACCTTGTGGACTGGATGGTAAGGGGGGATAGTCACACATAGCATGCACATTATCATTAGCAGCATCATTATCAGACAGTGCCACGTCCATGACAGAAAGTGAAACCCCTCCAACCCCCGACCCCATGGGCACAACATCACCAGCCCCAGTCTATGCCTCAGCCTCATCAGCACAAACAGTCTCATATATAATGTCCTGCTCCTGCATGGGGCATTCTGGGACCTGTGGTGCCTCTGCTGGAGTCTGAAGTGTATGATCTTGTTCACACTCAGCTGCCTCAGCAGCACAAACAGTCTCACAAATACAGTCCGGCTCCTGCGTGGGGCATTCTGGGACCTGTGGTGCCTCTGTTGGAGTCTGAAGTGCAAGCTCCTGTTCACACTCAGCTGCTTGCTGCTGCAGTTTTTTTCCTTCCTGGAAGCAGAAGCGGGCAGCCTGTAACACTGGCCATGTCCGCTGCTGGGGGGTCCCAGTCTCTACAGCACAGTCCTGCTTTTGGGAGGCGAACCGCTCCCGGTTCCTGTAGGTCTCCGCCAGGGGCCCCATGCCCTCCAGCACAGATTCAATGTCCTGCACCACACTTGCCAGCTGCACCCCCAGTGTGTTCAGTCTCAGGTAATACACATCATTACAGGCAGGATTAGTGGTCTTTAGGCTAAAGATAAAGTCTACCTCCATTTGCAGCGCTTTTTTTTGCTGCTGTAACTCACCCAGTTTTCTGACAAGTCCCGGTATCTCGTCCGCTAGCTGCAGCTCGGGTGCACGCGCCGGCTGCACAGGTTTTGCCTTCACCACGGGTGCAGAGGTTTTGAACACTGCCTTGTGCGGTTCCACCACAGATGGCTTTGTGGCTCCTCGGCTGGATGCCGGCTCCGCAGCAGGTTTATCGCTGCCACCTGATTGTGACCGGGTGCATCCTGACAGCACCACACTGCCATGTTGCTGCAAATTCTCCTGGATGGTCTGTCTTTCCAAAGACGTCCGTCTCTGCCTGGATGGAGGAGAGGTGATTGGTACAGCTGAGGCCGATTTCACCTGTGCCTCAGGCAGGGGCTGCTTACTGACCGGGGAGTTACAGGACTTCATACTGTGCTGTGGAACATCACTCACCAACACTTTACCTTCTGGCTTCTTTGCTGGACTTGGAGTAGATTTTCCTCCCAAAACTTTACTTGCAAGTTTTTCTTCCTTCACAGAACTGCTGCAGCTTTGGCTCGCTGCATTCACTGGTCTCACAGTGGCTTTGGGATTAGCATTCCCATTCAGAGAAGCCTGGGAGCCTTGTCCCAGTGTAGGCCGAGAAGCCAGGGCCTTGCCTGGGGAGCTTCCCCGCCCAGGGTGGCCCCTCCCTGGGCTTGCTCCAGACATGAGGAGAACTACAGACACACAACCTCACAGCTAGGAGGCAGTATTATAGTAGTTATATTCTTGTACATACGGGCAGTATTATAGTAGTTATATTCTTGTACATGGGAGCAGTATTATAGTAGTTATATTCTTGTACATACGGGCAGTATTATAGTAGTTATATTCTTGTACATGGGAGCACTATTATAGTAGTTATATTCCTGTACATAGGGGCAGTATTATAGTAGTTATATTCTTGTACATGGGAGCAGTGTTATAGTAGTTATATTCTTGTACATAGGAGCAGTATTATAGCAGTTATATTCTTGTACACAGGGGGCAGTATTATAGTAGTTATATTCTTGTACATAGGGGGCAGTATTATAGTAGTTATATTCTTGTACATAGGGGCAGTATTATAGTAGTAATATTTTTGTACATATGGGGCAGTATTATAGTAGTTATATGGGCAGGGCGCATCCAGGGGACGTCTCCCACATTCGCAAACAGGTAAATACCAATTGGCTAGATTTGGGACTCATTTAAGTCAGCAGCACATACTCTCTTCTTGTACATAGAAGCAGTATTATAGTAGTTATATTCTTGTACATAGGGGCAGTATTATAGTAGTTATATTCTTGTACATAGGGGCAGTATTATAGTAGCTACCGGTATATTCTTGTACATAGGGGCAGTATTATAGTAGTTATATTCTTTTACATAGGGGGCAGTGTTATAGTAGTTAAATTCTTGTACAGAGGAGCAGTATTATAGTAGTTATATTCTTGTACATAGGGGGCAATATTATAGTGGTTATATTCTTGTACATAGTGGCAGTATTATAGTAGCTACCGGTATATTCTTGTACATAGGGGCAGTATTATAGTAGTTATATTCTTGTACATGGGAGCAGTATTATCGTAGTTATTTTCTTGTGCATAGGGGCAGTATTATAGTAGTTATATTCTTGTACATGGGAGCAGTATTATAGTAGTTATATTCTTGTACATAGGGACAGTATTATAGTAGTTGTATTCTTGTACATACGAGGCAGTATTATAGTAGTTATATTCTTGTACATGGGAGCAGTATTATAGTAGTTATATTCTTGTACATAGAAGCAGTATTATAGCAGTTATATTCTTGTACACAGGGGGCACTGTTATAGTAGTTATATTCTTGTACATAGGGAGCAGTATTATAGTAGTTATATTCTTGTATATAGGGGGCAGTATTATAGTAGTTATATTCTTGTACATATGGGGCAGTATTATAGTAGTTATATGGGCAGGGCGCATCCAAGGGACGTCTCCCACATTCGCAAACAGGTAAATACCACCAGTTGGCTAGATTTGGGACTCATTTAAGTCAGCAGCACATACTCTCTTCTTGTACATAGGAGCAGTATTATAGTAGTTATATTCTTGTACATAGGGGCAGTATTATAGTAGTTATATTCTTGTACATAGGGGCAGTATTATAGTAGCTACCGGTATATTCTTGTACATAGGGGCAGTATTATAGTAGTTATATTCTTGTACATAGGTGGCAGTATTATAGTAGTTAAAATCTTGTACAGAGGAGCAGTATTATAGTAGTTATACTCTTGTACATAGGGGGCAGTATTATAGTGGTTATATTCTTGTACATAAGGGCAGTATTATAGTAGCTACCGGTATATTCTTGTACATAGGGGCAGTATTATAGTAGTTATGTTCTTGTACATAGGGGCAGTATTATAGTAGTTATATTCCTGTACATGGGAGCAGTATTATAGTAGTTATATTCTTGTACATAGGGGTAGTATTATAGTAGTTATATTCTTGTACACATGAGGCAGTATTATAGTAGTTATATTCTTGTACATGGGAGCAGTATTATAGTAGTTATATTCTTGTACATAGGAGCAGTATTATAGCAGTTATATTCTTGTACACAGGGGGCAGTATTATATTAGTTATATTCTTGTACATAGGGAGCAGTATTATAGTAGTTATATTCTTGTACATAGGGGGCAGTATTATAGTAGTTATATTCATGTACATAGGGGCAGTATTATAGTAGTAATATTTTTGTACATATGGGGCAGTATTATAGTAGTTATATGGGCAGGGCGCATCCAGGGGACGTCTCCCACATTCGCAAACAGGTAAATACCAGTTGGCTAGATTTGGGACTCATTTAAGTCAGCAGCACATACTCTCTTCTTGTACATAGGAGCAGGGAGCAGTATTATAGTAGTTATATTCTTGTACATAGGGGCAGTATTATAGTAGTTATATTCTTGTACATAGGGCCAGTATTATAGTAGCTACCGGTATATTCTTGTACATAGGGGCAGTATTATAGTAGTTATATTCTTGTACATATGGGGCAGTATTATAGTAGTGAAATTCTTGTACAGAGGAGCAGTATTATAGTAGTTATATTCTTGTACATAGGGGGCAGTATTATAGTGGTTATATTCTTGCACATAGGGGCAGTATTATAGTAGCTACCGGTATATTCTTGTACATAGGGGCAGTATTATAGTAGTTATATTCTTTTACATAGGGGGAAGTATTATAGTAGTTATATTCTTGTACATGGGAGCAGTATTATAGTAGTTATTTTCTTGTACATAGGGGCAGTATTATAGTAGTTATATTCTTGTACATGGGAGCAGTATTATAGTAGTTATATTCTTGTACATAGGGGTAGTATTATAGTAGTTATATTCTTGTACACATGAGGCAGTATTATAGTAGTTATATTCTTGTACATGGGAGCAGTATTATAGTAGTTATATTCTTGTACATAGGAGCAGTATTATAGCAGTTATATTCTTGTACACAGGGGGCAGTATTATATTAGTTATATTCTTGTACATAGGGAGCAGTATTATAGTAGTTATATTCTTGTACATAGGGGGCAGTATTATAGTAGTTATATTCATGTACATAGGGGCAGTATTATAGTAGTAATATTTTTGTACATATGGGGCAGTATTATAGTAGTTATATGGGCAGGGCGTATCCAGGGGACGTCTCCCACATTCGCAAACAGGTAAATACCAGTTGGCTAGATTTGGGACTCATTTAAGTCAGCAGCACATACTCTCTTCTTGTACATAGGAGCAGGGAGCAGTATTATAGTAGTTATATTCTTGTACATAGGGGCAGTATTATAGTAGTTATATTCTTGTACATAGGGGCAGTATTATAGTAGTTATATTCTTGTACATAGGGGTAGTATTATAGTAGTTATATTCTTGTACATATGGGGCAGTATTATAGTAGTGAAATTCTTGTACAGAGGAGCAGTATTATAGTAGTTATATTCTTGTACATAGGGGGCAGTATTATAGTGGTTATATTCTTGCACATAGGGGCAGTATTATAGTAGCTACCGGTATATTCTTGTACATAGGGGCAGTATTATAGTAGTTATATTCTTGTACATGGGAGCAGTATTATAGTAGTTATATTCTTGTACATAGGAGCAGTATTATAGTAGTAATATTTTTGTACATATGGGGCAGTATTATAGTAGTTATATGGGCAGGGTGCATCCAGGGGACTTCTCCCACATTCGCAAACAGGTAAATACCAGTTGGCTAGATTTGAGACTCATTTAAGTCAGCAGCACATACTCTATCTACCTCCTTCTCAGTTATTATGTGTCTGCTTTGGGCATTTATATTTTTGCACCTGCACTTTATTAAGGTATATCTGGCATTTGCCTATCTATGTGTACAAATTTGTCAACTATAATTTTCTTCTTTTTTGTGGTTCCCATACATATGGTTCGTGATTGTTGTGGCTATAATAATCTTGTCATTTATCCATCTTTTGATATATTGCCACATTATTTTGCAAATTGAGTCGTCCCCTGGTTCTGTGCACTTTCTTTTGGCATTTTGTTTCCCACTCTACCTCGTGTTGTTGCACATTGTTTAATAAATATTACTATATACTGTATCAATTTATTGGACACTGTTTCAGATTTATTTCTTCATTTATTACTTTAATTTCCGAGTTGTCCATTTGGTGTACATATCATGGTGATGGTTAAAAAAAAAACCAAAACATTTTCTTTTGATTTTTATGTATACCTTGCCTTGAGATTTTGTCTATATTCTTGTACATGGGCAGTATCACAGTAGTTTTATTCTTGTACATAGGGGCAGTATTATAATAGTTATATTCATGTACATAGAGGGCAGTATTACAGTAGTTATATTCTTGTACATAGGGGCAGTATTAAAGTAGTTATATTTTTGTACATAAAAGCAGTATTATAGTAGGTATATTCTTGTACATAGCAGTATTATAGCAGTTACAATCTTGTACATAGTGTACAGTATTATTGTAGTTATATTCATGTACATAGAGGGCAGTAGGGTTGAGCGAAATGGGTCGTTCATTTTCAAAAGTCGCCGACTTTTGGCAAAGTCGGGTTTCATGAAACCCGATCCGACCCCTGTGCGGGGTCGGCCATGCGGTATGCGACTTTCGCGCCAAAGTCGCGTTTCAATGACGCGAAAAGCGCCATTTCTCAGCCAATGAAGGTAAACGCAGAGTGTGGGCAGCGTGATGACATAGGTCCTGGTCCCCACCATCTTAGAGAAGGGCATTGCAGTGATTGGCTTGCTGTCTGCGGCGTCACAGGGGCTATAAAGGGGCGTTCCCGCCGACCGCCATGTTACTGCTGCTGATCTGAGCTTAGGGAGAGGTTGCTGCCGCTTCGTCAGAAGCAGGGATAGCGTTAGGCAGGGTCCATTAACCACCAAACCGCTTGTGCTGTAGCGATTTCCACTGCCCAACACCACCTTCGGTGTGCAGGGACAGTGGAAGCTACATTTTTTTTTTCCCCCTCAGCGCTGTAGCTCATTGGGCTGCCCTAGAAGGCTCCCTGATAGCTGCATTGCTGTGTGTACGCCGCTGTGCAAACCAACTGCTTTTTTCAAAGCACAAATCCTCTTGTTCCTTCCTTTCTGCACAGCTATCTTTTTGGTTTGTACACACTTCTTATTTAATTTGTGCATCAGTCCACTCCTTATTGCTGCCTGCCATACCTGGCTGAGATTACTGCAGGGAGATAGTAATTGAAGGACACTCCCTGTTTTTTTTTTTTTTTTTGTGGGAGATTAAGATTGACATTTCTGCTAGAGTGCCATCCCTGTCTGTGTCATCTCTCACTCAGTGGGCCATAGAAAGCCTATTTATTTTTTTGCTTGATTTGGGTTATAAAATCTACCTGAAAAAATCACTACATCAATCAGTGGGAGAAAAATATTGGCCTCAGGGCTTGTGTGCCACTCTTGACTCCTGTGTGCATCATCACTCACTTAGTGGGCCATAGAAAGCCTATTTATTTTTTTGCTTGATTTTGGTTCTAAAATCTACCTGAAAAAATCACTACATCAATCAGTGGGAGAAAAATATTGGCCTCAGGGCTTGTGTGCCACTCCTGACTCCTGTGTGCATCATCACTCACTCAGTGGGCCATAGAAAGCCCATTTTTTTTTTTTTGCTTTATTTGGGTTCTAAATTCTACCTGAAAAAATCAATAAATCAATCAGTGGGAGATTAATATTGGCCTTTGGGCTTGTGTGCCAGTCCTAAGCGTGCCATCTCTCTCTCTCAGATAGTGGGCCATAGAAAGCCTATTTATTTTTTTATTTTTTTATTG
Source organism: Ranitomeya imitator (assembly GCF_032444005.1). NCBI lineage: Eukaryota > Metazoa > Chordata > Amphibia > Anura > Dendrobatidae > Ranitomeya > Ranitomeya imitator. Next base: position 413,237,125 of record NC_091283.1, on the reverse strand, counting down.
GGTTTATAAATTTTCCCTGGAAAAAAAAAAAAAAAGTGGGAGATTAATATTGGCCTCTGGGCTTGTGTGCCAGTCCTGAGCGTGCCATCTCTCTCACAAATAGTGGGCCATAGAAAGCCTATTTATTTATTTTTTTTTGGTTTTATAAATTCTCCCTTAAAAAAAAAAGGGAGATTAATATTGGCCTTTGGGCTTGTGTGCCAGTCCTAAGCGTGCCATCTCTCTCTGTCTCTCAGATAGTGGGCCATAGAAAGCCTATTTATTATTTTTTTTATTGGGTTTATAAATTTTCCCTGGAACAAAAAAAAAAAAGTGGGAGATAAATATTGGCCTCTGGGCTTGTGTGCCACTCCTGACTCCTGTGTGCGTCATCTCTCACTCAGTGGGCCATAGAAAGCCTTTTTTTGTTTTATTTGTTTTCTAAATTCTCCCTGAAAAAATCATTTTATTTTATTTGGTTTCTAAATTCTTCCTGAAAAAATCATTTTATTCTATTTTTTTTTTCCTAAAGTCTCCCTGAAAAAGCAAAAAAAAAAAACAAATCAGTGGGAGATTAATATTGCCCTTTCTGCTTGTGTGCCAGTCTTGACTCCTGGGTGTGCCATCTCTCTCTCTCTCTCCAATTGTGGGCCATAGAAAGCCTATTATTTTTTTAGCTTGATTTGGGTTCCAAAATCTACCTGAAAAAATCACTACATCAATCAGTGGGAGATAAATATTGGCCTCTGGGCTTGTGTGCCACTCCTGACTCCTGTGTGCGTCATCTCTCACTCAGTGGGCCATAGAAAGCCTTTTTTTGTTTTATTTGTTTTCTAAATTCTCCCTGAAAAAATCATTTTATTTTATTTGGTTTCTAAATTATTCCTGAAAAAATCATTTTATTCTATTTTTTTTTTTCCTAAAGTCTCCCTGAAAAAAAAAAAAAAAAAAAAAAAAAAAATCAGTGTGAGATTAATATTGCCCTTTCTGCTTGTGTGCCAGTCTTGACTCCTGGGTGTGCCATCTCTCTCTCTCTCTCGCTCTCTCCAATTGTGGGCCATAGAAAGCCTATTATTTTTTTTAGCTTGATTTGGGTTCCAAAATCTACCTGAAAAAATCACTACATCAATCAGTGGGAGATAAATATTGGCCTCTGGGCTTGTGTGCCACTCCTGACTCCTGTGTGCGTCATCTCTCACTCAGTGGGCCATAGAAAGCCTTTTTTTGTTTTATTTGTTTTCTAAATTCTCCCTGAAAAAATCATTTTATTTTCTTTGGTTTCTAAATTCTTCCTGAAAAAATCATTTTATTCTATTTTTTTTTCCTAAAGTCTCCCTGAAAAAAAAAAAAAAAATCAAATCAGTGGGAGATTAATATTTACATTTGTGCTTCAGTGACAGTCCTGCGTGTGTGGCATCTCTCTCATTTGTTGCCACCAACAACAGAGTGTGTAACATTGTGCCTGATTTTCGTTGTGGTCTCACTCACCTGTAAAGGGGTAGCTAAATCATACTGAAGTTATAGCTCACCGTGTAATTTGTGTGACAGCAACAAATACCGTTAGTTTGTTTACGTTTTTAAAACAATGAGGAAGTATGGTGGAAGAGGTCGTGGCCGGGGGCGTTCATTGTCAGCTGGTAATGAGGGTAGTGGTAGTGGTGGAGCATCAGCTGGTCGTGGGAAAAAAAATATTGCACCTAAGTCTGGAGCTGTGGAGCCAGGTTCGTCGTCTGGCTACACAAGGCCTCGAACGCTCCCTTTTCTGGGAGTAGGAAAACCGCTTTTAAAGCCGGAGCAGCAAGAGCAAGTTTTGGCTTATCTTGCTGACTCAGCCTCTAGCTCTTTTGCCTCCTCTCGTGAAACTGGTAAATGTCAAAGCAGCGCGTCGTTAGTGGATGTTCACGGTCAGGGACAAGTCGCTTCCTTGTCCTCTTCAGCAAAAACAACAACAGAGAAGAATGCAGCAGGCGACACAACGGGTTACTCCATGGAGCTCTTTACACATACCGTCCCTGGCTTAGAAAGTGAAGCAGTTAACAGTCCATGCCCATTACAAGTTGAATCTGACATGGAGTGCACTGATGCACAGCCACAGCCAGACTACTATGCTGGTCCTTTGACTCAGACCACAACATTGCCCTCGCAGGGTGCTGATCAAGAATCAGACCCTGATGAGACTATGTTGCCCCATCACGAACGCTATACCACCGACCGACACGGTGACACAGACGAAGTTGCACACGAGCTACAAGAAGAGGTAATAGATGACCCAGTTCTTGACCCCGATTGGCAGCCATTGGGGGAACAGGGTGCAGGCGGCAGCAGTTCTGAAGCGGAGGAGGAGGGGCCGCAGCAGGCATCAACATCGCAACAGGTTCCATCTGCCGGGCCCGTATCTTGCCCAAAACGCGTGGCAAAGCTAAAACCTGTTGGAGGACAGCGTGGCCATCCGGTTAAAGCTCAGTCTGCAATGCCTGAAAAGGTATCCGATGCTAGAAAGAGTGCAGTCTGGCATTTTTTTAAACAACATCCAATTGATCAGCGCAAAGTCATCTGTCAAAAATGTTCAACTACCTTAAGCAGAGGACAGAATCTGAAAAGTCTCAATACAAGTTGCATGCATAGACATTTAACCACCATGCATTTGCAAGCCTGGACTAACTACCAAACGTCCCTTAAGGTTGTAGCACCCTCGGCCAATGAAGCTAGTCAGCAACGCAACATCCCTTCCAGCAGTGTAGGGCCACCATTTTCCGCACCACCTGCAGTATCTGTGCAGGTTTCTTTGCCAGGCCAAAGCCGTCAGGGTCAGGGAATCACCAGTTTCGTAGTAGGAAACACTGCATCTAGGGCACCGGTGGCAACAATACCATCTCCCACCGTCTCTCAGTCTGCCATGTCCACCGGAACCCCCGCTAGTTCCACGATCTCCAGCTCTCCAGTCCAGCTCACCCTACATGAGACTATGGTTAGAAAAAGGAAGTACTTAGCCTCGCATCCGCGTACACAGGGTTTGAACGCACACATAGCTAGACTAATCTCGTTAGAGATGATGCCCTACCGGTTAGTTGAAAGCAAAGCTTTCAAAGCCCTGATGGACTACGCTGTACCACGCTACGAGCTACCCAGTTGACACTTTTTTTCCAGAAAAGCCATCCCAGCCCTCCACCAGCATGTTAAAGAGCGCATCGTCCATGCACTCAGGCAATCTGTGAGCACAAAGGTGCACCTGACAACAGATGCATGGACCAGTAGGCATTGCCAGGGACGTTACGTGTCCATCACGGCACACTGGGTAAATGTGGTGGATGCAGGGTCCACAGGGGACAGCAAGTTTGGGACAGTTCTGCCTAGCCCACGGTCTAGGAAACAATTGGCTGTAGCCGTTCGCACCCCCTCCTCCTCCTCTTCGTCCTCCTGCAGAAGCGAGAGCTCGTCCACAGACCGCAGTCGCACAACCACTCCATCCGCAGCTGCCACTGTTGCACACCAGGTCTCCCATTATGGGGCAGCTACTGGCAAACATCAGCAGGCTGTATTGGCTATGAAGTGTTTGGGCGACAACAGACACACCGCGGAAGTTCTGTCCGAGTTCTTGCAGAAAGAAACGCAGTCGTGGCTGGGCACTGTAGATCTTGAGGCAGGCAAGGTAGTGAGTGATAACGGAAGGAATTTCATGGCTGCCATCTCCCTTTCCCAACTGAAACACATTCCTTGCCTGGCTCACACCTTAAACCTGGTGGTGCAGTGCTTCCTGAAAAGTTATCCGGGGTTATCCGACCTGCTCCTCAAAGTGCGTGGACTTTGCTCACATATCCGCCGTTCGCCCGTACACTCCAGCCGTATGCAGACCTATCAGCGTTCTTTGAACCTTCCCCAGCATCGCCTAATCATAGACGTTGCAACAAGGTGGAACTCAACACTGCACATGCTTCAGAGACTGTGTGAACAGAGGCGGGCTGTTATGTTTTTGTGGGAGGATACACATACACGGGCAGGCAGTAGGATGGCAGACATGGAGTTGTCAGGTGTGCAGTGGTCGAAGATTCAAGACATGTGTCAAGTCCTTCAGTGTTTTGAGGAATGCACACGGCTGGTTAGTGCAGACAACGCCATAATAAGCATGAGCATCCCCCTAAGGCGTCTGCTGATGCAAAGTTTGACGCACATAAAGGATCAGGCGTCTGCAGCTGAGGAAGAGGAAAGCCTTGATGACAGTCAGCCATTGTCTGGCCAGGGCAGTGTACAGGACGAGGTAGCGGGCGAAGAGGAGGAGGAGGACGAGGAGGATGATGGGGATGATTATATTTTTAATGAGGAAGCTTTTCCGGGGCCACTGGAAATTGGTGGCGCGGCAAGGCCGGGTTCTGGTTTTTTGAGGGACACAAGTGACGTTGATTTGCCTGAAACTGCCCCTCAACCAAGCACAACCGCAGATTTGAGAACTGGAACTTTGGCCCACATGGCGGATTATGCCTTACGTATCCTCAAAAGGGACACACGCATATCTAAAATGATGAATGATGACGATTACTGGTTGGCCTGCCTCCTTGATCCTCGCTATAAAGGCAAATTGCAAAATATAATGCCACATGAGAACTTGGAACTAATATTAGCAACCAAACAATCAACTCTTGTTGACCGTTTGCTTCTGGCATTCCCTGCACACAGCGCCCGTGATCGTTCTCACACGAGCTGCAGGGGCCAGCAGACCAGAGGAGTTAGAGGGGCAGAAATCAGAAGTGGCGTTGGCCAGAGGGGTTTTCTGACCAGGTTGTGGAGTGATTTTGCTATGACCGCAGACAGGACAGGTACTGCAGCATCAATTCAAAGTGACAGGAGACAACATTTGTCCAGTATGGTTACAAACTATTTTTCATCCCTTATCGATGTTCTCCCTCAACCGTCATTCCCATTTGATTACTGGGCATCAAAATTAGACACCTGGCCAGAATTGGCAGAATATGCATTGCAGGAGCTTGCTTGCCCGGCAGCTAGTGTCCTATCAGAAAGAGTATTCAGTGCTGCAGGTTCAATACTAACAGAAAAAAGGACTCGTCTGGCTACCCAAAATGTAGATGATCTAACCTTCATTAAAATGAACCACAACTGGATTTCGAAATCTTTTGCCCCACCTTGCCCGGCTGACACCTAGCTTTCCTATGAAAAGGTCTTGCCTGTGGACTATTCTGAATGCCTTTTCCAATCTCGTAATTTTCTGCACCTGATTGTCCAGCATACGACATGTTTACACCTCACTAAATGGCCAAACTCCCCACACGGGGCCGTGGTATCGACACTTGGCGACAGCACCCGTGAGAGTGCAGTTTGTCTGAAGAGGTGGGTGAGCCCGCTTTTGGTCGACGGCACTGCCACTGGGTCCCTCCTAGTACAATAAAGTGTCTCTGGCGGTGGTGGTGCGCACCCAACGTCAGACACACCGTTGTAATATGAGGGGCCCTGGGCCTGTACCGCCGGCCACAAGACAGTTTCCCCCCACCCCAGCTCAAACAGTGCTCTACCACTTGCAAAATTATCTCACAGCTCCACCAATGTTTAGTCTATGCGCTGACATCCTTCAATGCCTGCCACTGACAATACCATTGTATTGACATTTTTGTTATGTTAGGCCTTCGATGCCTGTCTGTGGTCACTCCTTCCACTAGGCCTCCACTGACCACACCACTGCTGCCCGTGTACCCCTGGAACCAATTTAAAATTGCCTACAGCCATGTGTTATTATTTTAGGCCTTCGATGCCTGTCTGCGGTCACTCCTTCCACTAGGCCTCCACTGACCACACCACTGCTGCCCGTGTACCCCTGGAACCAATTTAAAATTGCCTACAGCCATGTGTTATTATTTTAGGCCTTCGATGCTTGTCTGCGGTCACTCCTTCCACTAGGCCTCCACTGACCACACCACTGCTGCCCGTGTACCCCTGGAACCAATTTAAAATTGCCTACAGCCATGTGTTATTATTTTAGGCCTTCGATGCCTGTCTGCGGTCACTCCTTCCACTAGGCCTCCACTGACCACACCACTGCTGCCCGTGTACCCCTGGAACCAATTTAAAATTGCCTACAGCCATGTGTTATTATTTTAGGCCTTCGATGCCTGTCTGCGGTCACTCCTTCCACTAGGCCTCCACTGACCACACCACTGCTGCCCGTGTACCCCTGGAACCAATTTAAAATTGCCTACAGCCAGCCCAATTTTTTTATTTTAGGCCTTCGATGCCTGTCTGCGGTCCATTCTTTCAACTACTACTACACTGACCAGGGCACTGCTGCCCGTGTACCCCTGGAACCAATTTAAAATTGCCTACAGCCATGTGTTATTATTTTAGGCCTTCGATGCCTGTCTGCGGTCACTCCTTCCACTAGGCCTCCACTGACCACACCACTGCTGCCCGTGTACCCCTGGAACCAATTTAAAATTGCCTACAGCCATGTGTTATTATTTTAGGCCTTCGATGCCTGTCTGCGGTCACTCCTTCCACTAGGCCTCCACTGTCCACACCACTGCTGCCCGTGTACCCCTGGAACCAATTTAAAATTGCCTACAGCCATGTGTTATTATTTTAGGCCTTCGATGCCTGTCTGCGGTCACTCCTTCCACTAGGCCTCCACTGACCACACCACTGCTGCCCGTGTACCCCTGGAACCAATTTAAAATTGCCTACAGCCAGCCCAATTTTTTTATTTTAGGCCTTCGATGCCTGTCTGCGGTCCATTCTTTCAACTACTACTACACTGACCAGGGCACTGCTGCCCGTGTACCCCTGGAACCAATTTAAAATTGCCTACAGCCATGTGTTATTATTTTAGGCCTTCGATGCCTGTCTGCGGTCACTCCTTCCACTAGGCCTCCACTGTCCACACCACTGCTGCCCGTGTACCCCTGGAACCAATTTAAAATTGCCTACAGCCATGTGTTATTATTTTAGGCCTTCGATGCCTGTCTGCGGTCACTCCTTCCACTAGGCCTCCACTGACCACACCACTGCTGCCCGTGTACCCCTGGAACCAATTTAAAATTGCCTACAGCCAGCCCAATTTTTTTATTTTAGGCCTTCGATGCCTGTCTGCGGTCCATTCTTTCAACTACTACTACACTGACCAGGGCACTGCTGCCCGTGTACCCCTGGAACCAATTTAAAATTGCCTACAGCCATGTGTTATTATTTTAGGCCTTCGATGCCTGTCTGCGGTCACTCCTTCCACTAGGCCTCCACTGACCACACCACTGCTGCCCGTGTACCCCTGGAACCAATTTAAAATTGCCTACAGCCAGCCCAATTTTTTTATTTTAGGCCTTCGATGCCTGTCTGCGGTCCATTCTTTCAACTACTACTACACTGACCAGGGCACTGCTGCCCGTGTACCCCTGGAATCAATTTAAAATTGCCTACAGCCATGTGTTATTATTTTAGGCCTTCGATGCCTGTCTGTGGTCACTCCTTCCACTAGGCCTCCACTGACCACACCACTGCTGCCCGTGTACCCCTGGAACCAATTTAAAATTGCCTACAGCCATGTGTTATTATTTTAGGCATTCGATGCCTGTCTGCGGTCACTCCTTCCACTAGGCCTCCACTGACCACACCACTGCTGCCCGTGTACCCCTGGAACCAATTTAAAATTGCCTACAGCCAGCCCAATTTTTTTATTTTAGGCCTTCGATGCCTGTCTGCGGTCCATTCTTTCAACTACTACTACACTGACCAGGGCACTGCTGCCCGTGTACCCCTGGAACCAATTTAAAATTGCCTACAGCCATGTGTTATTATTTTAGGCCTTCGATGCCTGTCTGCGGTCACTCCTTCTACTAGGCCTCCACTGACCACACCACTGCTGCCCGTGTACCCCTGGAACCAATTTAAAATTGCCTACAGCCAGCCCAATTTTTTTATTTTAGGCCTTCGATGCCTGTCTGCGGTCCATTCTTTCAACTACTACTACACTGACCAGGGCACTGCTGCCCGTGTACCCCTGGAACCAATTTAAAATTGCCTACAGCCATGTGTTATTATTTTAGGCCTTCGATGCCTGTCTGTGGTCACTCCTTCCACTAGGCCTCCACTGACCACACCACTGCTGCCCGTGTACCCCTGGAACCAATTTAAAATTGCCTACAGCCAGCCCAATTTTTTTATTTTAGGCCTTCGATGCCTGTCTGCGGTCCATTCTTTCAACTACTACTACACTGACCAGGGCACTGCTGCCCGTGTACCCCTGTAACCAATTTAGAATTGCCTACAGCCATGTGTTATTATTTTAGGCCTTCGATGCCTGTCTGCGGTCACTCCTTCCACTAGGCCTCCACTGACCACACCACTGCTGCCCGTGTACCCCTGGAACCAATTTAAAATTGCCTACAGCCATGTGTTATTATTTTAGGCCTTCGATGCCTGTCTGCGGTCACTCCTTCCACTAGGCCTCCACTGACCACACCACTGCTGCCCGTGTACCCCTGGAACCAATTTAAAATTGCCTACAGCCAGCCCAATTTTTTTATTTTAGGCCTTCGATGCCTGTCTGCGGTCCATTCTTTCAACTACTACTACACTGACCAGGGCACTGCTGCCCGTGTACCCCTGGAACCAATTTAAAATTGCCTACAGCCATGTGTTATTATTTTAGGCCTTCGATGCCTGTCTGCGGTCACTCCTTCCACTAGGCCTCCACTGACCACACCACTGCTTCCCGTGTACCCCTGGAACCAATTTAAAATTGCCTACAGCCATGTGTTATTATTTTAGGCCTTCGATGCCTGTCTGCGGTCACTCCTTCCACTAGGCCTCCACTGACCACACCACTGCTGCCCGTGTACCCCTGGAACCAATTTAAAATTGCCTACAGCCATGTGTTATTATTTTAGGCCTTCGATGCCTGTCTGCGGTCACTCCTTCCACTAGGCCTCCACTGACCACACCACTGCTGCCCGTGTACCCCTGGAACCAATTTAAAATTGCCTACAGCCAGCCCAATTTTTTTATTTTAGGCCTTCGATGCCTGTCTGCGGTCCATTCTTTCAACTACTACTACACTGACCAGGGCACTGCTGCCCGTGTACCCCTGAAACCAATTTAAAATTGCCTACAGCCATGTGTTATTATTTTAGGCCTTCGATGCCTGTCTGCGGTCACTCCTTCCACTAGGCCTCCACTGACCACACCACTGCTGCCCGTGTACCCCTGGAACCAACATCAGAAAATATAAAAATAAGTATTTTGCTTATAAAAAAGAAAATACTGGAGAGATATCAAATGCAGACATTTTAACATTAAAAACAAACACATACAACAAAAATCTGGTACAGTACTAAAAATGGCCACCAGCTACAATAACTTTCTCCTGCAAGTAGTTAACTGAAAGGTTTTTTCAATTTTAAACACAGATATGGCATCCACCGAGTGTTGTCCTGTCGCGTCTTCTTTATATTATTGCCAAGAAGATGCAAAACAATGAAAATAATAAAATCATTATTTACCAAAAAAATAGAGTAAGTCAAAACCACATTGCAAATAAACATTCATTACAAATAAAGAAGCAGGGCGCGTCCGAGGGTGAGTATATACCTAATAAGAATATAATCACCCTCGGACGCGCCCTGCTTCTTTCCGACAGCCTTCCTTCCTAAGAATCAGCCCTTCCGTGGTGTAGAGAGAGGGTTTGTTACACTCCAAGGTGTTCCCCAGGTTGCCTTTCCTGAGCTTCGATCTTCCGGCTCTCGTTTAGTAGTTGTTGGAAACTACGCTGCATTGGGCCTACAAATTGGGTATGGGGTGTAGAGAGATGGTGTGTTCCACTCCAAGGTGTTCCCCAGGTTGCCTTTCCTGAGCTTCGATCTTCCGGCTCTCGTTTAGTAGTTGTTGGAAACTACGCTGCATTAGGCCTACAAATTGGGTATGGGGTGTAGAGAGATGGTGTGTTCCACTGTAGAGAGATGGTGTGTTCCACTCCAAGGTGTTCCCCAGGTTTCCTCGCCAATGCTTCGATCATCATGCTCTCGTTTAGTAGTTGTTGGAAACTACGCTGCATTAGGCCTACAAATTGGGTATGGGGTGTAGAGAGATGGTGTGTTCCACTCCAAGGTGTTTTCCAGGTTGCCTTTCCTGAGCTTCGATCTTCCGGCTCTTGTTTAGTAGTTCTTGGAAACTACACTGCATTAGGCCTACAAATTGGGTATGGGGTGTAGAGAGATGGTGTGTTCCACTCCAAGGTGTTCCCCAGGTTTCCTCGCCAATGCTTCGATCTTCATGCTCTCGTTTAGTAGTTGTTGGAAACTACACTGCATTAGGCCTACAAATTGGGTATGGGGTGTAGAGAGATGGTGTGTTCCACTCCAAGGTGTTCTCCAGGTTGCCTTTCCTGAGCTTCGATCTTCCGGCTCTCGTTTAGTAGTTCTTGGAAACTACACTGCATTAGGCCTACAAATTGGGTATGGGGTGTAGAGAGATGGTGTGTTCCACTCCAAGGTGTTCTCCAGGTTGCCTTTCCTGAACTTCTATCTTCAGGCTCTCATTAAATTGTGGTTAAATGGAACAACTGCATTTGGCGTACTAGTTGGTTTGGGGCCTACTATCGGTGTCTGCCACTCCTTGCTGTTCTCCTGGTTTCCTGTCCTGAAATTCCGTTTTCAGGCGCTCGTTAAGTAGTTGTTAATGTTAGACTGCATTTTGCCTACTAGTTGGGTTGGGGCCTACTATCGGTGTCTGCCACTCCTTGCTGTTCTCCTCCACTGAACAAAGCTGTGCCGCCTGTTTACTACGGTTGCCAATTTTGAACTGCATTTCGACTACTTACTGATTTGGGCCTACTCTCTGTGTCAGCCTCTCATTCCAGTTGTCCTCCACTGCAATGCCCCCTGGTTATTCCTGTGTTACCAATTTTGAACTGCATTTAGCCAACTTTATTCTTTGGGCCTATATCTGTGTTTCCTCCTCATCCTGCCCATTGCCCAGCCAGTGATAGATGAGTCTGCTGGTACATTGACCCATAACGCAACATTCCCCGTGCACGCTACACAACAACATTGTGACCCTGCTGAAAGTCAGGTTGCTCTTCCCGCATACCATACCACCTTACACGGGGACAAAGAGGAAGGTGCAGATGAAAGTGCAGGTTCCTTCATCAGGTGGGGGGGAGGAATACTAGTTGGCGACGTCACTGGCACAGGGCCTCTCATAGTACGCAAAAGTGTTGCTGCCGGTGGGAGGCGCCCCCGCCGTGCAAACACACCGCTGTACTTTGAGGGGCCCTGTGCCAGTGCCAATGCCAACGAGTGGGCCCCCCCTGCTTGCTCAGGTTCACAGCACTTGCAAAGTTGAAATACTTACCTCTCCCTGCTCCACTGCCGTGACGTGGTCCAGATTTCCTGGGCCCACTAATTACTTGAACCAGCCCTACCCACCACAACTTTAGCCAAATGACCCCCAATTTCAAATGCCTTCCAATTATTATAAGGTAAATTACGCTTGACAAGCTTCATTAAGAAGAATGGATGGTTTTGACATTAAAATGGGCACTCTAGGTGTTTTCCTGGCCCCCACTCACTGCCGACTATGCTGCCCCATTGACTTGCATTGGGTTTCGTGTTTCGGTCGATCCCGACTTTACGTCATAATCGGCCGATTTCACTCGACCCGACTTTTGAGATAGTCGGGTTTCGCGAAACCCGGCTCGACTCTAAAAAGGTCAAGGTCGCTCAACTCTAGAGGGCAGTATTCCAGTACCGTAGTTATATTCGGGTACATAGGGAGCAGTATTATAGTAGTTATATTTTTGTACACAGGGGAAGTATTATAGTATTTCTATTTGTGTATGTAGGGGGAGTAGTTATATTCTTGTTCATAGGGGCAGTATTATAGTAGTTATATTCTTGTACATTGGGGGCAGTATTATAATAGTTATATTCTCATACATGAAGGACAGTATTACAGTAGTTATATTCTTGCACGTAGGGGGCTGTATTATAGTAGTTATATTCTTGTACATAGGGACAGTATTATAGTAGTTATACTTTTGTATATAGGGCAGTATTATAGTAGTTATATTCTTGTACATAGCGGGCAGTATTATAGTAGTTATATTCTTGTACATAGGGACAGTATTATAGTAGTTATACTTTTCTATATAGGGCAGTATTATAGTAGTTATATTCTTGTACATAGCGAACAGTATTATAGTAGTTACCGTATATTCTTGTACATAGGGACAGTATTATAGTAGTTATACTTCTGTATATAGGGCAGTGTTATGGTAGCTATATTCTTGTACATAGGAGCAGTATTATATTAGTTATATTTTTGTATATAGGAGCAGTATTATAGTAGTAATATTCCTCTTCATAGCAGCAGGATTACAGTAGTTATATTCTTGTACATAGGAGCATTATTATTGTAGTTACATTCTTGTACATGGGGGCAGTATTATAGTAGTCGTACTCTTGTACATAGGGGGCAGTATTACAGTCGTTATATTCTCAATTGGCGATGACTGAAGCTAATTTTCCTAATGAGTAAACACAGAAATATAATACTGCCATCTATTTAGAAGAATATAACCATGGTTTGTACACTTAGCTAGGACATTTGTATAGACCATCATCTGCATTAATCTACTTTTGGATGTGATCTTCGGTCTTATCTCTTTTACAGATACCCCTTGGTCCATCCTATTTGCCAATATGGACCCTACCTATGCCTCATTCGTTGTGAGGAACCTCATCCCGGCTCGCTCCTACCAGTTCCGCCTTTGTGCTGTGAATGACGTCGGCAAAGGACAGTTTAGCAAAGAGACACAGCGGTAAGAATACAGAATTAAGTATTGATAAGTATCTGTGCCCAAACTCCAGGTTCTGTTCCCTACAAATGAGAAGAAACATAATTTGTTGCCTCCACTGTCTCATCAGGGAGGTAAACTAGGGTCTGTATTGTCTGTCTTACTTTTCATTTGTATCCTGGGAGCCCATTACACAGGGAGACACATTGTAAGACATAATCAGTCGCTGCAGATACATATGTTAAACAGAATTTATGTAAGATCTGGCTGTTTCTGGTAGATGTCAGGCACTTTGAAGTTGGGGTACCTCCTCAGCAGTAAGACACTTGTTTTATTTTTCCTGCTTTTATGAAAAGTAAAAGATTCAATAATTGTGAAGCCTTTCCTCAGTGGATTATCCTGAATTTTTTATTTTTTTTTTTAATGTTTTTTTGCAGCTGCACTGAATTCTTGAGCTTGTGATTCAGGGAGTCAGGAGATGCATATATTACTAGACTCCAAACATCATGTATCTCTGTAGATTCTGCAAACCTTTAACCCTTCACCTGGCCACAGGCTGCAGTGAGGAATGCAACTCTCTGCTTTTATCATAATCATATATACTGTATATTTAAAAAAATTGCTGACGGATTCTTCTTCCAGCCATTCCCTGGTCTTTTATTAATCTCAATGATGTGACCATACGTACGACTGCACCAACATACTAAGTAGCGCTGCATAGACGATGCACATTAAAGGGAACCTGCCAGAGACTTGAAACCTCCCCAAAAAAACATTAATATGACTGTGTAGCTCTATAAAAGATAAGCCTGTTGATCCCTTTGTGATGCAAGTAAGCAATTTTGGCATGTTGGGGTTAGATCTGGTACATCTTCGAAGGATACGGTGAGTAGACCGTCATGTACAATGGTTAAGGAAGACCAACTGTATAGATGGGGATCTTTCAGAAAAAGTTACCCCCTCAACAAAAGCAATAACTATGAAGTACTATAGAAGATAATCCAGTTGATCACTTTATGACCCCAAAATTGTTCTTCAGCAGTGAGAAATCGCATTTTGAAGTTCAGCCTGGAAGTGCATTATGGCTTGAAGATGCACTTACAGCTTCTCGGCCTCTGCTGTATCTCTCCGCTAGCGTCACCCTCTCCCGACTGATTCAAAGGGTGTTTGCTCTGGTACAAGACCACTGACTTGTCAATCAGAAAAGGAAGGGTGCTGCTAGTTTGGGAATACAGCAAAGGTTGAGAAGCTGTAAGTGCAGCGTCACACCACAATGCACTTCAAGACTGAAATGAAAAAACGCGATTTCTCACTGCTGAAAAGGCACTTTGGAGTCATAAAGGGATCAACTAGCTTATGTTGTAAAGGGATCCATTGACCTATTAATGGTTGAGGGGATAAAAGTTTGACAGGTCCACGTTAAACCTTATCTATGCACAATTGGTCTTTCTTTAGTGTTGAGGTGACAGTCTACTTCTCCTAGCCCTGACCCTCGAAGATGTATGAAAGATGTACGATATGTAACCCCAACATGCCAGAAATTGCTCACTTGCGCACTCATTCATATATTGATATTGTTGAAAATATATTCGAACATGTTTGAGGCTGGAAATAAAATTACATTCTGGAGGTATAAACATTTCGGATAACTTACTAAGATTTTTTTTTTAAAGATTTTGCCTGTCTGTTAATAAAAGAAGAGTTGCTAAATAACATGAATAATCCATTTTCTAAGTCTGTGTCTGCACAGAACTCTTAGTACTTCCTCTAGCTGCGGGAAGAAACGCCGCTTATCTCAGAGGAGCATCCCTGTTGAAATGAGCTCAGCTTTTTTTTTTTTTGTGGTTTGCCAGAACTCAGCCAAGTTTGATGAATTTCTCGGGTAAACTTTTCATTACCATAATGTAGAGTTTCGCTCTATGCTTTGTTCTTTGTCAAAGTATCAAGCCGATAAGGGTATGATAGAAGCAGCATACAATGCTCTGCGGCCGCTATCGCTGTACTCTCAATGTCAGGGTAGTAATACTGCTTTTGTGGGTCTAATACTAAGCAGGCTGGTCTTTTCTCCTCAGCGTGACACTTCCCGAAGAACCTCCCAGTGCTGCTCCTCAACATGTCCTGGCTACTGGGCGTACAAACCAATCCATTATGATCCAGTGGCAGTCTCCTCCAGAGAATCACCAAAATGGAGTCTTGAAGGGATATGTCATCAGGTGGGTAAACTGTCAAAAGCAGACCCTTTTTTAAAGGGACAATGGACAATGCCTGAGCTGAAATATTTGCAGGACCTTGGCAACGTTGGAAAACTCTGACCGTTGGACCAGAGTCCCGCAAAACTCTCTCTACCTGTCGACATGCCTGAAGAATCTCTGATTAGTAGGTCATCACATGATGTCATGCCAGGTCAACAAATCAGAAGAGACGCCTAGGATGCCTGCTAGAATAGGGAGGTTGGCTTGGCTCTGGTCCACCTGTCATGGACGCGACATCTGGGCCAGGGCCCTACACTTTTTTTTTCTGAACTCTACTTGCAATGCATTTTAGTGTTGGCGATAATTACTGGAAAAAGCCATACTGAAGACCATCAACTTGGGAGATAATTTCCAGCACTAGAAAGTTGTTCAGGTATCAAAACAAAATGTGAATCGGAATCCCCCTTTTTTTTAAAAAAAGACAAATTGCACCCTGGATAAAGTCCATTTCAGATATCCTCCAGATGCCTCACTGTAAGGGGTTCTCAGCTTTGGACGATTTTGATCAGTTAGAAGCGTCTCTTAATATTAGCAGATCGCAAAGCATCACCTTACTGGGACCCCCATAGCAATCAGCTGTGATCTGTGGAAACACAAGACAGTAAGTGTTAGCACCACCGCAGGATAAATATAGCATTACACATGTTGCTGGTCCTCTATAACAACTACCCTCTTCTATGGTCAAGAGATGATCCAAAGCAGAGGAACTGCCCTTTTATTTTTATTATCTAACAGCCTTTGGCTCGATTTCGAGCCATGGTGACTTGATGGAGGAGCGATCTGTAGGAAGATCGATCTTGTAGAAGCCTAGATAGGTCCACCAGGATCTTCTCCCCATTATCTTGATAGTATCAAGCCATCGGGTTGCTGGTCTTCCTCTTCACCTTGTTCCTTCTATTCTTTCACCCATGATCTCATTCTCCAGTGATTGCTGTCTTCTTATGATGTGTCCAAAGTATTCAAGTCGTAGCTTGGTGATCCTTGCTTCGAGTCACATGTCTGGTTTGATTTGTTCCAAAATTGATTTATTTGGTCTTGCTATCTTTGGTATTGATAACATCCTTCTCAAGCACCACATTTCGAAGACATCGATTCTTTTTCTGTCTTGCTTATTTATCGTCCAGGTTTAATAGGACACATGAAAATGATTTTTCCAATCTAGACATCTCTCTTTCAAAGTCAGGAGATGAATATTATAACTTGCATTCCTACACTTGTTCCCATGTGCCCCAAGCCAAAAGTTTAAAGCTTACTACAACCAACAAACCCCACCTTCCATGAGTTATTTCAGCATATCAAAAGATTTTATGGAAGACTAAATTATGGATCAGCAATTAATAGAACTCCGAGGAGATAACACAGTGTCATCTAATATATAATTGCCTAGAATACTACTTCCTGCAATTTGTGCCAACTTCCGTGGCTTTGTCCGGAGCTAATGTCCGGAGCTAATGTCCGGAGCTAATGTCCGGAGATTAATTGCCTAGAATACTACTTCCTGCAATTTGTGCCAACTTCCGTGGCTTTGTCCGGAGCTAATGTCCGGAGCTAATGTCCGGAGCTAATGTGCGGAGATAATGTCCGGAGCTAATGTCCGGAGCTAATGTCCGGAGCTAATGTCCGGAGATAAGTGACGTCAACAGTGTCCAGTGTCTGATTGGTTGCCGCCTGCTGCGAGCGACCAATCAGAAACGTGCCGTACTGTGACACACTCCGCCCGCCATTTTGGTGTGATTTTTGAATTTTTACCTCACAGCAAGTTTCTACTGCGTGGAGGCGGGCCCAGTGACGTTGCTCTTCAAGCTCCTGCCGAATTTCGTCAAAAAAATGATAATACCATTTACCAAAACTATATATATTTAGTTGTGAAGTGGTTCAGTGACATTTTCACACCAATTTTGAACTTTTGTTTGGTGTTTTCTCCATATACTGCCTATTATTTTTGTTCTTTCTTACTATTATTTATTAATTGTATTATTCTTACATTTGAATAAATAAAGTATATATGGATTCTAGACTCCCGATTCTTTAGAATCGGGCTGCCATCTAGTATATAATAATCAAGAGCCCTTACCAATATACAACATTGCTCCACCTCCTCCATCGTCTTGGATAAAGGCAGTACACACCATAACTTTGGCGTCTATGATATGAAGGTGTTCACTTTTACAAAAAACAGCATGTGCTTCTATGTAAAGCAGACCTGTCACCAGGTCAAGACAGGACAGTTTTTTAAAAAATTTTAGTTTGTTCCTGCTGCTCCGCTGAGTAATCAGTTGTCTATTTTTTATTTTTTTAAATCTGCTAAGCAGTTTTAGAGATATAGGCCTTTTTACTTAGTGCTAACTTTTTATGGTCTTTACTAATGGGGCGTGGCTAATATGGTAATTATGCAGAATAACCTAAAGACACACCCCAGAGGATCTGTTGAATCACACCCACTCAGTAAAGATCATAAAAATTTGCACTAAATAAGAAGGCCCGTATCTCTGGAATCATACAGCGGATTTTTAAAAAACAAAAAACGGATTACTCAGGCATAAAATAAGAGCAATAACTGGTCCTTGGCACACGTGTTGTATTACACTAGATCCTTTTGTTCCATTGTATCTGGCAGTGGCTTACCTTACTCCACTCTCCCCATTGAAAACACATGCACTTCTATCTGATCCATGTGTGTATCTGTATTCTGGTGTTGAGAGAGATAACTGTCGAGCGAGCATTTGTTATCCACTATCTGAGGTGTACGGGGAACTTTAAGTGTTTTGATTGAATTGGGGCAATGTGACCTCC
Source organism: Ranitomeya imitator (assembly GCF_032444005.1). NCBI lineage: Eukaryota > Metazoa > Chordata > Amphibia > Anura > Dendrobatidae > Ranitomeya > Ranitomeya imitator. The sequence goes on along the minus strand of NC_091283.1, from coordinate 413,219,314 downwards.
TTACGAATTATACAAGTCTCAAATAACACTCTCACATAAAAATTACATTAAATCCTGACTCTAATTGTATTTTAATTAGCCAGTATATTGTCACACGACCCGATTAGTATATATTATGTCACACCTGCAGGTCAACCATGTCTTCCTGTCCTGGACAATGAGCTGTGAAAAACAGGGTTTAGCAAAGCATCACAGGCATGGCGTTCGCACAGAAGGAACCTGTGTAAGACATGGATAGCAAGAGATGAGCAATTTACTTTGTGACCTTAACGGTGTTAGAGAGCGGGGTACAGTGACGTGAAGTAGAGAATAGAGAAGGTGGGGGGGAGTCATATGCAATGCAAAAGCAAGAGGCTAACAAGAGAGGAGAGGTGCAGAGATTATTAGGAGACTCGCTGCATGTGATGAGCACTGGAGAGGATTATTGTGAAACACGGAAGGAATTAATCAGATGTAGACACAACAGAAAACATGTAAACAGCTAGATACAGGACAACGTAAATGTCATTTAAAAGTCAATTCTGAATTAGAGAGAAAAATGGCACTAAACATAAAAAATACACAAAAATTATAAGAAAAAATAATGCCACTACCTGTCTGCAGACCCCTCTGGTCTTTCTGCAGTAAGATGCAAAGAACGTTATCCCCTTCCCACTAAATGACATACAGTTAGGGCCAGAAATATTTGAACAGTGACACAATTTTCGCGAGTTGGGCTCTGCATGCCACCACATTGGATTTGAAATGAAACCTCTACAACAGAATTCAAGTGCAGATTGTAACGTTTAATTTGAAGGGTTGAACAAAAATATCTGATAGAAAATGTAGGAATTGTACACATTTCTTTACAAACACTCCACATTTTAGGAGGTCAAAAGTAATTGGACAAATAAACATAACCCAAACAAAATATTTTTATTTTCAATATTTTGTTGCAAATCCTTTGGAGGCAATCACTGCCTTAAGTCTGGAACCCATGGACATCACCAAACGCTGGGTTTCCTCCTTCTTAATGCTTTGCCAGGCCTTTACAGCCGCAGCCTTCAGGTCTTGCTTGTTTGTGGGTCTTTCCGTCTTAAGTCTGGATTTCAGCAAGTGAAATGCATGCTCAATTGGGTTTAGATCTGGAGATTGACTTGGCCATTGCAGAATGTTCCACTTTTTGGCACTCATGAACTCCTGGGTAGCTTTGGCTGTATGCTTGGGGTCATTGTCCATCTGTACTATGAAGCGCCGTCCAATCAACTTTGCAGCATTTGGCTGAATCTGGGCTGAAAGTATATCCCGGTACACTTCAGAATTCATCCGGCTACTCTTGTCTGCTCTTATGTCATCAATAAACACAAGTGACCCAGTGCCATTGAAAGCCATGCATGCCCATGCCATCACGTTGCCTCCACCATGTTTTACAGAGGATGTGGTGTGCCTTGGATCATGTGCCGTTCCCTTTCTTCTCCAAACTTTTTTCTTCCCATCATTCTGGTACAGGTTCATCTTTGTCTCATCTGTCCATAGAATACTTTTCCAGAACTGAGCTGGCTTCTTGAGGTGTTTTTCTGCAAATTTAACTCTGGCCTGTCTATTTTTGGTATTGATGAATGGTTTGCATCTAGATGTGAACCCTTTGTATTTACTGTCATGGAGTCTTCTCTTTACTGTTGACTTAGAGACAGATACACCTACTTCACTGAGAGTGTTCTGGACTTCAGTTGATGTTGTGAACGGGTTCTTCTTCACCAAATTAAGTATGTGGCGATCATCCACCACTGTTGTCATCCGTGGACGCCCAGGCCTTTTTGAGTTCCCAAGCTCACCAGTCAATTCCTTTTTTCTCAGAATGTACCCAACTGTTGATTTTGCTACTCCAAGCATGTCTGCTATCTCTCTGATGGATTTTTTCTTTTTTTTCAGCCTCAGGATGTTCTGCTTCACCTCAATTGAGAGTTCCTTTGACCGCATGTTGTCTGCTCACAGCAACAGCTTCCAAATGCAAAACCACACACCTGGAATCCACCCCTGACCTTTTAACTACTTCATTGATTACAGGTTAACGAGGGAGACGCCTTCAGAGTTAATTGCAGCCCTTAGAGTCCATTGTCCAATTACTTTTGGTCCCTTGAAAAAGAGGACGCTATGCATTACAGAGCTATGATTCCTAAACCCTTTCTCCGATTTGGATGTGGAAACTATCATATTGCAGCTGGGAGTGTGCACTTTCAGCCCATATTATATATATAATTGTATTTCTGAACATGTTTTTGTAAACAGCTAAAATAACAAAACTTGTGTCACTGTCCAAATATTTCTGGCCCTAACTGTATGTATACTTGTGAGTGTTTGCAGCAGGCTCAAGAGCTGAGGCCGCTTCACACAGGGCAGGTGCAGCCTGTGTTATACAGTTGGCATCTTCATGTAATAAGCGATTGGAGCTAGCTCCGATCACTGCTGTTAATTCCTTAAATGCTGCAGTCAATCACTGACATTTGAATTGTGTTATCGTACCCAGGCTTCCTTTCAGGAGCCCTTCTCCCCTACCCTCACAACATAAATTCAGGATGCCAGTTGCTTGCTAATGCATCTTGCTTGAGGCACCTTCATCACTGCCGTGTGGGTATTCCTTTGGCTGGGCTTCATAGGAGACCATGTTCTGTCCTATATACTCCAATACTGTAAAACAATTCAATTTTAAGTCCCCTTTGGACATTAAAAATCTGCAATCATAAAATAATGTGAAGTAAAAAAAAATGTTTTTAAAATCTAAAAAAATCAATTCCCTTTTCCTCAGTTAAAAACAAAGAAATAAAAAAAAGAATATTCAGCCAATTAGAAAACAAACACAAACGAGACCTTGAGGCCAGCACATTTGCTAGGCTCTCCTCGGCCAGACAAAAACTGCTATCTTTAATAGACCAAAAATCTAAATGCCTCAGAGAAAGACTCCAGAGCCGCTTTTACCAGCTAGGCAATAAAAGTGGTAGACTCTTGGCCAGAGCCCTCAATCAACGTAATCCCAATACCTACATTCCTTTTATTAAAAACAAAGAGGGGAAGAAAGTGTTTAACACCAAAGATATTCTTTCCAACTTTAGCGAATACTATAAATCTCTATACAACATAGCGGGTCACTATAAAGAGGCTCCACTACATTCTCTCCGCAACAAAATCAAATCATATTTACAGGAACATAAACTACCCTCTCTGCCAGAAGGCGATTTACTAGATCTTGAAAAGGAATTCTCAGTGGAGGAGGTGTCTGAAACCATTAGCGCCCTGAAACAGGGCAAGAGCCCGGGCCCTGATGGGTTCTCGGCAGGCTTCTACAAGTCGTTCAACTCACTGCTTAGTCCAATACTTCTGGAGGCTTGTAATTTTGTCTCTCTTGGGGGCTCTTTCCCTACACAGGCACTCATCGCTCACATAACAGTTCTTCCTAAGCCTGGCAAGGACTCTTCTATGTGCGAAAATTACCGCCCGATCTCTTTAATAAATCTGGATATCAAAATATATGCAAAAATGTTAGCCAATAGATTATGCCCTCTTCTACCAAAACTAATAAACCAGGACCAGGTGGGCTTCGTCCCAGGGCGAGAGGCAAGGGACAACACAATCCGAACCATTTCTCTAATTGACAGAGCGGGCAGAGAGGGGGACCCCCTGTGTATCATGTCAATAGATGCGGAAAAGGCCTTTGACCGGGTCCATTGGGAATTTATTTCCCAGACCCTAGAGGAAATTGGCCTAAAAGAAAACATGCTGCGTAGGATCTCCGCCCTATATTCTTGTCCTAGTGCCCAGGTCAAGGTAAACGGCACATTATCGGAATTGTTCCCGATCAGGAATGGTGCAAGGCAGGGGTGCCCTCTCTCTCCCCTCTTATATAGTCTAACAATGGAGCATCTAGCTGTGGCCCTGAGAAACAACCCATCAATTAATGGTATAAAATTACGTTCTGAAGAACATAAGCTAGCGCTTTTTGCAGATGACATCCTGCTATACATTACATCCCCCTCTACGAGCCTACCAAATATCATTTCGGAGCTACATAAATTCGGCCACCTAAGTAACTTCAAAATGAATTCCCATAAATCCAAAATCCTAAACATTTCACTCCAACTCCCCTTGGTGGATCAATTAAGGAGGTCCTTTCCATTTAAATGGTGCTTTGATTCCCTTACTTATTTAGGTATTAAAATAACAAGCAAAACGTCTAAACTGTTTGAAACCAACCTAGCACCAACCCTACAAAAAACAAACTCAGACTTGGAGAAATGGCACAAGCTCCAATTGTCCTGGCTGGGTAGGATCAATGCAGTTAAGATGGACCTCCTGCCTCGCCTCTTATATTTTTTCCAAACAATCCCCCTATACCTACCAGCTTCCTTCTTTTCCCGCCTTAAACAAATAATTACTCGTTTTATTTGGTCTCATAATCGGGCACGTATTTCATATACAACATTAAGTAGATCTAAACTGACAGGTGGATTGGGTCTCCCGGATCTCGCGATTTATAGTTATGCATCAATAGGAACCTGTATCCTAGACCTTTATCACAGTAAAAACAACAAAAAGTGGGTAAACCTGGAAAACGATCTTAACGGATGTGACCCCCAAGTTGTTCTTTGGACAGGAGGCAGGGGGCTAGGATCGGGCACCTACATACCTTTCCTCACGCGAAACATATTGCTTCTCATTAAAAACCGGAACAAAGACCTTCAGATCACAACTCTCCCAGGCCCCTTAATTCCAATTTATGACAACTCTGCTTTTCCAGCAGGGCTGAATAGAGAGACATTTCTAAATAAGAGAAAAGACTCCAAACCCATCATCCATGATTACTTAAAAGAAACTGGGATGAAGTCCCTTCGGGAATTATTCCCGGAGGAAGAATCTCACTCTACCGATTGGTTCTTCTATGAACAACTAAAAAGTTATATCCACTCAATCTCTAAACAAGCCAATATCAGCAGGCCGCTAACTTCCTTTGAGATGCTTTGCATATCAGCAAATCCCCCAGATCATACTGTCTCGCTGCTATATAAAATTTTCCAAGAGGGGAGGGCTCCACTGCAGGGTTGGCCATTGTTTTTCTCGAAATGGGAGGACGATCTGGGAAGGCCCTTGTCATCTGAAGAAAGGGGAAAAATTCTTCTCTTCTCTTCCAGATCGTCATTATGCGCGGTATCACAGGAGAGGAGCTATAAGATTCTAGCAAGATGGTATAGATGCCCCGCCATGGTGCATGCGGTGTTCCCCACGACCCCTGACACTTGCTGGAGATGTTTAAAGGAAATAGGCTCTTACATGCATATCTGGTGGGATTGCCCCCCCGTAAAGGATCTGTGGTTGGCTGTCTTTGAACTTCATAATAAGTTGTCTATCACACAGATCCAACCTTCAGCAGGTCTAGCATTGCTGTCTCTATGCGACCTATCAATATCTAGGTTCAAGAGGGGTATCCTCAGACACTTTCTTACCGCAGTCAGAAATCTAATCCCTAGGTTTTGGAAACAAGAAAAATTTCCTACCCGTACAGAATTTGTGGCAGAACTTAATAGCATCTATAGAATGGAGCAGTTGATAAACCAGTCACCAGGTAATGTAGAGAAAACCTACAACATATGGGCCCCTTGGATCGCTCTTAGGGAAACTCCTGAACTGGATCTCTGGGTTTCCAGAACCCGACACACTATGTAGCTTATTGTCGTATGCCTTCGGGCTGTTTCTCGGCATGTATCCTGTCCGCTGGGCTACGGGGGTAGCCACACTCCTTCCCTGAATTCCTCACCCCCTCAATTACCCTTCTCTTCTTCTTCTTTCTACCCTCTTTTCTTCCCTCTATCTTACTTTCTATGTTTGTCCTCCTCATATCCAGTTTTGATTACACATATTATATTTTAAATATTTACAAAGGAATCTAAGAATTGTTACCAACTATCCCGGTAGTTCTTTAATGTTAATAATTCATAATTTCGGGATAGTCAAGAGCATTATTAATCAGAAAAGTATATCGCAAGAGATAAATGTAACTATGCTCTTCTTGTTTGACTTAAAATTATTGCCTATCATTGCACTGATTTATAAGTTTGTACGGTTTACCTTTATTCTTTACTGCTGTGACCAATAAAAATGATTTATACAAAAAAAAGAATATTCAGAACTGCAGCATCTGTAAAAGTCAGATCTATGAAAATCAAAAATTGATTACCCTATATTGGAAACATTGTAAAGAAAAAATTTGGTAATTTTTCGGTCACCGCACTTCCCTTTAAAAAATGCAATAAAAAAAGAAAATGTCTTAAAATGGTACCAACAAGAGCCCACTACAAAAAAAACAAGCCATGCCACACAGCTCCATCAACAAAACAAAAAGAAATACAAAATTTACAGCTCTCAGAAAATGGGAATGTTGGGGCTAATAAAATTGGTACTACCCCAACCATTGCTCATTTCTGTCCATGACGAGTGTTTTCTATGAATTGGACACAAGTCCCAGGTGATATACTGTACGTTGTCCGTTTCTTATGGATATTAGCACCTTCCCCAAGCCTCCTCCATACATAGCCTTTGGCAGGTTTACATGCAGAATATGTGCTCCTGTTGCGCTATTACTACTGGCAGCCTTGTTGCCTATGTCCTACTGAGTGTCGTTACATCCAAGACCCATTTTCCAGAACATCTTCCATGCAAATGATAGCCTGAAGGAAGAAAGTGGACCGGATAATCAAGAAAAAGCAGGACTGCCAGAAAGGATCATACATGTAAGAGAAGGATTAGTGAGAAATAATAATCAGGTGCTTCTCACAAAGTTAGAATATAATCAAAAAGTTAATTTATTTCAGTTCTTCAATACAAAAAGTGAAACTCATATATTATATAGAGTCATTACAAACAGAGTGATCTACTACAAGTGTTTATTTCTGTTAATGTTGATGATTATGGCTTACAGCCAATGAAAACCCAAAAGTCATTATCTCAATAAATTAGAATACTTTATAACACCAGCTTGAAAAATGATTTTAAAATCTGAAATGTTGGCCTACTGAATGTATGTTCAGTAAATACACTCAATACTTGGTCGGGGCTCCTTTTGCATCAATTACTGCATCAATGCGGCATGGCATGGAGGCGATCAGCCTGTGGCACTGCTGAGGTGTTATGGAAGCCCAGGTTGCTTTGATAGCAGCATTCATCTCGTCTGCATTGTTGGGTCTGGTGTCTCTCATCTTCCTCTTGACAATATCCCATAGATTATCTATAGGGTTAAGGTCAGGCGAGTTTGCTGCCAATCAAGCACAGTGATACTGTTGTGTGTAAACCAGGTATTGGTACTTTTGGCAGTGTGGACAGGCGCCAAGTCCTGCTGGAGAATGATATTTCCATCTCCAAGAAGCTTGTCGGCAGAGGAAATCATGAAGTGCTCTAAAATGTCTTGGTATACGGCTGCGCTGACTTTGGTCTTGATAAAACACAGTGGACCTACACTAGCAGATGACATGGCTCCCGAAACCATCACTGATTGTGGAAACTTCACACTAGACCTCAAGCAGCTTGAACTGTGGCCTCTCCACTCTTCCTCCAGAGTCTGGGACCTTGATTTCCAAATGAAATGCAAAATGTACTTTCATCTGAAAATAATACCTTGGACCAGTGAGCAACAGTCCAGTTCTTTTTCTCCTTGTTCCAGGTAAGACGCTTATGGCGTTGTCTATTGGACATGAGTGGCTTGACACAAGGAATGCGACACTGTGTGAGCAGCCAGCTTCTTTAGCAATGACCTTTTGTGGCTTACCCTCCTTGTGGAGTGTGTCAATGACTGCCTTCTGGACATCTGTCAACTTAGCAGTCTTCCCCATGATTGTGGAGCCTACTGAAACAGACTAAGTGACTTTTTTAAAGGCTTAGGAATCCTTTGCAGGTGTTTTTTGTTAATTATTATTATTTACTGAGAAAATGACTTTTGTGTCTTTATTTGCTGTAAGCCATAATCATCAACATTAACAGAAATAAACACTTGAAATAGATCACTTTGTAATTCCTCTGTATAATATATGAGTTTCACTTTTTGTATTGAACAACTGAAATAAATTAACTTTTTGATGATATTCTAATTTTGTGAGAAGCACCAGTATATACTCCTCAACATTGCAATTCCAACAGCAAGAAGAAAAAGACTTGGCATTATGGAACTCACAGGATGGATAGACATGTTACTGACCTGAAAATGATGTAGTATGGGAACAAAAATGTCAAAACTTCTGGATTCATTCAGTCTAGAGTATGAGCGTCGTGAGCAGAAATCCCTGCATTTACAGCCTCGGTTGCTATCAGTGGTATATGTTCTGCCACTCTGATTTCACTTGAGCAAATCATCAAGATCTGTTGCTGGCAGCTCCCTATGCAATTGCCGACCGGTGACGTTCCAGATGTGCTCAATGGGAAACAAGTCCAGAGACCCTCCAGGCCATGGTAAAACGTTTAGGCCACACAGGCTGCTCACAGTCAACAGCTTCAAGTTGTCATGTTGAAAAAATGGTCCTGAGAAACATTGGAGAAATGGTCGCACCACTAGTTCCACGATTGATTTATTCTGTACTTCAAGGGAAACTAGACATCACATTCAAAATCTATGGAATCAAACTGTGTCTGCACAAAGTATCAGAAGCATGCATGACCTTAGGTTACGAGTCAGACATCCAGCTATAGGTGCTCCATTCACCTCATGCCACCGCTCTCAAAGGCTGTCATGATGCAGAGCAAGGCAACAGTGGAGGCTGGAATGGAGGTCTGTCCTCTTCAGTGTTGAGTCCTGCTTTTGTTTTGGATGCAGTGATATTCAGAAATCTGGAGTCTACGTAGGCAACGCCACTCCATGAAGAGACCTTTACGAGGGAACGTCACATGGGTCCTGATCCTGGAATTATAGTATTTGGTGGCATTATGTATGGTAGCTAGACCCCTCTATTCTTCATTCCAGGTCCACCAACAGCACGATGTTACACTGATTTGGTGGTAGAACCAGTGGTGCGGACATTTCTCCAAAGTGTCCTAAGAGCCATTTTTCAACACAACACGAGGCCGCATGTTGTTCGTGCTATTGTGAGCAACATGTGTGGCTTAAGCGTTCTAAAATGGCCAATAGGTTCTCTGGACTTGTCTCCCATCTAGCATATATGTCATTGGTTGGCAATTGCGCAGGGAGCTGCCAGTAGAGGATTTTGATGATTTGCCCAAGTGCATTAAGTGTGGCAGAACCTTCCGCAGACAACCATTAATAACCTCATTATTAACAGCTGAGATTTCTGCATGTGGCACTCACACTCCAGACTGAATAAATCTAGATATTTTGAATTTTTTGTTTCCATTTTTTCACCATTTGTATATCAGTAACATGTCTCCATCCTATAATTTCCCTAACTCCATGACTCTTCCTTATTAGTGTTGCAATTTCAATGTTGGGTCATATATATACATACAGTACATTGACTATTACTGGAAAATAATTTCCCGTTTTCTTGTATTGCACTCTAAGTGTCACAACCATCTTTCCCTGCAGATACTGTCTCTCTGGCCTGCCTGTAGACTACCAGTATAGAAACCTCTCCAATCCAGACACCACCAGCCTGCTCCTGGAGGACCTCATTATCTGGACCAATTATGAGATTGAGGTTGCAGCTTTTAATAGCGCTGGACTGGGAGTATTTAGCGCAAAAGTGACTGAATGGACCCTGCAGGGAGGTGAGATGACCAGGACCATAGTGTGACTTATTGACATTATGTAATGTAACATTATGCAATGGGGAAAGGTGAGAGATTGTGATTAAATGCCCCCAGACCTGAATTTTCCCACTGTAATTATCCATGAATATGGGATTGTAATACCGAGACATATTAGATCTGCTTCACTATGGAGAACATGTATAATAAGTAATGGTAGAAGGCGCTAGTTGTCGGACTATTCTGAACCTTAGGACTTATATATTTGCATGTTAATTAATATATATATATATGTATAATGTTTATTTTTTTAGTGCCAACTGTGGCCCCTGGAAATGTAAAGGCAGAAGCTTTTAATTCCACTGCAATCCGTTATACCTGGAGCCCACCAAGTCCGCAATTTGTCAATGGTATCAACCAAGGGTATAAGGTATGATGTTCATACACGGGCCCATTCCTCTTTGTTTTTATTTTTTGTTTTTATTCAATATTTGCATTTTTTTAAGTCACCTTTCTTTTATTGTCTTTTTTTTTGTACCAAATTCTTGAAAATGGCACACGTAGTTCTGATTCATGAATATTGCGCAAAATTAAAAGAGCCCTTTATTTTGTTGTTAAACATTTTTATTACTTTTTGGCACATGTTCAACAATTTGTGAGATGATATACAGCAGTTCAAAGCAGTGTAACTGTGAATCCAACCATGGGGTAAGTTAAAATACTTAGTACAAAGCAGCAGTAGCATTACAGAAGGACAAAGCAGTGTAACTGTTAATCCAGCTATGTGGTAAAATAACACAAATAACAGCAATACTGAGCAGTGTAGCTGTGAATCCAGTGCTTGGTTGAAATGAGATAAAACACTTGCTAATTTGTGTGTGGCTGTGCCTTTCTCTATCATTCTGCTCCTCCATTCCCCATAGACGTGAATAGGCAATTGTACTGTAATCTGATTCATCAGTAATCTGACAGTCTTTGTTATTAAAACATTTTTCTAAATAAATGATACGATCCGGAGCTAGTCGAGAGGTATGAGAAATGGCTCATAAGTGGAGAAAGAAGCACATTTCTCTGATAAGATGTATTACAAAGTTTTTTATATTCATTTGTTCTACTGATTTATGCAAAGTTTGTTGAGACGACTGTGACCATTTATGTTGGTGGCAATCATTTCATTTACTTTCATACCCACAGCTTCCATTTATACTGGTGTACGTGCGGCACACATACAGTGTACATCGATCAGCTCTATGCATTTCCCATCTGTGCATTTGATGTATTATTCACCCGCGGTAAATGGGTAATGTTCTCACATTGTGCCCTGCGTTGTGTCGCACAGAAAGCTGACAGTTCGGGTCTCACATTATACTGACTGTAGGTACGGTACATAAATTGTACAACGCGTAATACCGTAACGGGTTCATGCGACTCGTCAATCCAAATGGGATAAAGCCGAACGTCTTCCTATCAGCCGCTCATTATTCGCTTGTATCTCAATCTGGATTGCAAACACTTCTATTATTGTCGCACTGCCATAGCTGCGCTACTCGAGACTATCTATAGATATTTCTATGAATGGAAATAATGCATGCCACATTCCTGGATCTATTCATCTGTCCATCCATCCACCCACCAGTAATGCTGGACCTTATCATTAGTCCACCTGTCATATTGGTAGTCCAGTCTGCTCTTATGGAGCCATGGATTTGGGGCTTTGGCTTCAAACCAGGTCAACATGAAGACGTTCGCATGACAATTAGGGAGACGGAAAAAAATAAAGTGGATTTACAAGAGAATCCATGACAGATCCTTGGATTTCTGCCAGTTTGATATGTCACCGATCGGCGCGGAGTTAAGCACCATCGGGCCATGTTCTCATGTAGCGTAACTGCTGCTTCTTTTTCTGCTGCATTGATCAGATTCATGAAAGTTTATCTGATTTCATGAAAACCACTCACCGTGCCTGTAAAGACGTTGTGGATCTTTGCGTATTTACTGTACTCTTTTTCCCTAAGAGCTTCTATGGGGAAAACAAAAAATAAGTAGAAAATGACACTATGTGAGAACACAAGTCTTAAAGGGGTTGTCCAGTGAAAAAGATGTATCACCTGCCTGTAGGATGGGCGATAGCCTCCTGATCTAAGGAGACCCCCTGGGACCTGCATCGATCGGCAGAACAAGGAATTTTTATCCATGATGGGACTTTTATGTCCGAACCGTCGCTTCATTCATTCTCTATGGGGTTGCCAAAAAAAGTCTCCAATTAGCCACTCCAGAAAGACAGGTTCACACGTATATGGGGTCCGGGTCTGTCACGTTTTTGTGCACAGCTGAAAAACAAATGAACGGAGGCCAAAATGTCTGCCTTGTAATTGTGAAGGGCTGTATCGGGGGCTTTGCTAGGGTTTGCGTCGGAATCCTATTTTTGGAGTATTCCGACAGAAGTCACGAAGCAGAGAGGTTTCCTGTACATACCGCGGAGATGCTTCGGCAACAGACTGAGCCCCGGCATCTAGGCGGACATTCAGGTCCAGGAAGTGAGAATGATAATAATCTCCCGGAAGAGACAGACGGGATCTACTAACCATAAAGACCACTGCGTGTGACAGATGTGGGGGCGCTCTGTGCACAGCGCCGGATCCGTCTATACATATATCCCCGGCTACACTCCTACACAACACCGGGCTCGTTTCTGCTGTGATACATATACATACTTCCCTAGACTCCACTTACTTTTTGGTGCCAATTAATTTCTATATTCATTTAACAAAGAATTATTGTTATTCAATACAAGGAGGGACGAGACGGCCTAATGGCCCCCTGATTACATCCCACTGCAATTAATCAGCATTTACATTAATTAAACTCATTTACATGAGTCCTTTACAATGCAGAGTCTGCATGTAATTGGCCGAGGACTCGATGCCGATGAAGATATTTAACATCCATATTAAATTGTAATTAGTATTTCTGATTAGGAAATTCCATTCTAAAAATCAGCGACTAATTAGCTGCTCTTGGCCTGTTTCTGGCCTGGCAGTTATATAGCGTTATGCCTCTCGTAAATCAGGAGATAACCAGCAGAAAACTCCTGGCTGTTTATATCCCATTAAGAGATCAGAGGATAAGAGGAATGTTCCCAAGTCCATGAAGATGTAACTTACCCATAGACATTAGATGGGGGCCAGGGATGTATACACGGAAGCCAAAAAATACCCAGTGAAGATTCCTGATATTTTCTATCATTATATAGCGCCACCTGGTGATCACAGTGTATAGCAATGTGCACATCCTCATGAGCGGAGTGCTGGTGGACACACATGCTCAGTCATTTTCCCCATAACATAGTCCGTACAAAGCAATTCTCTGTTCATTGCTGCAAAACAGCCAATAGAAATGGCTTTCTTGAATGTTTGTTAGAAAAGGAGCAAATCCCTCTTTAGTAACTCAATAGTAAAAGATTGCAAGAAAAGTAAGAATAAATTGTATTGTCAGCTGCCAGAGGTTGAAGGTGACCGATTATGAGCAAAGCCAGACCCAAGGAGCAGAAGAGCCAATAGACATAGCTTTCCACCCTTCTTGCCAGGGAAGGAGTGGAGCCTCTGGTGTAACATGGCCATATTGCTAAAAAAAAATCACAATAAAAAGGGACTATATTGTGAGCTACCAGAAGGTGATGGAGAATGATTATGAGCAAAACCAATCCCTAGGAGCAGAGCAGCCAAAAGAAATAGCTTTCCACACTGCTTTAAGGGGAATGAGTGCAGCCTTTGGTGTAACATTGCCATATACCTAACAAAAAAAACACAATAAAAAAGGGACTATATTGTGAGCTACTAGAAGGTGATGGAGAATGATTATGAGCAAAGCCAGCCTCTAGCAGCACAGTAACCAATAAAAATAACTTTCCACCCTGTTTGTCAGGGAAGAAGCGGAGCCTTTGTATTAACATGGCCATATTGCTGGAAAACAGCAATAAAAAGGGGACTATATTGTCAGCTGCCAGAAGGTGAAGGAGAGTGATAATGAGTGAAGCAAGCCCTCATGAGCAGATCAGCCAACCAGCAGCTTGTCAGGGAAGGAGTGGAGCCTCTGTAGTATAGTGGAAAATAATTCCGTCCACTAGCAGCATTTTAGGACTTTTGGTATAAAAATGATTCAGTATAGCTTCAGTGTAGCTCTAATTATTGTGTAATAGAAAATTCTACAACTTTCTTATGAATTTCTCACCATTTTCAAGATCTTGTTGGGAACATTGTTGTTTTCATTTAGAATGGAAAGCACTATAGACCTGATACTTCACCCAGCTGAGGGTTTGTTACAGTAGTATCCAGTCTCCACAATCCTCCATGGCAACAAAACATCCGGTGAAGCAATTTGCGAGAGGGATGTGGTTTGTGTAAGTTTGCATAGGAGATGGGCTGATATGGGGGCAGGGATTAAAAGTTTTGATTTTGGTAATTTAAAGTGGACCTGTCACTTTCCACAAAGATGTATTTTTATCTACGTGGTGTAAATGTCGCTGTTCTCCTGAATCCGGCGTTGTTTTTCTTTTGTTCCTATACCTCTCCTTTCCTGAGATATGGCCCCCTCTTTCCTTCACATAAATCTATTCTCTCTAACAACTGGGCGTGGTCCTCAAGAACACACCCACTAGGAGAGTTTGATGACCTCGCCCATTTGGCTAGCAAGACTAGATTTATATACAGAGAAGAGGAGGCCATATCTCAGGAACGGAGAGGAGTAGGAACAAAAGAAAAACAACGCCGGATTCAGGAGAACAGCGACATTTATACTGGATTAGAAAAATTACATATTTATGGCAAGTGACAGCTCCTTTTTAAATTATGTTTTTATCACTCCGGACCCTAGACTGATAACACTGTAACAAGCTATGACAAGCAACATGTGCTGATGATACATTGCCATGACTGGATGCCAATGCTGCAGGCCATCAGCTGTGAGTGGATGTGTATGGGAATATTTCTATTCACAAATGACAATATCTGTTGGAAGGTGGCCAAATATACGGTTTGTGCATGTACGTCATATGCGTTACTGGGTAATAGACCACATGATCCGGAAATCATGTTGTACTCATGTTTTCAGCAAATATTATCCCTCGATCCCGGGAAAATGTCCCAAGTGAAGCTTAAACCGTGGAGAAACACTATACTACTCAGGAGCCTTATATATAACACAGATATGAACTGCACTTGCTGCAATAAACCCTGCACTGTATACAGGACCCAGGAGCCTTTCTGTAATTGCACAATTTATGTAGTGCAAGTCCATTTCATTACCCTGCAGCCCTGGCGGCCATTCCTTGTTACAGCACTGACATCTAGTGGTCGTTGGGGGAAGTGTGGGCCTCCTGCCAAACTTACTCAGTTGTCCTTGTAATGTAATAATAAGATTCAACAATCCGCCTAATGCAGCTAATCTGTTACTGTGAGTCAGAGAGAGCAGCCGAGCCTGCAGAACGCACATCTCCGATAAACCGCTGTCTGGGATGGGAACATTTAACAGATCTTATTAATACAGTCCAAAAAGCACTGCATTATATAAGGAAAAATGCAACAGTAAGGAGATTCTGGGTGCAGCAGTGGCCACGGCGGATGGACTGCAATCTCTGAATATAGGCTATGAGTCGCGTTTAATGTCCTGTAACTGCTGGAGAGATTATTTGGTGTTGTACAAAGGGTTAAATATAATGGAGGGATGGAGTGGGGTCCATGTACATTGCTCTTAGTACCTGTCTGTAGAGTAGTCTGCGCACTAAGATCACATCCCATTTTATAGTTTTGATTTTTTTTTTTTCTATACCCTCCCTGACTACGTTTGCAAATGAGCAAATGGGTACGTGTGTGCTGTACTTATGATGTGTTATACAAGGCCCTTGTCTCACCCTCACATTGTACCGCAGCGCCCCGCCTACTAATATCAATGACAGCCACAGTGCCGTGCCTCCTAATATCAGTGACAGCCACAGCGCCCCGCCTCCCAATATCAGTGACAGCCACAGCGCTCTGTCTCCCAATATCAGTGACAGCCACAGTGCCCCGCCTCCTAATGTCAGTGACAGCCACAGCGCCCCACCTCCTAATATCAGTGACAGCCACTGTGCCCCACCTCCCAATATCACTGACAGCCACAGTGTCCCGCCTCCCAATATCAGTGACAGCCACAGTGCCCCGCCTCCCAATATCAGTGACTGCCACAGTACCCCGCCTCCTAATATCAGTGACAGCCACAGTGCCCCGCCTCCTAATATCAGTTACAGCCACAGTTCCCCGCCTCCTAATATCAGTGACAGCCACAGCGCCCCGCCTCCTAATATCAGTTACAGCCACAGCGCCCCGCCCCTTTTATCAGTGACAGCTGCAGTTCCCCGCCCCTATTATCAGTGACAGCTGCAGTGCCCCGCCCCTATTATCAGTGACAGCCACAGTGCCCCGCCCCTAGAATCTATGACAGCCACAGTGCCCCACCCCTATCAGTGACAGCTGCAGTGCCCCGCCCCTATTATCAGTGACAGCCACAATGCCCCGCCCCTAGTATCTGTGACAGCCACAGTGCCCCGCTCCTATTATCAGTGACAGCCACAGTGCCCTGCCCCTATTAATGACAGCTGCAGTGCCCGCCCCTATTATCAGTGACAGCCACAGTGCCCTGCCCCTATTACCAGTGACAGCCACAGTGCCTCGCCCCTATTATCAGTGACAGCCACAGTGCCCCGCCCCTATTATCAGTGACAGCCACAGTGCCTCGCCCCTATTATCAGTGACAGCTGCAGTGCCCCGCCCCTATTATCAGTGACAGCCACAGTGCCCCACCCCTATTATTAGTGACAGCCAAAGTGCCCCGCCCCTATTATCAGTTACAGCCACAGTGCCCCGCCCCTATTATCAGTGACAGCCACAGTGCCCTGCCCCTATTACCAGTGACAGCCACAGTGCCTCGCCCCTATTATCAGTGACAGCCACAGTGCCCCGCCCCTACTATCAGTGACAGACACAGTGCCCCGCCCCTATTATCAGTGACAGCTGCAGTGCCCCGCCCCTATTATCAGTGACAGCCACAGTGCCCCGCCCCTATTATCAGTGACAGCCACAGTGCCCCGCCCCTATTATCAGTGACAGCTGCAGTGCCCCACCCCTATTATCAGTGACAGCCACAGTGCCCCGCCCCTATTATCAGTGACAGCTGCAGTGCCCCACCCCTATTATCAGTGACAGCCACAGTGCCCCGCCCCTATTATCAGTGACAGACATAGTGCCCCGTCCATTATCAGTAACTACCGCAGTGCCCCGCCCCTATTATCAGTGACAGCCACAGTGCCCCGCCCCTATTATCAGTGACAGCCACAGTGCCCCGCCCCTATTATCAGTGACAGCTGCAGTGCTCCACCCCTATTATCAGTGACAGCCACAGTGCCCCGCCCCTATTATCAGTGACAGCCACAGTGCCCTGCCCCTATTATCAGTGACAGCTGCAGTGCCCGCCCCTATTATCAGTGACAGCCACAGTGTCCTGCCCCTATTATCAGTGACAGCCACAGTGTCCTGCCCCTATTATCAGTGACAGCCGCAGTGCCCCGCCCCTATTATCAGTGACAGACATAGTGCCCCGTCCCTATTATCAGTAACTACCGCAGTGCCCCGCCCCTATTATCAGTGACAGCCACAGTGTCCTGCCCCTATTATCAGTGACAGCCGCAGTGCCCTGCCCCTATTATCAGTGACAGCCGCAGTGCCCTGCCCCTATTATCAGTGCCAGCTGCAGTGCCCCACCCCTATTATCAGTGACAGCCACAGTGCCCTGCCCCTATTATCAGTGACAGCTGCAGTGCCCCGCCCCTATTATCAGTGACAGCCACAGTGCCCCGCCCCTATTATCAGTGACAGCCACAGTGCCCTGCCCCTATTATCAGTGACAGCTGCAGTGCCCCGCCCCTATTATCAGTGACAGCCACAGTGTCCTGCCCCTATTATCAGTGACAGCCGCAGTGCCCTGCCCCTATTATCAGTGACAACCACAGTGTCCTGCCCCTATCAGTGACAGCTGCAGTGCCCCACCCCTATTATCAGTGACAGCCACAGTGCCCCGCCCCTATTATCAGTGACAGCTGCAGTGCCCGCCCCTATTATCAGTGACAGCCACAGTGTCCTGCCCCTATTATCAGTGACAGCCACAGTGTCCTGCCCCTATTATCAGTGACAGCCGCAGTGCCCCGCCCCTATTATCAGTGACAGACATAGTGCCCCGTCCATTATCAGTAACTACCGCAGTGCCCCGCCCCTATTATCAGTGACAGCCACAGTGCCCCGCCCCTATTATCAGTGACAGCCACAGTGCCCCGCCCCTATTATCAGTGACAGCTGCAGTGCCCCACCCCTATTATCAGTGACAGCCACAGTGCCCCGCCCCTATTATCAGTGACAGCTGCAGTGCCCCACCCCTATTATCAGTGACAGCCACAGTGTCCTGCCCCTATTATCAGTGACAGCCACAGTGTCCTGCCCCTATTATCAGTGACAGCCGCAGTGCCCCGCCCCTATTATCAGTGACAGACATAGTGCCCCGTCCCTATTATCAGTAACTACCGCAGTGCCCCGCCCCTATTATCAGTGACAGCCACAGTGCCCCGCCCCTATTATCAGTGACAGCCACAGTGCCCCGCCCCTATTATCAGTGACAGCTGCAGTGCCCCGTCCCTATTATCAGTGACAGCTGCAGTGCCCCACCCCTATTATCAGTGACAGCCACAGTGCCCCGCCCCTATTATCAGTGACAGCTGCAGTGCCCCACCCCTATTATCAGTGACAGCCACAGTGCCCCGCCCCTATTATCAGTGACAGCCACAGTGCCCTGCCCCTATTATCAGTGACAGCTGCAGTGCCCCGCCCCTATTATCAGTGACAGCCACAGTGTCCTGCCCCTATTATCAGTGACAGCCGCAGTGCCCTGCCCCTATTATCAGTGACAGCCGCAGTGCCCTGCCCCTATTATCAGTGACAGCTGCAGTGCCCCACCCCTATTATCAGTGACAGCCACAGTGCCCTGCCCCTATTATCAGTGACAGCTGCAGTGCCCCGCCCCTATTATCAGTGACAGCCACAGTGCCCCGCCCCTATTATCAGTGACAGCCACAGTGCCCTGCCCCTATTATCAGTGACAGCTGCAGTGCCCCGCCCCTATTATCAGTGACAGCCACAGTGTCCTGCCCCTATTATCAGTGACAGCCGCAGTGCCCTGCCCCTATTATCAGTGACAACCACAGTGTCCTGCCCCTATTATCAGTGACAGCTGCAGTGCCCCACCCCTATTATCAGTGACAGCCACAGTGCCCCGCCCCTATTATCAGTGGCAGCCACAGTGCCCCGCCCCTATTATCAGTGACAGCCACAGTGCCCTGCCCCTATTATCAGTGACAGCTGCAGTGCCCCGCCCCTATTATCAGTGACAGCCACAGTGTCCTGCCCCTATTATCAGTGACAGCCGCAGTGCCCCGCCCCTATTATCAGTGACAGCCACAGTGTCCTGCCCCTATTATCAGTGACAGCCGCAGTGCCCCGCCCCTATTATCAGTGACAGCCACAGTGTCCTGCCCCTATTATCAGTGACAGCTGCAGTGCCCCGCCCCTATTATCAGTGACAGCCACAGTGTCCTGCCCCTATTATCAGTGACAGCTGCAGTGCCCCACCCCTATTATCAGTGACAGCCACAGTGTCCTGCCCCTATTATCAGTGACAGCTGCAGTGCCCCACCCCTATTATCAGTGACAGCCACAGTGCCCCGCCCCTATTATTAGTGACAGCCACAGTGCCCTGCCCCTATTATCAGTGACAGCTGCAGTGCCCACCCCTATTATCAGTGACAGCCACAGTGTCCTGCCCCTATTATCAGTGACAGCCGCAGTGCCCCGCCCCTATTATCAGTGACAGCCACAGGGCTTCACTTGGTCATTGAGTTTATTCATGTACATACTATAAAAATAAGAGGAGCCATCGGGATGCGGCAATGTTTAGTGGATCATAAAAGCAACTGCCACAACTGGCACTTTAAGAGTTAAGTCAGGCTACTCTGGGGTCATGTAGGGAGAGGGCTGGGAAGCTGCTGCTGAATATTGCATTATGGGTAATAGAAAGAAGCAGCCGCAGCTGGAGAACAGGGCTGAATGTATAAGGAGGAGAGGAGACTATGGCATTGTGCTCTTAAGTGGCCGGCGAGGT
The DNA here is from genome assembly GCF_032444005.1 of Ranitomeya imitator. Classification (NCBI taxonomy): domain Eukaryota; kingdom Metazoa; phylum Chordata; class Amphibia; order Anura; family Dendrobatidae; genus Ranitomeya; species Ranitomeya imitator. Next base: position 413,199,364 of record NC_091283.1, on the reverse strand, counting down.
AAGATGTTCTGTGGAAGAGATAGAAGATGTCTGCCCAGACCGGCTCGTGGACTCCTCCAGAGGAGTCTTGGTATAACCAAAGAGCAGTAAGACGAGCTTCTACGGCGCGGATAATGGGCCTCGGCAGAAGCCCCCTAATGTGCAGGGCGGAGGAGTCTGTGGATATGTTCCGGATCCGACTGCAAAATAAAACATTACATTATTTAAATATTATCTTTATGGCAATCTGGAATAAATTATTTTTTTGAAAATAAATTAGTGATTTTTTTTTAATGTGTAAATTGTATTGTGCTGCAGGGAAATATTAGGGTGCTAGTGAGCCCATGCACCAGTAATGGAGATAGTTGAAGTGATCTGCACAAATCGTGTTAATCGGCGCCGGTCTCTTAGTAAATGTTATTGCTATGTGCCAAAATTTTCACAAATTTCAGGCATTGTGTTTAATAAATTTAAAAAAACCCCATGGGCCGATTCATTATTTGCGGGGAGTTTGTTAAGTCACATTTCTTTTTATGTTTTTTCCAAATTCTTTAAAATGGCAGACTTGATCGATGAATTTTGTGCAAAATCAAAAAACGTGTTTTTTTTAAAATTTGTTTTCATTACCCTTGTCTTAAATTTTCTGATTAATAACCAAACTATTTTGCAAACATAAAATCATTCCGGTGGGAGACATTGGCGACAAATTTTGCTACTTTTCGATAAATCACAAATGATGAATCGCGTGAAATCAATTGGACACTATAAACTTTGCCCATGTGTATAAAATAGATATAAAAAAAGGCACAAATGGTAAGAAAATGTGGCGCAAAAAAAAAAGCACAAAAAATCAACAAAAAACAGGTACAAATTCAATAATGAATGGCGCCCCCTATCTCTTTGGAGACCTCAGCCATTTTCCTTGTTTCCTTGTAAATTTGTCGCACTTCATTTCTGACATTTTTGGCACAGATTTACGGAGCGGAGCAAGAGAAATCAGTGATTTAAAGGGTTATTCCCATCAAGGGACACCATCAATGTTTGATTGGGGGGTGTCTGACCTCTGGGACCACTACTAATTGTGAGAATGACGAGGGCACAGAGCTGGAGAATGGGGTTACATCAGCGCTGCCCCTTCATTTTCAGGATAGGTGGGGGTCCCAAAGGTTGCACCCCCCGATCCTAGCCATATGCCAAGCACAGATAATACATATATCACATTTCTGTGTATATATAGGAGGTCACATAACCGTTTTCTTCTGCAGCTGATGGCCTGGGACCCGGCTAAAGAGGACGATATAGTCTTGGTTACAGTCAGACCCAACTTCCAGGACAGCACTCACGTAGGCTTCATCACTGGCTTACAGAAGTATCACAGCTACCTGACCTCCATCCTGTGCTTCACCACTCCAGGAGACGGACCCCGCAGCCCCCCGCAGCTCGTCTGGACACAGGAGGATGGTATGGAAGAGATGCAATAGCCCTGCAATATGTGCCTGCACAATGAAGGTGTAGAGCAGCAGCGTATCCACTTTTTAAGGGGTTGTCCACCTATTTTTTTTTTCTTATACCTCTATTAGTATAAATAATTTCGGTTTCAATAAAATATTTTGCACCTTTTGACTTTTACAAAGTCTTTCTTTACTTGCCCATACAACATTGATGTGGCCTGTGGTCATAAATCAGCTGAGAGAAGGTAAAAAAAAAGACAGATAAAGGGAATCTGTTGGCAGTTTTTTCTATGTAATAAAAAAGCAGCATGAAGTAGGTTCAGAGACCCTGATTCCAGCCATGTGTCACTTATTAGTCTGTGTGTTTTAGTTTTAATGCAATCAGTGTTTTATCAGCAGGAGATTAACACTGCAGAACTAGCGCAGCATTCCAGCTAATCTGTGTAACCACGCCCCCATCACTGATTGGCAGCTTGCTGATAATGTACACAGTAAGCTGCCAATCAGAGGTGTGGGCGGGGTTGAACACGGCTCAGCATTTGAGCTATGCTAGATCTAAAGCAGAGACAACAGGGATTCTATCAAAACTGCACCAAGCAGCCCAGCAAGCGATACATCACTGGAATCAAGCTTTCTGTTCCTTCATCGTGCTGCTCTCAGATTACAAAGCAAAAACTTGCTGACTGATTCGCTATATAAGAGTTGAAAACTCCCATTGGAGTATCAGAATCAGCTCACTGACAGACTCTAGGTTAACCCATTCTGCAGCCAGCAATAGACAGTGCCACCCAGCATTCATAGAAGGCAAATGGTACAACATTTTTAATAAAACCTAATAATAAAAATTATTTTTAGTCAAAAATACTTGCATTTAAGTAAGAGAAAAATGTCCCAAAAGGTGGATAACCACTTTAAATTCAAGAAGAAAGGGAGATAGTTCCAAATCCAGCTGTTATATGAATTATTACAGGCAATGCACCCTGGGAGGTCTGCAAATGGGCTTACCTCCAAAAGGAGAAAAAAAAAATTGCCTCTCTAGTGCCATTTATAGGTAGGTACCTTGCAAGTCAGAAGTGCTTACAAGCCAAAATTACCAGTCTGGATGATTGGTCAAATTATGATTATTGTGAGGGATCAGTCAGGTGATGGTTGATATTGTATAGGAGATGCAGGAAAATCACTGGATTACCCCAAAACACAACTGTCTGGTCTGTACTCACCACCCGTCTTTTGTATTATTCTAGTACCTGGACCTGTGCGCAGTCTCGGCTTTGATGATATCCTGGATACATCCTTAAGAGTGACCTGGCAAGACCCTACGGAGAAGAATGGGGTCCTCACTGGTAGGTTCTTAGCAGAGTCTTCAGAGCAGAGCCACAAGGCTGATGGATGTGCCCATACTTACATGATGCAGCCCATGTAATAAACGTGTCCTTTTTTGTTATTATAGCATCACTACAGTGGCTCAGTAGTTAGCACTGTATGGTGGCACAGTGGTTAGCACTGTATGGTGGCACAGTGGTTAGCACTGTATGGTGGCTCAGTGGTTAGCACTGTATGGTGGCACAGTGGTTAGCACTGTATGGTGGCTCAGTGGTTAGCACTGTATCGTGTCTCAGTGGTTAGCACTGTATGGTGGCTCAGTAGTTAGTGCTGTGTGGTAGCTCAGTGGTTAGCACTGTATGGTGGCTCAGTGGTTAGCACAGTATGGTGGCTCAGTAGTTAGTGCTGTGTGGTGGCTCAGTGGTTAGCACTGTATGGTGGCTCAGTGGTTAGCACTGTATGGTGGCTCAGTGGTTAGCACTGTATGGTGTTTCAGTAGTTAGCACTGTATGGTGGCTCACTAGTTAGCACTGTGTGGTGGCTCAGTGGTTAGCACTGTATGGTGGCTCAGTGGTTAGCACTGTATGGTGGCTCACTAGTTAGCACTGTGTGGTGGCTCAGTGGTTAGCACTGTATGGTGGCTCAGTGGTTAGCACTGTATCGTGTCTCAGTAGTTAGCACTGTATGGTGGCACAGTGGTTAGCACTGTATGGTGGCACAGTGGTTAGCACTGTATGGTGGCTCAGTGGTTAGCACTGTATGGTGGCACAGTGGTTAGCACTGTATGGTGGCTCAGTAGTTAGTGCTGTGTGGTAGCTCAGTGGTTAGCACTGTATGGTGGCTCAGTGGTTAGCACAGTATGGTGGCTCAGTAGTTAGTGCTGTGTGGTGGCTCAGTGGTTAGCACTGTATGGTGGCTCAGTGGTTAGCACTGTATGGTGTCTCAGTGGTTAGCACTGTATGGTGGCTCACTAGTTAGCACTGTGTGGTGGCTCAGTGGTTAGCACTGTATGGTGGCTCAGTGGTTAGCACTGTATGGTGGCTCAGTAATTAGCACTGTGTGGTGGCTCAGTGGTTAGCACTGTATGGTGGCTCAGTAGTTAGTGCTGTGTGGTGGCTCAGTGGTTAACACTGTATGGTGGCTCAGTGGTTAGTGCTGTGTGGTGGCTCAGTGGTTAACACTGTATGGTGGCTCAGTGGTTAGCACTATATGGTGGTTCAGTGGTTAGCACTGTATGGTGGCTCAGTAATTAGCACTGTGTGGTGGCTCAGTGGTTAGCATTTCATGGTGGCTCAGTGGTTAGCACTGCAGCTTTGCAACGCTGGGGTCCTAGGTTCAAATCCCACCAAGGACAACATCTGCGAGGAGTTTGCATGTTCTCACTGTGTTTTTGTGCGTTTCCTCCAGGATCTTCCCACACCCCAAAGGCATACTGATAGGAAATTTAGATTGTGAGCCCAACTGGGGACAGTGATGATAATGTCTGTAAAGCACCATGGAATATGATAGCGCTATATAAGGAGAGAGATATATTAAAACTGCACAATAATAAATTAATGAGGAAAAAGGTGCAAACACGAAATACAATTAACACTTATAAATGAAGTTCATACGCACCAAACTTCATAAATCTATTATCCAATATTACATTATATTTAAAAACAGGACCACAGTGGATGATAATGAAACTCCATCAGCAGAGCAGCATAAATAATATATATATAAAAAAATCCTAATTGGAAAATAATAACAAAAAGGTATTCACATACTGTATATAAGGAAATAGCAGATACTGTGAAAAAGTAACATAAATACTGATCCAATATAGTATAAAAGTATAATATATACATAAAAAACGTAGTACAAAAGTATAATAAATACAGATAAAATAATTCATATATGGACAATAATATGAAATGTAACAAGTAAACAATTAAAGTGCTGGAACCTACGTATAATATGAGGATAAGTAAAAAAAAAGTAAGAGGTATAGTGCATGTAATAAAGGATAAACGTGTGCATGATACGTAGACATAAATTACACCACAAGTTTTACTGAAAGGGAATCTGTCAGCAGTTTTTTGCTATATAATCTGAGCACAGCATAAGGCCAGTCTCACACGTCCAGATAATTCCGGTACCGGAAAAAATCGGTACCGGAATTATCCGTGTCCGTGAGCCCCTACGTTTCTGTGGCACATCAGTGTGGCACACGTGCGGCACACGTGTGCCGCCCGTGTGCCCACTGGGTACCACACGCACCGTGCTGGGTACCACACGTACCAGCATCTGGTGCTGAAGCCGTGATTCATATCTTCCCTGCAGCAGCGTTTGCTGTAGAGAAGATATGAATAATTGTGTTTAAAATAAAGATCTATGTGCCCCCCGCCCTCCCACCCCGTGTGCGCCCCCCACTGTTCTGAAAATACTCACCCGGCTCCCTCGTTGGCTGTCGCTGCTTCCTGGTCTGGCCGCATCTTCTCCTGTATGCGGTCACGTGGGTCCGCTCATTTACAGTAATGAATATGCGGCTCCACCCCTATGGGAGGTGGAGCCTCATATTCATGACTGTAATCGGCGGCCCCACGTGACCGCTGATACAGTAGAAGATGCGGCCAGACCAGGAAGCAGCGACAGCCAACGAGGGAGCCGGGTGAGTATTTTCAGAACAGCGGGGGGGGGGGGGGGGGGCGCACAGCGGGTGGGAGGGCGGGGGGCACATAGATCTTTATTTTAAACACAATTATTCATATCTTCTCTACAGCAAACGCTGCTGCAGGGAAGATATGAATCGCGGCTTCAGCACCATGTGGGGGGGACAGCGCTTACTGTAGCGCTGTCTCCTGCACGGTACACGGACTGCACACGGACAACGTCCGTGTGCGGTATGTGTTTTACACGGACCCATTGACTTTAATGGGTCCGTGTAATACGTGCGCTCCCACGAACACTGACATGTCTCCGTGTTTGGCACACGGAGACACGGTCCGCAAAAAATCAATGACATCTGAACAGATGCATTGATTTTAATGTGTCTACGTGTGTCAGTGTCTCCGGTACGTGAGGAAACTGTCACCTCACGTACCGGAGCCACTGACGTGTGAAACCGGCCTAAGGTAGTGGATGAGACACTGATTTTAGCAATGTGTCCCTTACTAGTCTGTGAGCTGTTGTTTTTCAATTCAATCAGTGTTTTATCAGCAGTAGATTATCCCTGCCTTGACTGGTGCCTGCATGCATCCTAGTCCAACTCCACCACTGATTAGCAGCTTAGTGTTATATATGAAAAATCAGCCTTTTTTAACTTGTCCTCCTATTAGATTGTGCACTTTCATTCTTTACTTGTTACATTATCTGTACATTTTATTTATTACGGTACTTGTTATTTTTGCCTTCCTCTGAAGAACATGTAAGGCCTGCGTCACACTAGCGAGTTTTACGGACGTATGAGAGGCGCAGAAAATACGGATTGCATACAGTACAATTATTCTCTATGCCCCAGCTCCTATCTGCCATATTTTACGGATCCGTATGATACGGTCTTCTACGGCTGCGTTTGTCAGCGTATTGCGCAAAAAATCCACCAATGAAAGTCTATGGGGGCGAGAAAATTATGGATTACACACGGACCATGCGTGTGACTTGCGAGAAATACGCAGCGGTGTTAGAGAGAAAAGCCGGCAATTCAGTGCGGTGTACAGTAAAATCACACTGACAGAATAGAATAGAATAGGTAGAATAAATGTCTACACATAATATAGGGGTATATATATATATATATATATATATATATATATATATATATATGTCAATGAGACAAATATATGTATATATATATATTTAATTCAGCGCTAGATAGCAGAAAAGCTGGTAATTCAATTGCTGGCTTTTCCTATCTCCTTCACAAACCCGAAATTATATGAGACATGGATTACATACAGTAAACCATCTCATATCCCTTCTTTTATTACATATTCCTCTTTAGTAATGTAAGAAGTGTCTTTGTGTCAAATTTGGTGTCTCTAGCTATTAAATTAAAGGGTTAAATCCCGGAAAAAATTGGCGTGGGCTCCCGCACAATTTTCTCTGCCAGAGTGGTAAAGCCAGTGACTGAGGGCAAATATTAATAGCCTAGAGAGGGACCATGGATATTGCCCCCCCTGACTAAAAACATCTGCCCCCAGCCACCCCAGAAAAGGCACATCTGGAAGATGCGCCTATTCTGGCACTTGGCCACTCTCTTCCCACTCCCGTGTAGTGGTGGGATATGGGGTAATGAAGGGTTATTGTCACCTTGCTATTGTAAGGTGACATTAAGCCAGGTTAATAATGGAGAGGCGTCAATTATGACACCTATCCATTATTAATCCAATAGTACAAAATGGTTAATAAAACACACACACATTATTAAAAAGTATTTTAATGAAATAAAGACACATGGTGTTTTAATATTTTATTATACTCTTACTCCACCTGAAGATCCTTGTCACCTGAAACAAAGTAAAAAAAAACAAACAACAATATTCCATACCTTCCGTCGTTACAGTCTTATCCCACGCTGTAAATCCATCTGAAGGGGTTAAATCATTTTACACCCAGGAGCTCTGCTAATGCAGCTGTGCTCCTGACTGTAAAACTTGGTGAATGAATGGAATGCAGGGGAATGTATTGTAGTTACCTCGAGTCGCGGTGATGCGCCCTCTGCTGGATGAAATCATATGAACTCGAGCCTGGGAACTTTTCTGAATATTTTCCCACGCTCGAGTTCATATGAGTTCATCCAGCAGAGGGCGCATCACCGCAACTCGAGGTAACTACAGTACATTCCCCTGCATTCCATTCATTCACCAAGTTTTACATTGCGGGGCAGATGTTTTTAGCCGGGGGGGGGGGGCAATAACCATGGTCCCTCTCTAGGTCATTAATATCTGCCCTCAGTCACTGGCTTTACCACTCTGGCGGAGAAAATTGCGCAGGAGCCCACGCCAATTTTTCCCGCGATTTAACCCTTTATTTTACCAGCTAGAGCACCCAAATTTTGCACATACACACTACTAACATTAGTAGTGAGGAATATGCAAAAAAAGGGATATGAAAAGATTTACTGTATGTAACCCATGTCTCATATCATGTCGGGTTTGTGAAGGAGATAGCAAAAGCCGGCAATTGAATTACCGGCTTTTCTGCTATCTAGCGCTGTATGAAATATACTTACATATATATATATATATATATATATATATATATATACATATATATGTCTCACTGACATATATATATTTATACATATATATATATATATACTAGATTGTGGCCCGATTCTAACGCATCGGGTATTCTAGAATATGCATGTCCCCGTAGTATACGGACAATGATGATTCCAGAATTTTGCGGCAGACTGTGCCCGTCGCTGATTGGTCGAGGCAACCTTTATGACATCATCGTCGCCATGGCAACCATTATGACATCTACGTCGATACTGTGCCCGTCGCTGAATCAGAAACGTGAGATTTCTACGTCCTTTATGACATCATCGTCGCTGTGCCCGTTGCTGATTGGTCGAGGCCTGGCGGCCTCGACCAATCAGAGACGTGGGATATCTACGTCCTTTATGACATCATCGTCGCTGTGCTCGTTGCTGATTGGTCGAGGCCTGGCGGCCTCGACCAATCAGAGAGCCGGGATTTCCAGGACAGACAGACGGAAAAACCCTTAGACAATTATATATATACTAGACTGTGGCCCGATTCTAACGCATCGGGTATTCTAGAATATGCATTTCCCCGTAGTATATGGACAATGATGATTCCAGAATTCGCGGCAGACTGTGCCTGTCGCTGATTGGTCGAGGCAACCTTTATGACATCATCGTCGCCATGGCAACCATTATGACATCATCGTCGCTGTGCCCGTTGCCTCGACCAATCAGACGCGGGATTTCTACGTCCTTTATGACATCATCGTCGCTGTGCCCGTTGCTGATTGGTCGAGGCCTGGCGGCCTCGACCAATCAGAGAGCCGGGATTTCCAGGACAGACAGACAGACAGACAGACAGACGGAAAAACCCTTAGACAATTATATATATATGGATCCATTGTGTGTCCGTTTTGCAAGCCGGCAAGAAAATCTCGCAGTACGGATGTCATACGGAGGATGACATGCGCAAAATACGCTGCCACACCCTGCCTACGGATGACATACAGATCACTATTTTGGGAACATTTCTGCGTATTACGGCCGTAAATAACAGACCGCATTTTCGTACACCTAATGTGATGCCGGCCTTAGACTATAAGTTGAAATCGTTGAACTTATTTCTACCTTCAACCTTAAAAACTCAGGAAAAACTCTTCTTTTACTACTTCCTTATGTATATCTATACTTTTTGTTATTATGTTTTAATTAAGGTATTATTATTATTATTATTATTTTATTATTTTTTTGCATAAAAAATGTATTTATGCTGCTCCTTTGGTCCCTGTTAATGCCATATTATTAGCAAATGTAATCTTTAATTATCATGTTATCGTGTAATGTCTAATAAAGCTTTATGAATTCCTGGAGTGGATGAACTCTATTTATAAGTGTTCATCCTTCACCAGTTCAGGATTTTCACCACTGAGTTAGATTACACATTACACATTTTCGAGTATAATGCGCTCATCTGAGATAAATGTCTGGACGATTTTGTGATAAATAACTTTATAAGCATAAATTGGTATATGTTGCTCATAAGCGCCCATGTTTAAGGGGACCTGTCACCAGATCAAAAGTGGGTATTTTTTTATCTTATTTTATTCCCACTGTTCCTCTGAGTAATCCGTTCTTTAGTTTTATTAAATACGCTATACGGTTCCAGAGATATGGACTTTTTTATTTAGTTAGTAAGCTGAGTCTTATTGTTTTAACTTAGGAGGTGTGGCTCATGGGATTCTTGGGGGGCGTGTCTTTAGGCTACTATATGAGCCACGCCCCTTTTTCAAAGACCATAAAAATCAGCTCTAAATTAAAAGGCCCATATCTCTAGAAACGTATGATGGATTGCAAAAAAACAAAAAACAAATTACTCAGGGGGACAGTGGGAATAAAATGAAGGCAAAATTAGTCACTTGTCACTTAGTGACTGTTTCTCCTTTAAGAAAAAAATATTATACTATCTATGTTTATGTATATATATATATATATATATATATACATATATATATATATGTATATATATATATATATATATATATACATATATATATATATATATATATATATATATATATATATATAATTATTGTTTTAACGAATACCTTTCCATACAGCAGAAAAAGGGTATAGTGGACTATACCAAACTAATGGAAGCCAAAATGGACACAGCATTGGCCTCTAGTAGCTAAATGGGGTCCTATTAAATCTTTAAGCTACTTCTCTGCTGGTTATTGTAGTCCGACTACAACTGGAGATTACACCTACAATGAAGGCGACATAGACTGTCCAGTCATCGTTAATTCAATAGTAGCGTGTCACTGACAGATCCTCTATAACAACTTATTACAGATGTCACATTTCTGTTCAGAAGATAGCAAAGGTGATGGATTTTCTGCAAATGTCACGTCAGCCATGACTAATGTTCGGCAGCTATGCAGAATACACGGGGGTCTCTATGAGCAGAGGGCTGGGCACTACAGAGCCCTGGCCCCCGATTGTCCCTGGTGGGCACTTAACTAGCAGGATCTGGGGGACTGGTAATGAATTTCCCACTTATATCTACAATCAGTCTGACACCAAAGAACACTGCACCGAGCCGTCCCCGAATGCATGAATTATATAGAGGAGCATTTCTAAAAATGTTTCCGTGTGACAAGCAAACAAGCGATGTGTAATCATTGTAATCAGAGAGAACGCCGGGCGCACATAAACCCACAGTCAGTAATAACCATCTCTGCGGAGACTGGCACACTGCAACTGAGTTAATAAATCAGCGGAGACTTCTTAAGTGGAGCAAACTATGTATGCAATATTAGCATGTTCTAATTCCGGGCCACAGCAATGACGTGTGGACCCCCGCGGCACGGTATTAAGGGTAGAAATGGAGTATAGCTCAGTGCTATCCACCAGAAACCATATTGCCATCTCTAGTGTATAAATAATACCCCTATACTGTATAGTACCCAAATAATAGCGCCATAAATAGCTGATTAACAGTGCGTGTATAAATATCACCACACAGTTAATTCATAGTACCAGTATAGTATCCAAGTAACAGTGCCATGACCAGCTCTATACCTTACATGCAGTTATAATACCACCTTACAGTGCAACTATATAGTACCTAAATAATAGCGCCATCACCAGCTTATATGTCTATGCAATATTGCACCTATATAATGCCACTATAACAGTGCTGTAATCAGTTGTATACCTTATATGTCTAAATAATGTCAACATACAGTGCAATTATTTAGTAGCAATATAACAGTGACATAATGCTGTATATCTTATATGTCTATATAATATTGCCGTACAGTGCAACTATATGGTAGCCAAGCAACAGTGCCATAATCAGCTGCTTAGCATGCATGTCTAAATAATACCACCATACAGGGCATCTATAAAGTACCAATATAATAGTGCCATAATCAGCTATATACCATACATTCTATATAACACTATACAGTCCCACTATATAGTACCCACATAACAGTGCCATAATCAGCTGTATACCGTACATGTCTATATAACATCACTATACAGGGCAACTATAAAGTACCAATATAGTAGTGCCATAATCCGCTGCATACCGTACATATCTATATAATATTGCCATACAGTGCAACTATATAGTACCAATATAGCAATGCTCAAATCAGCTGTTTACTGTGTGTCTAAATAATATTGCCATACAGGGCAACTATATAGTATCCACATAACAGTGCCTTAATCAGCTATTTAGGGTGCGTGTCTAAATAATATCACCATACAGTGTAATATCATTATATAGTAAACAAATAACAAAGTCATAATCAGCTGTATAGTGTGCATGTCCATACAATGCAATTACCGTAATACCACTATATAGTACTGAAATATCAGTGCCATAAACAGCTGTATAGCATGCATATCTAAATAATACCATCACACAGTGTCAAAATAATACCACCATACAGAACCCAAGTAATAGCGCCATTAATAGACACAAGTATACTCAGCTGCTTATGGCAGGCTTATTTGGGTACTGTACTGTGGTGTTATCAATGCATTGCATTGTACACACACTGATTAGGCATTGGTATCTGGGTATTGTTGATGACTTATATATTGCTATTCTTTAAGATTACACTGTATAGCACTTTATTTAGGTACGGTATGGTATTATTAATGCACTGTATAGTGATATTATTTAGACATTCACACTATAGAGCGGTTTTGGCACTGTTATTTGGCTACTATTCAATATTATTATTGAGGCACTGTATATTGAGATTATTTAGACTCACACTGTTACTGAGCGTAAATTTTAGGGGCCTCAAAGACAGTGAACCAACCTAAAGGTGTCATAAAGGGCCAAAGGATCTGCTAGGTTAGGACCTTAAAGGGGTTCTCCACCTTTGGGGAGATTTTTTTTTCTCAAATGCAAGTGTTTGCGGGCTACAAATCGTTTTTTTGCCATTGGGTTTCAACAACTGTGATGTGGCCTGTGGTCATAAAAAATGTAAGACAGATAAAAGAGTTAGAAACTCCACCAGAAAATGGACACCGACAGATTCCCAGTTACCTCTTTCTGCAGTCATCAATAAGGAGGCAATAGAAGGTAAACGGTGCAACATTTTTAATTAAACCCAATTGCAAAAATTATTTTTAGCAACTAATACATGCATTTTAACAGCAACAAAAAAAAATGTCCTGAAAAGGTGTACAACCCTTTTAACATGTCCAGTCATCTTTGTTTTGCAGGATACAAGATTTCCTGGGAAGAGTTTAACCAAACCAACACCAGAGTAACCCACTATCTGCCCAACCTCACCTTGGAGTACCGGGTCACGGGGTTGACGTCACTCACCACCTACACCATCCAAGTAGCCGGCATGACATCAAAAGGCCAAGGAGCGGTTGCCTCCTCCACCATCTCCTCCGGTGTACCGCCAGGTGGGTATAGCCACAGCACATGGAGTGATTGGAGAGTCATAATAATAGCTTTCCGTCTTTTTTTTTTCTTTTAATATTTACTGGAACCGAGCACTGACATTGTCACCATGACTTTGCCTTTTGTGCGCTTTTCCATTAGCCAAGGCACTTGATAATATAATTGTTCTCTATTACAAAAGGCTAATCTGTCATCAGCTCTGCGGCGGCTCGTCACCTCGCCATCTCTCTGATCGAAAGGAGGATCGCCTGGACAATAACAGTAATTAATCTCATTTGGGCAAGCTCTGCCTGATGACACAGATTAGTAATATGCTTATTAAAAAAAAACAGGCTAATCTTTTACTATAAGGTATTGGTGGGAAAAAAACTGAAAGATATAATTTCCTTACATTTAGTAGCAAAAATGTGCATATTACATAACACATATATCCAAAATCATAACATTGTCACATTTTACATATACATTATAACAAAGCAATATACCGCATGCCTGAAAACAAAAAGGTGTTTGGAGCATTGCTAGCCTTCAGTGAATAGAAATGTTCTTTTCTTTTTATATCACTTGGCTAAAATTCCATCCTGATTGTTGATTGTGTTCTCCTGAGACGAGTCTAGTATAGAAAATTGGGTGTAGATTGACATCTTACAGTAGTGCACCAAAATTCTGGGAGTTTTTACCATTTTGCAAGAAGGATATGCAGCCCTAAAATCAAAGCAAACCAAACCAAAGAAAAAAACAAAGCAGCCCTAAAACACCAAAGCAAACCAAATCAAAGCATCTTTAAAACCAAAGAAAACAAAGCAGTTCCAAAACCAAAGCAGACCGAACAAAATAGAAAAAACAAGTCAGCACCAAAACCAAACCAAAGCAAACCAAACCAATGAAAAAATAACAAAAAATCTCCAATTCCAAAGCAAACCAAACAAAAAATAAAAAAACAAAGCAACCCCAAAACCAAAGCAAGCCAAACAAATTAAAAAAGCAAACCAAATCAATTAAAAAAGCAAAAAAAAAACAAAGCAGCTCCAAAGCCAAATCAAAACAGCTCCAAAACTAAACCAAACCAAAGCAGCTCCAAAACAAAAGCAGACCAAACTAATTAAAAAAAGCAGCTCTAAAACAAACCAAACCAAAAAACGGCCCTAAAACCAAAGCAGACTAAGCAAAATAGAAAAGGAGTCCCAAAACCAAAGTAAATCAAACAAAAAAAAAAAACAACAAAACAAAGCAGCTCCAGTACCAAGAAAAAACAATGCAACACCAAAACCAAAGTAAACCAAACCAAAGCAGACAAAACTAAATTTAAAAAAGCCAAAGCAGCCCCAAAAGAGAACCAAATCAATAAAAAGCACACAAAAACCAAAACAGCTCCAAAACCAAAGCAAACTAAAACCAAGCAAATAGCAATGCAGCTCCAAAACTAAAGCAAATCAAACCAAAGCAATGGCAAAACCAAAGCAAACCAAATAAATAAGTAAAAGAAAGCAATTCCAAAACCAAAGCAATGAAACAAAATCCGAAGAAGAGATAAAGAAAACAACAAAGCAAAGAAGTTTGTGGTAAAATGTCTGCATGTTTTTGTTTAGGAGGGATGGGGGATACCATGGCAAATTACTGCAACCTGTGAACTCAGCCTAGAGACATGGATAGCCGCAAAGCTTGCTACAGCGTGTGTCAACAGAACAGAACTTGATCTGGAGAAGCCTCTGAATATAGATGAAACTTTCCATTAACTGATTGCAAGCAGAGATCTTGAAACTGAAAAGTTGAACATGTTAGAATGTTGTAAAACTGAACTGCTAAGATTTGAATAAGTTCTTTTTTTTAATTGGGTCTAGAACAATTTTTTAAAATGAGTTTAATTAAAAATGTTGTACTGTTTGTGTTGCACTGTGGCTATACAATGAGTTAACTGAGATCCTAGAAGTGAGCTGGCTATGGGGAGTGTGTAACTACACATAATGCTTTTTCTGAGCTCCTCTCAGCTGATTTATGACCACAGACATCATCAAAGTTGAATGTGTCGGGAAATAAAGGGCCTGTAAAAGCCGAACGGTGCAACATTTTTATTGAAACCCAATTGCAAAAGTGCGTTTTACCTCCGAATACATGTATGTAGGTTAGTGTTTTCAAAAGTGGACAACCCCGTTAATTACAAATATGTGGATGCAGTTTTTGACATTCCTGTATGTCCTACAGAATTGCCTGGAGCACCAACCAACATCGCCATCACAAACATCGGGCCTCGCTCAGTCACGCTTCAGTTCCGACCAGGTTACGATGGTAAAACCTCCATCTCCAGGTGGCAGGTAGAAGCCCAGGTGAGAAAATGAGGAGCAAACATATTAACACAACACTCTGCTTTATAATATGTTTCTTCCAATGACCACTGAGCTTCTCATCTTCTAAGGTTGGAACACAAGGAGAATCGGAAGAATGGGTTCTCATACACCAGTTGGCGAACGAGCCCAATGCCCGCGCTATGGTGGTGCCTGGGCTGAATCCTTTTACCTTTTACAGGTAAGCTGAGACAGTTACACAGTGTGAGGCCATTTCCCCCACCAGGGTATAACATCTGACGCCTCGTCCCCCTGGAATGTAACACCCGGCCCCTCGCCCTCCGGTGTATTACATCCAGCTCCTTGACCCCAGGGTATAATATCCGACACCTTCGCCCCCAGTGTATAACATCCGGCCCCTCACCATAGCATCTGCCTGTGACAGAATGGTTGGTGGTAAGGAGCTCCCTGATACGAGTGCAGTCCTGTAATAAGAACCACCGGGGTAACAAGTTGGTTCATCACATTTCTTCATCACAAATCTTCTCCCATCATCTGTGATTGATATTGCTGAGAAGTGAAAGGAACTGCAGCAACTCAGCCACGAAGTGGAGACCCCTAACATTACAGAGCGGGGTCGCCAAGTGCTGAGAAGCAGCGGGCAGAGAACTCACCAACGTACGGCAGACTACATAACTGCAGAGTTCAGACCTCCTCTGTAATATCAATACAAGCATTGCACCCCAGCCGGGAGCTTCATTGCCGAGCTTCTGCATGCAGCCTTATGTCACCAAGCACAATGCCGAGAGTCGGATGGAGTGTTGAAAAGCCGCCACCTCTGTACTCTGGAGGACACGTGTTTTGTGCAGTGATGGATCACACTTCTCTATCTGGCATCTGGTGAAGGAGCCTGGGTTTGCTGAATGCCAGGAGAATGCTACCTGGCTGACTGCATTATGCATAGTTTGGTTGATTAGGATAATACTATGGGCTATTTGCTGTTTTTCATGGGTCGGACTCGGCCCCTTAGTTACAAAAGAGAAATCTTAATCCTTCAGCACAAGACATTATGGACAATTGTAGCCTCCATCTTTGTGGGAACAGTTTGGAGAAAACGTTTTTCTGTTCCCCATGCCCAGTGCACAGGGTCCATACAAACATGGTTGGGGAGTTTGGTGGAAGAACATGACCGGCCACACAGAGCTCAGACCACAACCCCATCTAACATCTTTGCGATGAGGTAGAATGGAGAATGTGAGCTCGGCCTCTCTCCAACATCAGTGTCTGACCTCGCAAATGCTCCTCTGGATGAAGGGAGTAAAAATTCCCCTCAGACGCCTCCAAAATCCTATAGAAAATCTTCCCAGAAGAGTGGGATCTGTTATATCTGCAGAAGGGCCAAACTCCTTATTAATGTCTACGAATGTAGAATGGGAAAAGCTGCTGTAGAGTAATGTATTGTGTCCAAATACTTGTGTCTGTACAGTGTATGTGCCATGTTATATGTATTTATGGAAGATTCTATTTTTCCATAGTTTCCGCATGCGCCAGGTGAACATTGTGGGCACCAGTCCTCCCAGTTTGGTTTCCAGGAGGATACAGACATTGCAGGCACCACCAGACATGTTTCCAGCTAATGTGACCCTACGTACAGCCAGTCAGACCAGCCTTTGGGTGCGCTGGGTGGTGAGTGCTAATCAAGGCATTAGATTTATGACTTTATTATCTGATGAACCCTACACAAGTTATTCTCATGTCTGTGATGGAAGCGCCCCCACCAAATGACAATCAGCCCTATATCTCACAAGCCATTCTTTCCTGCAGCCTTTGCCAGAGATGGCATACAACGGTAACCCAGAATCTGTGGGGTACAGGATCCGATACATGAGAACTGATGGAAAAGGGAAGTCCTCCACCCACGTCATCCATGACCGCATCGAGAGGGAGTACACGATTGAAGACCTGGAAGAGTGGACGGAATATTCTGTGCAGGTTGTTGCCTTTAACACCATTGGGTCTGGTCCCTTGAGTCCCATTGTGGTGGCAAGGACAAGAGAGTCAGGTAAGAGGCAGTCTGAAACTTTTGATCATTATCTTAGACAAATCAATTT
This sequence comes from Ranitomeya imitator, assembly GCF_032444005.1. Taxonomy (NCBI): domain Eukaryota; kingdom Metazoa; phylum Chordata; class Amphibia; order Anura; family Dendrobatidae; genus Ranitomeya; species Ranitomeya imitator. The sequence continues at coordinate 413,182,085 of NC_091283.1, read as the reverse complement.
AAATAGAGGCGTTTATGCATCATGGATGACCGTATTGGCAGAGTAACTAGAGTTGTCTGCTCGAAAATGAATAAATCTGTTTGGCAGATGTATCTACCTACGTTTAAAGCTCGCCATGTACATCAGATAGCTGTCGGCCCTCCATACATATGCACACTCACATCCATGAGGCCTACATTTGTCCTGAATGGGAAGATGGGGTAACCCGCAATCAGACCCCTCTTACGGTGTCAACCTTGAGTACCAAAATGCCAGACCTTAAAAATCAACATACATTGGGGGAAGGTTGAACATGGGTAACTCTGCTCCATTCAAGATGGGGCATGATTCCTGGATCCAGAGCCCCAAACTGGGTATTGTGGGGGAACGCAGCAAACAGTAAGTTATCCCTTATTCTTTAGAAAGGGGATAGCTTAATATTTTGGGAATAAGCCTATAATCTAGTACACATGGCTAGCTGAAATGTGCGCAGTTCTTGATTTTTGGAGATAGTCTCAATTACCGTCTGCCAACAATCCAGTGTGTGACACCATACAATGTATATATGGTATATATACAAGTGCTTCCCACAAAATTAGAATATCATCAATATCATCAGTATTGATGATATATCAGTATCATCAGTATTCAGTTCTTCAATACAAAAAGTGAAACTCATATATTATATAGAGTCATTACAAACAGAGTGATCTATTTCAAGTGTTTATTTCTGTTAATGTTGATGATTATGACTTACAGCCAATAAAAACCCAGAAGTCATTATCTCAGTAAATTGGAATAATTAACAAAAGACACCTGCAAAGGCTTCCTAAGCATTTAAAAAAGGTCCCTAAAGGTACCGTCACACTAAACGATATCGCTAGCGATCCGTGACGTTGCAGCGTCCTGGCTAGCGATATCGTTCAGTTTGACACACAGCAGCGATCAGAATCCTGCTGTGATGTCGTTGGTCGCTGCAGAAAGTCCAGCACTTTATTTCGTCGCTGGACTTCCTGCTGACATCGCTGAATCGGCGTGTGTGACACCGATTCAGCGATGTCTTCGCTGGTAACCAGGGTAAACATCGGGTTACTAAGCGCAGGGCCGCGCTTAGTAACCCGATGTTTACCCTGGTTACCAGCGTTAAAGGAAAAAAAAAATAAACACTACATACTTACCTTCCGCTGTCTGTCCCTCGGCGCTCTGCTTCTCTGCCCTGTGTAAGCGGTGTGTCACCGCTGTGCTTTCCGGCCGCTGTGCTTACACAGGGCAGAGAAGCAGAGCGCCGAGGGACAGACACCGGAATGTATGTATGTAGTGTTTTTTTTTTATTTTTACGCTGGTAACCAGGGTAAACATCGGGTTACTAAGCGCGGCCCTGCGCTTAGTAACCCGATGTTTACCCTGGTTACCGGCATAGTTGGTCGCTGGAGAGCTCTCTGTGTGACAGCTCTCCAGCGACCAAACAGCGACGCTGCAGCGATCGCTTAGTGTGACGGTACCTTTAGTCTATTTCAGTAGGCTCCACAATCATGGGGAAGACTGCTGACTTGACAAATGTCTAGAAGGCAGTCATTGACGCACTCCACAAGGAGGGTAAGCCACAAAAGGTCATTGCTAAAGAAGCTGGCTACTCACAGAGCGCTGTATCCAAGCATATTAGTGGAAAGTTGAGTGGAAGGAAAAGGTGTGATAGAAAAAGGTGCACAAGCAACAGGGATAACCGCAGCCTTGAAAGGATTGATAAGAAAAGGCCATTCAAAAATTTGGGGGAGATTCACAAGGAGTGGACTGCTGCTGGAGTCATTGCTTCAAGAGCCACCACACGCAGAGGTATCCAGGACATGGGCTACAAGTGTCACACTCCTTGTGTCAAACCACTCATGACCAATAGATAATGCCTGAAGCGTCTTACCTGAGCCAAGGAGAAAAATAACTGGACTGTTGCTCCGTGGTCCAAGGTGCTGTTTTCAAATGATGAAAGTAAATTTTGCATTTCATTTGGAAATCAAGGTCCCAGAGTCTGGAGGAAGAGAGGAGAGGCACACAATCCAAGCTGCTTGACGTCTAGTGTGAAATTTCCATAATCAGTGATGGTTTGGGGAGCCATATCATTTGCTCGTGTAGGTACACTGTGTTTTATGCTTCCCTCCGCCGAGAAGCTTTTTGCAGATGGAAATTTAGTTCTCCAGCAGGACTTGGCACCTGTCCACACTGCCAAAAGTGCCAATACCTAGTTTAAAAACAACAGTATCAATATGCTTGATTGTCAGCAAACTCGCCTGACCTTAACCCCATAGAGAGTCTATGGGGTATTGTCAAGTGGAAGATGTGAGACACCAGACCCAACAATGCAGACGAGCTGAAGGCTGCTATCAAAGCAACCTGGGCTTCCATAACACCTCAGCAGTGCTACAGGCTGACTGCCTCCATGACACGCTGCATTTATGCAGTAATTGATGCAAAAGAAGCTCAGACCAATTATTGAGTGCATTTACTGAACATACATTTCAGTAGGCCAACATTTCAGATTTTAAAATCATTTTTCAAGCTAGTGTTATAAAGTATTCTAATTTACTGAGAAAATGATTTTTGGGTTTTCATTGGCTGTAAGCCATAATCATCAACATAAATAGAAATAAAAACTTGAAATATATCACTCTGTTTGTAATGACTCTATACAATATATGAGTTTCACGTTTTGTATTGAAGAACTGAAATAAATGAACTTTTTGATGATATTCTAATTTAGTGAGAAGCACTTATATATTGTTCTACATAAGAGTAATTGCACGATCGCGTCTCGTCCACAGTTCCATCCTCTGGACCCAGCAATGTCTCCGCTCTGGCCACAACCTCAAGCAGCATCTTGGTTCGTTGGAGCGAAATCCCAGACCCGGATCGGAATGGACTCATCCTGGGTTACAAGGTGACTAGCCTTTCATAATCTTTTTGCAAAAAATTTGGTCTTAAATTTGCAATCTGTTTAGCTTTGGGTTCAGGAAAGTCTTGTCGCTTTTTATGACTTTTGCTTTCCATAGATTCTCTACAAGGAGAAAGATTCGGACAACCCTCCCCGGTTTTGGCTGGTGGAAGGTAATGCCTCTCGAAGTGTTCAGCTTACCAACCTGGGAAAATACGTCCTCTACGAAATCCAGGTCTTAGCTTTCACCCGAATTGGCGATGGAGTACCGAGCGCACCAGCAATCCTAGAGAGGACCCTGGATGATGGTAAGATTGTGTTCTGCAGAACACCACCAACTCTCACTACATGTTTTAGACTGTGTGGCGGACTGTGGTATATACTATATACCCATAGTACACAGTTTCTGACAGATCTACACCCAGCCGTCAACTACTGCAGTTTGCACTCTGTATGAGGTGAGCGAGAGAAGCCAGATGAATCACGGCTTCATGTTTCTATCTGTTTTCAGTTCCAGGTCACCCAGTGGGAATTCTGTTTCCTGAGGTGAGAACAACCTCTGTCCGCCTCATTTGGCAGACCCCCGCTGCTCCCAACGGTATCATTCTAGGTAAGAACTTTATTTTTTTCACACTAAGATTGAGATCTACAAAAATGTTACTTCTTTTTATTTTAATGGTAGAAAAAATTTGAATAATTAAGAACTATTCAAGGAGATACTTCCTGGCATCGCTCCATCCTGGGTTATCCTTGACCACTTTTTTCATTACTAAGGAGAAGCAAAAATGTTGCAAATGAATGTGTGCCATAAACGACCAATTTGTTTTACAGTGATAAACTGGTGCAAATTAAATACCTTTTCCCCATAGACTTTGATGCAAACGATATCACATTTTTTTTTACCATACAGCTTATCAGATCACTCACAGATTAAACACAACCAACGCAAACACCGCCACCGTGGAAGTGCTGAATCCGAGTGTCCGGCAGTATACCGCCACGGGGCTCAGACCAGAATCTGTCTACTTGTTTCGAATCACAGCCCAGACCCGTAAGGGATGGGGTGAGGCTGCGGAAGCGCTAGTAGTGACCACCGAAAAGAGAGGTAAGCAAACACCTGACACGGAGTCCAAGAATTAAAGCACTAAGGGCCCGATTCATACTTCTACTTTTTTGGGTGATTTTCACCATCTTCGTTTTTTTTTTCAAAATCTATTTTAGATGTGCGTGCCTTTTTTTTGTTATGTTTTGCCTATATATATATAGTATTGGGTGAATGGTTTGAAGTTTGTAGATATTTTCATCTGATTTATCAATTGCGATTTTTTAAAAGCATTGTATATTTTTGACACCTGTAATGTTGGCGTAAAATTTTGCATGATAACAGAACTTACTAAAAATGTATGATCCGTGTGATCCGTTTATGAAGAATTTGGAGCAAAAAATGTCAATGGATATCACATGACAGAAAAAAGAAAGTCAATAATCAGGTACAAAATATAAATCATATTGCTCTAGAGGAGAGGGTCAGTCTTGCAAATCCTAATCAAGACCCTCTCCTCTATTTAATCTTGATAGGAGGTCTTTCAAGCGATTGTCTTTCTTCAATGAGTATCATTTCTTACCTATATCCTGGATAAGTAATAAATTCTAGATCAGTGGAGGTCTGACCCGTCGGACCATCTGCAATCACTAAAACAGAGGTCTCCGGTTCCCTTTTTACCTAAGCCGCAGTGCCTTGGCTAGGAGCGGTATGGATGTAGCACCACGGTCAGGTGTACACATTGCGGTCCTAATTAAACCAACTGTTTAATTTTTATTTCATAAATCAATAGTACATTTGAAAATAAACAACTTTGTAATATGTCTTATCAGACTTTCTCCTCCTGGACTGATCATTCTTTTAAGATTCTATGTAGGGGGAGGAGCTAGCGGCCGACACAGACATTCTGCTGCAAGTTCTCCAGAAATGACAGTTACAGTCTCCATAGAACTTTATAATCACCAACCGTCATCTCCTATCTCTGTAATGGGAAAGTCTGTATTCACTGGAGACACATTTTACCCATAAATTGAGAATTTTCAGACTGAAATTTAGTCCAGGAGGAGAAAAAGCAGATTTCTCTAATAAGATATATTATAAAGTTTTTTTTATTTTCAAATGTTCTATTGATTTATGGAAATAAAAATTAAAATGATGGTTACTCTTTAAAGTTTGTTGAAAACAGCCATATTCTCATTTGGCAATTAATTAATTGGACCTCCACTGTTGTAGCATTTATTACCCATCCAGTATTTCTAACAGGTATTATTTTTTATCCTTTTATATGGGTTTCTGCATGGATGGCAGCGCAGACGCTTATTCTCTTCCCTTTTGCAGAACGTCCTCAGCCCCCCAGTAAGCCCATAGTCCTACAGGAAGACGTAAAGTCCAGAAATGTGCTGCTCTCATGGGAACCAGGAAGCGACGGCCTTTCTCCTGTGCGTTACTATACCATCCAGACGCGAGAACTACCCAAAGGACGATGGGTGGTGCAGTCTTCCTCCGTCAGTCACAATGCCACCTCCGCCGTTATAGACAGGTAGAAAGTCTATTGTAACCTGTTTCCAACATACACTTTGGTGACAGCCATTGTGTGAACGAGGCCATTAAAAGGACTCTGTCACCTGAATTTGGAGGGAACAATTTTCAGCCATAGGGGCGGGGTTTTCGGGTGTTTGATTCACCCTTTCCTTACCCGCTGGCTGCATGCTGGCTGCAATATTGGATTGAAGTTCATTCTTTGTCCTCTGTAGTACATGCCTGCACAAGGCAATCTTGCCTTGCGCAGGCGTGTACTATGGAGGACAGAGAATAAACTTCAATCCAATATTGCAGCCAGCGGGTAAGGAAAGGGTGAATCAAACACCCGAAAACCCCGTCTCTATGGCTGAAAATTGTTCCCTCCAAATTCAGGTGACAGAGTCCCTTTAAGAGAGTTAAGGTCCGGAAAGGTTCTGGTCCCTTTTTAGCTTAGAATAAGAGTGTGGTGGCCTGTCTTTGCATTTATTTTAGAATTTTAGTAATGCCAAGAAAAAAGACTGACTCTATACCCGACACAATGTCTGCCACCAAATTATAATTATTTCAGACACACGTAATGATGTCACCATCTTCTTTGTGGTAATATTTTAGGTTAAAACCATTCACAACATACAAATTCCGAGTCAAAGCAACAAATGACATTGGGGACAGTGAATACAGTGCAGAATCGGAGTCCCTAACAACACTGCAAGCTGGTAAGTCTTACTGCATCCCTACTATTCAGATGATGCAATCTAAAGTCCCTGATACACAATAGACTAACGTCAACTGAACCCACCGATATTGATGGGTTCCAACAGAAGTCTAATGTGTATGGGGTACCCCTGACAGATGATGTCATGGAAGATAAGGATCCAGCAAATCCGATTTTGGATTGTCGATTCTTTGTTCTCTGGGTGATAAGCCACCGCTAGAGATGCCTGGCAACATCTCTCTCATGGAAAACATAGGAGATATAGCCTCCAAGATACCGCTATCTAAATTGTATGGGGGGGCTTAAGGCTAGAAGGCTGCTATTCAGCAGGCGGAAGTCAGAGCCTTGCTGTTAGTTGCCACCTTATCTTATTGGGTGTTAACATGTGCATTGCAGAACCACCAAAATGGATGGAGGTGTTTAAACAGGTAATAAAGAATGTAATAAAATTACCCCCATCACATAGTTCAAATGACAGCCAGCCTAGTCTCTTATCAGGACGACCTGCAGTCTGAAGAAAAACTGCTCTTGAGACTTAAGTCTCAACTGACAGAGAAGCTTTATGGTAAGCAAAATACACATATATCCATGACATCAAAAGAAATAAATCTTCTCCTCGACTGACTCAGCACAAAGGATTTTTTTTCCAGCCTCAGTCCTCCTATGCTGCAGTCAGCCAAGGAGAATATTTATTTCCTGTCACAGGCCTTCTCCCCAACTCACAGAGGTGGGTTAAGTTTGCTTACAATACAGCTCCTCTGTCAGTTGAGACTTAGATGTCGGCAGCTGAGTTTCTTTAGAATGCCTCAGAATGAAACGTGACTAGGATGGACTGCTGTTCGAATTATGTGACAGGGGCCATTTTATTACAATATATAACTATATTACCCTTTTTCTGATTAATGGTAATAATTCCAGGTGTGCACCATTTTTAGCAATTTATTTTTCTAATATTCCAGCACCAGATGATGCACCAGCGATTTTATCCGTCACCCCTCAGACAACCACTTCGGTATTAATTCACTGGCAGGTATGTAAAACCTTAGATATATTTTTTGCATGGTTTGTCTTACTTCTAGCTGCTGTTCAGGAAATGGATTCGTTATTCCAGTTTACCAGCCAATTCACGGCACAAAGGGGCTGACTATAGTGTTCTTCAGTGGGATGACTGTCAGGAATTATTAGTATGTTCATCGGTATCACGTAGTATTAGACATTGGTATGTTCACACGCAGCTTTGGAGCAGGTCCACAGCAAAAAATAACCTGAAAAAAAGCTGAGAAATGAATAGAAAAAAACTTTGGAGCAGTTTCTATGTAAAAAGGACTTCATAAGTTTAGACTTCTAAGCGTTTTTTAACAGCATTTAGTTTCCAAAAAGGCCAAGCGGTTAAAAAGTGAGCCGTCCATTCTTCAGGTGTTTTCTACTAGTCAATGGGAAGGCGGAAAAAAAATGGCAGACATCTTTTGGAGTGTTTTAGGAGCGTTTCAGCCCAAAAAAAATACATTTTATTCATTGCATAATGAACTATAAAAAACTTTAAAAACACCAACAAAAAAAAAACTTCTAAAAAAAAATGTAAAAGAGAAAAAAAAAAGTGCTGGAGTTTCCTCAAGCGGTTTCCCCTTGAAAACTTGGTCTGTTTCGCTGATCTGAAAAAAAAGACCTTAAGTGAACAGACCCTTGCATGCAAGTGTGAATGACTCTCTTTATATCTTTAGGCTCCAGCAGAAGACAAAATCAATGGCATCCTTCTAGGCTACCGAATCCGCTACCGTGAACTTGTATATGATGAGATGAGGAGTTTCACTCTGCGAAACATCAACGACCCCAATGCCAAATGGGCAGAGTTAACATGTAAGTAATGATGAACATATTCTGCGCCTTCTCCCAAACAAGATCAGTCTTCCTTTATGACATCTTTCTTAATATTAACATGTTTCATGTGGCATGTATGTACATAACCCCAAGGGCACAGCTGTGATCAGTGGCTCCCACTTAGGCTATGTTCACATTTGCGTTCCGCCGGGCTGCGTCGGGCGCAGCCGCGGCGACGCATGCGCCCCTATATTTAACATGGGGGCGCATGGACATGCGTTTGCATGCGTTTTGCGATGCATGCGTTTTTTTTGCCGCAAGCGTTAGGGCGCAGAGGACGCAGCAAGATGCATTTTTTTTGCGTCCAAAATTAGGCAAAAAAGGACGCATGCGTCGCAAAACTATGCGTTTTAGCGTGCGTTTTTGTGTGTTTTTGTTTGTGTTGTGCGTTGCGTCGCCGACGCAACATCGCACAACGCAAATGTGAACGTAGCCTTAGTTGCACTGTCTAATGGGAATCTGTGGTGATCTACAATCCGTCTTCAGTCTCATGAGAGGCTCAGGCTGCTTCTGTGTTTTCCCCCATGCTTTACACTGCAGCTCAGATTATTCAGATTAGCAGCTATTTTTGGAAGATATTGGTTGTGCAATAAAAAAAGATATATTTCATTCACATGGATATTAATAAAACTCCTACAAAATAAAATCACCAACTACAGTGAGTAAACAGCATCACATTTCATCTACTGTGAGCCAGAGAGATGATTTGTCACTTGCCATTCTCACCTCCTAAGTGGCACATTAATCTGCATGGTACTTCAGCTAATTAACCGCTCGTTGTAGCTTTTCTCTTCTGTTCTTTATCCATTCTAGTAAATGTGTGCATTAGTTTAGAATTAATGAGTGCAGAGGTGTAACTTCAAATATCTGAACCCTGATACAAAATCTAACAAGGCCCCAAACTTGTATTTTATATTCACTAGCAGAGGAATCATTGCACAGGAATAGTTAATACAGTTATGTCACATAAATAATCATAGAATATTAAAATAATAAGGTCACAGTACAGAGATGACACAGTACAGAGATAATACACACAGTAATGTAAAAAAGAATATGTGAGCGGGCACCACTGAAATAACGTCTATGATAGATGCCAGGTGCTACGTATGCGCCAATAAATACTTGTACAAAAAAAGAGAGAAAAGAAGCGCAATAAATGTGCACACTCAGCTGTTATTTAGAAAATGTGAACAATGCTTTATTGAGGCGGAAAAACACAGTGCCTATACATATAAAAACATTTAAAACAGCATGTAAAAACATACCAAAACATATCACTACCGTACCCTCTGGATAAAGGAGTACGGTCAAAAAGCAGACCCCATAGGGAGAAATAATCCCTCAAGACTAGATGGTGAGTATATAGAAAAGATTTTTTAATAAATGGTGCACACAAAATGCTGCAGGGCATGAAAATCAAGGCTTCCCAATGGTAAAAGATATAATGAAATAAAGCGCTGTCACAGCTGGTGTCGGATTCACTAGATGGAAGCTAAGTTGACTCAGTGAGTAAAGCAAGAGCTATACATTGTGCACACGATATGCTGTAGGCATTGTGGCGGGGCAATTCCCAGCAGTGTCACAGCTTTGTATAGCTCTTGCTTTACTCACTGAGTCAACTTAGCTTCCATCTAGTGAATCCGACACCAGCTGTGACAGCGCTTTATTTCATTATATCTTTTACCATTGGGAAGCCTTGATTTTCATGCCCTGCAGCATTTTGTGTGCACCATTTATTAAAAAATCTTTTCTATATACTCACCATCTAGTCTTGAGGGATTATTTCTCCCTATGGGGTCTGCTTTTTGACCGTACTCCTTTATCCAGAGGGTACGGTAGTGATATGTTTTGGTATGTTTTTACATGCTGTTTTAAATGTTTTTATATGTATAGGCACTGTGTTTTGCCGCCTCAATAAAGCATTGTTCACATTTTCTAAATAACAGCTGAGTGTGCACATTTATTGCGCTTCTTTTCTCTCTTTTTTTGTACACACAGTAATGTCACATAAACAATCATATAATCAGAATAAAGTAATATCACAGTACAGGGATAATACACACAGAGATGTCACAGTACAGGGATAATACACACAGAGATGTCACAGTACAGGAATAATGCACACAGTGATGTCACAATATATGAATAATGCATACAGCAATGACACAGTATAGGGATAATGTACATCGTGATGTCACAGTACAGGAATAATGCACACAGTGATGCCACAGTACAGGGATAATGCACACAGAGATGTCACAGTACAGGGATAATGCACACAGAGATGTCACAGTACAGGGATAATACACACAGTGATGTCACAATATATGAATAATGCATACAGCAATGACACAGTATAGGTATAATGTACATAGTGATGTCACAGTACAGAAATAATGCACACAGTGATGTCACAATATATGGATAATGCACACAGCAATGACAGTACAGGGATAATGAACACTGTTTTGTCAAAGTACAGATATGATACACAGTGATGTCATATCATATGGATAATACACAGTGATGTAATGGTATAGGGATAATACACACAGAGATGTCACAGTACAGGGATAATACATATAGAGAAGTTACAGGACAGAGATAATGCACACTGTAATGTAACAAGTCAGGGATATTATACACAGTGATGTCCCAATACAGGAGTAATAAACACTGCAATGACACAGTACAGAAATAATACACACAGAGAAGCCAAAGGACAGAGATAATGCACACAGTGATGTCACAGTACAGAGATAATGTACACGGCAATGTCTCAGTACAGAGATAATTAACATTAATGTAACAGGACAGTGCACACAGTATAGTGGTAGATTTTTAGTGCAGGTTAGCAAAAACAAACTACAGCTACCATCTGTCCATGGCCGCAGCACAGCACTGTGTTCTGTATGAGGACGATTATTGGAGCCATATATTTGAGATTAGTTATGCGACCTCTAAATGTCCATTTCAAGCGTGTTACTATGACATCACATGGTGTCCTGCTGTCAGTGATAATGTCCAGAAGAATAAATACCCGTCCTGGCAGAGTCCCCTGACGCTGCGGTGTCTTGTCCCAGCACATCCGCCTCTGCTGAATTCATTCCAGGCGATAGGAGGTACCCGTCATGTAGTGGATGCATCATCTGGAGAGCCTGCGACTATCTGACCTCAGCGAGGAAACGTGTGCAGCGAATATACCAGAGGACGTCTCTGAATAATGGAGATCAGATATCTGCCGGAAAGACAAAGAAATAAAAGAGCAGTCGCATTATTATAAGCATTGTCATTCAAGGGCGGCTGGACGAGATTGTGTCGGTGACACCAGTTTAACGTTACCCTACCTGAATTTTGTGGGAATCGAATATATATATGAATTCATTATGCACTATTGGGAGTCGTTGGGAGGCAGAATATCAGATACTCTGGATTATTAGGTGACAACCTTACTGGGTGCCATTGCAGGACCTCCAGAAATGTTGTCCGTTTCCACCTCCCAAAAGTGAGGGACCTGGCAAAAAGGATTAGGAGAAATCTGAAATTGCCATTAATAGCCCAAAATTCAGACCTGACTATCAAAAAAAAAAAAAAAGTTCATTGCATGCAAGGTGAAACCTCCGGGTCGGTCGTGCACACAGCCGTCCCTATACTGTCTGTACGGAATTGTATGTTGTGTCCATGTGTCGGCATGTTGTGTTCATTGTATACTAACAGCTCTCCTGCCCCTGCTCTTTACCCCCCATCTTGCCCCAATTCCTCCATCTTCTTCCCAATCTGCCCAGCTGCCTACATGGTCCGGAACCTGAGTGAACCGTCTCTCACCCAGTACGAGTTGGACAGTAAGTGTGGTCCTGACTTATATAATGATGCCTTAATAATGATGTGGCATCAGACATGAGACAGAACTGAACATTCCTCAACGAGTAGGAATCCGGCATCGTCTCCTCTTCTGTCTTATTACCTACTCGGGGTATATTCGCATATGGCCGATTGGTTGCAGACATTTCTACAACCCTCCTGTTTATCCCACTGGTTCTTGCAAAAATTCACGTGCTGCCCAAAAAAACAATCCTATCCAAATGAATGGAAGTGATTCAACAAATCGCTCCCGTGTGAATATACCCCAACTAGATAGGTGACAACCAATATGGTTACTACTCACATTAGCCAAAATTTGCCTAGCTAAGGGGTGATATTAGAATAATGGGTACATCACTGTATACAGTTGAAACCAGAAGTTTACATACACTATATAAAAAGACACATATGTAAGTTTTTCTCAATATCTTGCATGAAATGAGAATAAACCTTCCCCGTTTTAGGTCAATTAGGATTACAGTAATTATTAATATTTGCCAAATGCCAGAATAATGAGACAGAGAATGATTTAAGGCATTTTTATTAATTCTGCAAAGTTAAAAGTTTCCATCCATTTCATTAGTATTTGGTACCATTGCCCTTAAACTGAATGACTTTGGTCAAACGTTTGAGATATCCTTCCACAAGCTTCTCACAATAGTTGGTCGGAATTTGGGCCGATCCTCCTGACAAAACTGGTGTAACTGATCCAGGTTTGTAGGTCACCTTGCTCGCACCTGCCTTTTCCGCTTTGCCCATAAATTTTCAATAGAATTGGGGTCAGGGCTTTGTGATGGCCACTCCAAAACATTGACTTGTTATCCTTAAGCCACTTTGTTACCATTTTGGCAGTATGCTTCGGGTCAGTGTCCATTTGGAAGACCTATTTACACCCAAGATTTAACTTCCTGGCTGATGTCTTGAGATGTTGCTTCAGTATTGCCACATGATCTTCTTTTCTCATGATGCCATCTATTTTGTGAAGTGCACCAATCCCTCCTGCAGCAAAACAACCCACAACATGAAGCTGCCACCCCCGTGTTTCACAGTTGGGATGGTGTTCTTAGGCTTCCAAGCTTCTCCCTTTTTCCTCCAAACGTAACGATGGTCATTATACCCAAAAAGTTCCATTTTAGTTTCATAAAAAAATTAAGGTCTATGTTCCTGTGTGCATTTGCTTTTGGCTTTTTTGTGTTTCTCTTTTGGAGTAATGGCTTCTTCCTGGCAGAGTGGCCTTTCAGCCCATGCTGATACAGTACTCGTATCACTGTGGATATTGACGCAATCTTACCAGCTTCCACCATCATCTTCACAAGATCTTTTGTCTTGGTCCTTGGGTTGATATGCACATGTTGGACCAAAGCGCATTCATCTCTGGGACACAGAACCTGTCTCCTTCCTGAGCAGTATGATGGCTGGATGGATGATCTTGTTTGTACTTGTGTATAATTGTTTGTACAGATGAACGAGGCACCTTCAGGTATCTTGAAATTGTACCCAAGGATGAGCCAGACACGTTCAAGTCCACAATTCTCCTCCTGATAACTTGGGTGATTATTTTGAGACTTTCCCATGATGCTACACAAAGAAGCAGTGTGTTTCAGGTGTGCATTAAAATACATCCACAGGTGTGTCTCTAGTTAACTCAGATGTTGCCAAAAAACATATCAGAAGCTTCCAAACACATGACATCATCATATGGGCAGCCAGAATTGTTTAAAGGCATAGTAATCTCAGTGTATGGAAACTTCTGACTTTGCAGTAAGTAATAAAAATGCCTTAAACATTCTCTCTCTCATTATTCTGGCATTTGGCAAATATTAATAATTATGGTAATCCTAATTGACGTAAAACGGGAAAGGTTTATTCTGATTTCATGTCAGATATTGAGAAAAACATGCATATGTGTCTCATATAGTGTATGTAAACTTCTGGTTTCAACTGCATGTCTGACGATTTTCCAATTAGTAGTATAGGAAAAGCTGTGTGATGACCGCTGAGATTGGTAATTACAGCCATATTATCCTTTGCACACAGAGTTTTTGGAGTAGATTTAGCCTATGTTCCCACGATGAGCGTTTGGGGAGTTTTTTGGGAAATATGCAAGTAATCTATTTTATATAATGGGTGCAAAAATAGCGCAGAAAATCCGCAAAGTCAAAAACTCACAAGAAGCTCATTGTGGAAATATAGCCTTATTGAGTGGAAATGGCTATGTGCACACAGAGGTTTGAGTAGTTTTTGGAGCAGAAATTGAGTGGAACTCTCCATATCCTCCTCAAAAACTTGGAGGTTCTGCTCAATTTCCACTCCATAAAACGTCTCCATGTGCATATATCTTTTGTTATGACCCTTATTTCCCAGATAGACAGGGTAGCAGAATATGGGGAGTATATGAGGTAACATAGCGTTAATAGTCGCTGGGGAGTTTTCACATCAATTTATTCTTCTTGGATAAATAACTGTGTATATTAGTATTTTGCATAGCGGTCATTGGATGAAATCATTATTTGGCTAAAGGGGCTGTCACTACCATGGATTCCTGTCACTGACCATTAATCACCTGCGGATAGGTGACAACTTACTGGTCGGTGGGGATCCGACCACTGGGCAGATCAGTGAACTTTTATCCCTAGCCATTGTACCATTCATTCTGTTGGGGCTGCCAAGCGCAGCCTCATAGAGAATGAATGGAGCAGCGGTCGGGCATCTGACCTGCTGCTCCATTCTAATGGGTATAAAAATTCCTCATTTTGATGATCAGTGCGGATCCCAGCGATCAGACCTCCCCCAATCAGCAAGTTATCTCCTATCCTGACGATAGGTGATAACTTCTTTTCCCCAGACAACCCCTTTAAGGTAGACAAAATGTAGTTTTAAAGAGAACACGTCAGCAGGTTGTTTTTGCTATGTAATCTGAGAGCAGCATAATGTAGGGACTGGGACCCTGATTCCAGCAAAACTGTTTCAATAAAATTAGTGTTTTATCAGCAGGAGATTATCAGTACAGGACTAGATGTCTCGTGCCTCCTAGTTCAACACCGCCCCGACCACTGATTGGCTGCTTTCTGTCACTATACAGAGAAAGCTGCCAACCAGTGGTGTGGGCGGGGTTATACAAACTCTTTTGAGCTCTGCTAGATCTACAGCAAAGAAAATGGTGATTCTATCACAACTGCTGCACTGTTGTGAATTCTGTGGCTGAGTTCACTTCTGTGGTCACAAGTGGTATTGCAGTCTCTGGGCTTCCTCCCTCAGGTGTTTTGGTGAGCTCGTTGGCTGCCTTGCTATTTAGCTCCACCTGAGTCTGTCTTCCTTGCTCCTTGTCGATGTTCCAGTGTTGGATCTGAGCTACTGCGTCTTTCCTTGGGCCTGCTGCTCTGCTGGATAAGTGCTTCTAGTTTGTTTTCTGTTTTTTTCTGTCCAGCTTGCTATTGTCTTTTGCTGGAAGCTCTGAGAAGCAGAGGGGTGCACCGCCGTGCTGTTGGTTCGGCACGGTGGGTCTTTTTGCCCCTTTGCGTGGTTTTCGTTTTAGGGTTTTTTGTGGACTGCATGGTTCTCTTTGCTATCCTCGCTCTGTCTAGAATATCGGGCCTCACTTTGCTGAATCTATTTCATTCCTACGTTTGTCTTTTCATCTTGCTAACAGTCATTATATGTGGGGGGCTGCCTATTCCTTTGGGGTATTTCTCTGAGGTAAGTCAGGCTTGTATTTCTATCTTCAGGCTAGTCAGCTCCTCAGGCAGTGCCGAGTTGCATGGGTAGTTGTTAGGCGCAATCCACTGCTGCTTATAGTTGTGTGAGGATAGATCAGGTACTGCAGTCTACAGAGATTCCACGTCTCAGAGCTCGTCCTATTGTTTTTGGTTATTGCCAGATCTCTGTATGTGCGCTGATTACTGCACGCTGTGTTGCCTGATTGCCAGCCAAAACAGTACAAGGAGCCCTTCAATGATTTCCAATAGAGGGAAAAAAGAAATCCTGACATCATTTTTTTTTCTTAGCTCTGTCTTCAGTCTTTTTTTTCCCCTAGACATTAGAGTGCTTCAGGACACAGCTGTGGACATGGATATTCAGGCTCTGTGCTCCTCAATGGATAATCTCGTTGTAAATGTACAAAAGATTCAAGATACTATTGATCAGAAATCGATGCTAGAACCAAGAATTCCGATTCCTGATTTGTTTTTTGGTGACAGAACTAAGTTCCTGAGCTTCAGAAATAATTGTAAGCTATTTTTGGCCTTGAAACCTCATTCTTCTGGTAATCCTATTCAACAGGTTTTGATTATTATTTCTTTTTTGCGCGGCGACCCACAGGACTGGGCGTTTTCTCTTGCACCAGGAGATTCTGCATTGAGTAATGTTGATGCATTTTTCCAGGCGCTGGGATTGCTTTACGATGAGCCTAATTCAGTGGATCGGGCTGAGCAAAATCTGCTGGCTTTATGCCAGGGTCAGGATGATGTAGAAGTATATTGTCAGAAATTTAGGAAATGGTCAGTACTCACTCTGTGGAATGAATCTGCACTAGCGGCTTTGTTCAGAAAGGGTCTCTCTGAAGCTCTTAAGGATGTAATGGTGGGATTTCCTATGCCTGCTGGTTTGAATGAGTCTATGTCCTTGGCCATTCAGATCGGTCGTCGCTTGCGCGAGCGTAAATCTGTGCACCATCTGGCGGTACTGCCTGAGAGTAAACCTGAGCCTATGCAGTGCGACAGGACTATGACTAAAGTAGAACGGCAAGAACACAGACGTCTGAACAGACTGTGTTTCTATTGTGGTGATTCTACTCATGCTATTTCTAATTGTCCTAAACGCACTAGGCGGTTCGATAGCTCTGCCGTTATTGGTACTGTACAGTCCAAATTCCTTTTGTCCATTACCTTAATGTGCTCTTTGTCATCGTATTCTGTCATGGCGTTTGTGGATTCAGGCGCTGCCCTGAATCTGATGGATTTGGATTATGCTAAACGTTGTGGATTTTTCTTGGAGCCTTTGCGGTGTCCTATTCCGTTGAGAGGAATTGATGCTACACCTTTGGCCAAGAATAAGCCTCAGTACTGGGCCCAGCTGACCATGTGCATGGCTCCTGCACATCAGGAAGTTATTCGCTTTCTGGTACTGCATAATTTGCATGATGTGGTCGTGTTGGGGTTGCCATGGCTACAAACCCATAATCCAGTATTGGATTGGAACTCTATGTCGGTAACCAGCTGGGGTTGTCAGGGAGTACATGGTGATGTTCCATTTTTGTCTATTTCGTCATCCATTCCTTCTGACATCCCAGAGTTCTTGTCGGACTTTCAGGATGTATTTGAAGAGTCCAAGTCTGATGCCCTACCTCCGCATAGGAATTGTGATTGTGCTATCGATTTGATTCCTGGTAGTAAATTCCCTAAGGGTCGTTTATTTAATTTGTCCGTACCTGAACACACCGCTATGCGCAGTTATGTGAAGGAGTCCCTGGAGAAGGGACATATTCGCCCATCGTCGTCACCATTGGGAGCAGGGTTCTTTTTTGTAGCCAAGAAGGATGGTTCGCTAAGACCGTGTATTGATTACCGCCTTCTTAATAAGATCACTGTTAAGTTTCAGTATCCCTTGCCATTGATTTCTGACTTGTTTGCTCGTATTAAGGGGGCTAGTTGGTTTACTAAGATTGATCTTCGTGGTGCGTATAATCTGGTGAGAATCAGGCAGGGAGATGAATGGAAAACGGCATTTAATACGCCCGAGGGTCATTTTGAGTATCTGGTGATGCCGTTCGGACTTGCCAATGCTCCATCTGTTTTTCAGTCTTTTATGCATGACATTTTCCGTGAGTATCTGGATAAATTCTTGATTGTTTACTTGGATGACATTTTGATCTTCTCAGATGATTGGGAGTCTCATGTGAAGCAAGTCAGAATGGTTTTCCAGGTACTGCGTGCTAATTCCTTGTTCGTGAAGGGATCAAAGTGTCTCTTCGGTGTGCAGAAAGTTTCATTTTTGGGGTTCATCTTTTCCCCTTCTACTATCGAGATGGATCCGGTTAAGGTTCAGGCCATCCAGGATTGGACTCAGCCGACATCTCTAAAAAGTCTGCAGAAATTCCTGGGCTTTGCTAATTTTTATCGTCGCTTCATCTGTAATTTTTCTAGCATTGCCAGACCATTGACCGATTTGACCAAGAAGGGTGCTGATTTGGTTAATTGGTCTTCTGCTGCCGTGGAAGCTTTTCAGGAGTTGAAGCGTCGTTTTTGCTGTGCCCCTGTGTTGTGTCAACCTGATGTTTCTCTTCCGTTCCAGGTCGAGGTTGATGCTTCTGAGATTGGTGCAGGGGCGGTTTTGTCACAGAGAGGTTCTGGTTGCTCAGTGTTCAAACCATGTGCTTTCTTTTCCAGGAAATTTTCTGCTGCTGAGCGTAATTATGATGTGGGCAACCGAGAGTTGCTGGCCATGAAGTGGGCATTCGAGGAGTGGCGTCATTGGCTTGAGGGTGCTAAGCATCGCGTGGTGGTATTGACTGATCATAAGAACTTGACTTATCTCGAGTCTGCCAAGCGCTTGAATCCTAGACAGGCCCGTTGGTCGTTATTTTTTGCTCGTTTTGATTTTGTGATTTCATACCTTCCGGGCTCTAAAAATGTGAAGGCGGATGCTCTGTCTAGGAGTTTTGTGCCCGACTCTCCGGGGTTATCTGAGCCGGCGAGTATCCTCAAGGAAGGAGTCATTGTGTCTGCCATCTCCCCTGATTTGCGGAGAGTGTTGCAGAAATTTCAGGCTAATAAACCTGATCGTTGTCCGGCCGAGAAACTGTTCGTCCCTGATAGGTGGACTAGTAAAGTTATCTCTGAACTTCATTGTTCGGTGCTGGCCGGTCATCCAGGAATCTTTGGTACCAGGGAGTTGGTTGCTAGATCCTTCTGGTGGCCATCTCTGTCACGGGATGTGCGTGCTTTTGTGCAGTCCTGTGGAATTTGTGCTAGGGCTAAGCCCTGCTGTTCACGTGCCAGTGGGTTGCTTTTGCCCTTGCCGGTCCCGAAGAGGCCTTGGACACATATTTCGATGGATTTCATTTCTGACCTTCCCGTTTCTCAAAAAATGTCGGTCATTTGGGTGGTCTGTGATCGCTTTTCTAAAATGGTCCATCTGGTGCCCTTGGTTAAATTGCCTTCCTCCTCTGATTTGGTGCCTTTGTTCTTCCAGCATGTGGTTCGTTTACATGGCATTCCTGAGAATATTGTTTCTGACAGAGGTTCCCAGTTTGTCTCGAGGTTCTGGCGAGCCTTTTGTGGTAGGATGGGCATTGACCTATCTTTCTCCTCGGCCTTCCATCCTCAGACTAATGGCCAGACCGAACGAACCAATCAGACCTTGGAAACATATCTGAGATGTTTTGTTTCCGCTGACCAGGATGATTGGGTGTCATTTTTGCCGTTGGCTGAGTTCGCCCTTAATAATCGGGCCAGCTCGGCTACCTTGGTCTCTCCATTTTTCTGCAATTCTGGGTTCCATCCTCGTTTCTCTTCAGGACAGGTTGAGTCTTTGGACTGTCCTGGTGTGGATTCTGTGGTGGACAGGTTGCAGCAGATCTGGACTCAGGTAGTGGACAATTTGACCTTGTCCCAGGAGAAGGCTCAGCTTTTCGCTAATCGCAGACGCCGTGTGGGACCCCGACTTCGTGTTGGGGATTTGGTTTGGTTATCTTCTCGTCATATTCCTATGAAGGTTTCCTCTCCTAAATTTAAACCTCGTTTTATTGGTCCGTATAGGATTTCTGAGATTCTCAATCCGGTGTCTTTTCGTCTGACCCTCCCAGACTCCTTTTCCATACATAATGTATTCCATAGGTCGTTGTTGAGGAGATACGTGGCACCTATGGTTCCATCTGTGGAGCCTCCTGCCCCTGTTTTGGTGGAGGGGGAATTGGAGTATATTGTGGAGAAGATTTTGGATTCTCGTGTCTCTAGACGGAAACTCCAGTATCTGGTCAAATGGAAGGGTTATGCTCAGGAAGATAATTCCTGGGTTTTTGCCTCTGATGTCCATGCCCCAGATCTTGTTCGTGCCTTTCATGTGGCTCATCCTGGTCGGCCTGGGGGTTCTGGTGAGGGTTCGGTGACCCCTCCTCAAGGGGGGGGTACTGTTGTGAATTCTGTGGCTGAGTTCACTTCTGTGGTCACAAGTGGTATTGCAGTCTCTGGGCTTCCTCCCTCAGGTGTTTTGGTGAGCTCGTTGGCTGCCTTGCTATTTAGCTCCACCTGAGTCTGTCTTCCTTGCTCCTTGTCGATGTTCCAGTGTTGGATCTGAGCTACTGCGTCTTTCCTTGGGCCTGCTGCTCTGCTGGATAAGTGCTTCTAGTTTGTTTTCTGTTTTTTTCTGTCCAGCTTGCTATTGTCTTTTGCTGGAAGCTCTGAGAAGCAGAGGGGTGCACCGCCGTGCTGTTGGTTCGGCACGGTGGGTCTTTTTGCCCCTTTGCGTGGTTTTCGTTTTAGGGTTTTTTGTGGACTGCATGGTTCTCTTTGCTATCCTCGCTCTGTCTAGGGTGTCGGGCCTCACTTTGCTGAATCTATTTCATTCCTACGTTTGTCTTTTCGTCTTGCTAGCAGTCGTTGTGTGTGGGGGGCTGCCTATTCCTTTGGGGTGTTTCTCTGAGGTAAGTCAGGCTTGTATTTCTATCTTCAGGCTAGTCAGCTCCTCAGGCAGTGCCGAGTTGCATGGGTAGTTGTTAGGCGCAATCCACTGCTGCTTATAGTTGTGTGAGGATAGATCAGGTACTGCAGTCTACAGAGATTCCACGTCTCAGAGCTCGTCCTATTGTTTTTGGTTATTGCCAGATCTCTGTATGTGCGCTGATTACTGCACGCTGTGTTGCCTGATTGCCAGCCATAACACTGCACCCAGTAAACTATGTGATACATCGCTGGAATCAGGGTATCTGTTCGTACATCATGCAGTTCTCAGATTACATAGGAAAAACCTGCTGAAAGATTCCCTTTAAGTTTATGCAAAAACGTTAACATCACTGAGTCAAGGACAAGTAAAAAAAACCATAGTACCCCATACTGATACAGAAGTACGGTATATTGATGGTCACGCCATCTTGTCTTCTGCTTTAGATCTGAACAAGCACAAGCGTTATGAGATCAGAGTGAGTGTGTACAACGCCGCCGGCGAAGGACCAGCCAGTGTCCCCCAGGAAGTTTTTGTTGGAGAGGCAGGTAAGTGTCATCTATCATATTGTTATATCGGTCCCCAAGGTGTCTCCAAAATGGCCTTAAAGGGAACTTGTCACTTGCCATAAATGTGTATGGTTTTCCTTAGTGTAAATAAAACTGTTCTTCTGAATCCAGCAATGTTTTTATTTTGTTTCTGCTCCTGTTTTTTCCTGAGATATGGCTTCCTCTTCCCAGAATATAATTCCAGCCTTGTTAGCCAAGTAGGCATAGTTCCCAAGAAGACTCCCATAGGAAAGCACGCCCACTTGGCTAACAAGACTAGAACTTTTTACAGGAAAGAGGGGGCCATATCTCAAGAATGGAGAGATGTGGTTACAATACTGTAGCAGGATATCCCGATGCAATGGGCTCCTTCCCTGTCACTCAAGCTATTAGGCACCTAGGCTATCACTGTTTCCCAGATTACCCCTAATGGTGTAGATGCCAGGGTATCGCACCTTGCTATGTTCCTATATGCATGCTGATCTGTATAGGATAACACAAACCTGACAGACAGGTATCAAAGAAAACTACAATCATACAAATACACTCACAAAACAACAGAGTGGAAATCAAGGGAACAGTAGAAGGGACAAACCAAATAGGAAGAGGATTAGGATAAACACACAATACCAAATCCACAAAGATATATCCTGAAAACAACACCAACCGACTGCTACTAATTCCGACTACTCCTTCAACACTAAACTAGGAAGTTGAAAACAATTAACCGCAACTCCCTAGTGCAAGTGGTGAGCATACGTATATACCAGAGGGGAGTGGCCAACACAGAACAGCTGAGACAATTCATGACAGGAAGCTCCAAGAGATAGACAGAACTGATTAACCCTTGCAATAACAGAGCAAGGAAGATCTGAAATTGCTAAATGGTAGGTGAAACAAATCAAATAAGTGCAGGGGTTTGTGTAATCAGATGCCGCAATCTTCTGGACCCTCTCTGTCGCGGTAACCAAGTGACAGGCACATGAACAAAAGAAATACAAAGTTGGATTCAGGAAACAGCAGCATTTACATCAGATGAAAAATATAACATTTATGACAAGTGACAGGTCCTCTTTATGGCCGTCAGCGCTTTTCACTTTCCATAATTTCTTTTTCCACAGTGCCCACAGCTTCACCGCAGAACGTCGCCATACAAAGTGCCACCGCTGTGCAGCTTGATGTGATGTGGGACCCGCCTCCACTGGAGTCTCAAAATGGCGACATACAGGGATACAAGGTATGATGTGTTTTACTCCGAGTAACTATATGGTCCAGTATTGTGGGGAGTTTGTATGGTTTCAATTGGTTGAACCCCCCCCCCCCCCAGTCAAGATTTGTGGATATATGTGCTATTCGAATGCCATAATTCATGATTAATATCTAGGGTGAGGCATGGGATCTCCTTGTTAGGTGGTCAGTGTGGATCTTACATTATTATGGAGGCACTACAGCACGTAACATTCCGGCGTGGCTATGTATTGACTGCTGACTACTATGATAGCCCTTGGGACATGTGCCTCATTGGTACGTGAAGCCCAGTTCCTGACAGTCAGCAATGTTACAGCCACTCACCCCCGAATCCAGAATACTGGTTCTCTGCCCTCAGCTCTTTTCTCATTTACTAGATTTACACAAAACAGATCCCTAAAAAGTGATGATTGTGCCGTCTCTTCGTCTATTGATTTCCCATTCATAAAGTGCTGAAGTGTTCTCCGGAGAATTTCACGTTCCGGAAATAGTTGACTCTCACTTTTATGGTTTCTCTTCACTTTAAATTAAAGATAACGAGGATTAAATGGATAATGGCCACATTACAGAATATTAGTAGTCCAATAACGGTGTGTGTAATCAGTGTGTGCAGATGGATAAATATCAGCGTTCACTATGGCGCCCGCTGCGGGCATTCGTCACTTCATTAGGACGGACGCATTCATGCATGAATTTAATAAATAGTTTTGTAATTATTGCAAATCTTGCAGCATCGTAAGCACCGTCCTCATAAATGTGATCAGCCGTGGAATTCTTGCCACTGTGCCACTCTTCAGAAGTTCATGGCATAGGCACAGCTCCTGGCTCTGTCATGAGGGGCACCAGCACAGCTGGGCACCTAAAAACATCCAATCGCCCCCTTAATGGGACTTTGTTCTGCATCCCCCTACTCGGCGGGTCTGTGTTCTGCATCGTCGGGCCTGTGTTCTGCATCCCCCTACTCATCGGGCCTGTGTTCTGCATCTAATCTAAACATTGTCGGATCTGTGTTTTGTACGCTCGCCCCTTCAGGTCTGTGTTCTGCACCACAGCCTCATTGGATCTATGTTCTGCATCTGGGCCTTGTCGGGCCTGTGTTTTGTACCCTCACCTCGTCGGGTCTGTGTCCTGCACCCACACCTTGTTAGATCTGTGTTCTCCATTTAGAACTCGTCTCGTCTGTGTTCTAGATCTAGGTCTTGTCGGGTCACTATTCTACGCAGCAGTCTTGTTGGATCTATGTTCTGCATCTAGGCCTTGTCAGGTCTGTGTTTTGCAACCTCATTTTGTTGGGTCCGTGTCCTGCACCCCTGCCTCGTTGGATCTATGTTCTCCATCTAGGACTTGTCGGGTCAGTATTCTATACCCCAGTCTCATTGGATTGGTGTTCTGTATCTAGGCCTTGTAGGGTATGTTTTTTACCCCCATGCCTCATTGAGTCTGTGATGTGCATCCCCGCCTCGTTGAGTCTGTGTTCTGCACCCCCACATCGTTAGATCTGTGTTCTGCATCTAGGTCTCGCCGTGTAAGTATTCAGCACCCCTGCCTTGTTGGATCTGTGTTCTGCATCTAGGCCTTGTCGGGTGAGTCTGTGTTCTGCAGCCCTGCCTCATTGGATCTGTGTTTTGCACCGCTACCTTGTTGGGTCTGTGTTCTCCATCTAGGCGTCGGGTCTTGGGTCTGTGTTCTGCTGAAATGCAGGTGTCTGAATGCAACGCACAGAGGCACGAGGCGGAAACAGTCAGGGATGATTATAGCTCTATTTATATACAGTGATTTAAAGTAACTCTACACAATTAGTGTTACTAACCAGGCAGATCAACATTCAACAAAGATGACAATAAACTTGGAAAAGCAAAGGAAGTCTTTAACGTTATTGTTCTTTTCACAAAGGTGGTGCTCCCAATTGTGGGAGTCACCATGTAAGTTCTCTCTCTGCAGCTCTGGCCCTAGAGATGGTCACTTGATTTTCCTGCTAGGCTGAAAGTCTTTCTCTGACGTAGTCCATCAAAGCCTGTTGAACTTCCCACGCACCAAGCGTACCCCTCCCACCTGTGATCCTAATCCCGCCTGCTGCTATCTCCTCATGGATCTTCTCGGCTTGACAGTCGGTGGAAGTCTCTTAGAATCGGAGTGGAGTGGACTAGGCCTCGTCTTTTGACAAGAAAAGTCGGGTCTCTTGAGCTTTACTGGCATGGAGAACGGATCCTGGTCATGACTAGTGCAGATGAAACTCGGAGTCCTCCTGAGCGGGATCCCGATCTTGTTAAGTGATGGCTGACATCTTGGTAGCGTAGACTTCCCGCTGAGGCCTGTAATGCTGGCCTCAGCGACATCCCTGGAGCTTGTCTGCTCTACTTACTTCTCTGCCACCAAATCTGCCTGTGGTTTGGCGCAGGGCTTCTATATTAAGGAAGTCCATCCTGTGTGTCACCTGATCAGGTTCAGCAGGTGAAGTTTCTCCCCCTGCAAATTTTACAGCACAATTTGGTTCCACTTTATTTCATCTGACCAGCAGATGGCGATCTTTCCTCATTAATGGCACATCCTGCAAGGGCACTTCAGGGATATCATGGCTTCTTATTACACTACACCCCTGCCTCGTTGGGTCTGTGTTCTGCATCTAGATCTCATCGGGTCACAATTCTGCACCCCTGCCTTGTTGGATCTGTGTTCTGCATCTAGGCCTTGTCGGGTGGGTCTGTGTTCTGCACCCCTGCCTCGTTGGGTCTGTGTTCTGCACCCCCATCTCTTCGGGTCTTTGTTCTGCATCTAGGTATTGTCGGATCAATATTCTGCACCCCTGCCTTGTTGGATCTGTGTTCAGCATCTAGGCCTTGTCGGGTGGGTCTGTGTTCTGCTTCCCCGCATTGTTGGGTATGTGTTCTGCGCCGTCGCCCTGTTGGGTCTGAGTTCTGCACCCCTGCCTCTTGGGTCTGTGTTCTGCACCCCTGTCTCATCGGGTCTTTGTTCTGTGTCTAGGTATTATCGAGTCACTATAAGGCACCTCTGCCTTGTTGGATCTGTGTTCTGCATCTAATCCTTGTCGAGTGGGTCTGTGTTCTGCACTCCTGCCTTGTTAGGTCTGTGTTCTGCATCTAGGTCTTGTCGGGTCACTATTCTGCACCCCTGCCTTGTTGGATCTGTCTCCTGCATATAGGCCTTGTTTGGTAGGTCTGTGTTCTGCACCCCCACCTCATTGGATCCATGTTCTGCACCCCGCCTCATTAAGTATGTGTCCTGCACCGTCTCCTCATTGGGTCTGTGTTCTGCACCCCCGTCTCTTCGGGTCTTTGTTCTGCATCTAGGTATTGTCGGGTCAATATTCTGCACCCCTGCATTGTTGGGTATGTGTTCTGCACTGTCGCCCTGTTGGGTCTGAGATCTGCACCCCTGCCTCATTGGGTCTGTGTTCTGCACCCCCGTCTCATCGGGTCTTTGTTCTGCATCTAGGTATTATCGGATCACTATAAGGCACCCCTGTGTTCTGCATCTAATCCTTGTCGAGTGGGTCTGTGTCCTGCACTCCTGCCTCGTTGGGTCTGTGTTCTGCATCTAGGTCTCGTCGGGTCACTATACTGCACCCCTGCCTTGTCGGATCTTTGTTCTGCATCTAGGTATTGTCAGGTCACTGTTCTGAACTCCTGCTTTGTTGGATCTGTGTTCTGCATCTAAGCCTTGATGGGTGGGTCTGTGTTCTGCTCCCCTGCCTCATTGGGTATGTGTTCTGCACCGTCTCCTCGTTGGGTCTGTGTTCTGCACCCCCATCTCTTCAGGTCTTTGTTCTGCATCTAGGTATTGTCGGGTCAATATTCTGCACCCCTGCCTTGTTGGATCTGTGTTCTGCATCTAGGCCTTGTCGGGTGGGTCTGTGTTCTGCACCTCCGCCTTGTTGGGTCTGAGTTCTGCACCTCTGCTTTGTTGGGTCTGAGTTCTGCACCCCTGCCTCATTGGGTCTGTGTTCTGCACCACCGTCTCGTCGGGTCTTTGTTCTGCATCTATGTATTGTCGGGTCACTATAAGGCACCCATGCTTCGCTGGGTCTGTGTTCTGCATCTAGGTCTCGTCGGGTCACTATACTGCACCCCTGCCTCGTCGGATCTTTGTTCTGCATCTAGGTATCGTAAGGTCGCTATTCTGCACCCCTGCCTCGTTCAGTTTGTGTTCTGCACCGTCTCCTCGTTGGATCTGTGTTCTGCACCCCGTCTTTTCGGGTCTTTGATCTGCATCTAGGTATTGTTGGGTCACTATAAGGCACCCCTGCCTTGTTGGATCTGTGTTCTGCATCTAATCCTTGTCGAGTGGGTCTGTGTTCTGCACCCCTGCCTCGTTGGGTCTGTGTTCTGCACTCCCGCCTCATTGGGTCTGAATTCTGCACCCCTGCCTCGTTGGGTCTGTGTTCTGCACCCCCACCTCATTGGGTCTGTGTTCTGCACCCCGCCTCGTTGGGTATGTGTTCTGCACTGTCGCCTTATTGGGTCTGAGTTATGCACCCCTGCCTCGTTCTGTCTGTGTTCTGCACCCCCATCTCGTCGGGTCTTTGTTCTGCATCTACGTCTTGTCGGGTCACTATACTGCACCCCTGCCTTGTTGGATCTGTCTTCTGCATATAGGCCTTGTTGGGTAAGTATGTGTTCTGCACCCCCGCCTCATTGGATCCATGTTTTGCACCCTTGCATTGTTGCGTCTGTGTTCCGCACCTCGCATTGTTGGTTCCGTTGTTCTGCATCTAGGCTTTTTGGGCCTGTGCTCTGCCTGAATTTTTTATTTGGTTAATCAAAGCTCAGGAAAAGTTCAGCGTAATGCAAACACTGAGCAGTAGGGGGAGCTCTACCACAGGTCTTGAGACATCCATACTCCAGCACACTCTTGCACATTGTATTGCAACATGAGAAACTATGACTCCCAGCATTAATCTGGGTTGTAATGACAACACACAATATACAATCAGTGAGGGCATGCCAGCAACAGTGGATGTGAAGTGTGCAGACCCCTGATGTAGGGCTGTAATGAAGGACACATTGGTCGTCAATTTCTCAGACCTAAATGAAGCTGGATTAACCAAAATATAAAAAGTAATCACAGATAAAGTAGACTTTATTGCATTAACCCTAATTTATTGTACTTTTTGTACTTTACCCTTTTCCTTTCTGCACAGATTTTTTACTGGGAGGCGACCCGACTAAATGAGACTGAGAAAGTAAGAACCCTGTTCCTGCCGGAGAGTGGAGTGAAGATCAAGAACCTGACCGGCTATACCACCTACCTCATCAGTGTGGCGGCCTTTAATACGGCCGGAGATGGTCCCCGGAGTCAACCCATCCGCGGGCAGACACAGCAAGCAGGTGAGGAGCCGCAGCAGTGACGACAGAGCTGGGTATTTATACTGACATCAATATAGTAGGATCCTCTAGAAATGCCAGTCATACACAGCACGACAACATCAAGTGACGGAAATTGGTTTTCCATAACATTTTGCAATTTTTCTTGATTTTCTGTCCACTAGAGGTCGCTCTTCCTTCAGAAATGCATATTAGATCCAAGATAAATTATCCAGAAATTTACTGCAAAACTCCTAACTTTGAAGGAATGAAAGACAGACGGCAGCGCAGAGCTAAGGCACAGCCCGGAACAGTCCTTTATATGTGCCCACACAGAAATACTGCTGCTACTGTCACTCCATAGTGCTACCACACGGATGGATACCCTTTTTCTTGCCCCAACGCAGTATGTTACCCACACAATGCCTTCCGTACAGTTTGATGCCCCCACACACATTGATCGCACAGTGGTCTGGCAGATCCATGTGTAATATAAGAGTGCGAATTAAACAGCAGGACCCGGTACATCAGCTACGTCAGTAAACTGTGGCCGCCAGACGGGAGCCATGATGTCCTCCTCCTACTCTTCTTTCGAATGTCTGGCCTGCTGTGCACACTGTAACGATGACGTTGCACCAGGCCGGCTGACCGAACGAAGAGGTAGGAGGCGATTCTTAGGGCTCTTGCCCGACGAACAGACATTACTAACCTGGCTCTTGCAAATTGATTCACACCATCTCTAACAAATATGGATTAACTGGAAATTCCCTGCATGTAAAATGTATTTACTATGGACCCAATAGTCCAAAACCTCCAATAAACTGGCACAAAACTGCAAAATAATCTGATATGTTACCGATCCATTTTATTGTTACTGGATTTGTCTCATACCATCAATCTGAATTTCACTTGAATAATTTATCATATTATCTACCTCTGGCTGAAGAGGACCAAGAGTTACATAATCACAGCCAAGTCTGTAGGTGCTTGCACACCTCTCCGAAAAGTCTGATGCCCCCGAAGCAGAATCCACCGTTCTCTTCCCTGCTACGATGTCAAGTGACATTAGCCTGCATCCGACAAACCGCGCTCCACTAACACCCAGCCGAGAATTCGTCTCTGAGCTTTATCAGCTCCGACACCACCTCATTTATCGCAGTTACCAGTTTTCATCCTGACAGGAGCACAAAACAAGCCATAATTGTCATCAACGTGTCACAAATATTCAGGCACTATGGGAACAGCATCACAGAGCCTGCTGATAGAAAGTGGTGGTCTCGGCAGGGACACGTTCATGCCAGTCTCCATGTGATATCCCAGCTTTTAGATTTCCATCACACATATAATTATAAAATGTACGTGTGGAAATTTGCCTCCTGACCCCGGGAGGTGTGATGCAGTTTTGTATGGAGTTGTTTTAACACATAAGTCTCTGTGGATAATCCAGTCTGGCGACATTTTTGTGTTGTTATATAATTTCCGCAGAGGTGATGGTGACCTGACAAGGTGGAATTCAGGGAAAGTGCAGACAGGCGCAATGTGGACATGGTCTTGCAGTGGTCGTTACAGACCAGATCTTGTCAAGTGACCATGTACTTTGCTCAAAACTTCTGGCACCATGTGCACACCACAGTATGACCCCCAGCTTGCTGAGAAGTCAGGGATATTAAACTGTCCTCATAGGAAATAAAGATTGGGAACCAGTTGTGGTGCAAATGAAAGTGACAACAGAAGCGCTGGAGAGGAACAACAAGAAGACACCCAAAAAGGGAATGGAGGTCCAAGACAATTCTTCTCTCCTTATCCTTCCTGACTGATTCTTCTCTAGTTTTTAGTTTTGCTAGTGTCCTTGTCAACACTGATAGGATGAAGATCCTCCAGCTCCCCCAGAATGGCACATCCATACGTACCGCCACAAGAAGTCCGCCGACCACAGTCTCAAGAGCATAGAGCAAATATCGGGACACACAAGGAGACCCGAACATAGACGGGCAACGAACTAGTAGTAGTAGATATCTGCTGCTTTGTGCGAGGAGTAACAGGACTAGCCCTGCCAGCCCACTACAGAATGGCCACCAGTGGTTACTCATGTACATTATTCTGGCCAGGGCCGGACTGGCCATCTAGCAATTCTGGCAAATGCCAGAAGGGCCTGTCTGGTCATGGGCTGCCTTGTCTGCTACGCTGTTATCAGAATTGATGTTCTCAAGATACCCGTACTGTTGAGAGTTGTGATGGAGCACAAAGTTGCTGACTCCGTTACTTACCCCAGCAGGTCACGGGTATCATTAGAAATAGAAAATCTTCCTTTCCTCCATCCAGGGTAATATTAGTAATATATCCCATCTGGTTCATGGGGACAGGGACAACATGGGCCTGTGTAATTTCAAATGCCATGACTGAATTTCAGCCCCAGGCCGTACCTGATTCTGACCCAGCTGTGAAAAATTATGGAATGAAGACCCATGTCCTGTGGTTGGACCTGTGCTCACAATCCAACAAAGTGTAGCTCAATTGGCAAGAACACCAGAACTGACAACTCCTCATTTGGAGCCTTGTTCCCTACACAGACAGGGTCTGCAGATGGCATGGTGAACATTATGCAACATCATCCAGTACGACCGATTTGTCGGTTGGTCAGCGATTGTTTGCGGCAGCATATCCTTGGAGGTCGCACAAATCTCCATGTGATTGTCAATGCCACCCAGACTGCTGTTAGGTACCAGGCAGTAATCCTCAAACCTGTCATCACACGTTGTGTGGGTGCTGTGGGCCATGGGTTCCTCTTGTTGCAGGACAACACCCAGCGATGGCATAAAGTAAACCAGGGTGCCAGTGGTGGCGCTCATTCACCCATCACACCGTTGCCTCCTACTCTCAAGCCCAAGGCTCAGGTTAACACGAGCAGACTGCCATTCTCCATGTTTCTCTTAAAACACACTGATGCATTCCTTACAAATAAGTTTGTGGTCATCTCACATTGGCTTTCATTACAGCTCCCAGTGCCCCTGCCACGCTTAGATTTAGCGAACTGACCACCACATCTGTAAATGTATCGTGGGATGCGCCAATTTACCCGAATGGAATTCTGGAAGGATACAGACTGGTATACGAGCCGTGCACACCGATAGACGGTAAGTGTAATTCTGTTCAACTTGCCTAATAGTGTATAATAGAAAAAAAAAAAGATGTGTTCAAAAATGTTTTTTCTTAAACAGCACCACACTTGTCCTCAGGTTGTGTATGGTATTACATCTCACTTTAATAGAGCTGGGATGCCATACCAGAGGGATATGAATTGATTTGCATGACCCTGTCCATCGGCCAAGACAGTAATCTCTGTCCATTGGTTGGGAGCCGTGGAAATGTTTGATTAGCCTCTTTTGATTAGCCGGCTTGGTGGAAAGCCATCTATGTGGAGTGACGCACATAAGACTAAGACTTCATGCTGGGCCGGCTAACCAGAAGATAAGCCGCAGATACCGTTAGGTTAGAGGCAGTGCTCGAGGTTTCCATCCTACAGTCACAAATAGCGGGCATGGCTGATGGACCAGGTCCTGTGAATCTACTTGCACTACCTCTGTCCCCTTCATACCAGGATTATACCTCCTGGTACTGTAATAGGATGCAGGTGTTGAGTGTGTCACCACGGAACAGACAGACCAACAGTTGAGGGGTTTATTAACAGGAATCAGGTTCTCCTCGCAGGGAGAAAATAGTGGGATAAAAACGAACAATATAACAGTGCAAATATACGGAAAGTAATAGAAGCTCCCAAACAGTGAAACAGTGTAACAGTAGTAAATGGAATTTCTTGAGAAAAAAACACTTATCAGTCTGATGAGAACTTGCTTGCAGGGTCGTCTTCTCCAACGTAGGCGCCAAAGAACAGCGGCACTTGTCATCCCTCTGTTATCCGTGGGCTGTGTAGTCTCTAGGAACCCACAACCGGAGTTTCAGGGGTTACTGCGGGAGGCAGAGGTGATACTAGGCAAACGTGGGGCCGCTCTGCTCTGAGTCTTGCTTTAAAACTACAGTCTATCCCGGGAGAACAATGCTCAGTCTATTATTGAGTCTCTCAGCAGGAATCAAGTGCTCTGCACTAATCCCGCGGGTATCGGGGGTCACTGTCTCTGCACGGGTCACTGTCTCTGCACGGGTCTCAGGGCACACCTCTCCAGTCACAGCAGAGTCTGCTTTCACGTACTCACAGGATGCTGTCTTTCTGTACAGTCCCCCTGTATTTGTCCTCAGACCGGGAGTTCTCTCTCCTCCCTGGAGCGCAGCTGCATCCTGCACTGACCGCTGCACACACTGCTCTCTCACTTGCACGCGCGCGCCTTTCCCGCTCTCAGACCGGCCTCCTTCCTGTTCCGGTCTCTAAGTCTGTCCCCCAGGAAACCTGCTGCACAACTCCATGGTTCCGGGCACGGAGCAGAGAGGGTAACCCCCCGGACTCTTCTTGTGCTTCACCCCCCTACAGTACATAGAGGCTGCGTGTGATGATATCCCAACACTTGCTTTACTGACCTTAACAATACAATTTTCATGTCTTTCCCAGGAATCAGTAAGATTGTGACCGTGGACGTGAAGGGGAACAGTCCCTTGTGGATGAAGCTGAAGGACCTTGCTGAGGGAGTGACGTACCGTTTCCGAATACGAGCCAAGACTTTCACTTATGGGCCAGACATTGAAGCCAATGTGACTACTGGACCAGGAGATGGTAAAAGACCAGAGCACCCAACATACATCTTCAATTAGCCATTTCCAAGCCATATTCCAATTAAGGGCTATGCCCATAGCAGTGCCACGACCACCGACTTTGCACTGTGACTGTTCCTGCATGATGCGCCATTTTCTCCCTTAATTGTATTAGCACAGATTGATATAAAATCCTCCATGTTTTATACTCATCACATGTATGTGAGGTCGATGAAGATTCTCTCCTACATTTAATCATGACTTTTCCAAACTTTAGGGGCTCCAGGACCTCCGGGGGTCCCTTCCATCTCCAGATACAGTTCATTAATTGCTATCCAATGGTCAAGTGGGGACCCTGGAAAAAGTCCAATTACCAGATACGTTATCGAGGCCCGGCCATCAGGTACGTACTGCCAGTGTGCATGCTTCAATGTTTTCTATGCATTAAACATATATGGGTGAAGTTGTCCATATTATCTATGGGTTTATGGCCGATTTATGATGACACGGCAGCTGCAGGCTCGGCTTATGTGTCACCGGTGATATTTAGGGCACTTGAATAAAAAAGGATGAATATGTTGCAAATATTGGAAAATGCTCACAATGAGGCGACGTTCACAAACCGCATTTTTCGGAGAGAGTGCTGTCTATTTGTTTCATGGACAACATGTTGTCCGAATCCAAAATCCAATGTTTTCCAAAAACACTTTTCACATGGACAGAATGTCCGCCTGAAAAATTAAAAAAAATCAGCATGTGCTGTTGTCTTCCGTATTTCAGATGAGACTCGACAATTCAAGTCTATGGGTGCGCAAAAAACCCCAAAGTGTATCCAATATCATCCAATGTTGATGGACATATTATAGTTATTAACATAGGAAACTGTATTAAGTCTTGTAAACCTTATTCACAAAAACGGTAGTTACTTACCAATAACGGTATTTCTCTGATCCCATGATGGCACCACGGAGAGAGGGGTCCGCCCCTAGGGACAGGAAACCTACAGGTGAAAAAGGGCGTACCTCTCTCCCACATCAGTTGGATTACAGAGCCTTATACAGAACTTCAGCTGCAACTCAATATTTGCACAAATTAAACTTAACCTATTTAACTTAACAGAGGCACCGTGACTAAAATTAATTACTAGTACATTACAAAGTGCACACCTGTGTGTGAAAAGGGAGGGCATATACAGGTGCCATCATGGGATCAGAGAAATACCGTTATCGGTAAGTAACTACCGTTTTCTCTATCCCCATGATGGCACTACGGAGAGATTTGCATAGATAGAACTCTTAGGGAGGGACCACTGCCTCTAGAACCCTTCACCCAAAGGTAGGATCAGAGGAGGTCAAGTCTAAACCGTAATGTTTGAAAAATGTAGACTGGGAAGACCAAGTGGCCGCTCTACATATCTGTTGTATTGAAGCGCCAGCTCTCTCCGCCCAGGATGATGCCACTGCTCTGGTCGAATGAGCCTTTATATTCTCTGTGATGGCTGTCCCGCAGGATGAGTAGGATAGGGCGATGGCGTCTCTTATCCATCTCGCTAACGTGGCTTTCGATGTTTTTTTTTTTGTCCCTTCCGCGGACCCTGGAAGCAGACAAACAGAGCCCTATCCTTCCTGCACTCCCTAGTGGCTGATAGATATTGGACCAGACATCTTTTTACGTCTAGGGTATGCAGTGTTTTTTCCCCTTCATTTTTAGGGTTGGGACAAAAGGAGGGCAAAGAAATCTCTTGCGTTCTGTGAAATTGTGACGCTATTTTAGGGAGGTAAGCCGGGTCAGTTTTAAGAATGACTCTGTCCTCGAGTATCTGAGTAAAGGGTGGGCATGCAGATAACGCTTGTATATCGCTGACACGACGAGCCGAGGTTAGGGCCACTAGGAGTGTGGTTTTTAGAGACAAGATCTTTAATGGAACTTCTGCCAGGGACTCAAAGGGAGGTTTGGTTAGAGCATTTAATACAAGGTTTAGATCCCACGGAGGAGAATTGTGGAGGGGAATAGGCCTGGACCTACTTGAGGCTTTAATAAATCGCATGACCCACCGATTTCTGGCCAAATCATAATTATACAGTGCTCCCAAGGCTGCTACCTGAACCTTTAGAGTGCTTGTAGCCAAACCTCTTTCCAAACCTTTCTGTAGGAACTTAAGGATTTTCTCTATTGGGATCTCCCTGGACGGGTCTGCGCCCGACACCGACATGAATTTTTTCCACACTTTCCCATATATTTTAGTGGTTACGAGTTTTCTACTCTGTAATAGAGTGGACACTAGATTGGGAGAGAACCCTTTATCCCTTAGAAGCCTCCTTTCAAAAGCCAGGCTGTCATGTGTAGATTCTTTACATTGGGGTGAAATACCGGGCCCTGGGATAGAAGTTTCGGAGTGTCTGGTAGAACCCATGGACTTGATATGGACATTTTTCTTAGCCAAGAAAACCATATTCTGCGGGGCCAGAATGGCGCTATTACTATCACTGTTGCTTCCTCCTCCCGAATTTTCCTCAACGCTAAGGGGATGAGTGATATTGGAGGGAACGCGTAGGCGAGGTGATAGTTCCAAGGAATTGTTAGGGTGTCTAGAGCTACTGGGCTCCCCCGGGGATCGATTGAGCAGAATGTTTTTACTTTGCGGTTTTGACTGTTCGCGAATAGGTCTATTTCTGGCAGACCCCAGAGATTCACGATTTGGTTGAAGACCGACTGGTTTAGTTCCCACTCCCCCTGCTTTAAGCATGTTCTGCTCAGGAAGTCTGCAGTTTGGTTTTCTGAGCCCTTTAAGTGGAGAGCTGTCAAGGATTTTAGACTGTGTTCCGCTATGTGGAAGATGGATTGGGTTACCTCCATCAATGCTCGACACCTGGTGCCCCCTTGGTGGTTTAGATATGCAACCACTACTTGGTTGTCCGAAAAGATTTTTACGTGATGGGAGTGAAGGAGATATAGAAAGTGCGTTAGGGCCAGTTTTACCGCTAATAGTTCTTTCATGTTTGAAGAGGCTAGCTCTTGACTTTTGCTCCAATTCCCCTGTGCCACTTTATCGTCTATATGTGCTCCCCACCCCCAGGGGCTTGCATCCGTCGTTAGGATTTTCTCCGCCGGTAGTGCCCAAGGGACCCCCTTGGTTAAATTCCCTGGGTCTGCCCACCATACTAGGGAGTGTATCGTGGTTGATGAGATACTTAATTGCCCGTCTAAATTTCCGTGCAGAGATATGCCTGAATCTAAAGTCTCCCATTGTAGGTCCCGGGAATGACATTGTGCCCACTGCACGGCCGGGATACAGGCAGTCATAGAGCCCAGCAGGGACATTGCTTTCCTCAGCGTAGTGACTGGGGATATCGTCAACTGTAACACTGCCTGTGTCATTTTTTGAATCTTCCCCTGAGGAAGGTAACACTTCTGCGTGATCGAGTCTAGGACTATCCCTAAGTACTCCTGTACCTGGGATGGCACTATTTTGGATTTGGGTATGTTTAGCAGCCACCCTAGACTCGACAGTGAAGCCATGACCAGATCCAACTGATGTTTGCAATGTTGGAATGAGGTCCCTACCACGAGGAGGTCGTCCAGATAGGGAACTATTAGAACATTCTGTTCCCGTATGTGGGCCATCACTTCTGACATTATTTTTGTGAATACCCGAGGAGCGACGGCTCGGAATTGGTAGTGTTTTACTTCCCCCTGGATATCCACTGCCAGTCTGAGATATTTTTGATAATCTCTGTGGATGGGCACATGGTAATATGCGTCTCGTAAGTCTATAACAGTCATGAAACACAACGGAAAGAGTATTTTCACGCAAGATTTTATTGTCTCCATTTTGAAGTGTTGAATCTCTAGGAAACTGTTTAATCTTTTGAGATTTATGATCGCTCTGTACGATCCGTCCGGTTTCCTGCGGAGGAAGAGGGGAGTGCCTCTTTCCCGGTGTGGGACTTCTTGTAATACCCCTTTCTGGACTAAGTTCAGAATTTCCTCCTGGAGAGCTGACTGTTCGTGTGACTGTTTCTGAGGCGTTATCATGAAGGAGTTGCCGGGAGGGATACGAAATTTGAGTCTGAGACCTTCTCGTATTATACCTAAAATACAAGGACTGTTTGAAATTTTTTCCCAGGCTGGAAGAAACTCGGCTAGTCTCCCTCCGACCCGGGGAGTACCTTCATTGTGATTTTTTATTATCCGGAGGGGGGGTTTGTTGAACAAGAAGCCTCTGTTTTTGTTCCTTCTGTCTTCCCATCCGTCTTTATTCCCTTTTGGGGGTCTTCTCCGCATGAATTTTCTGTTCCGAAAGGAACGCCTATAAGACTGGTTGGGAAACCCGGGGAAAGATTTCTTCTTATCCCCCGCTTTGTCAAGGATGTCGTCCAATGTTAACCCAAACAGAAATTCACCTTCGCAAGTTATTGAGCATAATTTGGTCTTCCTTTGCAAGTCCCCCGGCCAGCACTTTAGCCACAGGGCACATCTTGCGGCGTTTGAGAAGGAAGCCGACCTGACTGCTAATCTCGCCGAATCCACCGATGCGTCTGCCAAGAAGGCTGCCGCCCCTTTCATCATGGACACTGATTTTTGGATTGTCTCTCTTAAGACTTTTTCCTTTAATTGGGAATCCAGGTGCTCGAGCCATACCATTAAGGCGCGGGCCGTACAAGTGGCTGCAATGGCTGGTTTTAGACCACCTCCTGCTGATTCCCAGGAGTTTTTTAAGAAAGTGTCAGCTTTTTTGTCCATCGGATCCTTTAGGGTACCCATGTCCTCGAAGGGCAGGGCAAATTTTTTAGAGGCCTTTGCTATGGCCACATCCAATTTTGGTGCCTTGCTCCAGGATGAGCAAGCTGGGTCATCAAACGGGTATTTTCTCTTAGGAGTCAAGAGAACTTTTTTGTCCGTTTTTTTCCATTCTTTTTTGATCAAAGAGTGAATTTTTTCATTTATCGGGAATACTCTTCTTTTCTTTTGTTCCAATCCACTGAACATTATATCCTGTGCCGTTCTTTTAGGACGTTCATCTACCAGGGCCATGGTTGTTCTGATGGCCTTTATCAGTGCGTCTGTCTCTTCGATAGGGAAACAACTGCGTCCCCCCTCTGAGGATAGTGAAGAGGTGTCGGACGCTGAAGAGTCACTAGAATCAGACGTTTCACTCTCTGACTCATCTATACTAGATTCGGGAGACTTGTGGCTTGATCTGCGTTTTTTCTTCGAAGCTTTAATGCCTTTGAGGGCACTTTCCACCTGACTTTTAATTCATGATTTTAGGTCTGAGGCGAACGTCGGAGATTCCTCCTGAATGGTTTTCTGTATGCAAGACCCGCATAGCTTTTTCTCCCAGGAGGAAGGTAGCTCTTCTAGACATATCGCACACACTTTGTGCTTTGATTTGCCTGTACATTTTCTTCCCTAGGAGAAAGAGTAACCACGTATTACATTATTACTTTCACGTAGATCACTCACCCCTTGTGAATAAGAGATACCGTCTCTGGCCTCGGGACTATATCCACTGGATTCGTCACCGGTCGCATAGTTTTTTCAGAGACCCGGCTGCGTTGTGACCCTGAGCGTCCACTGCTGCTGCGCTGCTGAGAGGAAGCGTTTCCCTTGCGCTGATGCTGTGAGCGCTGGTGCCGCTGTACCTGCACTTGCTCAGGAGACAATTGTACACACTCCTGTGCATCTTGCTGCTCTTTGTCACTCATAGTGGCCTCCACGCTGCGTTTTAGCAAAGAGGAAGTTTAATCCACATATCCCCCTTGGAAATGCTCCTTTTTAAATTTGCCGCCGTCGGAAGCGGCGATCTGCGTATGCGCGTGCGCTACTTCCGGTCCAGAGCACGGCACCCCATAGGGAAGATATAATCGGGGACGCCCACGCACGCGCTCTAGCGTTCCGCTCCTGTCCTGCCGCCCCGTACTTCCGGTTTAGGCGGCCGACGTCTAGCGGTGCCATGTGCGCTTTAGTGCGCTTCTGCATCCCCTCATGGTAGCGTAGCCGCCGCTACCTCCATGTACCGATTAGCGGTACGGAGGCTGTATCGGTGACCGCCGTCACCTGCCTCCTTCCTCCCCCTTTTTTTTTTTCTCTCGGGGAAGGCAGGCTCGATCCCCTTCACTGCCTCCCCCCTACCACACTCACCCATAGGGCCCGCCGACCCCAGCGGTGGTGCTTCAGGGCCGGAGAAAAAGGGGGGAGAAAAACCTGCTGGATCCAGCCGTGACAGGGCGCCCCCTGTCAGGAACCGACCGGACCAGCTCCCTGGAATCCCACGACGAATCCTCAGGTACGTGCTGTAGGTTCCCCGGCAGGGACAGGAAACCAACTGATGTGGGAGAGAGGTACGCCCTTTTTCACCTGTAGGTTTCCTGTCCCTGGGGGCGGACCCCTCTCTCTGTGGTGCCATCATGGGGATAGAGAAACAGACGTTATAGGGATGGCAATACAAACCAAAAAAACGATATTTTTTCAGATGAAAATTGCATGATTTTTTTAGCCTCCATTCTCACTAGTGTGTAACCGATTTATGCTCTTACACTTGTATCACTTCTGCTGCTTTAATATTCTGGATCCTATAGTGTAATATAATGTATTTCTCCACTTCAGATGAAGGATTATGGGACATACTCATCAAGGACATTCCCAAAGAAGCCACCTCGTACACCTTCAGCATAGACATCCTAAAACTGGGCGTCAGCTATGACTTTCGTGTCATTGCCGTCAATGATTATGGATATGGGACCCCAAGCCAACCCTCCACCTCTGTATCAGGTATAATAAAATTACTGTGTCAATCATAATGTTAACCAAAAAAATCTATGCAATGGGATAGAGTAACGCGTTTCAGTCCATTATTGGTCCTCCCTCTGCAGGATGGGTTTGTAAAACAAAAAACGGAGGACTGTAAGGAGTGAAAAGTTGATGCCAAACATTACCTGAAGCTCTTTTTTTTCCTATAGCCACCAAAGCAAACCCTTTCTATGAGGAATGGTGGTTCCTGGTCGTGATCGCCCTCATTGGTCTCATTTTCATCCTTCTACTGGTGTTTGCTTTGATCATCCGAGGCCAGAGCAAGAAATATGCCAAGAAATCAGATTCAGGTGAGTAAGCGTCTGGTGGCCACCTGGTCTTTTTTTGGCTGTTCCCCATTCTCCTTCCTCACCATTATCTAACTCCTCCTCTGCAGGCTGTAATCCCAAGAATAGCACCCTGGGCCATGGAGAGATGGTGAGTCTGGATGAGAGCAGATTCCCAGCGCTGGAGCTGAACAACCGGCGACTCTCGGTGAAGAATTCGTTCTGCAGAAAGAACGGGATTTATACGAGGTGAGCTTATAATGAAGGAACCATTTATCATACTGTGATGTCACACCGGGGACGGCAGGTTAGAGCAAAGTAGGTGGTGTTAACATCAGGGATTGGAGCCTATACTAGGTACACGTGGCAAGAAATGTTCCCGTAGTGCCCCATGAAGCCGAACGATTGTCATCTGGACTCTGCCAGTAAATATAGTCCACTACACGGTATAGAATAACATGGTAAATTACGCCGTGTCATACAAATGTCAAAAATGTCTAATATGAATGCATGATGGGCGTATACATCAGGAGATCCTCCAAACATATACAGCTCTGGCAAAAATTATGAGACCACTGCAAAAATTTCAGTTTGTCTGATTTTTCTCATTATAGGTATATTTTTGAGTAAAATGTAAATTGTTCTTTTATTCTATAAGCTACTAACAAGATGTCTCCAAAGTCCCAAGCAATAAATTTTATATTTATTTTCTGAAAATGAGAAATGGTCAAAATAATAAAAAATGCAGTGCTTGCAAACCTCAAATAATACAAAAAAAACAAGTTCAAAATCATTTAGAAACAACAATACTAATGTTTTAACTCAGGAAGAGTTCAGAAATCAGTATTTTGTGGAATAACCATGATTTTTAATCACAGCTTTCATGCGTCTTGAGTTGCTTTCCACCAGTCTTTCACACTGCTTTTGGGTAACCTTATGCCACTCCTGGCACAGAAATTTAAGCAGTTCTTCTTTGTTTGATGGCTTGTGACTATCCATCTTCCTCTTGATTACATTCCAGAGGTTTTCAATGGGGTTCAGGTCTGGAGATTCGGCTGGCCATGACAGGGATTTGATGTGGTGGTCCTTCATCCACACCTTGATTGATCTAGCTGTGTGGCATGGGACATTGTCGTGCTGGAAAAACCAGTCCTCAGAGTTGGGGAACATTGTCTGAGCAGAAGGAATCAACTGTTTTTCCAGCATAACCTTGTATGCGGCTTGATTCATACGTCCTTCACAAAGAACAACCTGCCCAATTCCAGCCTTGCTGAAGCATCCCCTGATCATCACCGATCCTCCACAAAATTTCACAGAGGGTGCAAGACACTGTGGTTTGTATGCCTCTCCAGGTCTCTGTCTAACCATTAGACGACCAGGTGTTGGGCAAAGCTGAAAATTAGACTCATCATAGAAGATTACCTTACTGCAGTCCTCTATGGTCCATTCCTTATGGTCTTTGGCAAACTTCAGCCTGGCTCTCCTTTGCTTCTCATTGATGAAAGGCTTTTTTCTAGCTTTACATGACTTGAGTCCTGCATCTAGGTGCCTGTTACGAACTGTTCTTGGCATGCACTTCACCCCAGCTGCCATTTGCCACTCCTTTTGTAGGTCACTTGATGTCCCGGTTTCTGAGTGACATTCGAATAAGGTAACGGTCATCCCGGTCAGTGGAGAGTCGTTTTCGCCCTCTGCCGGTCTGTAGCTTTGTTGTCCTCAATGTCTGCTGCTTGACCTTGCTGAATTGGACATCCATCTTAGAAATGTTAAGGATTTAGGCAACATGATGCTCACTGTGCCCCTCTGCTAGTAAAGCCAGAACTGAGCTCTTCTGTTCCTCACTCAAGACTTTTCTTTACAACTCCTTTGGCATGGTTAAAAGTAATTTTTTTATTCATATTACTTTTGGGATATTACTAGCAAGAGGATTGTGAACACCACAGCAGTGTTTTTTATACTTTCCTTCGTTAAATAAAATTTGGTTCAGGTGATCACCTAATCAAAAGCACATTAAGTAGAATGAGGTATAGTCTGGTTGGAATTCAACTGACACTGGAATGGAATAGCTATCAGACATGTAGAGAAGCTGATTTTTATAAAACTGTGCAGTGGTCTCTTAATTTTTGCCAGAGCTGTATCTTCAACAGACTATAAATGTGACGGGAGCCATAGGGTACACGTACACTGTACTGTCCAGGATGTATATGGGGACCCTGTGTATTTTGCTATGCATCTCCTCCCCCCTCAGATCAGACACTTGCGTATAAAACACTATCGTCAGAATTATTTATGGGGGTGGGAGTGAATTTTCAGATCTCTAAAATGTTGAAAAGTTCATGAAATATTTGAAAACAAGGGAGAAAAAGTTAATTTCTTGTACCCGGTGAAGTTTCCATGTTCTTCTCCTCTCTATTGTGTTATTCTTCGAGCCAAGAACCTCCACTTTCCAGCTAAGTGGTTGGCACAGGGTGCGGCTTGTTTTAAAAGTTGTCTCTGCTTGTTGATATTCACATCTCGTCCCGGTAATGTTCATGGAGTCCTCCTGCTGCCGGAATCACAAAGACCGTTCTGTTAGGGACGTAACCGTATAAGCAGCTCTTGTGTAGCGGGAAGAGAAGTATTGTAGAGTGTTACAGGCTGGCATGGGGAGGGGGACAGAGGGCGGACAGAGGACCCATAGACTCGAAATACACAGGAGGGGTCAGAATGATCACCGAGAGGGAATTACACACAATCCTGTATAGTCCGAGAATATTTCTATCATCATTATCTGCACATTTTATGATGAAGGGATGGGTTTTAGAGGAAACAATAACTTAAATAAATAATAAATAATCTTTATTTTTATATAGCGCTAACATATTCTGCAGCGCTTTACAGGTTGCACACATTATCATCACTGTCCCCGTTGGGGCTCACAATCTAAATTCCCTATCAGTATGTCTTTGGAATGTGGGAGGAAACTGGAGTACCCAGAGAAAACCCACGCAAACACGGAGAGAACATACAAACTCCTTGCAGATGTTGTCCTTGTTGGGGTTTGAACCCAGGACTCCAGCTGCTGTGCTATCCACTGCGCCACCGTGCTGCCCCTTTAATTTTCTGAAATAAATCAGTTTGACAAAGTTGGATCCTTCCTGTAGGCAGAAAAATTGCCATAACAAGCACAATTTGCCAATGTAGCAAATGGATCAATGCTTGTTTAAAATGTCCCCATAATTATGGGAATAGTTTCACATTAACTGTCGTTTCTGTAAAACTCTTTATTATTCCCAGCAGCGCACCCGCTGTACGTGGCCGGGTGTCCTTCAGGATATCCATGATTTTTAACTCCACATAAAAGACGTGATCAGTGATAATCAACACTGATCAGTCACCATTAAAGGTTATTCACATTTTCACACGTTTTTTCATTGTCCATTTCAAATTTTATCAACTTTCTTAATTTAAAATAAATTCTACCATTTTGCTGCTGCAGAATGTCTGTAAGTTCTACAACTAGGTGAGTGATCTGCAAAAAATGTTACAAATGCTTCCAAGCGGGGTTCCTGGCTCAACAGCTCTGTCTGCTTTCCCTCTCTCCTATCCGTGTAAGAGATAGCACCATCCAGGTGGTTGTACATGGAGCTCCACAACGTGGAGAGGGTGGAAAGTATCTCTGTGAGGGCAAAGAGAAAACACGCTATGTATAAAGAGGAAAGTAGGTGAAGAAATAAGTGCAGCGTAGAAGATGTGCTGATAATGTGAATAGTGAATACCGCTGCACCCTAGATACACACCCAATCTTTTTTACTGGGAGTTACACAAAGAGCTTGGATCCAGCCTATATTACTGGGAGACACACAGAGCTTGCATCCAGCCTATATTACTGAGAGGAACACATGGACCTCACAACCAGCTTATAAAATTAAAAGAGACACAGAGCTCGCATCTAGTCTATATTACTAAGAGGGACACATGGACATCACAACCAACCTATATTACTGGAAGAGACACACAAAGCTTGCATCTAGCCTATGTTAATAGGAGGGACACATAGACCTCACATCCAGCCTATATTACTGTAAGGGATGCATAAATCTCTCATCCAGCCTATATTACTGTGAGAGACACATAGACCTCACATCCAGCCTATATTACTGTGAGAGACACATAGACCTCACATCCAGCCTATATTACTGTGAGAGACACATAGACCTCACATCCAGCCTATATTACTGTGAGAGACACATAGACCTCACATCCAGCCTGTATTACTGTGAGGGATGCATAGATCTCTCATCCAGCTATATTTCTGAGAGAAACAAACAGACCTCACATTCAGTGGATATTACTGGGAGGAACACACAAACCTCACATCCAGTCTATATCACTGGGAGACACACGGAACTCACATCCAGTCTTTATTATTGGGAAAGACGCTCAGCACTCGCATCAAGCCTATATTATTGGGACGGACACTCCCACAAAAGAAAAGTCTGAAATTTCAATCGGACTGCAAACTGCATATCAGTTCTGAAAATGAATGAAAATTGCAGACAAACATCGAGCAATTTAATTAACTAGATTTAACCTCTAACATATGTAAAAATCATTTTTTTCTATTTCAAAGGTGTCCACAACCCAACTTCTGGAAACTCTGTTCCTTATGATAAAGCGATGATTATGGAGTATGATTTTCCTGGACTTCTGCCAATTGTTCTAAATTGCAAAAAGCCCATCCCTGACACAACTAATATAATTAGTTTTTTTTTGCACATATTTCTTCTATTTAATTAATCTCGTTCCTTCCAGGTCTCCACCACGTCCCAGTCCCGGGAGCCTTCACTACTCA
Source organism: Ranitomeya imitator (assembly GCF_032444005.1). Taxonomy (NCBI): domain Eukaryota; kingdom Metazoa; phylum Chordata; class Amphibia; order Anura; family Dendrobatidae; genus Ranitomeya; species Ranitomeya imitator. The sequence continues at coordinate 413,137,777 of NC_091283.1, read as the reverse complement.
GATGAAGACGTTGCCAAGTACAACGACTTAATTCCTGCAGAGAGCGGCAGCCTGACGGAAAAGCCCTCGGAGGTATCAGACTCACAGGTGAGAGCAGTAACGAACCATGTCTAGTGATAGACACCTGCCCCATGGGCATTTCAGACAGCAGTGACTGACAGAGGATTTAAAAGGATAATTCCCTTTATAAAACCAACACACACGCATGATGCACATTACAGTTTTGCATCGATTTTTGGTAAATTACAGCAAACATTTAACCTAGGCCATGACATGTGAACACAGCCATAAAGACGTGACTTGAGAAGGAGAGAGCAGCATTTTCCCATCATATGCAGAATCCTCAAAATTGGAAATCCAACCCCCACGATGTCTTATTTATCTCCATCCAAATGGCTCTTGTGGTTTATGTAATTTAGCTGTGCATGTGTGTTTAAATGATGTAGCTGAGATGAATGTCATGTAGCTGAAGTGTGTGTTTTGATGGTAACATAGCTGAGTTGAATGTGTTATGTGAGCCATATTTGTATTTTGGGGATGTCGTAGATGATCTGTGCGTGTTCTGATGATCTAGCTGAGCTGTGTGTGTTGTGTGTTTTGAGGATATTGATGAGCTGTGTATCTTGATGATGTAGCTCAGCTGTGCGTGTGTATGTAGCAGATCTGAGTGTGCATGTACTGTACGTTCTGCAGCGCACACATATACACAACATGTCACGCCGTAAGCGGCGTTAAAGGGGCAGGATGGCGTACTGGGACCCGCACCTGTCCCTACCACTTTAATGGGGCTCTGGCTTTCCCTTATCTCGGGGGTACCTATGATGGTTAGGAGGCCCGAGCCGCCAGCGTATCCCTGTCTCCTGTGCAGGCCCTATCAGTGGCCCCCTCTCCCCCCAAAGGAGGTGGGCTGCACCAGTGTAATAATACAACAAATAATAGGGTATACAGACAAGGTAACTAAAAGTCTCAAACTCACCAAATGCTCACACAACCACAGAGGAAACACAGAGAAGGGAAGAGAAGGAATAAACTAGGAAGGAAAACAGGTTAAACATGCAACCAATACAGCAGACACCAATCTCTGTAAATAAACCTCCAACACTACGCTCCTTCAACCTCCAAGCCAGGCAGTAGAACTGATCACTGACACTAGCTGAAGTCAGGACTGGGACTATATAGAGGATCAGATTACAAAATCCACTTCAGCTGAGAGAGACCCAGCTCTCAGCAACTCAGCAATAAGGTTAACTCCTGCACTGCTGGCACAAAGCAGCCAGGTCAGGTGAAGAGCTTCTGTTCACTGTGTGTGAACGAGGCCCAGAGCGCTGCGGTTCTCTGGAACCTCTCTGTGGCGGTAGCCCCGTGACACAACATTGCTGCAAGTATGTAATGTGTGTGCTGTAAGGCTTTTTGTGTACTGTACACACGTTGCAGAGAAAACTAATAATAGATCTATTACCTCCTATTCTACCCTATTGCATTAAAATTAGTGATATTCGCCCCTCCACTTCTTTACACCTAAAGTCTGAAAAAAAATGTAATCTTTATTATATACCAAACCTAAAAATCTAGACAGGACAAGAAAAAAAACACATTTAGAAATGTGTACTTTGGCCCACGAAGCAGATTCTGGTGCAAAGTCTGGCACTGGGAAACAAACAATATGACGGGCATGATAACCAATAGAGTCATGTAGATATAATATCTAAAATGGGTATAAATTGTTGCTACCCCTAAAGTGATTTAAAATCATATGCATTAATTAAGAGAGTTGCAATTCACATGCACAGATAATACATAAATGATAAAGTATTACAAAAATATCAAATCAGTAAATATGGCAATAAAGTGTCTTGTGTATAGACTCCCGGTAGAATTGACTCATAGAAAAGGCAAAATTTGGAAATGAGGATTCCATGTGTTTCGCCAGAGGAGGTGGTTTCCTCAGGGGTTCATGTTACTCTAAGCCATATACATCATTCCAGTCAACAAATTTCTCTCTATGGCCATGATTTGGCCTTATTTTGCATGGTGCATCCTTCCGCGTCCTACACCCATACAGCCATGTCACATATATCATACCGCCTTTATTAATGACGACAATTCTACATTGTGTTATCGCTTTCTGTGGGCTCGAGGTTAGATAATGGGCTATCATGAGCCAGATAGGCATATACAGAACACGCTGCTCCAGATAGGTCGTATTGATTTCAGCGAGGACACAATGCCCGCGATTGTCACCATGAAAGGCAATCTTTTGAGGTTACAGGGAGTTTCTTTCCCAGGCATGGCCGCACGTTGTACAGGGTGTGTCTAGACCTTAGAAACTCCGCAGACAATAAGCAAAAAAAAAAAACTGACCCAGGAAATAGAGAAAATCCGCCGTCTGCAAGCAGCCGTCACAGGAATATTTCTCTGAGGCGCTGGGGGAGAAAAAAAATAGAAAAAACAACGTATCTACTAATCCACCAAAGTTGACTTTAACCCATTCATTGCTGCCCAAGAATGATTTTGCCTGGGGTTGTCTCGTAAAACACAATGATTGCTCTTTACCTGTAAATCCAGTGTCTGTGCAGAAATTACTGACAATTATTTACTTACCCGCCGTATGACCTTCTGACAGGCTGTGTCAAAATGCTGTGATGTTTATGACCCTTTGCTCACCCATGTAGACGGGCACTGGGGCCCCATTTTTTGTTATAGTGATCTCTATACTGTATGTTTCGCCAGAGTGAGCAAATAATACCATCGCCCAGGTGTACCCAACGAGGACGGTCCTAACCTCTAGTATTAAAATCTTGCCATGTGTCAAAGTGACATCAATGTGAACAAGGGCCGAGCAGGACTGGGGCCCAAATATGACCACCCAGCCAAGTGAAGCTATGTAAACATAATGCCCAGGTCAAAGAAAGGGAGGCCGCACCCTACCTAGAGGTTAGGACTGTCCCGATTGGGGTATACTGTGTCGCATTGGGATGGCTTTTACGCTTTTTTGATAAAAAATAAGTTTACCAAGTACCCTATGTTTTATACATGCATAATTGCCTTTTACTTACTTACAGCAGGGTTTATGTTCTTTTTATTTCTGTGTTAGGTTTTGTCTGTTTAATGGCCAGTGTGAACAATCTCCTATTTATACTCCAGTTCATTCTTTCGGTTTAGTATTTTATTCAGTGAAATCCCTGGAGTTTGTATCCATGAGTCCAGTGGGTGGTCCTCCTGGTGATTGACAGTTGATAGGACCACCCACTGGACTCATGTGAATACAAATACCAGGGATTAGCATAAGCAAAAATCAAGTTTTACTGAAACTTTTCCCACAAGAATGAACATCATCCTGATCAACTCTGTCATCCTAGCCGCAGATCAGATACCAATTTCAGCAGGACATGTTACTTTTAAAGGGCACGGTGTCCTGACGCGTTTACGCCGCTCCCATGACCTTTCAGACATTTATTCATGTATTGCCGTAAAAGGTTTGTTGCATTTTGGAACTGAAATCAATGTGGTTTTGTCCTGATGAAGAGGTTTGAAAACCTTGAAACGCGTTGACATAAACCTCATTCATTCTTCACCTTCGTGTGTGATCGGATCTTGGAACCTTGGGGACCCCTGGGCAGCGCGGACTCTGAACCATCATATTCCTCATTTATTGCATTGAGAAAAGTCAACTTATATTCATCATCTCGCTGTACGCTAATAAACCAGGACCAGTCTGGGAGGCGTTTACCTATCCAGACTAGTCCGGGTTCACTAGCTGCAGTCACACCCCCTGGACGTGACTGACAGGCCCCTCACTGCTGTCTTCTTCACAGTCCTCCCGGTATATCTCTTCCCTTCACACCACTGCTCATTGCTTACCGTTTCGGCAAGCCAACTGCAGAGTGCGGCTGTGACGGAAAAAGAGTAAACAGGAAGTCACGTGCAGCATGAGGCCTGTCAATCATGGCCAAGGGGGTGTGACTTCAGCAAGGAGCTGAATATAAGTTGATTTTTTTTATTTGTCCAGTTCCAAAAACACTAATATATTGTATGGGGAGACTTTTAGCCTAAACTAGCAATGCCCTCTAACCATGCCCATCACCTGTGCCTTCACAAGGGTCACATCATGCTTCAACGCCGTGGGTCCATGTACTTGTCTTGACTCATAAACGGTTCATACGATGGTGCCTGTGCCCAACCATCTTCGCATGTCATGTTCCACTATCAGTTATTGTGGACTATTTCATGAGTGAAAATTCATCAGTCTATTGCTAGTTATCTTACCCTGAAATCTACCATTTTTCCCCCACTGTGGGGCTCCAGGACGGTGAAGTCAAAGTTCCAGGTCCAAAGGGAATATGAGCAAGAAGGGAACTCTGGCACTCGTCGTGCATTGCTGGCGAAGATTAGGATGTTATAGTCTGACCTCTGATCACTAAACAACAGTGATCTAGCAATAGTGGCAGTGCTCTCCACCCTTTTTTTCTTGAGGGGATCTATTAGGCCTTCTGCTGCCTAAAAATATAACTCCTGAGAGGAGCAGGACAGTAAGATGGTTCCATCTACAATGATAATCAACTAGACAGATGTGAATATGTTCAGGGGTGCTCAACCTTTTTTTAACATGCATTTAAAGTTTGTTTTTTACCATGGGTCAGGAGTTGGTTCATAAACTTCCCACCCTTATTGAACTCAGAATTCCTTGAAGTGTTATTTTCATCTTCATAGGTGGATTTTGTCAAATTTGGCTTGTAAAAAATAAGCACTTTTGCAATTTACTGTTCATTTAAATTTTTAGCCGTTCTTGAGATATTACCACTTTCCTTTCATTTACAGCTGGTTGCCTAGGAGACCGACCACCACTGCTTTCTAGATTGTAAGCACTGTGCTCAAGCTGGCTGGGATTAGGAGGTAACAGCGCGCTCCAGAGATCCTGGCAAGCATGAAAACAGCGCTTACAAGCTCAATTAAAAAAAGACAGTGTAGGCACTGTGCATGTTCTGCTGTCTAGCAGCAGTGGTCGTCTCCAAGGCAACAAGCACTAAACAAAAGTGTTTCTCTCGAGAACGCCTGAAAATGTTAATGCTTAGTAAATTGCAAAAATGCTTGTTTTTACAAGCACTATCCGACAATGTCCATTTATGAAGATGGGATTAACCCCTTTAATAGGTCGCCCCTGCTACACAAAGCGTTGTGTCATAGTCATGTAGGCAGATCCATGGCTGGAAATCCTATTACTGGACATGCAATTAACACTCTAGTTTTATCAATTACAAGAGGAGGAACTTTGCCAGAAAATCTCAGTTTTTAGCTACTAGTTAAAATGTCATATTCCTGACAGGGCACTGGTCACATGATGAATTAGATCTATAAGTGCGGGCACAGTTGGCCGCCTGTCAGAACTGCCAGCGTAAAATGCCATTACTATGGGAACGCCACTATTCTGTACGAGCCGACAAGGTAAACAGTCCGCACCTTCTCCAAGACAAATAGGCAGCAGCAGCTTATAGAATCTCTTCCACAGGGTTAATCCTTGATTTCACCGTCCGGGAAGCAGAGCGAGTGCCCAGGGTGGTGTGCCCGTATCTTCTTTGTGGATCTCTCGTGATTATTCTTATTGCTAGCAGCCCTGCTCCTGTGTCCATTCCAGATATTCCCGGTCTGGTCCAGCCTGAGCATGTCAGTAAACCCAGAGTGCACACGATCAGTCACCTTAGATATCGGCTTCTAGGGAAAAATGGATGACGAGTTAGATTTCACATTCAGGAGTCTGAAAAAGCTGTATGTGGTCATAATGGATGTTACCAATGCTCTGCTGACCCCATAACTGCATAGACCTCCTGTAGTATTAACATCAGCCCAAACACTGCACCGCGGCCGGTAGCTTCATGGCCGAGCAGCTGCATGCAGCCTTACATCACCAAGCACAATGTTGAGCGTCGGATGCAGTGGTGTAAAGTCACCACTAGATTCTGGAGAAAACGTGTTCTGTGCAGTGACCGATCACACATCTATCTCTAGCATCTGATGGATGAATCTGAATTTGGTGAATGCCAGGAGGACATTACTCTCCTGAGTGCATTGTGTCCGTTGTAGGATTTGGAGGAGGATAATGTCCATAGGCTTGTTCATCAGGGGTCAGCATCAGCCCTTTAGTTCCAGTGATGGGAAATTGTACATAAAAAAGTGATAAAGGTTTAGTTATTCTTTTAATTGCAAGCAGATCGGTGGAGGTCCTGGTCTTGAGAACCCCATTGGCCACTCAAACAACCCTCCCGAGAGGAGTGCATCTCAGGTGACAGTGCACAAATTCTGTCAGAGTGGCATGTGGGTTCAATAAAAAGCATAGGCTTCCGTTTGGTGGAGGAGGGATAATGCTATGGACTGTTATTTCGGGTTCGGCCTCGGCTCCTTACTTCCAGAGAAGGGAACTCTTAACACTTCAGCAGAAGACGTTGTGTATTCTTCCATCTTTGTGGACACAGTTTGGGGAAGGCCCTTTTCTGTTCCCCATGACTGTGCCCAGTGCATGCAGACATGGTTGGGGAGTTTGGTGGGAAGAACATGACCGGCCGCACGGAGCTCAGATCTCAACCCATCTAACATCACCAATGCTCTTCTGGATGAAAGATCAAAAATTCCCTCAGACGCCTCCAAAATCTTGTAGCAGGTCTTCCTAGAAAAATGAACTATCAGACAAGGGGCCGACCCCAAACTAATGTCTATGGATGTAGAATGGAAGGTCAGAAAAGCCCCTGCAGTGTGATGTGGAGGGGGCACATACTTTAGTCCACATAAATTGTATGGTAAAGCATAGTTTGGTATCTGAAATGCTAATCTGTTTTTACTTTTGCTTTGTATTTGATGCAGGGGAGCGACAGTGAATATGAAGTGGATCAGAACCAGCAGAAAACCCACTCCTTTGTCAACCATTACATCAGTGACCCCACTTATTACAACTCCTGGCGACGTCAGCAGAAAGGCATCTCCAGGGCACATGCCTACAGTTATACAGACGAGCCCGAGGACTCTGAACACTGTATCATACCCAACAGCAACAGCAGTCAACAAGGCAGCCTATATAGACCCAAACCCAGCCGGACTCCAACCCCTCAGCAGCCGCCGAGCCTTCCAACCCAGCAAAATCCCCTATACCGGCCCCCGAGCAGTCTCGCCCCAACATCCCGCGCCCCAATCGCTGGGTTTTCCTCCTTCGTTTGATGACAAACCTTGCATCGTTTTACCATTCTTTCTTTGAATTTCAAGAAGCAGATAAATATATATTATATATAAAAAAAGGTATGTGTGTATATATGCATATACATATATAAGATATGAAGAGGGAGAGACTTCTGGAGACAATCAGTTGCGAATTGAGATCTTCATTTTGCTGCTTCAGTGATGTATAATATTCCAAAGGTTTTGGGTGCAAAAAAAAAAAAAACACAAAAAAGCTGGATGCAATGAACCAAGGAAACCTTCGTCGTCTTTCAGGAGCTTCGGAGCACCCTCATATATAGCAAATGTTTCGCCTCCGGACTGCGGATTCACTTGAGGACCATGCTCACCCCCTTGAGTTCTTACAGTTGGATTGCGGATGATATGGAAGATTACAGATGCCATGAGGACGAGACTTTGGTATGAATATGCCATAACTGGAGCCAAGGTGGCACCAGGACTAATACTCAACGTATTAATGTGGGAGAAGGCGAAACAATAAAACATTTATAGCAACTTGTAGCTACCAACCAGGGTACAATCATTGGTAGGTGATGGCCTTCATATATGAAAGGAGCAGGAAATTACATCAAATGCCACCGGTATCGTACTCACCGTAGTCCCATTGTATCGGACATGTGTCCTCTGGATCGATGTCCTGGATATTGCTACCATTTTTAATATAAATCCTATGCTCCTGGCTGGATTCCTCCCAGGATTTGCAGCTATTTGTACATATGCAGATTTGATACTAGAGAAGGGTAGAAATACAGTACTGGTTGCCTCTGCAGTCACTATGGGCCCATGGAAAGTGGTGGACACCATTCCACTTCACCCTCTACAGATACTTCAATGCTTTCTCCAAGGGAGAAAAGAATGGGGGGTGATGATGGTCCAGACCGACGAATAGTAGGTCGTAAGCTAGCCCTATTACAAGGGCCCCCTTCTCCATTGAGCAGGCCCCTACTTCCTACCAGAGAGGAGTCTGACAAGTGATTGGTGGAGTGCTCTCTCCACCGTCACTTATAACTCCTTGGCAGTGCCCGTTCTATCGATAGGGGTTCCATGGTAGAAGGTGTTCTACACCAAGGCCATCTTCTAGAAGTCAGTTAAAGCCGGAGCTTTACTTTAACCCAATAGTTTGACAACCTCTTTGATTGTGGAACTGCACCTAACTTAACGATATTATTTGGAGAATGTGGTGATGATAGAGGGTTGGGGTTGTGAGTGGGTGAAACTATATCATATAGGGATGAAAGCTTTGAAGGACCTAGTAATCATTACAGCAGTCCTAGAGATTCTGGAGTTATATTGGTTGTTTAACCCTATATATGGAAAGATGGCGGTTACGTTGGCCAATCCCTCTGCATTTAATAATTTGCATATAACATGACTTGCACTGTGATAGTGCCACCTACCATGTGTGACAAATCATAGACCTTGTATCGTAAAGAGATTGCCCCGTGAACAACATGCAGTATCATCTGCCCAGAGTAGAGGAGATGAGTATAATGTCTGGGGGTCTGACTACTGATCCCTAGGTCTATTGTGTGAATGGAGTGGTACTGAGCATGTGTGACCACTGCTCCATACACAGTCTATAGTGGTGGTCACACATGCTCACTACAGCTGTTTCTACAAGATCTTTCAGGCCCTTGTCCTTTGGATTGGTCAGGATTTCAGCAGTCATACGTTTATCATCTAACCTTGTGGATAGGTGATAAATGTCATGTCATATGCAAGACAACCCCTTTAGGCCGTGTTCAAACATAAAGTAAATGTTGTGTGTTTTTTTCTGCAGGCGTCCACACCAAAATACACAGTAACCATCTTCTCTGATTTTTTTTCCTTTTCCCATTTATTGGAAATGGACATCAATCGGATCAATATGATTTTTTTCACTGACCAAATCTATGTGTAAAAAAAAAAAAATGGCAGCGGGTCCTGGTTTCTTCCATAAATCAGATGTGGCTCATCCATTCAAGTCTTTGGCGGTGCCAAAAACAAAATCAGATGCCGCACGGAGACACAGTATAGCATCTGATTTTTACCGTTGCATTGCAATTCTGTAACAAGAAATTGTAAATGGTCCTGTAAATGGTTAGTAGAATTGAGTCCTAATAGGAAGAGGAAAAAAAATTATTATACATGCTTGTCTTGTAAATCTGAAAGACTTGGGACCCGACTCATCATTGCTTTTCACCTCTTTGTCTAGTTTTGTGACTTTTTTTTGTTTGCACCCAATTCATTATTCTATTTGTGCCTTTTTTTAAGTCTATTTTCTATGCGTGCTCCTGTTTTGGTTTTGTTACCCTATTTTGTGGGTGAAGCTTTTCTAATCCAAATGTTTTTGGCTATGTGCACACGTTGCGGATTTGACGTTGCGGATCTGCAGCAGTTTTCCATGCAGTGTACAGTAGCATGTAAACCTATGGAAAACCAAATCCACAGTGCACATGCTGCGGAAAATTGCGCCCATATTTGCTTCGGTTTATTTTCTGCAGCATGTCAATTCTTTGTGTGGATTCCGCAGCGTTTTACACCTATTCCTTAATAGGAATCCGCAGGTCTAAAAACGAATGTGAAATCTGCAGTAAATCCGCAGGTAGAATGCAGTGCGTTTTACCTGCGGATTTTCAGCACGTGAAAAAATCCGCACACAAATCCGCAACGTGTGCACATAGCCTTCAACCGATTCTTCAAATTTGGCGCAACTCCACTCCAGTTCCTCCATCACTCCCATTGTATTTTGGAGTAAGCCAGTATTTTGATTCAATTTTTGCAATTTTTAGCACTAAGCAGTCACAAAAAGAGTTGAAGACAGAAAAAAAGGTCAATTTTGATTCTGCAGCAAATAGTTTTGATGAATTTGGCAGAAAAAAATGGCAATTATCGCCACAAGACAAAAGAAAGTAGACTTGGAAAAAAACAAAAAAATGATGAATCGGGTGTTGCTGCTTTTGGCATTTGGTGCTGGTTTGGGGCATTTCATGAACCTTTGCAACCGGACCTTAATGATCTCCTTTTAGTCTCTGTCACAAACTTGCAGGACAGTATTACAGAGATTTCTCCAATGGAGAACTGTGGGCAGAACAGAATTTTGGGTCTTGACTGAGGCCAATAGTTAAAATGAAAAACTAGGTAAAAAATTGTATATAGCAAATGTATGGATTGGGTTGACATGTTTGCTGAGCCGGCAAGGTGAGCCCTGAGCATCCAACGTAGATCATATTATTTCCAGAATTACAAGCCTCGTCCCCTTACCCTCCAACACCGTAAATACCCAGCAGGAAAATTAAGCAAAGCTTCCAGTATTAGGACGACCCTGCTCAGGCCGCCCCTGTGCCCACCCCTTGCACAGGCAACTCCTGCACTCACCTCCAGCACAGGTTGCCCCTGCACTCACCGCCTGCACAGACCGCCCCTGCACTCACCCCCTGCACAGGCTGCCCCTGCGCTCACCCCCTACACAGACAGCACCTGTGCTCACCACCTGCAGAGACCGCCCCTGCGCTCACTCCTGCACAGGCCGCCCCTGCGCTCACCCCCTGCACAGGTCGCCCCTGCGCTCACCCCCTGCACAGACTGCCCCTGCGCTCCCCTTGCACAGACATCACCTGCGCTCACCCCCTGCACAGGCCACCTTTATGCTCAGCCCCTGCTCATGTCGTCCCTGCGCTCACCCCCTGCACAGGCCACCTCTGCGCTCACCCCCTGCACAGACAGCACCTGAGCTCACCCCCTGCACAGACAGCACCTGCGCTCAACCCCTGCACAAACCGCCCATGCGCTCACCCCCTGCACAGGCAGCACCTGCGCTCACCCCCCCCGCACAGACCGCCCTGCGCTCACCCCCCACACAGACCGCCCTGCGCTCAGCCCCTGCACAGACCGCCCCTGCACTCACCCCTTGCACAGACTGCACCTGTGCTAACCCCCTGCACAGGCCGCCGCTGCACTTACCCCCAACACAGGCCTAAGACGATGAGGTGGCGGTTGATGTATGAATACTGAATATGATGCCTTTTACTCACCCAGCTCCTTAGTTTCATGATTTCCCCCTCTTCATGGTTGTACATTTAGACTGCTCAAATATTTAGATTTTTTGTTTATGTTGGATCTATGGGCACCACCTGCCACTCTTGAAATCAGAGGATCGGTCAGTCAGTACCTTTTTTTGGGGTCATACATATGTTTTTGCCAAGGCTGGGTGGCAATTTCTTGATCCTCCATTGAAGCAACAAGAATATTCATCAAAGCCAAACATTCATTTGATAAGACCCAAGTTATTTTATCAGAATGAGGTCACTGACAGATATTCAGTTAACTCATTCTGCAGCCAGCAATAGACAGTGCAACCCAGACGCTGTAGAAGGCAAAATCACAATAATTATCTTTGGCCAAAAAATACATTATTTAAGAAAAGAAATCCCTCTAAAGGTGGGAGAATAGTAGATCCACATTTACAGAAGTTTTCACACTCCCCTCAAGTAGCAGCATTTCTCCAGTAACAACAAACGAATGGGCATGTTGAAATTTAACATGCTCAATCCTTTTTTTGTACTCCAGATATCTGCCATCAGGGGAGAATTAAGACACCTAAAATGCACATTAGATAGTAGGCATGTCCCTGCGAAATCATAGGGCTTGGCCAAACTTTCATCTAATGCGTGTGGCCAGCTTTACACTACTAGTTCTTGTCCTCCTTGTAGGGTTTTGTTGTTGCTTCGTATGCATAAACTTGGCCTTACGCACAACTTTTTTAAAAATGTTCTTACTTTTTGTTCTGCTGCTTGTAAAAAATATTTATCAACATTTTTGCATTACCCCTTCTTAGACCGCAAACCAGAGGTCTCGCACTTAACCAGAGTCATAGTGGAAGAGGACATTGCATGGCCTATATGTCTCCTTATACTGGCATGACCAACATGTCACTCTCCATAAGGAGAAACATTACCCCTTAGACCCAAATCAGAGACACCCTGAGACACGAGTCTGCAAATGGAGTTTCTCGTTTGGCTTGTTATCCCAAGTCGTTTGGTCAGGCTCGTTAAAGTGTCTATATTGACTTTTAGGATTGCTACATCCAATAGGTTGTGCTAGAGATCAAGTCCTTTTCCTCTCCGAAGAGACAATTTGCAGATCTATACCCAATTCATCATAAGCTCATTGATTCCTCTGTATAAAGGGCATGGACTGTATCAGAAAGGACGTCCACGTCTATGCACAATCTTCACCAAATTTTCACGATTACGAAATTATTCTTGGTTAACACAAGTTCTGATGGCTCTCATTTAAAGGGAACTGTGTTCAAAGGTGAACATAGTACAATTTCTTGTAATAAATGGTCACCAATCAAGGATACATTGACTCTTTATAAGAAGGAAGTTCCCATTTCATGGGCTGTGGATGACTCTTCTCCAGCTCTACCAAGTGGCTTTACGGCTCCTCAGGGGAGGGGAATAAATAAACTTCCGAGAAGCTGTGTAGTTAGCACTGACTGATGCTCTCGCTCACTCAACATTGTTCCGGTGTTTTTGGAGCATTACTTGGGAACAGGTTCCCCTTTAGTTTACATGGTCACATAAGGGTAAATTAGTAAGCCCAACCCTTTTGACTCAGTAGAACTAGGAAGTTCCCACCTTCTGGGCTGCAGAGTGTCAGTGACAACTCCACTCCAGCTCTACCGAATGGTTAAGTGTCCTCAGGGGAAGGCTAGAAATAAGCTGAGGAGCTGTGCAGTTAGTGTGGACTAATAGCCACACTCATTCAGCATTGATCGGGCATTTTCGGAGCATTACTTGGGGGCGGGTTCCTCTTTAATTTACATAGTCACTAAACAAGGGTAAATTAGTAAGCTCCACCCTCTTGACTCTTTAGAAACTGAAAGTTCCCACCTTCTTGGATATGGAGTGTCAGTGACAACTCCTCTCCAGCTCTGCCAAATGACTAAAGGATCCTCAGGGGCGGGGAATAAAACTTCTGAGGTACTGGGTTAGTACTGACTAATATTCACACTCATTCAGCACTGATCAGGCATTTTCAGACCATTATTGGGGAAAGGTTCCCCAAGTTAACAAAAAAAAGGACATGTATAACTAAAAAATATTCTAGATCTAGGTAGTCAAAATATTTTACTATCTTATATGAAGCCATTAAGTATGTGAATCTGCTACTCTTCACACTTCATTCATGCTTTTTTTTAGTATTTTGCCAAGGCCCTGTCAGTGTAAGGGTTACTATCCGAGGCTGGTAATGAATAGAATAAAAGAAAAAAACACAACAAGGATAGAATGTCCATTAGTTTACTGGTCCGGACTGGTTTAATGTGATTAGGATCCTGCGTGTTTCATTCCTTGATTAACCGAGGACTGACTGCCCAATTGTCTGGCTAATCTAATCACATAGAGTGATCGGAGCATAGAGAATCGGATGCTGTGAAGTGGTGGTTTCGGACATGTGGTCCTCCACGTGTGACACTACAACACCCAGCATCATGGAGCTGGGACTATTAGACATTTAGAGTGGGTCCAAACCCAGGTTATACTACACTGGGGCCAATATTTAACAAAGCGCTGGAAATAAGGACTGGGACCTGTTAGCCCCAGTCTTAGGACAACCCCTGAGGTGGCCCTTCACCAATATCTTGTAGGAATGCCCCTTTCAAAGAAAAGGTTGCTGGAACTTTGAGGCTACCATGGTGTTACCGTCTCTGGTCTGATATGTGACAGCGGTTATCAGGACAGTAGTGATTAGCTAGGACATATCCATTAAGTACCGCACTTCACCGTTGAACAAAGTGACGGATAGTGAAACGCGCTAGATTCATGCCAAAGTGCCATTTTTTGTTTTGTTTCATTATACTTAATTTATTCAAAGTTCAAGAGAATCGAAACTTTAATAAATGTAATTTTGTAAATCACTTTATTAGGGGGTTTGCCTCAATTTCTGTAAAAAAAAAATAGTTAACCGTCTCGGCTTTTCCCCACTCTTAGAGTCTGCATTGATGTCAGAGTGGAGTACAGATGATGGCAGTGATGGCTCAGCCCCTGTCACCTCCGACGAGTGTTGTGCTTATCGGTACACTCTCACTGCCATCATCTGTACTCCAACTCAGTGCGTTCTGATATCAATGCAGGTGAAGGCCGGGAAATAGACGGGGAAAAGACGGGGTTTGGGAGCCACCAGAATAAAAATTCCCTAAGAAAGTGATTTGCAAAGTTTTAGGACTTACACTGGACTAGAGTATTAGAGGATTTGTCTTCATTCCCGGAAAAAAAAAAAAAAAAGTTTGTAAATGGTACAAATGCCACTTACATATAAATTTCTCTGCTCATTCAACTTTGATGTGGTGTGTGCCCATAAATCAGCTGAGAGGAGCTCAGAAAAAGACAGATAACAGAGTTACAAAGGCTATGTTCACACTCGGCATTTTTATTTCTGCAACTCAAACCTGGCAGTAAAAAACGCTGCGTTCAAAGCGAAGGATTTGCTGTATTTCTAGCTCCTTTTTGGGGGCTAAATGTGCGATAAATTTTTACTTAATAAATTTGTAACTTAATGTAACAAAACGCAGAAAAAAACAAAAACGCGCTTCAAAACTGCAGCAAACTGACCAGAACTAAACTGTATGACATCGCTGTAATGATGCAGAATAAAGTGCGACTGTGGATTTACTTCTTAGGGTAAAAAAAAAAAATGGTGGCAGGACAGAGATGGAACAGAGAACCTATAACTATGCCCATAGTGCTGCTTTTACATGCTCCTGTACACCAAATATATTATTTTTGTCATTCTGCCACTAATCCATAGATTATTTTTTGCTGTATACCTAAAGCTTTATTTCAGCATGATCGACACAAATGCAATTTTATTTCACTAAATGACTATACACGTTAAATAAATTATCAAAATTCACATGAAAAAGTTTTCCAAAAAAAAAAAAATCACAGCCAGCCTGTTTATTTTTTAGAGGGAAAAGGAAATTTAAAAAAAGAAATCTACCAATCAGTATTTATATTTGACTAATTTGCGGGATTGGCCCATGAAAGCCTTCTCCTAATTGGTTACACTTTTGCCTTGTTGTATATGATTCCACATTACTGCAGCCAAGATTTCATGTCCTATGCTCGCAAAGAAAAAAATGCTTTAATTTACTGTCATTTTTTTTTTCTTCGATTTTGAAAATGTAAATAAATATAAATTATATATATATATATATATATATATATATATATCTATTTACATGTATTTTGAAAACAAAGAAGAAAATAAAGTTTAAATATAAATATATAAATATATATATATATATATATATATATATATATATATATATATATATATATATATATATCAGTTTGTTACAATAGTCTTCTAGACCAATGGTGCTCAATTTCATTATTTACAGTGACGACCCCAAGTGTAAAAAAAAATAAAATTACAAAATAGCAATTGCTTAAATAACAATTCCACATTTTTTATCTCCAGTGACTGGACTCCATTAGTTGTGACATTTTGGCAAAGGGGGTTTGTACTCTTTTACAGAGCCATATTTTACTACACATTTCGCGGCCTGCCTTGCTCTATAATCTGACCCTACCTGCAGTTAATAGGGGTTATAATCATATCCTGCAATTGTTACTTAAGCAATAGCCTAATTTTCTTAAAAAAAGACCTGAAATCAGTGTTACGCTCGATCGATTCTATTTGTAAAGAAATTAAACCAGTAAAAAAAAAAAATCTGGTGAATTCGGAGAACAAGGCTGGAGTCGCGGGTCCATGACTTACTTGCCCACCTCTTTCTAGATTTCTACGTTTGCATTGCTGTCACCCGGGTTGAATGATGCTGTCCTTAGCATTTCAGTGATCGTGTTTATTTTCTAAAAAAATATTGATATGTGGCATCGTTTTTGCATCATTGTAAATTCATGAAAGTAAAATTTATTTTTGTTATCAAAAGTGTATAATAAAAAACGGTGGGAAATGATCCAAGTGTAAGAGATAAATCTATATCTGTAATGAATGCCATGATTATCTGTGTGTTCTTCTGATGCAGGTATGTTTGCCCTGGGGGATAGGAGGAGGTTATCATTATGCAGATGTGGGGAGGCGTCCATCACCTTTAATAGAACATATCAATGATGAAGGCTTTTCACACCGGGCCTGTAACCGACAAGGGTGCAGATGGCAGGCAGGTTGTCTTTTTGCAGCTTTGAGAATGATAGATACACCTCTGAACCTGGATGGACCTAGGCTTTTCTACACCCAGGCCAAGAATTCAGTTTGGCGCCCCAACACCCCAGGCACATATGCGATTTCCACACTTGGTCACGTGCCAACGAGCTGCTCTCCCTAATTCTCTCAATGTTCAGTAAAAAAGAAGCAAGAAGAAAAGCTATATGAGTGAAGAGGCTGAAATCTGCAAGCAGAGCTGAATCCTGGCAGTGAGTACATTACACGCTGTTAGGCCGGCTTCACACTTGCGAGTTTTACGGACGTAAGAGCGCAGAAACTACGTCCGTAAAACTCGCAAAAAATACGGCACAATTATTCTCTATGCCCCTGCTCCTATCTGCCGTATTTTACTGATCAGTATTATACGGCTTTCTACGGCCGTACAAAATCGCAGCATGCTGCGTTTGTCACCGTACTGCGCAAGAAATACGCCAATGAAAGTCTATGGAAGCCTGAAAAATACGGATTTCACACGGACAAGCAGTGTGACTTGCGAGAAATACGCAGCGCTGTTAGAGAGAAAAGCCGGTAATTCAGTGCGGTGTACAGTAAAATCACACTGACAGCTTACAGTCCAATAGGTAGAATAAATGTGTACACATAGAATAGGTATATATATATATATATATGTCAGTGAGACACATATATGTATATATATTAATATTTTTTCCAGCGCTATACAGCTTGAAAGCCGGTAATTCAATTACCGGCTTTTTCTTTCTCCTTCCTAAAACCCGACATGATTTGAGACATGGTTTACATACAGTAAACCATGTCTTCTCTCCATTTTTTTTGCAGATTCCACACTACTAATGTCAGTAGTGTGTATCTGCAAAATTTGGCCGTTCTAGCTCTTAAAATAAAGGGTTAAATGGCGGAAAAAATTGGCGTGGGGTCCCGCGCAATTTTCTCCGCCAGAGTAGTAAAGCCAGTGACTGAGGGCAGATATTAATAGCCTGGAGAGGGTCCATGGTTATTGCCCCCCCCCCTGGCTAAAAATATCTGCCCCCAGCCACCCCAGAACAGGCACATCTGGAAGATGCGCCTATTCTGGCACTTGGCCACTCTCTTCCCATTCCCGTGTAGCGGTGGGATATGGGGTAATGAAGGGTTAATGCCACCTTGCTATTGTAAGGTGACATTAAGCCTAATTAATAATGGAGAGGCGTCAGTTATGACACCTATCCATTATTAATCCAATTGAATGAAAGGCTTAAATAAAACACAAACACATTATTTAAAATTATTTTAATGAAATAAAAACAATGGTTGTTGGAGTATTTTATTCTACGCCCAATCCAGTCACTGAAGACCCTCGTTCTGTGAAAGAAAAAACATAATAAACCAACAATATACTTACCCTCCGCAGATCTGTAACGTCCAACGATGTAAATCCTTCTGAAGGGGTTAAAACATTTTGCAGCAAGGAGCTTTGCTAATGCAGGCTGCTCCTCGCTGCAAAACCCCAGGGAATGAGTCTAAATATAGATCAATGAGCTATATTTAGCTTCATTTGCGGTGAGACGCCCTCTGCTGGATGTTCATAGATCGTGGGAAATTTCCTAGAAAGCTCCCAGGCTTGAAAAAGGCTCAGTGAGCCGAAACGTCGCACAGTGATGTGGGTCGATTAAATCTCCATCTTTTTTCACCTGAAAACTTTGGGAGTGCTGCCTTCTTTTTCGTATTTGGTATTCAATTTGGATGAATGTTTGGACCATTCTATCCAGGGGGCTAGGCACCCGCACCTGGTGAGCATTGTGCTGTTCCATTTTGTCTCCTTATATATATATATATATATAGACAGTATATATATATTTTTTTTTCTTTTTGGGACACATGGATCATTTCTATAGCGGTATGTTGGTTTTGCAAGCCTGCGAGAAAACCACGCAGTACGGATGCCATACGGATTACATACGGAAGATGCCATGCGCAAAAAACGCTGACACACCCTGCCTACGGAGGAGCTACGGACCACTATTTTCGGGACATTTCAGCGTATTACGGCCGTAATATATGGACCGTATTTTCATACGCTGAGTGTGAAGCCGGCCTTAGGATTGGCTGCAGGGCTTCATTTTATAATTAAGTTGCTTTTCCAGGTTTGAGATGAAAATCTGCAGTTACTCTATGTGGCTGCCGGTTTCTGAATTCTCACAGCGCCTGCACTGCACACTTTTAGGACTCTCCCTTGTTGGTGGCAAGAGAGGACAGTCACGTGAGCACCAGTATGCAATGTGTATAGTTCTGGCCACATTCCGACTAGAGTGTCTGGCCTCGCTCAATTCAATATCATTGATTGAGGTCGTACATGTCTAGTAGGCACATGACCACACTTATGAAAATTGGCAACACCAAAGAATCCTGACAGCGTGCAGTGTGTACTGTGAGAATTCAGAAGTCTGCAGTCACATAGAATGACTGCAGACTCATCACAAACTTGTACAACACCTTTAACCCCTTAGTGACAGAGCCAATTTGGTACTTAATGACCAGGCCAATTTTTGCAATTCTGACCACTGTCACTTTATAAGGTTATAACTCTGGAACGCTTCAACGGATCCCGCTGATTCTGAGATTGTTTTTTCATGACATATTGTACTTCATGTTAGTGGTAACATTTCTTCGATATTACTTGCGACTATTTATGAAAAAAACTGAAATATGGCGAAAATTTTTAAAATTTTGCAATTTTCAAACTTTGTATTTTTATGCCCTTAAATCAGAGAGAGATGTCACAAAAATAGTTAATAAATAACATTTCCCACATGTCTACTTTACATCAGCACAATTTTGGAAACAAAATTTTTTTTTGTTAGGGAGTTATAAGGGTTAAAAGTTGACCAGCAATTTCTCATTTTTACAACACCTTTTTTTTTTAGGGACCACATCACATTTGAAGTCATTTTGAGGGGTCTATATGATAGAAAATAACGAAGTGTGACACCATTCTAAAAACTACACCCCTCAAGGTTCTCAAAACCACATTCAAGAAGTTTATTAACCCTTTACGTGCTTCACAGGAACTGAAACAATGTGGAAGGAAAAAATGAACATTTAACTTTTTTTTTGCAAACATTTTAATTCAGAACCATTTTTTTTATTTTCACAAGTGTAAAAACAGGAATGTAACCATAAATTTTGTTATGCAATTTTTCCTGAATACGCCAATACCCATATGTGGGGGTAAACCACTGTTTGTGCGCACCGCAGAACTTGGAAGAGAAGGAGCGCCGTTTGACTTTTTCAATGCAGAATTGGCTGGAATTGAGATCGGACGCCATGTCACGTTTAGAGAGCCCCTGATGTGCCTAAACAGTGGAAACCCCCCACAAGTGACACCATTTTGTAAACTAGACCCCTTAAGGAACTTATCTAGATGTGTGGTGAGCACTTTGAACCCCCAAGAGCTTCACAGAAGTTTATAACGTAGAGCCGTGAAAATAAAAAATCGCATTTGTTTACACAAAAATGATCTTTTCGCCCACAAATTCTTATTTTCACAAGGGTAACAGGAGAAATTAGACCACAAAAGTTGTTGTGCGATTTCTCCTGAATACGTCGATACCCCATATGTGAGGGTAAACCACTGTTTGGGCGCACCGCAGAGCTTGGAGGTGAAGGAGCGCCGTTTTACTTTTTCAATGTAGAATTGGCAGGAATTGAAACAGTGGAAACCCCCCACAAGTGACACCATTTTGGAAACTAGACCCCTTAAGGAACTTATCTAGATGTGTGGTGAACACTTTGAACCCCCATGTGCTTCACAGAAGTTTATAACGTTGAGCCGTGAAAATAAAAAATCACATTTTTTCTACAAAAATGATCTTTTTGCCCCCAAATTTTTATTTTCACAAGGGTAACAGGAGAAATTAGACCACAAAAGTTGTAGTGCAATTTCTCCTGAGTACGTTGATACCCAATATGTGGGGGTAAACCACTGTTTGGGCGCACCGCAGAGCTTGGAAGAGAAGGAGTGCCGTTTTACTTTTTCAATGTAGAATTGTCCGGAATTGAGATTGGACGCCATGTCGCGTTTGGAGAGCCCCTGATGTGCCTAAACAGTGGAAACCCCCCACAAGTGACCCCATTTTGGAAACTAGACCCCCCATGGAACTTATCTAGATGTGTGGTGAGAACTTTGAATGCCCAAGTTTTCACAGAAGTTTAGAATGCAGAGTCGTGAAAATAAAAAATATTTTTTTTTCCACAAAAAAGATTTTTTAGCCCCCAAGTTTTTATTTTCACAAGGGTAACGAGAAATCGGACCCCAAAAGTTGTTGTCCAATTTGTCCTGAGTATGCTGGTACCCCATATGTGGGGGTAAACCACTGTTTGGGCGCACGGCAGAGCTCGGAAGGAAGGAGCGCCGTTTTAGAAGGCAGACTTTGATAGAATGGTCTGCGGGCGTTATGTTGCGTTTGCAGAGCCCCTGATGTACCTAAACAGTAGAAACCCTCCACAAGTGACCCCATTTTGGAAACTAGACCCCCCAAGTTTTTATTTTCACAAGGGTAAAAGGAGAAATTGGACCACAATAGTTGTTGTCCAATTTATCCTGAGTACACTGATGTGCCATATGTGGGGGTAAACCACTGTTTGGGCGCACGGCAGAGCTCGGAAGGGAAGGAGCGCTGTTTTGGAATGCAGACTTTGATAGAATGGTCTGTGGGCGTTATGTTGCGATTGCAGAGCCCCTGATGTACCTAAACAGTAGTAACCCCCCACAAGTGACCCCATTTTGGAAACTAGACCCCCCAAGGAACTTATCTAGATGTGTGGTGAGAACTTTGAATGCCCAAGTGCTTCACAGAAATTTAGAATGCAGAGTCGTGAAAATAAAAAAATATTTTTTTTCCACAAAAAAGATATTGTAGCCCCCAAGTTTTTATTTTCACAAGGGTAACAGGAGAAATTGGACCCCAAAAGTTGTTGTCCAATTTATCCCGAGTATGCTGATGCCCCATATGTGGGGGTAACCCACTGTTTGGGCGCACGGCAGAGCTCAGAAGGGAGGGAGCACCATTTGACTTTTTGAGCGCAAAATTGGCTGTTGTGTTTGGAGACCCCCGGATGTAACTAAACAGTGGAAATCCCCCAATTCTAGCTCCAACCCTAACCCCAACACATTCCTAACCCTAATCCCAACCCGATCCATAATCCTAATCACTGACCCTAACGATAATCACAACCCCTTACCCCAAAACAACCCTAATGTCAACCCTAACCATAACCCTAATCAAAACACTAAATCCAAAACACCCCTAATCCTAATCTCAACCCTAACCTCAAACCTAACCCTAATCCCAATACACCCCTAATCACAACCCTAACCTTAACCCTAATCCCAAACCTAACCCTAATCCCAAGCGTAACCCCGATGCCAACCCTAACCCTAATACCAACTCTAATCCAAACCCTAACCCCAAATCTATCCCTAACTTTAGCCCCAACCCTAGCCCTAACTTTAGCCCCAACCCTAACCCTAAGGTTACTTTCACACTTGCGTTGTTTGGCATCCGTCGCAATCCGTCGTTTTGGACAAAAAACGGATCCTCCAAATGTGCCCGCAGGATGCGTTTTTTTGCCCATAGACTTGTATTGCCGATGGATCGTGACGGATGGCCACACGTCGCATCCGTTGTGCACTGGATCAGTTGTGTTTTGGCGGACCGTCGGCACAAAAAACGTTCAATGTAATGTTTTTTTGTACGTCGCGTTCGCCATTTCTGACCGCGCATGCGTGGCCGTAACTCCGCCCCCTCCTCCCCAGGACATAGATTGGGCAGCGGATGCATTGAAAAACTACATCCGCTGCCCACGTTGTGCACAATTTTCACAACGTGCGTCGGTATGTCGGGCCGACGCATTGCGACGGCCCCGTACCGACGTAAGTGTGAAAGAACCCTAACCCTGAATTTAGCCCCAACCCTAAATTTAGCCCCAACCCTAACCCTTGCCCTAACCCTAACTCTAGCCCTAACCCTAACCCTAGCCCTGACACTGATTTGCTCACTGTCGTCCTTTTCTGTGATGGCATTTGTGGATTCAGGTGCTGCCCTGAACTTAATGGACTTAGAATTCGCCAGGCGCTGTGGTTTTTCCTTGCAGCCTTTGCAGAGCCCTATTCCTTTGAGGGGTATTGATGCTACACCCTTGGCCAAGGATAAACCTCAGTACTGGACACAGATGACTATGTACATGGCTCCAGCACATCAGGAAGATTGCCGTTTTCTGGTGTTGCATAACCTGCATGATGTTGTTGTACTGGGTTTTCCATGGTTACAGGAACATAATCCGGTGCTGGATTGGAAAACTATGTCGGTGACTAGTTGGGGTTGTCATGGGGTACATAGTGATGTTCCTGTGATGTCAATTTCCTCTTCCCCCTCTTCTGAGGTCCCTGAGTTTTTGTCGGATTTCCAGGATGTATTTGATGAGCCCAAGTCCAGTTCCCTTCCTCCGCACAGGGACTGTGATTGTGCTATTAACTTGATTCCTGGTTGCAAGTTCCCTAAGGGCCGACTTTTCAATCTGTCTGTGCCAGAGCATGCCGCCATGCGGAGTTATGTCAAGGAGTCTTTGGAGAAGGGGCATATTCGGCCCTCTTCGTCACCATTGGGATCGGGTTTCTTTTTTGTTGCTAAGAAGGATGGCTCCTTGAGACCCTGTATTGATTATCGTCTTCTTAATAAGATCACGGTCAAATTCCAATACCCCTTGCCTTTGCTTACTGATTTGTTTGCTCAGATTAAGGGGGCTGGTTGGTTTACTAAGATTGACCTCCAAGGGGCATATAATATTGTTCGTATTAAACAGGGTGACGAATGGAAAACTGCATTTAATACGCCCGAAGGCCATTTTGAATACCTTGTGATGCCATTTGGGCTCTCTAATGCTCCATCTGTGTTCCAGTCTTTCATGCATGATATTTTCTGCAATTATCTTGATAAATTCATGGTCGTATATTTGGATGATATTTTGATTTTTTCCGATGATTGGGAGTCTCATGTGAAGCAGGTCAGGATGGTGTTCCAGATCCTTCGTGATAATGCTTTGTTTGTGAAGGGGTCTAAGTGCCTAATCGGAGTTCAGAAGGTCTCTTTTTTGGGTTTTATTTTTTCTCCCTCGTCTATAGAAATGGATCCTGTTAAAGTCCAAGCTATTCATGACTGGATCCAACCCACATCTGTGAAATGCCTTCAAAAATTTTTGGGCTTTGCTAATTTCTATCGCCGTTTCATTGCCAACTTTTCCAGTGTGGTTAAGCCCCTTACTGATTTGACAAAGAAAAGCGCTGATGTGACGAATTGGTCCTCTGAGGCTGTTGAGGCCTTTCAGGAGCTTAAACGCCGATTTACTTCTGCCCCTGTGTTGCGTCAGCCGGATGTTTCTCTTCCTTTTCAGGTTGAGGTCGACGCTTCTGAGATTGGGGCAGGGGCCGTTTTGTCTCAGAGGGAGTCTGATGGTTCATTGATGAAACCGTGTGCTTTTTTTTCCAGAAAGTTTTCGCCTGCGGAACACAATTATGATGTCAGCAATCGGGAGTTGTTGGCTATGAAGTGGGCGTTTGAGGAGTGGCGACATTGGCTTGAGGGAGCTAAACACCGCGTTGTAGTCCTGACCGATCATAAGAATCTGATTTACCTCGAGTTGGCCAAGCGGCTGAATCCTAGACAGGCTCAATGGTCCCTGTTTTTCTCCCGTTTTGATTTTGTGGTCTCGTATCTTCCGGGATCTAAGAATGTTAAGGCTGATGCCCTCTCTAGGAGTTTTTCGCCTGATTCTCCTGGAGTCCTTGTGCCGGTTGGCATTCTTAAGGAGGGGGTGATTCTTTCTGCTATCTCCCCTGATTTGCAGCGGGTGCTTCAGGAATTTCAGGCTGATAGGCCTGACCGCTGTCCAGTGGGGAAACTGTTTGTTCCTGATAGATGGACGAGTAAGGTAATTTCTGAGGTTTATTGTTCAGTGTTGGCTGGTCATCCTGGGATTTTTGGTACCAGAGATTTGGTTGCTAGGTCCTTTTGGTGGCCTTCCTTGTGGCGCGATGTGCGTGCTTTTGTGCAGTCCTGTGGGACTTGCGCCCGGGCCAAGCCTTGCTGTTCCCGCGCTAGCGGGTTGCTTTTGCCTTTGCCGGTCCCTGAGAGGCCCTGGACGCATATTTCCATGGATTTTATTTCGGATCTTCCTGTTTCCCAGAAGATGTCTGTTATCTGGGTTGTTTGTGACCGGTTCTCTAAAGTGGTCCATCTGGTACCTTTGCCTAAGTTGCCTTCCTCCTCAGATCTGGTTCCATTATTTTTTCAGCATGTGGTTCGTTTGCATGGCATTCCGGAGAATATTGTGTCTGACAGAGGTTCTCAGTTTGTTTCTAGATTTTGGCGGACCTTTTTTGCTAGGATGGACATTGATTTGTCTTTTTCTTCGGCGTTTCATCCTCAGACTAATGGCCAAACTGAGCGAACTAATCAGACCTTGGAGACCTATTTGAGATGCTTTGTGTCTGCTGATCAGGATGATTGGGTGTCTTTCTTGCCGTTGGCCGAGTTTGCCCTTAATAATCGGGCTAGTTCGGATACTTTGGTTTCACCTTTCTTTTGTAATTTTGGTTTTCATCCTCGTTTTTCTTCTGGGCAGGTAGAGCCTTCTGATTGTCCTGGTGTTGATTCTGTGGTGGACAGGCTGCAGCAGATTTGGACTCATGTGGTGGACAATTTGACGTTGTCTCAGGAAAGGGCTCAACGTTTTGCTAACCGCCGTCGGTGTGTTGGTCCCCGGCTTCGTGTGGGGGATTTGGTTTGGTTGTGTTCTCGTCATATTCCTATGAAGGTTTCTTCCCCTAAGTTTAAGCCTCGGTTCATTGGTCCTTATAAAATTTCTGAAATTATTAATCCGGTGTCTTTTCGTTTGGCTCTTCCAGCCTCTTTTGCCATTCATAATGTTTTCCATAGATCTTTGTTGCGGAGATATGTGGTGCCCGTTGTTCCCTCGGTTGACCCTCCTGCCCCGGTGTTGGTTGAGGGAGAGTTGGAATATGAGGTTGAGAAGATTTTGGATTCCCGTTTTTCGAGGCGGAGGCTTCAGTATCTTGTCAAGTGGAAGAGTTATGGCCAGGAGGATAATTCTTGGGTTGTTGCCTCCGATGTCCATGCTACCGATTTGGTTTGTGCTTTTCATTTGGCTCATCCTGATCGGCCTGGGGGCTCTGGTGAGGGCTCGGTGACCCCTCCTCAAGGGGGGCTACTGTTGTGAATTCCGCTCTTGAGCTCCCTCCGGTGGTTGTAAGTGGCACTTTTGTGAGTCCTGCTCTTGGGCTCCCTCTTGTGGTTTTATGTGGTATAGCTGTCATCAGCTGCCTCCACTTATCGTCTCTTCTGCTCGGCTATTTAGGCCTGGTTCTTTCTTCAGCCAGTGCCACTTGTAAATGGTTCCTGGTTGGATTCACATCTCTTTGGATTTCCCTGTTATCCTGACCAGTTCAGCAAAGCTAAGTTTTTGCTTGCGCTTTTCTGTTCACAGATTGTGGACTTATCCGTTCAGTGCTTTCTATGTTTGTCCAGCGTTATCAGTATGAATTAATTCTATCTTGCTGGAAGCTCTGGGAAGCAGATTTACCCTCCACACCTTTAGTCAGGTGTGGAGATTTTTTTGTAAACTCTGCGTGGATTTTTGTAGTGTTTAATACTGACTGCACAGTATTCCATCCTGTCCTATCTAGCAAGCTAGACTGGCCTCCTGTGCTCATCCTGGTTTCATTCTGTGTATGTCTTTTCCCTCTCCACTCACAGTCATTATTTGTGGGGGGCTTATCTATCCTTTGGGGATTTTCTCTGAGGCAAGATAGTTTTCCTGCTTCTGTCTTTAGGGGTAGTTAGCTCTTAGGCTGTGACGAGATGCCTAGGTAGAGTTAGGAGCATTCCACGGCTACTTCTAGTGTTGTGTTGAGCTTAGGGACTGCGGTCAGTACAGTTACCACGTCCTTCTGAGCTCGTTCCATGTTGCTCCTAGACCACCGCATCATAACAGGTCGGTAAAACCGACCCCGATCATGTTCTTTGGGGTCTCGGCTACCCCCGGCAGCCGAGACCCCAAAGAGTCTCCCGGTGCCGGCCGGCGGGCGCACTGTGCATGCGCCCGCCATTTTGAAGATGGCGGCGCCCACCGGGAGCCACGAGGAGCACCGGGGGAGATAGGTGAATATCGGGGGGCTATCTGGGACCCCCTTTCTCTGTCCTCTGATGTGCGATCACATCGGAGGACAGAGAAATTAAAAAGAGATCGTGTTTTGTTTTTTTTGCAATCGCCAGTAAACGGTTAATTACCGGCGATCGCAAATGCGGGGTCGGTAAAAAACCCCCGAATCATGTTCTCTGGGGTCTCGGCTACCTCCGGCAGCCGAGACCCTGGAGAAAATCCGACTCTGGGGGGCGCTATTCACTTTTTCCACAGCGCCGTTAATTAACGGTGCTGTGGTTTAAGTACCCTTAGCGGCCGCCGTTAAAAGGCGTATCGGCGGTCGCTAAGGGGTTAATGCTCCTGAGTCCTGACATAAATAAAAATATGAATTATCACAAAAGAA
This sequence comes from Ranitomeya imitator, assembly GCF_032444005.1. Taxonomy (NCBI): domain Eukaryota; kingdom Metazoa; phylum Chordata; class Amphibia; order Anura; family Dendrobatidae; genus Ranitomeya; species Ranitomeya imitator. The sequence continues at coordinate 413,110,764 of NC_091283.1, read as the reverse complement.
AAAACAGTTACATTCTGGTACCTGATAGATGACGTTGTCTCTGATTGGATGGTTTCTCTTTCTATTCTTCTTCATCTTGTCCAGACTCCATGATGAGTTTTTTCAGAATTTCTCATCCACAGCCATCTCTGCAGACTTCCATCTTATCCGGTCTTATGCAGCGCATTCCCACATGAAGCTCTTAAAGGGAACGTGTCAGGCGGATTGTGCACAGTAACCTACACACAGTGTCAGGTCGGCGCCGTTATACTCGATAAAACGATACCTTGGTTGATGAAATCCATCTTGTTGCTGTTTATTAATCTTTATTTTCAGTTTTTTGTTAATGACATGCTCGTGCCCTAAGGCGGAAGTTGTATGTGGTGCTCTGATTATATATTCATAATGCAGACTGCTGACAGGTCGCTGACCCCTCACTGACCCCCCCCCCCCCCTAGTTTACATAATGAATATCAGTACATACTGATACTTAATCCCTTTTGCTTATTTGAGAGAGGAAATAAAAATCAATTTGAAAATGGCGCACCATGCCTGCGCAGTAGCAGCTATCAGTGTGTATAGAGATCTGACATCTGCTATTGCACAGGTGCCGGCGGACCCATCTTGCTGGAAAAGTAAAAAAGATTTACTCCTCCAAGATGGCACCGCCCGCGCCTGTGCAGCAGCAGTTATCGGCGATCTCCGAGAGCTGCTACTGCGCAGGCGGTGCCATTTTCAAATTGACTTTTTTTCCCCCCTCGTTCAATTAAATAAGCAAAATGGATTAAGTGCACAGTAAACCTGCGATTATGCTGCAGCGCAGGGGCCATGGCCGGCACGTGCCTGCAGAAGCGTTTTTTGTCTCTTCAGTATGTTAGGTATTAATTATGTAAACTAAGGGGCGGGTCAGTGAGGGGTCAGCGACCTGTCAGGAGTCTGCATTATGAATATCAGAGCACCACATACACCAGCCCCGCCTTAGGGCACAAGAATATTATTAAAACAATACTGAAAATAAAGATTAAACAACAACCACAAGATGGATTTCATCAACCAAGGTATCGTTTTATTCAGTATAACGGCGCCGACCTGACATTGTGTGTAGGAAACTGAGCACAATTCTGCTGACAGGTTCCCTTTAAAGATAGCAGTGTCATTATAATGCTCCTAAATATAAATATACCCTACACTGAGCCCCTGAATTAATAATTGCCCCTCACTATATTCCTTGCACAAAATATGACCTTCACACTGTCAATCTTATGGTACATGCCCTCCACCCTGCCCACTCCTTTCCATACTGTTTCCCATGTATGGGGCCCAGTCTCATCACACTCCCTATCCTTGGTTTACCGACGCCTCCTGCACTGTCCACCATGTTACCCCCCACACACTACTCAGTCTCTATTCTGTGCCCACTCACACTTCCCATAATGTCTCCTCACACATTTCCCCCTGCCTCCTCATACTGTCTCCTCTAACATCTGCCCTGCTAACCATACTGTCTGCTCACATTTTTACCCCCTCACTCTACCTACTGCCTCCTCACACATCCCCCCCAACTCCCCATACTGTGTTTGTACCATCCCATCATCTTCACTCCCTATACTGTGTCCTTATGCATTCTTCCCCTTTCTCCTGATGCTGTGTCCGCATACATTTGCTACTTGCTCCTCATGCTGTGTCCACACCCATACCCACACCTGCTCTCCATACTGTGTCTTCATACATTCCTCCCTCGCTCTTCATACTGTGGCTGCACTCATCCCCCTCATTCTGTTTCCTCATACATGCCCCCAACCCTCCTTGCTCCTCATACTATGTCCTGAAATTTCTCCCTCTTCCCTCTCCCCCAAGCCGTGTCCTCAAACCATATTTATTCTCTCCCCCAAACTATGTCCTTAAATCCGATTTCTTCTCCCCACCCCTTCAAACTGAGTCATCAAATCCTATTTCTTTTCCCTTACCCCCCTAAACTCTGTCCTCAAATCCTATTTCTTCTACCCCCACCCCTACCTCCGTGACAACTAATTGATCACTGGAAGCCAACTTGCTGCACCTTATGTGAGCCGGACTGCCATGTCAGCAGGCCCAACAGAGCCCCCCTGCCGGCTGCGCCCAGGGCAAATGCCCCGCCTACCCCCCAGATATACCTCTGCATGGTGTTATTTACTGTTGAGGCATTAATCCCACTCTAGCTCAGCAGGTTGCCTGATGAGAACTGAAGGCTAAGTTGCTGAAAGCATTTTTATGACTTATAAAAAACATGTAACATCTCTGCTGCCTGTCCTTTAATAGTAGCCTTCATTTCATAACTTCATGGAGTCACAGCTTTGCATATGTCAATAGTCCAAGCAAAGATGGGAATCTTTTTAATGTATCGTATCAGAAAAATATTCTTGTGTCGAATCCTAAACTCATCATACACTCTGTTCAAAACAAGAGGGGCTGCCAGCTCACCCAAGGTTCAGATTACATCTGTTTATTGAAGTAAATGGAGAGGGTAGGAGCATAATGGGAAACATTGAAAAAGAGGAGCAGACACACTACAGACCAATGCTGCTACTTTCTAGTATTAATCTCACCCCAGCGCTGGATTCACAGCTGCAATGCTAAGTACCACTGCATAATATCCTCCATGCTGTTTTCGAACATGCGCTCCAGAGCAGGAATCCCTCATGTACATGTGCTACATGTATGGGAGACATCATAGCAGCCAGTCTCCACCCACAATCTCAGAGACAACTGAAAATTGAAAAAAAAAGAGCCCGTGGAGAGGAAAAACAACTATTGGAAAGCAATTCATGTAAATAATGGCCAGAATTATCATTCCTCATGTGTACGTGACACTTTATTGTGAAAAACGGACAGTTCAAGTTTTACTTAGCCTTAGGACTCATTCATCCATCAATTTCATCAGAGCTTAGTCAAAGTTTCATCAGTTTGTTTCATTGAAGAGAGAAAAAAAAACTTTATCCACCTTCTTCTATCAGTCATCCGAGTGCTGTCCGATTTTTTCACATTTCCAAGTCATTTCTAAGTTTGATCTGACACTCGGATCAACATCGGATTTGTCTCTGGGATTTTGCTTGACCACTCAGTCTGCAAAAACAATACTGACATGTGATCAACCCAATAGACTATCATAGGTTCCAGGCTATTTGTGAAAAGCACATATTCACATATACCGTAAGTGCTGAGCCTTTATTTAGAGGGGAAAATCAGCTGCCAAACACTTCTAGCTGTGAATAATATAATAATAATATTTAACAACCCCCGTCATACCACCATCATTTCCCCAAAACTGAAAAATGCAATTATTTAGTATAAAGCAGACTTTATTACACATTGCAAAAAACCTAAACACATGAAGTATCCACAAAACCATAATAACCTTATGAATTATTCAGGTAATTTAAAAGAAATTTGAATAGTATAAAAACATGTATTCTACGGTATATTCAAATCACAAAAAAAGATATAAAAACTACTCCCCGAGGCCAATCATCTGTGCCTTTATAGCCTTTTACTAGGCACTGCTCCTAATAGCCAGATTCCTACTCCACACTGATGAGGGGCAAAAACCCAGAAACAGCTGTCTGTGGATGGATACCATGCTTGGCATAGGTGGCTTTCCTTCATAGGATGCTGCCCTTCCCGTGGTTGTTCCTTCCCGGGGAAAGGCCTGGCTATTCACTGCTTGCGTCGAGAAACACGTGATGGTGTCTCCGCAGCTTCTTTACTTGCATCTGCATATTTCCCATAAGGGATGGGGGCAGTGTTCTGGAATCACTGCGTTGAGAAACACGTGATGGTGTCTCCGCGGTGTTGGATGTTTTGGTCTCCCCGAGGCCAATCATCTGTGCCTTTATAGCCTTTTACTAGGCACTGCTCCTAATAGCCAGATTCCTACTCCACACTGATGAGGGGCAAAAACCCCGAAACAGCTGTCTGTGGATGGATACCATGCTTGGCATAGGTGGCTTTCCTTCATAGGATGCTGCCCTTCCCGTGGTTGTTCCTTCCCGGGGAAAGGCCTGGCTATTCACTGCTTGCGTCGAGAAACACGTGATGGTGTCTCCGCAGCTTCTTTACTTGCATCTGCATATTTCCCATAAGGGATGGGGGCAGTGTTCTGGAATCACTGCGTTGAGAAACACGTGATGGTGTCTCCGCGGTGTTGGATGTTTTGGTCTCCCCGAGGCCAATCATCTGTGCCTTTATAGCCTTTTACTAGGCACTGCTCCTAATAGCCAGATTCCTACTCCACACTGATGAGGGGCAAAAACCCCGAAACAGCTGTCTGTGGATGGATACCATGCTTGGCATAGGTGGCTTTCCTTCATAGGATGCTGCCTTTCCCGTGGTTGTTCCTTCCCGGGGAAAGGCCTGGCTATTCACTGCTTGCGTCGAGAAACACGTGATGGTGTCTCCGCAGCTTCTTTACTTGCATCTGCATATTTCCCATAAGGGATGGGGGCAGTGTTCTGGAATCACTGCGTTGAGAAACACGTGATGGTGTCTCCGCGGTGTTGGATGTTTTGGTCTCCCCGAGGCCAATCATCTGTGCCTTTATAGCCTTTTACTAGGCACTGCTCCTAATAGCCAGATTCCTACTCCACACTGATGAGGGGCAAAAACCCCGAAACAGCTGTCTGTGGATGGATACCATGCTTGGCATAGGTGGCTTTCCTTCATAGGATGCTGCCCTTCCCGTGGTTGTTCCTTCCCGGGGAAAGGCCTGGCTATTCACTGCTTGCGTCGAGAAACACGTGATGGTGTCTCCGCAGCTTCTTTACTTGCATCTGCATATTTCCCATAAGGGATGGGGGCAGTGTTCTGGAATCACTGCGTTGAGAAACACGTGATGGTGTCTCCGCGGTGTTGGATGTTTTGGTCTCCCCGAGGCCAATCATCTGTGCCTTTATAGCCTTTTACTAGGCACTGCTCCTAATAGCCAGATTCCTACTCCACACTGATGAGGGGCAAAAACCCCGAAACAGCTGTCTGTGGATGGATACCATGCTTGGCATAGGTGGCTTTCCTTCATAGGATGCTGCCCTTCCCGTGGTTGTTCCTTCCCGGGGAAAGGCCTGGCTATTCACTGCTTGCGTCGAGAAACACGTGATGGTGTCTCCGCAGCTTCTTTACTTGCATCTGCATATTTCCCATAAGGGATGGGGGCAGTGTTCTGGAATCACTGCGTTGAGAAACACGTGATGGTGTCTCCGCGGTGTTGGATGTTTTGGTCTCCCCGAGGCCAATCATCTGTGCCTTTATAAAAACAACAAAGTCATTTATTTGAAACGCAAAAAGAGCTAAAAATTAAATAATTTCTCCTGCATTACGCAAAAATGGCCATTAACGCGGATTTGCCGGGGGAAACTCGTCAGCCACGGTGCCATCTAAATATCGCAGGGTGCACATAGTCTTTGTGCACCTTTTTTCTGAGTGTTTGAAGCAGAAACTCAATGTTTCTGAGGAGTTTTGGTTTTTTTTCTATGAGGGCAGAAGGATTTGGAGAGTTTTTGCTCATTTTCTGCTGAAAAAACCTCATGTGCACATACCCATAAGTGGTAATGTTGTAAGCAAAAGGCCACGAAGTCAAAGCAAGCAGGAAAGTAAGTTAAGATGCGATCTATGGTAGCCATAATCATTAAATATAACAAGACTATGACCAGAAATAAAGAATAAATCGTGCAGTTACCATATCAACAATAACTGACAGTAAGTGACAAAGTTTCTAAGACGACAACAGAAGCGGAGCGGATGACATGACGTGAGAGAAAATAACAGCAGTGGTGAAAAAAAAACAACAAAAACATGAATATAGAGCCAAATATGAAATAAAGTCACCGGTCAGGCTGACAATGCTGCGCCACACCAAGAAGAAGCGGTGCTTGCGGGTGCCCCTCAGTGATCGGAAGTCCTTCTGGAACATTTGACATTGACGACAAATTTTTTACCTCCATAAAATGGAGCGCCCAGGTCAACCGCCTGGTTTTGCTTTCACCCCCCCCCCCCCCATGCTACATCACTGCCTCCCCTGGATTTTTTTGTCAGAACTTCTTGATTGGTGAAAACAGAAGTCTCCATGTAATGAGGAATATTTCTTTGATTTAGAGTGACTGCAAATATCCAATGTGGTCTATGTCTAGTCTGGAATATCTCTAGGTCACTACCACTACATATACTGGCACCCTCCTGCCCAGGGTCGGACTGGGACTCAAATTCAGCCCTGGCGTTTAGGAGCGCACAGACCCACCTGCTATGAAGTGATTGTGATCTATGTTCAGAGATTTTTGTGGGTCGCTCGAGATATTTATCACAATTACAGAATACAAACTGCTGTGGAGTCAGAATAACAGTATGTGAAATTTATTGGGAACCTGTCATGTCAGATAACTATTTACCTGCAGAAATAGGGTTAATCTACAGGTTAATAGCATTATAAAAGTGCCCAGCCGCTATACTGAAAGTGCGGCATTCGGGACAAAATAAACTTTTTTTCCTCACAGGAGCCACCAGCTTTCAGTCATGCAGGCGTGCCAGGAGCAATTACAGCACTTTGACTGACAGCTGGCTGTGCACTAATTCACAGTTCCTCCCAATAGCACAGTAAGGCCGGGATTACACATGCGAGAAACACGTCCGTGTCTCGCATGTGAAATCCAAGCTCTGGCACCGGCACTCCAGAGCGGAACGTGTGGCTCCATGTGTTGCTATGCGGCCGCACGCTCCGCTCCCAAGTGCCGGCGCCAGAGCTTGGATTTCACATGCGAGACACGGACGTATTTCTTGCATGTGTGATCCCGGCCTTACAGTTCTACTGACCACTGATGTCTGCGCCGTTGCAGGAAATCCCTGGTCTGGTCACCACTGGAGTTAATAGCTGCACCAGGGGGAAGGTTTGCAGCCGGCATAGACCCATCTGGCATTTGCCAGAATTGCCAGACAGCCAGTCCAACCATGTTTCTACCACCTTTGTAAATTAGATTCTAATTGTGATTTCCTACAGTGTTGGAAACAGCAGAATGATACTTCTGGTGTCAGAAATAGCAGCGCGATATTTCCAATGTTGGAAGCAGTAGAGTGATATTTCCAAAGACTTTCCTGGGGAGAAAATGGAGGAAGAACAACTCTTGGTCAGGGTGTTTAATGGTTAAGTTGGCCCACAAAAATGTCATAGAACAGAAACACTACTATCCACAGTATAAGTGATTGCTGAGGGACCCCCATCTATCATGAGCATGGGAGTGCCAAAATCCCCTGTGTAAACTGAGCATGTGCGACCACTGCACCATTCACTTTCTTTAGATAGAGGTGGTGGTTAGGGTTGAGCGACCTTGACCTTTTTAGAGTCGAGCCGTGTTTTGCGAAACCCGACTATCTTAGAAGTCGAGTCGAGTGGAATCGGCCGATTATCGCGAAAAGTCGGGTATCGACCGAAACACGAAACCCAATGCAAGTCAATGGGGGAGCATAGTCGGCAGTGAGTGGAGGCCAGGAAAACACCTACACTGCCCATTTTAATGGCAAAAACATCCATTCTTGTTACAGAAGCTTGTCAATCGTAATTTACCTTATAATAATTGGAAGGCATTTGAAATTGGGGGTCATTTGGCTAAAGTTGTGGGGGGTAGGGCTGGTTCAAGTAATTAGTGGGCCCAGGAAATCTGGACCACGTCACGGCAGTGGAGCAGGGAGAGGTAAGTATTTCAACTTTGCAAGTGCTATGATCCTGAGCAAGCAGGGGGGGCCCACTCGTTGGCACTGGCACAGGGCCCCTCAAAGTACAGCGGTGTGTTTGCACGGCGGGGGCGCCTCCCACCGGCAGCAACACTTTTGCGTACTATGAGAGGCCCTGTGCCAGTGACGTCGCCAACGAGTATTCCTCCCCCCACCTGATGAAGGAACCTGCACTTTCATCTGCACCTTCCTCTTTGTCCCCGTGTAAGGTGGTATGGTATGCGGGAAGAGGAACCTGACTTTCAGCAGGGTCACAATCTTGTTGTGTAGCGTGCACAGGGAATGTTGCGTTATGGGTCAATGTACCAGCAGACTCATCTATCACTGGCTGGGCAATGGGCAGGATGAGGAGGAAACACAGATATAGGCCCAAAGAATAAAGTTGGCTAAATGCAGTTCAAAATTGGTAACACAGGACTAACCAGGGGGCATTGCAGTGGAGGACAACTGGAATGAGAGGCTGACACATAGAGTAGGCCCAAATCAGTAAGTAGTCGAAATGCAGTTCAAAATTGGCAACCGTAGTAAACGGGCGGCATAGCTTTGTTCAGTGGAGGAGAACAGCAAGGAGTGGCAGACACCGATAGTAGGCCCCAACCCAACTAGTAGGCCAAATGCAGTTCCATTTAACCACTATTTTACAAGAGCCTGAAGATAGAAGCTCAGGAAAGGCAACCTGGAGAACACCTTGGAGTGGAAGACACCGTCTCCACACCCCATACCCAATTTGTAGGCCTAATGCAGTGTAGTTTCCAACAACTACTAAATGAGAGCATTAAGATTGAAGCAATGGAGAGGAAACCTGGGGAACACCTTGGAGTGGAACACACCGTCTCTACACCCCATACCCAATTTGTAGGCCTTATGCAGTGTAGTTTTCACCAACTACTAAACGAGAGTAGGAAGATAGAAGCAATGTGGACGAAACCTGGGGAACACCTTGGAGTGTAACACACCGTCTCTCTACACCCCATACCCAATTTGTAGGCCTAATGCAGTGTAGTTTCCAACAACTACTAAACGAGAGCATTAAGATTGAAGCAATGGAGAGGAAACCTGGGGAACACCTTGGAGTGGAACACACCGTCTCTACACCCCATACCCAATTTGTAGGCCTATTGCAGTGTAGTTTCCAACAACTACTATACGAGAGCATTAAGATTGAAGCAATGGAGAGGAAACCTGGGGAACACCTTGGAGTGGAACACACCGTCTCTACACCCCATACCCAATTTGTAGGCCTATTGCAGTGTAGTTTCCAACAACTACTATACGAGAGCATTAAGATTGAAGCAATGGAGAGGAAACCTGGGGAACACCTTGGAGTGGAACACACCGTCTCTACACCCCATACCCAATTTGTAGGCCTAATGCAGTGTAGTTTCCAACAACTACTAAACGAGAGTAGGAAGATCGAAGCAATGTGGACGAAACCTGGGGCACACCTTGGGGCGGCAGACACCGTTAGTAGGCCCTACCAAAGTTGTAGCCCCAATGCAGTTTTAAAATTCCTAGAGGCTGAAAACAAGACTATTGACGCTCAGCTTTTTTCAAAGGAACACAGCTGTATTGAGTGGCGCAGACAGACACAGGTAGTAGGCCTTAAACCAAAAATGTGGCTCACTGCAGCTTAAAAAAGGTTACAGGGGTACACAGGCAGCATTGCTCTGGGCAGTGGAGGACAATTTCAATAGTGGACCGCAGACAGACTTTGTACGCCTACTATTAAAAAAAGGATGCTCTATGCAATTAAAAATAGGTTCCAGGGGTACACGGGCAGCAGTGGTCTGGTCAATGGAGGAGTAGTAGAAAGAGCGGGCCGCAGACAGGCTTCGAAGGCCTAACATAAAAAGATATTGGGCTGTAGGCACTTTAACATTGGTTCCAGGGGTACAGGGCAGCAGTGGTCTGGTCAGTGTAGGAGTAGTAGAAAGAACGGGCCGCAGACAGGCTTCGAAGGCCTAACATAAAAAAAATATTGGGCTGTAGGCACTTTTAAATAGGTTCCAGGGGTACACAGGCAGCAGTGGTCTGGTCAGTGTAGGAGTAGTAGAAAGAACGGGCCGCAGACAGGCTTCGAAGGCCTAACATAATAAAATTGGACAGGCTGTAGGCACTTTATAATTGGTTCCAGGGGTACACGGGCAGCAGTAGACAGGTCAGTGGAGGCCTAGTGGAAGGAGCGACCGCAGACAGGCTTCGAAGGCCTAACATAATAAATTGGGCTGGCTGTAGGCAATTTAACATTGGTTCCAGGGGTACACGGGCAGCAGTGGTCTGGTCAGTGGAGGCCTAGTGGAAGGAGGGACCTCAGACAGGCTTCGAAGGCCTAACATAATAAAATTGGACAGGCTGTAGGCACTTTATAATTGGTTCCAGGGGTACACGGGCAGCAGTGGTCTGGTCAGTGGAGGCCTAGTGGAAGGAGGGACCGCAGACAGGCTTCGAAGGCCTAACATAATAAAATTGGACAGGCTGTAGGCACTTTATAATTGGTTCCAGGGGTACACGGGCAGCAGTAGACAGGTCAGTGGAGGCCTAGTGGAAGGAGGGACCGCAGACAGGCTTCGAAGGCCTAACATAATAAATTGGGCTGGCTGTAGGCAATTTAAAATTGGTTCCAGGGGTACACGGGCAGCAGTGGTCTGGTCAGTGGAGGCCTAGTGGAAGGAGGGACCGCAGACAGGCTTCGAAGGCCTAACATAATAAAATTGGACAGGCTGTAGGCACTTTATAATTGGTTCCAGGGGTACACGGGCAGCAGTAGACAGGTCAGTGGAGGCCTAGTGGAAGGAGGGACCGCAGACAGGCTACGAAGGCCTAACATAATAAATTGGGCTGGCTGTAGGCAATTTAAAATTGGTTCCAGGGGTACACGGGCAGCAGTGGTCTGGTCAGCGGAGGCCGATTGTAATGAGTGTCTGCCAGTTAGTAGTCCAAAACAATAAATAAATGTGAATGTCTCGCATTAAAACAAAACGAAAACACTAAAGGGTGCAATCATTAGGTACAGGGGTGGGATCCTCTGCGTAGTTTCAGACCTACTAATTTAGCGCAAAGTATTTACTGTGGTAAATAGAGGACACTGCCCCTGACTATGTTAAGTACCCTCATACATGTCAACACAATGGTATTGTCAGTGGCAGGAATGGAAGGATGTCAGCGCATAGACTAAACATTGGTGGAAGTGTGAGAGATAACTGTGGAAGTGGTAGAGCAATGTTTGACCTGGGGGTGGGTGAACTCTCTTGTGGCCGGCGGTACAGGCCCAGGGCCCCTCATGTTACAACAGTGTGTCTGACGTTGGGTGCGCACCACCACCGCCAGAGACACTTTATTGTACTATGAGGGACCCAGTGGCAGTGCTGTCGACCAAAAGCGGGCACACCCACCTCTTCAGACAAACAGCACTCTCACGGGTGCTTGCGCCAAGTCGCGTTACCACGGCCCCGTGTGGGGAGTTTGGCCATTTAGGGAGGTGTAAACATGTCGTATGCTGGACAATCAGCTGCAGCAAATTAGACATTAGAAAAGTAATTCACAGTAGTCCACAGGCAAGAGCTTTTCATAGGAAAGCTAGGTGTCGGCCGGGCAAGGTGGGGCAAAAGAATTCGAAATCCAGTTGTGGTTCATTTTAATGAATGTTAGATCATCAACATTTTGGGTAGCCAGACGAGTCCTTTTTTCGGTTAATATTGAACCTGCAGCACTGAATACTCTTTCTGATAGGACACTAGCTGCCGGGCAAGCAAGCTCCTGCAATGCATATTCTGCCAATTCTGGCCAGGTGTCTAATTTTGATGCCCAGTAATCAAATGGGAATGACGGTTGAGGGAGAACATCGATAAGGGATGAAAAATAGTTTGCAACCATACTGGACAAATGTTGTCTCCTGTCACTTTCAATTGATGCAGCAGTACCTGTCCTGTCTGCGGTCATAGCAAAATCACTCCACAACCTGGTCAGAAAACCCCTCTGTCCAACGCCACTTCTGATGTGTGCACCCCTAACACTCCTGGTCTGCTGCCCCCTGGAGCTCGTGTGAGAACGATCACGGGCGCTGTGTGCTGGGAATGCCTGAAGCAAACGGTCAACAAGAGTTGATTGTTTGGTTGCTAATATTAGTTCCAAGTTCTCATGTGGCATAATATTTAGCAATTTGCCTTTATAGCGAGGATCAAGGAGGCAGGCCAACCAGTAATCGTCATCGTTCATCATTTTAGTAATGCGTGTGTCCCTTTTGAGGATACGTAAGGCATAATCCGCCATGTGGGCCAAAGTTCCAGTTGTCAAATCTGCGGTTGTGCTTGGTTGAGGGGCAGTTTCAGGCAAATCTACGTCACTTGTGTCCCTCAAAAAAACAGAACCCGGCCTTGCCACGCAACCAATTTCCAGTGCCCCCGGGAAAGCTTCCTCATTAAAAATATACTCATCCCCATCATCCTCCTCGTCCTCCACCTCCTCTTCGCCCGCTAACTCGTCCTGTACACTGCCCTGACCAGACAATGGCTGACTGTCATCAAGGCTTTCCTCTTCCTCTGGTGCAGACGCCTGATCCTTTATGTGCGTCAAACTTTGCATCAGCAGACGCATTAGGGGGATGCTCATGCTTATTATGGCGTTGTCTGCACTAACCAGCCGTGTGCATTCCTCAAAACACTGAAGGACTTGACACATGTCTTGTATCTTCGACCACTGCACACCTGACAACTCCATGTCTGCCATCCTACTGCCTGCCCGTGTATGTGTATCCTCCCACAAAAACATAACAGCCCGCCTCTGTTCGCACAGTCTCTGAAGCATGTGCAGTGTTGAGTTCCACCTTGTTGCAACGTCTATGATTAGGCGATGCTGGGGAAGGTTCAAAGACCGCTGATAGGTCTGCATACGACTGGAGTGTACAGGCGAACGGCGGATATGTGAGCAAAGTCCACGCACTTTGAGGAGCAGGTCGAAGAACCCAGGATAAGTTTTCAATAAGCACTGCACCACCAGGTTTAAGGTGTGAGCCAGGCAAGGAATGTGTTTCAGTTGGGAAAGGGAGATGGCAGCCATGAAATTCCTTCCGTTATCACTCACTACCTTGCCTGCCTCAAGATCTACTGTGCCCAGCCACGACTGCGTTTCTTGCTGCAAGAACTCGGACAGAACTTCCGCGGTGTGTCTGTTGTCGCCCAAACACTTCATAGCCAATACAGCCTGCTGACGCTTGCCAGTAGCTGGCCCATAATGGGACAACTGGTGTGCAACAGTGTCAGCTGCCGATGGAGTGGTTGGGCGACTGCGGTCTGTGGAAGAGCTCTCGCTTCTGCAGGAGGACGAGGAGGAGGGGGTGCGAACGCCTACAGCCAACTGTTTCCTAGACCGTGGGCTAGGCACAACTGTCCCGAAATTGATGTCCCCTGTGGACCCTGCATCCACCACATTCACCCAGTGTGCCGTGATGGACACGTAATGTCCCTGGCCATGCCTACTGGTCCATGCATCTGTAGTCAGGTGCACCTTTGTACTCACAGATTGCCTGAGTTCATGGACGATGCGCTGTTTAACATGCTGGTGCAGGGCTGGGATGGCTTTTCTGGAAAAAAAGTGTTGACTGGGTAGCTCGTAGCGTGGTTCAGCGTACTCCATCAGGGCTTTGAAAGCTTCACTTTCAACTAACCGGTAGGGCATCATCTCTAACGAGATTAGTCTAGCTATGTGGGCGTTAAAACCCTGTGTATGCGGATGCGAGGATAAGTACTTCCTTTTTCTAACCAGAGTCTCATGTAGGGTGAGCTGGACTGGAGAGCTGGAGATCGTGGAACTAGCGGGTGTGCCGGTGGACATGGCAGACTGAGAGACGGTTGGAGACGGTATTGTTTCCGCCGGTGCCCTAGATGCAGTATTTCCTCCTACAAAACTGGTGATTCCCTGACCCTGACTGCTTTGGGCTGGCAAAGAAACCTGCACAGATACTGCCGGTGGTGCGGAAAATGGTGGCCTTACAGTGATGGAAGGGATGTTGCGTTGCTGACTAGCTTCATTGGCCGAGGGTGCTACAACCTTAAGGGACGTTTGGTAGTTAGTCCAGGCTTGCAAATGCATGGTGGTTAAATGTTTATGCATGCAACTTGTATTGAGACTTTTCAGATTCTGACCTCTGCTTAAGCTAGTTGAACATTTTTGACAGATGACTTTGCGCTGATCAATTGGATGTTGTTTAAAAAAATGCCAGACTGCACTCTTCCTAGCATCGGATCCCTTTTCAGGAATTGCAGACTGAGCTTTAACCGGATGGCCACGCTGTCCTCCAACAGGTTTTGGCTTTGCCACGCGTTTTGGGCCAGATACGGGCCCGGCAGATGGAACCTGTTGCAATGTTGATGCCTGCTGCGGCCCCTCCTCCACCTCCGCTTCAGAACTACTGCCGCCTGCACCCTGTTCCCCCAATGGCTGCCAATCGGGGTCAACAACTGGGTCATCTATAACCTCCTCTTCTAGCTCGTGTGCAACTTCGTCTGTGTCACCGTGTCGGTCGGTGGTATAGCGTTCATGACGGGGCAACATAGTCTCATCAGGGTCTGATTGTGGATCAGTACCCTGAGAGGGCAATGTTGTGGTCTGAGTCAAAGGACCAGCATAGTAGTCTGGCTGTGGCTGTGCATCAGTGCACTCCATGTCAGAATCTACTTGTAATGGGCATGGCCTGTTAACTGTTTCACTTTCTAAGCCAGGGACGGTATGTGTAAAGAGCTCCATGGAGTAACCCGTTGTGTCGCCTGCTGCATCCTTCTCTCTTGTTGTTGTTTTTGCTGAAGAGGACAAGGAAGCGACTTGTCCCTGACCGTGAACATCCACAAACGACGAGCTGCTTTTACATTTACCAGTTTCAGAAGAGGAGGCAAAAGAGCTAGAGGCTGAGTCAGCAAGGTAAGCCAAAACTTGCTGTTGCTGCTCCGGCTTTAAAAGCGGTTTTCCTACTCCCAAACAAGAGAGCGTTCGAGGCCTTGTGTAGCCAGACGACGAACCTGGTTCCACAGCTCCAGACTTAGGTGGAATATTTTTTTTCCCACGACCACCTGATGCTCCACTACCACTACCATCATTACCAGCTGACAATGAACGCCCACGGCCACGACCTCTTGCACCAGACTTCCTCATTGTTTTAAAAACTTAACCAAAGTAACTTTATTTGTTGCTGTCAAACAACTTACACGGTGAGCTATAACTTCAGTATGATTTCGATATCCCTTTACAGGTTGGTGAGACCGCAAGGAAAATCAGGCACAATGTTACACACTCTGTTTTCTGTGGCACCAAATCACAGAGATGCCACACACACAGGACTGTCACTCAAGCACAAATGTCAATATTAATTTCCCATTTTTTTTTTATTTTTTTTTCAGGGAGACTTTAGAAACAAAATAAAATAAAATGATTTTTTCAGGAAGAATTTAGAAACCAGATAAAATAAAATGATTTTTTCAGGGAGAATTTAGAAACCAAATAAAAAAAAAAATAGGCTTTCTATGGCCCACTGAGTGAGAGATGGCACACACAGGAGTCAGGAGTGGTACACAAGCCCAGAGACCAATATTTATCTCCCACTGATTGATTTATTGATTTTTTCAGGTAGAATTTAGAACCCAAAACAACCAAAAAAATAAATAGGCTTTCTATGGCCCACTATCTGAGAGAGAGAGATGGCACACCCAGGAGTCAAGACTGGCACACAAGCAGAAAGGGCAATATTAATCTCCCACTGATTTTTTTTTTTTTTTTTTCAGGGAGACTTTAGAAACAAAATAAAATAAAATGATTTTTTCAGGAAGAATTTAGAAACCAAATAAAATAAAATGATTTTTTCAGGGAGAATTTAGAAACCAAATAAAAAAAAATAGGCTTTCTATGGCCCACTGAGTGAGAGATGGCACACACAGGAGTCAGGAGTGGCACACAAGCCCAGAGGCCAATATTTATCTCCCACTGATTGATTTATTGATTTTTTCAGGTAGAATTTACAACCCAAATCAACCAAAAAAATAAATAGGCTTTCTATGGCCCACTATTTGAGAGAGAGAGATGGCACACCCAGGAGTCAAGACTGGCACACAAGCAGAAAGGGCAATATTCATCTCCCACTGATTTTTTTTTTTTTCAGGGAGACTTTAGAAACAAAATAAAATAAAATGATTTTTTCAGGAAGAATTTAGAAACCAAATAAAATAAAATGATTTTTTCAGGGAGAATTTAGAAACCAAATAAAAAAAAAAATAGGCTTTCTATGGCCCACTGAGTGAGAGATGGCGCACACAGGAGTCAGGAGTGGCACACAAGCCCAGAGGCCAATATTTATCTCCCACTGATTGATTTATTGATTTTTTCAGGTAGAATTTAGAACCCAAATCAACCAAAAAAATAAATAGGCTTTCTATGGCCCACTGAGTGAGAGATGGCACACACAGGAGTCAGGAGTGGCACACAAGCCCAGAGGCCAATATTTATCTCCCACTGATTGATTTAGTTATTTTTTCAGGTAGAATTTAGAACCCAAATCAACCAAAAAAATAAATAGGCTTTCTATGGCCCACTGAGTGAGAGATGGCACACACAGGAGTCAGGAGTGGCACACAAGCCCAGAGGCCAATATTTATCTCCCACTGATTGATTTAGTGATTTTTTCAGGTAGAATTTAGAACCCAAATCAACCAAAAAAATAAATAGGCTTTCTATGGCCCACTGAGTGAGAGATGGCACACACAGGAGTCAGGAGTGGCACACAAGCCCAGAGGCCAATATTTATCTCCCACTGATTGATTTATTGATTTTTTCAGGTAGAATTTAGAACCCAAATCAACCAAAAAAATAAATAGGCTTTCTATGGCCCACTATCTGAGAGAGAGAGATGGCACACCCAGGAGTCAAGACTGGCACACAAGCAGAAAGGGCAATATTAATCTCCCACTGATTTTTTTTTTTTTTCAGGGAGACTTTAGAAACAAAATAAAATAAAATGATTTTTTCAGGAAGAATTTAGAAACCAAATAAAATAAAATGATTTTTTCAGGGAGAATTTAGAAACCAAATAAAAAAAAATAGGCTTTCTATGGCCCACTGAGTGAGAGATGGCGCACACAGGAGTCAGGAGTGGCACACAAGCCCAGAGGCCAATATTTATCTCCCACTGATTGATTTATTGATTTTTTCAGGTAGAATTTAGAACCCAAATCAACCAAAAAAATAAATAGGCTTTGTATGGCCCACTGAGTGAGAGATGGCACACATAGGGATGGCACTCTAGCAGAAATGCCAATCTTAATCTCCCACAAAAAAAAAAAAAACAGGGACTGTCCTACAATTACTATCTCCCTGCAGTAATCTCAGCCAGGTATGGCAGGCAGCAATAAGGAGTGGACTGATGCACAAATTAAATAAAAAGTGTGGACAAACAAAAAAGATAGCTGTGCAGAAAGGAAGGAACAAGAGGATTTGTGCTTTGAAAAAAGCAGTTGGTTTGCACAGCGGCGTACACACAGCAATGCAGCTATCAGGGAGCCTTCTAGGGCAGCCCAATGAGCTACAGCGCTGAGAAAAAAAAAAAAATGTAGCTTCCACTATCCCTGCACACCGAAGGTGGTGTTGGACAGTGGAAATCGCTACAGCACAAGCGGTTTGGGGGTTAATGGACCCTGCCTAACGCTATCCCTGCTTCTGACGAAGCGGCAGCAACCTCTCCCTAAGCTCAGATCAGCAGCAGTAACATGGCGGTCGGTGGGAACGCCCCTTTATAGCCCCTGTGACGCCGCAGACAGCAAGCCAATCACTGCAATGCCCTTCTCTAAGATGGTGGGGACCAGGACCTATGTCATCACGCTGCCCACACTCTGCGTTCACCTTCATTGGCTGAGAAATGGCGCTTTTAGCGTCATTAAAACGCGACTTTGGCGCGAAAGTCGCGTACCGCATGGCCGACTCCACACAGGGGTCGGGTCGGGTTTCATGAGTCGGCGACTTTTGAAAATGAACGACCCGTTTCGCTCAACCCTAGTGGTGGTCACACACACTGACGACCTCTACATTCAGAGGGGCCTTTGGCCCCCTCATTCTCGAGACTGGTGGTGGTCTCAGCAGCGGTTACTCAAGTTACCATACTCTGACCTAACCTGTAGATATGTGTCAAAGATACACTGTTTATGGCCGAACCCCTTCAATGCTATAGTGATAAAATATCAAGTAGTTCGCCTTTATATTTGCAAAGGGAAGCTATAATCCAGGCCTCTCGGTCTACACCCTTGGAGACGTCTCAGACCAAACAGAAGTATAAACCAGATTACATCATCTTTATTTATTCAGGAGGATGGAAAACAAATCAAAATAGGTTTGGTTTCTCAAGCTTAAACCATGATTTGGCCTTGAGGTGCCAGTATGATCAGTGTCGGACTGGGGATGCCAAGGGCCACCAGTAACCAACTCCAGGGCCCCACTTTTCACCTACATACCAATGTGACATTATCCTCAATCACAAATTTACATAGCAATAAACTAGGTAGATTGTTAAGTCAATGAGATGCTGCCTTTGTTCATAGTGATGCAAGTATATTGTGCCAAGTACTGCTCATTTCAGAGGGTGATGGCCCACCAGAGGATTTTCCTGTTCTCCTGTAGGCCAGTCCAAGCCTGTGTGTGATCATGATATGGCATGATGTCTTTAGCCCCAGTGGCCACGGACCTTCCACTTTGTGCCTGGCAGACTGGCACACGCCGCACTGAATCTCTTGTATCTGCCAACACATTAGGATATCAAATGTGGATGATTTTTTTAATAAGTATTCAGGATTTGCTGCCACCTGCTCGTGTATTTCTTATTTCCAACTTTCATGCACTCAATGGGTGATGCGTCTGTCAATTCCATTCCAAGCCTCTCCGCGCTGAGATGTCATTTCATGAGTCAAATCCGTACAATAACAAATTAATGTGAGGGGGCTGCATCCCTCGTAGAGGAGCGGGTGACACGCAGTGCCCATCTGTTCACTAACGTATTCTACAGGAGATATGGAGCTTCCGAAGAACATGGGTGCTGATCTCCAACCCACCGCACAAGCACAATTCCTACTGCGGAGAGGCTGGAGAGCCACAGGATGAAGACATAAAAAATTCGGTAAAAGAAGTCTATCCAAAATGACTGCTCACACCAAGCACAGGCAATCTGTGCACCCTTGACTTGGCCAAGCGATAAGTGCACCTTAACACCTATTTGTTTTCCCCTATATTTGCCCTCCTGACTCCTATAAAGATGTCAATCAAGGAAGAAGAGGGCGCTGATAGAAAACAACTAGGTGGGAAGGTGCACTGAACAGTTTGGTGGTGTCACAGGTGCAGAGTGCCTGTGCTTGGTTTGAAAAGTCATTTGTGCCAACAGACCCATTTTAAAAGGCTTTATAACCCTTTTAATGGTAATTAATGACATATCTTTTGCATGTTTGAAGAGGCAGAGGTGCTCTTCTTTAATATTTGCACAGCCAATAATAAATGTATGCGCTGATCTAATATTGATGGCTGACAGCTACCTGTACCAACCTCCTCAAGTGTATATGTGCTCTATATGAGGAGAGGGGGTAAAGCAATCATCACACATTTCTGCCAACGTATTAAACTGCCCAATCGTTTTCGTCTTCACATCATTTTCAGTTGGTCTCGAGGAAGGTCGGGAGGGTCCCATACACAGTAGATGGTCCGTCAATCTCACCAAAACTGGATAGTATGTGTAGCACCAGCATCCTTGCCCCTCTCCCCAAGCAGAAATGCCAACTCACTCACCGCCGCGGCTCCACATCCCTTCCTCCTTATCCTGCTGCCCCGGGGTCTACACACGACTCACAGATCCCCGGGCACTGTGCTTAGGGTGAGCGCGGTCACACCCTCTTTCACACTTCCGTCTTTTCTCTCCCGTCGAAATCCGTCGAGTTTTGGAAAAACAGGATCCTGCAAATTTTTCCCATACACTTGTATTAGAAATGGATTGTGACGGATGGACATCCGTTTCATCCATCGTGCACTGGATCCATCATAAAATAGCGGTCCGTCGTTCAGAGAAAACGTTCAGAGGAACGTTTTTTCTGCACGTCGAAAAATCGCTGACCATCAAACACAGGAATCCAGCGACGTATCCCGTTTCTCCACTCTGAGCATGCCTGGAAGGATTTTCAAGTCCGGAAAAAAGTCTCTCTCTCTCTCGTTTTCCGCTACTTTCACAACTTCCGTCTATACGTCACTTCACTGCATTGCTACGCACCCGCAGTGACGGAAGTGTGAAAGAGGCCTAAAAGTGACCTCACGCGCTGTCCTAAAGTGTCTGCAGCCAATTGCTGGGAGACACTTATTATTTAAGGCACCTCCACCTGATGAGAGGTGCCTGTGCAACGTTGTTAGTTTGGTCCCAAACAAATTTGCTAATTCTCCTCGGACTACGACACAGTGGTTCCACCACTCCCATTACAGTATGCAGACTTTCATTTAATGTGTATGGGGTTTGTTAAGGCCCCCATGCACATTACACAAATGTTGACCAATAGAGACAGCTTCACAGACAGTCTAATGTGTATAGAGGATGGAGGTCCCAGGTATAGAATGTCAGAGGAGTTGTTGATCCATTGTGTCTGATTTGAGAAGTCTGGCAGCGGCTTTCTTAAACTATGTGCACACGTTGCGGAATGGGGTGCAGAAATTTCTGCACAAAATCCGCATCTCCTGGCAGAAACCGCAGGTGCAGATTTGCTGCGGATTTTGTGCGGTTTTTATGCGGAATTGATGTGGATTTTGTGTGGATTTTCTGTGATTTTTACCACTGCGGATTTCTATAATGGAAGGGTGCAGAAACGCTGCAGATCCGCACAAAAGAAGTGACATGCACTTCTTTTAAATCCGCAGCGTTTCTGCATGGATTTTTCCGCACCATGTGCACAGCTTTTTTTTTTTCACTTCTGATTTACATTGTACTGTAAATCACAGTGCGGTTCTGCGTGGAAAAATCCGCTGCGGTACCGCACTAAATCCGCATTGTGTGCACGTAGCCTTATAGAGAACATGGGAAACATGGCCAAGATAGCTGTCCTTGGCCAATGGTTCTGCCTCAAGCTATCAAAAATGAATTCCAGCTAGTAGAGATGAGCAGATAAATTTGCAGGACTTTAGTCTAGTGTAATGACCAGAGGTCCGAATAAGATCCAGTGAGTCACAAACCAAGACCAAGGCAGAAATCTCCAACGGTATTTACTCAAAAGCAAAATAATAAAGGTAATATGGAGAATATTAAGGCAGATGCACCCCAAAGATACACTAGCTCAGCAGCAGCTGAAATCACTGTGCCACTCCAAGGTCTCCTGAGAACTGTTTCTATAACAGACTAGTAAGAAATTTAACTAACAGAGCAACTAAAAACAGGAAACAAGTGTAAATTGAATGTAGTGTTATCAAGGGAGCCCCTGGAACGGCACACTGAGTATAACTTACACAACTCTAATATAAGATACACCTCTAAAGTAACAATTAAACACTCAGAGCAGAGATACCCGGGTATCTATAACTATGGTACCGTATCCTGAGATGGATTTCCTCTCAGGCAGGAATCCGCACAGGCTGCAGCCAGTCCATATCTTCAGCGCCAATAAGTTACAGCAAGCTCCTCTTGTCTTGTCGGCCGATGCCAAGCCCAAACGCCGGGGACTTAGTTAGTGGTCTCACGATGTTGTCTCTGCTTCTGTAGCTCCTAGGAATGCTTCCACGACAACCCGTCCGTCTCTGTATCAGCAGTCTGCCCAGACTTGTTTCTCCACTCAATGCACAGGGAATCCACAGACTTCCAAATACGTACTGGGTTTTAGTAAAGTCTCAGTCTTTTCTTAGATCAAGGGTTAGCTCTTCTCCAGGAAACGTTAGCAACAAAAGTCTCTCAAAAGCTTCTTTTCCTCCAAACACACTCGCAGTAAATCCACGCACAGTCTCTTTTTAAGATATCACAGCAGCTTCTGCCTTTTCTTCCCGCCTTTTTCTCTCAGCTCTCACTTCCTTGTTTCACTTTACACACAAGACACCAGACCCCACCCCCCAGCACACATTGTCTCCGGGAGTTTTGCAGGGTCTGTCCTCTGCTGCAGCAGGCAAAAACCATAGGGTCCTAGTGCCCTCTCAGTGGGACTACAGTTCACTCTCTTACATGCCACCCTGTTGTGGATTCTGTTTTTGGGCTCCCTCTGGTGGTTACAGATGGTACTGGGTGACTTGTGTTCTCTGCGGTCTCTGGTGTCCACCTGTTCTATCAGGATATGGGAGTTTCCTATTTAACCTGGCTTTCTTGTCATTTCCTCGCCGGCGATCAATGTAATCAGTGAGTCTTGTTACCTCTGCTTTCCGCTTCTGTAATCTTCAGGACAAGCTAAGTTTTTGATTTTTCCTGTTCCACGTTTTGCTTTATCTTCGTTTTAGTCCAGCTTGCAGTTATGTGATTCCTTGTTGCTGGTTGCTCTAGTGGGCTGATATTACTCCTCATGTTCCATGAGTTGGCACATGAGTTCAAGTAATTTCAGGATGGTTTTTTGTAGGGTTTTTCGCTGACCGCGCAGTTCACTTTTGTATCCTCTGCTATCTAGTTTTAGCGGGCCTCATTTTGCTGAATCTGTTTTCATTACTACGTATGTGCTTTCCTCTCATTTCACCGTCATTACATGTGGGGGGCTGCTATTTCTGTGGGGTGTTTCTCTGGAGGCAAGAGAGGTCTTTGTTTCTTCTAATATGGGAAGCTAGTCCTTCGGCTGGCGCAAGACGTCTAGAATCATCGTAGGCACGTTCCCCGGCTACTGCTAGTGTGTGAATTAGGTTCAGGATCGCGGTCAGCTCAGTTTCCATCACCCTAGAGCTTGTTCTGTTTTTTGTGCTTGTCCTTTTGTTATCCCCTGCCATTGGGATCATGACAGTATCGCCGGCCCGAAAAGTGGTAATCGTATTGGCTGAAGTAGGAGGTAAAGTAGTCTGAGGAAGTTTTTTTTTTTTTTTTTTTCCTTCCCTCAGAGTTTGCTGCCTAGCCTTAATTGCAGCCTGGCTGCGTCTTACCTCCTCTTAATCCTTGAATGGCTCTGACCTCAGCTGTTTATCATGGACGTCCAGAGTTTGGCTTCCAGCCTGAATAATCTTGCTGCTAAGGTTCAAAATATACAAGATTTTGTTGTACATGCTCCTATGTCTGAACCTAGAATTCCTATCCCAGAGTTTTTTTCTGGAGATAGATCTAGTTTTCTGAATTTTAGGAACAATTGCAAGTTGTTTCTTTCTTTGAAATCTCGCTCCTCTGGAGACCCCGCTCAGCAAGTCAAGATTGTAATATCTTTCCTGCGGGGTGACCCTCAGAATTGGGCATTTGCATTGGCACCAGGGGATCCTGCGTTGCTCAATGTGGATGCGTTTTTTCTGGCATTAGGTTTGCTCTATGAGGAACCTAACCTAGAGATTCAGGCTGAAAAAGCTTTATTGGCTCTCTCTCAGGGGCAAGATGAAGCAGAAATATATTGTCAGAAATTTCGGAAATGGTCGGTGCTTACTCAGTGGAATGAGTGCGCCCTGGCTGCAGAATTCAGAGATGGCCTTTCTGAGGCCATTAAAGATGTTATGGTGGGGTTCCCTGCGCCTACAGGTCTGAATGAGTCTATGACTATGGCTATTCAGATTGATCGGCGTTTACGGGAGCGCAAACCTGTGCACCATTTGGCGGTGTCTTCTGAACAGGCACCTGAGACAATGCAATGTGATAGAATTCAGTCCAGAAGTGAACGGCAAAACTATAGGCGGAAAAATGGGTTGTGTTTTTATTGTGGTGATTCAGCTCATGTTATATCAGCATGCTCTAAACGCACAAAAAAGGTTGATAAGTCTGTTGCCATTAGTACTTTACAGTCTAAGTTCATTCTGTCTGTGACTCTGATTTGTTCATTATCAGCCATTTCCGTCGATGCCTATGTGGATTCAGGCGCTGCCCTGAGTCTTATGGATTGGTCATTTGCCAACCGCTGTGGGTTTAGTCTGGAGCCTCTGGAAGTCCCTATTCCTTTGAAAGGAATTGACTCTACACCTTTGGCTATGAATAAACCTCAGTGCTGGACACACGTGACCATGCGTATGACTCCCGTTCATCAGGAGGTGATTCGCTTCCTGGTACTGTATAATTTACATGATGTCTTAGTGCTTGGTCTGCCATGGTTACAAACTCATAACCCAGTCTTGGACTGGAAAACGATGTCTGTGTTAAGCTGGGGATGTCAGGGGGTTCATGATGATGCACCTCCGATTTCTATCGCTTCATCTACTCCTTCTGAGGTTCCTGTATTTTTGTCTGATTATCGGGATGTTTTTGAGGAGCCTAAGCTCAATTCGCTTCCTCCTCACAGGGATTGCGATTGTGCTATAGATTTGATTCCTGGCAGTAAATTTCCTAAAGGTCGTTTGTTCAATCTGTCAGTGCCAGAGCATACTGCTATGCGGGATTATGTTAAGGAGTCCTTGGAAAAGGGACATATCCGTCCATCTTCATCTCCTTTGGGAGCAGGTTTTTTTTTCGTGGCCAAAAAAGATGGTTCCTTGAGGCCTTGTATAGATTACCGTCTTTTGAATAAGATTACGGTCAAATATCAGTATCCTTTGCCATTGTTGACTGATTTGTTCGCTCGCATTAAGGGGGCTAAATGGTTCACTAAGATTGATCTTCGGGGTGCGTATAATCTTGTGCGGATTAAGCAGGGTGATGAGTGGAAAACCGCATTTAATACGCCTGAGGACCATTTTGAGTATTTGGTGATGCCTTTTGGACTTTCTAATGCTCCTTCTGTCTTCCAGTCCTTTATGCACGATATTTTCCGTGAATATCTGGATAAATTTATGATTGTGTATTTGGATGATGTTTTTGGTTTTTTCTGATGACTGGGAGTCCCATGTTCAGCAGGTCAGGAAGGTGTTTCAGGTCCTGCGGGCCAATTCTTTGTTTGTAAAAGGTTCAAAGTGTCTCTTTGGAGTCCAGAAGATTTCTTTTTTGGGGTATATTTTTTCCCCTTCTACTATTGAGATGGATCCCGTCAAGGTTCAAGCTATTTGTGACTGGATGCAGCCTACATCTCTTAAGAGTCTACAGAAGTTCTTGGGCTTTGCTAATTTTTATCGTCGTTTCATTACTAATTTTTCTAGTGTTGTTAAGCCTTTGACGGATCTGACTAAGAAGGGTGCTGATGTTGCTGATTGGTCTCCTGCGGCTGTGGAGGCCTTTCAGGAACTTAAGCGCCGGTTTTCTTCTGCTCCTGTGTTGCGTCAGCCAGATGTTTCGCTTCCTTTTCAGGTTGAGGTTGATGCTTCTGAGATTGGAGCGGGGGCGGTTTTGTCACAGAGAGGCTCCGATTGCTCGGTGATGAAGCCATGTGCGTTCTTTTCTAGAAAGTTTTCGCCCACTGAGCGGAATTATGATGTTGGTAATCGGGAGCTTTTGGCCATGAAGTGGGCATTTGAGGAGTGGCGTCATTGGCTTGAGGGTGCTAGACATCGTGTGGTGGTCTTGACTGATCACAAAAATCTGATTTACCTTGAGTCTGCCAAGCGTCTGAATCCTAGACAGGCTCGTTGGTCACTGTTTTTCTCCCGTTTCGATTTTGTGGTTTCATACCTGCCAGGTTCAAAGAATGTGAAGGCGGATGCTCTTTCTAGGAGTTTTGTGCCTGATTCCCCTGGAAATTCTGAGCCCACTGGTATCCTTAGGGATGGGGTGATTTTGTCGGCTGTCTTCCCAGACTTGCGACGTGCTTTGCAGGAGTTTCAGGCGGATAAACCTGATCGTTGTCCGCCTGAAAGACTGTTTGTTCCGGATAATTGGACCAGTAGAGTCATCTCCGAGGTCCATTCTTCTGCGTTGGCAGGTCATCCTGGAATATTTGGTACTAGAGACTTGGTGGCCAGGTCTTTTTGGTGGCCTTCCTTGTCGAGGGATGTGCGTTCTTTTGTGCAGTCTTGTGAAGTTTGCGCTCGGGCTAAGCCTTGCTGTTCTCGGGCCAGTGGATTGTTGTCACCTTTGCCTATCCCAAAGAGGCCTTGGACGCACATTTCCATGGACTTTATTTCGGATCTCCCTGTCTCTCAAAAAATGTCCGTCATCTGGGTTGTGTGTGACCGCTTTTCTAAGATGGTTCATCTGGTACCCTTGCCTAAGTTACCTTCTTCCTCTGAGTTGGTCCCTCTGTTTTTTCAGAACGTGGTTCGTTTGCATGGGATTCCGGAGAACATTGTTTCTGACAGGGGATCCCAGTTTGTGTCTAGATTTTGGCGGACGTTCTGTGCTAAGATGGGCATTGATTTGTCCTTTTCGTCTGCATTCCATCCTCAGACGAATGGCCAGACGGAACGAACTAATCAGACCTTGGAAACTTATTTAAGGTGTTTTGTTTCTGCTGATCAAGATGACTGGGTTACCTTTTTGCCGCTTGCCGAATTTGCCCTTAATAATCGGGCTAGTTCTGCTACCTTGGTTTCTCCTTTCTTTTGTAATTCGGGGTTTCATCCTCGTTTTTCCTCTGGTCAGGTGGAGCCTTCTGATTGTCCTGGAGTGGACATGGTGGTGGATAGGTTGCATCAGATTTGGAGTCATGTGGTGGACAATTTGAAGTTGTCCCAGGAGAGGGCTCAGCAGTTTGCTAATCGCCGTCGCCGCGTGGGTCCTCGACTTCGTGTTGGGGACTTGGTGTGGTTGTCTTCTCGTTTTGTTCCTATGAAGGTCTCTTCTCCTAAGTTCAAACCTCGGTTCATCGGTCCCTATAGGATCTTGGAAATTCTTAACCCTGTGTCGTTTCGTTTGGATCTCCCGGCATCGTTTGCTATTCATAATGTGTTCCATCGGTCGTTGTTGCGGAAGTATGAGGTACCTGTTGTTCCTTCGCTTGAGCCTCCTGCTCCGGTGCTGGTGGAGGGAGAATTGGAGTATGTTGTGGAGAAGATCTTGGATTCTCGTGTTTCCAGACGGAAACTTCAGTATTTGGTCAAGTGGAAGGGTTATGGTCAGGAGGATAATTCTTGGGTGGTTGCCTCTAATATTCATGCTGCTGATTTGGTCCGTACATTTCATAGGGCTCATCCTGGTCACCCTGGTGGTTCTCGTGAGGGTTCGGTGACCCCTCCTCAAGGGGGGGGTACTGTTGTGGATTCTGTTTTTGGGCTCCCTCTGGTGGTTACAGATGGTACTGGGTGACTTGTGTTCTCTGCGGTCTCTGGTGTCGACCTGTTCTATCAGGATATGGGAGTTTCCTATTTAACCTGGCTTTCTTGTCATTTTCTCGCCGGCGATCAATGTAATCAGTGTGTCTTGTTACCTCTGCTTTCCGCTTCTGTAATCTTCAGGACAAGCTAAGTTTTTGATTTTTCCTGTTCCACGTTTTGCTTTATTTTCGTTTTAGTCCAGCTTGCAGTTATGTGATTCCTTGTTGCTGGTTGCTCTAGTGGGCTGATATTACTCCTCATGTTCCATGAGTTGGCACATGAGTTCAAGTAATTTCAGGATGGTTTTTTGTAGGGTTTTTCGCTGACCGCGCAGTTCACTTTTGTATCCTCTGCTATCTAGTTTTAGCGGGCCTCATTTTGCTGAATCTGTTTTCATTACTACGTATGTGCTTTCCTCTCATTTCACCGTCATTACATGTGGGGGGCTGCTATTTCTGTGGGGTGTTTCTCTGGAGGCAAGAGAGGTCTTTGTTTCTTCTAATAGGGGAAGCTAGTCCTTCGGCTGGCGCGAGACGTCTAGAATCATCGTAGGCACGTTCCCCGGCTACTGCTAGTGTGTGAATTAGGTTCAGGATCGCGGTCAGCTCAGTTTCCATCACCCTAGAGCTTGTTCTGTTTTTTGTGCTTGTCCTTTTGTTATCCCCTGCCATTGGGATCATGACACCACCCCACTAGAGGTTGGCGTCCTCGACATACCTTCCCACTCAAATTCAACATGAGCATATCGCTGAGGCGGTATTCCTGCCGTAGATCGTGTAGTTCTCCTGAGTCCTACATCAACAGGTGCAACCTTAGAGGGAGCTAAAGTCTCTTCCGTGGTCGTGTTAGTGGGCGCAAGTGGAGTTGTCTCCTACTGCGGCTCGATGTACTGTGATACAGCGTCAGGATCAAACAGTTGACCTGATGTACTCTCCTCAACAACATCCTCCATATCCCCAACATTCTCATCACCCGAGGCCAGATCGGTCACAGGGGGCAAATAAGCAGGCGCAGGAGTAAGCACACCATCAAACTCAAGATCATTCAGAGTTCTCGCCCCTTGGAACATGGCCTCTGGCTCCAGGGGGGTAGGCGCCGAATCTTCAAACCAGCACCGTTGTAACATGTTACGATGCAAATTACGGGTTGGCCCCCCTGTCCCCACCGGTTCGACCTCATACACTGGAATCTCAGGGTTCACCTGTTTTTTTATCAGATACGGTATCGCCTCCCATCGGTCACTCAGCTTTCCTGACCGTCGTTTTGTCCTCACCAACACTCTGTCTCCCGGAGAGAACAGCTCTGTTTGTACAGGTCGCGTGTCCTTATGGACCACCTGGCGAAGGCGGTCGCCCACCACCTGATGCACCACCCTCAACCGCCGCCGATGCTCTCGTACCCACTCGGATGCAGTCCGAAGGGGGGCGGAGGAGGGATCTGGCATGTTCAAATCCTCAATGTCTCGGCCAGGTCTACCAAACATCAACATGTGTGGTGAGTAACCAGTAGTACTGTGCACCCTGTTATTGTAAGCCCACATCAATTCGGGGAGATACTCAGGCCAGCATGTCTGTTGCTGACTCTCTAAGGACCTCAACATTTGCAACAAGGTCCGATTAAAACGCTCACACGCCCCGTTATCCTGAGGGTGGTAAGGCGTTGTTCTCGACTGCTCGATACCATAAAGCTGGTGCAACTCTTTCATCAGCGTCCCCTGAAAGCAGGCCCCTTGATCTGAATGTATTCTCTGCGGACACCCGAACACTTGGAAGAAATGTCGGCACACTGCCTCAGCTGCCGACTTGGCCGTCTGATCTCTTGTCGGCACCACTACAGCATACTTGGTAAAGTGATCTGTCATCACCAGGCAATAGGAGTACCCTGACGTAGAGTACCCTATCAACACGTAGTCAATCATGAGTAGCTCCAGTGGAGCTGAAGTCTTAATAGACTGTGTGGGAGCCCGCTGCTTAGGGCTTTTGTTGAGCCCACAAATTCGGCACTGCCAACATGCGTCGGCCACCATCCCTCCCAACTCAGGGCAGTAGAGGACTCGCTGCAACCACTGAAGTGTCTTTTCACTTCCAAAATGGGCCCCCTTCTCATGCGCCTCACGAGCGACCACTGGACCCATCCCCACAGGAATTATCAGTTGGTACCGATGCTGCAGCTCCGAAGGCAGGTACACCTTACGATACAACAGACCTTGTTCCACACACAATTTATCCCATTGTCGAAGGAGTTTCATTCCTTCCATGGACAACTGAGCCTTGTCCTCTGCACTGGGCCAGGCCTTGTTTTGTACCCAACGGCGCACAAGTACAACGTCCGGACACTCATCCTGGACTCTTGTCCAATCTGAGGGTGTTTTACCCAGGACACAGGGCATCCCGGTGGCCACCCCACTTGAGTGTACACACTTTGGAAGATAGGTATCTGCCCCAAAGCTGGAGTTTCAGTATCCTCAAGTTGTTCGTCAACATCTTCCCCTGATGACCCAAGGGGCACTCTTGACAATGCATCTGCATTGCCGTTCTCTCGACCAGAGCGAAATTTAATGCGGTAATTGAACTTGGCCAGTCTGGCGACCCACCGCTGCTCCAACGCCCCCAGCTTTGCATTCTCTAAGTGAGCTAGCGGGTTGTTATCTGTCATGACTAGCACCTCAGCTCCTGTTAGATACTCGGCGAAGCGTTCTGTCATTGCCCACACCAGGGCCAACAATTCCAGCCGGAATGAGCTGTAGTTAGCCGGATTTCGCTCGGAGTCTCTTAAAGATCTGCTGCCATAAGAAATCACTCGCTCTCGGCCGTCCTGCACCTGTGCTAGTACTGCCCCCAACCCATGAAGACTACCATCGGTATACAACAAAAAAGGGGTGTCAAACCGGGCGTAGGCCAGCAATGGGGCACTCGTTAGGGCGGTTTTCACTTCATCAAATGCCTTTTTCTGTAGGGGCCCCCATGGAATGGGGCGATTTCGAGGACCCAGCGCTGTCCCTCTCAAAAGTTCATTCAAGGGACTCACCACTTGTGAGAATTTAGGCACAAACCGCCAATAGTATCCTGCTAGGCCCAGGAAGGCCCGCACTTCTCGCAGGTCACAAGGAGGTGGCCACTCTTGTACCGCCTTAATCTTACTGGCTAACGGTAGTACCCCGTCCGGGGTCACCAGATGCCCCAAGTATTCAATCTGGTTTCGTAACAGTTGACATTTTTTTGGCTTTATTTTCAGGCCGTAGCTCTTGAGCCACCAGAGAACTTGACGCAGCTTCTCCAGATGATCTTCAAATGAGGTTCCGAACACCACAATGTCGTCTAGATATATCAGGACTGATTCAAAATTTAGATCGCCCAAGCAATGTTCCATCAGGCGTTGGAAGGTTCCTGGGGCGGTAGCGAGGCCAAAGGGCATCCGGTTGAACTCAAAGAGCCCCATTGGCAAGACAAACGCCGTCTTGGCCCGATCTTTTTCAGCCATTGGGACATGCCAGTACCCGCTTGCCAAATCCAACGTTGAGAAATACTTGGCCCGACCCAGGGCCGACAGGGATTCTTCAATACGGGGTAAAGGATATGCGTCCCGTACGGTGTGGGCATTCAATTTCCGATAGTCCACACAAAATCGGAGTGTCCCATCCTTCTTGCGGACCAAGACTACAGGGGCCGCCCAGGGACTCCGGCTCTCTCGGATCACTTGGTTGTCCAGCATACTGGCCACCATGCTCTTCACCTCTTGATAGAGCGCCGGAGGAATTTGACGATATCTTTCTCTAATGGGTGGAGTATCCCCCGTTGGAATCTCATGCTCAATCGTCTGTGTACACCCGAAGTCCTCTCCATGTCGGGAAAAGGTCTCTTGATGTTCCCACAAAACTCTCTCCAACTGCTCCAACTGCACGGGGGTCAGCTTCTCCCGATCCACTCCCATCTGCTCCATGATCACATGACCATTCCATTCCTCCGTAGGAGGCTCAGTCCGGCCTACCTCGACCGCGAATGTCCAGGATGACTGTTGGTCTGGTCGCAATTCGAACCCTGCATTTTCTGGCACCTTCTCTGCCGGCATGAACAGTTCAGCCAGTATGGTCCCAGCGGGAATTGCAACAGCTTCATCTAAAACATTGATGCATCGGACCGGCACTCGTCCATTCTTCACAATCACCAAAGACCGGGCCACATGTACCTTGGCAAATGAGGAATCCTCTCGGGCGGGCTCAAGTAGCACTTCAAGCCCATTCAATCTCTGTGCAGCTCCCACAGGCAGCATTAAGAGTTCCTCTTGTCTGGGTCCCAGCAGGATTGGGGCCCTCGAAGTCACTCGGACCCGGCCCACCCGGCCACCTGGGACCGCACTTTTCAGCAAGTCGCAACTCAGCACTAGACGGTGTAGAATTCTCTGTGTGGGTCGGTGTCTTGTCGCACGGGCCCAGTATTGGGGTCCTTCACTGGCATACATCTGGTGATTCAAGTCTCGCAGCACGTTCATTCCGAGCGTCACTTCCATCCCTCTTCTAGGGGGGTGATCCACCAGTACTACCCCTTTCTGCCCCAGCTCTTGACCAAACATTTTTAGTTGCATCCACACGATTCCCTTGACTGACAATTGACCATTATTTGCGGCGGTCAGTCGTATCACTCGGCCATCCTCTGGAATCACTAGTCGACTGAAGTATCTCTCATATACTTCTAGAGGCATTATAGTACATTCGGATCCCATGTCAACCAAGCACCTCATCTTCCGCCCTTCAAACTCTGCTTCTATCACTGGACTACATGCAAACAAATCTTGTTCATTCCGTCGAGGGCTTTGTGTGTGTGGGGCCGCTGCTGCTTGCCCTCTCATGGCAGCGGCCGGAAGTTTAAAGCCGGCGACGGGGTTTCTGGGGCTATACGCGTCCGGCAGGAACGCGAGATGTGTCCCTGGCGACCACACTTCCAGCAGGTGATTGTTCCTTGTGGACAAGGGCTTGACTCATTCTGATAGGACGACCTGGCCATTTGCGGGGTCACCGTTCCAGTGGGTGGGGCAGGAGGTCCCCGTGAGGGGGTAGAGGCGGGATCAACTGTCAGTTGAGACAATGTCAGCTTCAACTCCTTCACCTCAGCAAGCAAAGCTTGTACCACGCTTACCAGCCCCTCTTCCCCCGACCCTGATGACCCACCTTCCTCCAGCTGGGCACTGTTCACTGACCCCTCGGGAACATAGGCTGATTTCTCTTCCCTTTCCACTGCAGCTCGGTAAATCTGCCAGAAAGATAACTCTGGTACAACCCGGGCCATTTCCAACAGTTTGTCCCGGAGAAGTCTATTGGCTAAACCGGTGATGAATTGGTCTCGGAGCAAGCGGTCTACCTCCCGGAACGCCCCCATGGCCCCCGGGTCTAGTCGCTGCATCTCATTCAACGTCTCTTGCAAGATATTAGAGTACTGCATCAGGGACTCACACTCCCTCTGGGGACGATTAAAGAATAGGGACCGAAGCTGAACCACACGCGCTCGGCCCCCCAAACTCCCCTCTAACAGTTCCAAAATCTTTTCTAACGTATCCCTCTCTGATTCTGGGCGCACCATCACCATACGCCTAATATCACCCTCCAGTGCATTTAATGCCAGCTCAGCGCGTAACGCGGGGGTCAAATTACACATGCGCAGAATACTCCAGATTCTCTCAGCCCAATCTTGCAACGCCATATTGCGCCCATCGTATTTCGGCATGTGCTGAAGTAAAGCTCCTACAGGCACATACCCTCCCGGAGTCGCCGCGGCTGCCAGGGGAACCCCAACCCCCGAGGAGGATGTGGATACAGCGGGGTCATTTCCACCCTCGCCTCCGTCCATGACAAACACTGGATCCTGCCAACTACGCCAAAAATGTAATGACCAGAGGTCCGAATAAGATCCAGTGAGTCACAGACCAAGACCAAGGCAGAAATCTCCAACGGTATTTACTCAAAAGCAAAATAATAAAGGTAATATGGAGAATATTAAGGCAGATGCACCCCAAAGATACACTAGCTCAGCAGCAGCTGAAATCACTGTGCCACTCCAAGGTCTCCTGAGAACTGTTTCTATAACAGACTAGTAAGAAATTTAACTAACAGAGCAACTAAAAACAGGAAACAAGTGTAAATTGAATGTAGTGTTATCAAGGGAGCCCCTGGAACGGCACACTGAGTATAACTTACACAACTCTAATATAAGATACACCTCTAAAGTAACAATTAAACACTCAGAGCAGAGATACCCGGGTATCTATAACTATGGTACCGTATCCTGAGATGGATTTCCTCTCAGGCAGGAATCCGCACAGGCTGCAGCCAGTCCATATCTTCAGCGCCAATAAGTTACAGCAAGCTCCTCTTGTCTTGTCGGCCGATGCCAAGCCCAAACGCCGGGGACTTAGTTAGTGGTCTCACGATGTTGTCTCTGCTTCTGTAGCTCCTAGGAATGCTTCCACGACAACCCGTCCGTCTCTGTATCAGCAGTCTGCC
Organism: Ranitomeya imitator; assembly: GCF_032444005.1. NCBI lineage: Eukaryota > Metazoa > Chordata > Amphibia > Anura > Dendrobatidae > Ranitomeya > Ranitomeya imitator. The sequence goes on along the minus strand of NC_091283.1, from coordinate 413,077,289 downwards.
CAGACTTGTTTCTCCACTCAATGCACAGGGAATCCACAGACTTCCAAATACGTACTGGGTTTTAGTAAAGTCTCAGTCTTTTCTTAGATCAAGGGTTAGCTCTTCTCCAGGAAACGTTAGCAACAAAAGTCTCTCAAAAGCTTCTTTTCCTCCAAACACACTCGCAGTAAATCCACGCACAGTCTCTTTTTAAGATATCACAGCAGCTTCTGCCTTTTCTTCCCGCCTTTTTCTCTCAGCTCTCACTTCCTTGTTTCACTTTACACACAAGACACCAGACCCCACCCCCCAGCACACATTGTCTCCGGGAGTTTGGCAGGGTCTGTCCTCTGCTGCAGCAGGCAAAAACCACAGGGTCCTAGTGCCCTCTCAGTGGGACTACAGTTCACATCTTACACTAGCATTCAGGTCAATGGTACCTGGCAGTAAGACAGGAGGCCCAACAATTTGATTTGTCGGGGTTAGCACGATGTTATCTGTGCGACGTTCCACACAGATAATATGTCGCACCAACCCTGGCAAATCAAATGTTGTGCCGGATACACCGGAAGGTAAGAGATTCGCTGGCCTCTCGTCTATCTGTCAGGTACCACTGACCAGGACGCCGGACTGGAGTCCTAGGAGTTGATCCACTCGTCTCTCATTGCAATCCAACAGCTCAAATCCACCTACTTTGGAGGCGGTAGTGGACCCCTTTACCTCTTGGGCCTCTGTGCAGCTGCCCAGGTTGCGCCAATGTTATGTCCTCCACTTTAACATTGGTATTAAGATGATAAACCGCAGTTAAGGGACATGGTGCTGATTTCCCAGTCAGTCTGAAAGATAACAGAGCTCGCTGTGTGTGTCATGGAGGAAGTCACAGCAACACATGCAAATCAGTTCCCAGTGCTGATGTGGGTCGTACAGGGGTGATATGAACGACATTAGGGAGGACACTGAGGTTTCCAGCCATGCGTGAGCAGAAGCAAAACAAGGAGAATATCCACCAGTGCAAAATCCAGAGCTCCCCTTCATCATTACAAGCTATTCATTATTAGAAGGACACTTAAAACATGGCTCCTTTCTCCCAAAACCTAACCATAGCCAAAAACAGGAAAAAGAAGGAAAAAAAAAGTAAAGACCACAAAAAAAGCATTAAAGAATAGATTATTAGCCCCCTCGTCCCAAAGAGTCATAATAAGGGACAAAATGGGAGGTACAGCAGCGTAAATGAGTTCCTATACCTTCCCATTAGCAGCATCTCTGGCCATGTAATTGACCATAGAATAAGAAAAAAAAGTACCGTACTTCTTAATATATTTCTCTTTTGAGGACATTTTTTCTCTTTTATGTAAATGCACGCATTCATGGCTAAAAATCATTTTTGCAATTGGGTTTAACCCTGCTGTTCTGTTGGTCAAAAATGACCGACCTTGAACTTCAATATTCTTTAAAATATTCAAGATGCGGCTCTGAAACCCGTGGCCGACCGACCCATCCTCATTTAAGTCAATCAACCACAAGTTTCAGAACCGCATCTTGAACACCCCAAAAAATACCAAAGTTCAAAATAGGTCTCCCCAGACCGAACAGAACAGCAGGGTTAAATACAAATGTTGCACTGTTGGCCTTCTATGGCCTCTGTGTTGCACTCTATGTAGCCGGCTGCAGAATGAGTAACCTGAGAATCTGTGAGTGAGCTCATTCAGATTTTAACTCTTCTTTCTTTTTCTGAGTGTCACTCAGCCAAGGACAGACAACATCAGAGAGAAATGTGCAGGGGAGGATAGAGCCTGTAAAAAAAACAAAAAAAAAAAACGGTGCAACATTTTTAATGGAATCCAATAGCAAAAATGATTTTTGTTTCAAACATACGCAATAGGTAAAATCTCTTCATGATTAAATCACTACAGAAAAAACTGGGGCAAAATGCGCCTTTTACCCCCTCTGCTGAGGGGACAGATCTGGACAGAGATGTGACTGTGTTGAAATCAATGATCCATTTTATTTTTTACTATTAAAAGGGTTCTCCTCTACAATATTGTGTTTTACAATGAGGCCCATGGTGGTTTTAAAAGAAAAAAAAAACATTTGCTCATCTACTGGACCACCGCCGTTCCTCCACAGCGCTATACGCGTCCACTCGGTTCCAATTGTGATGGAAGGTCATCATCACAAGACCACTGCAGTCAATCAGCGGCCACTGAGCATCAAGGCTGCAGTGGTACAATGAAGTCCCCTACTAGAAAGGAAGCAGTGAGACAGGCAGGGAACATGGTGCAGTCGTGCAGAAGATCCTACAGGAGATCCAGCAGCCTGGTCTATTATTCTCAGAAAAGCTCTGGCGAAATATAGTTAGAAAATCGGAGAGAAGACTAATCTAACAATTCCTGGCCAGTAATTCATAGAGCCGCTGCCGGTGATTGATGGGTCTTTCCCTCGCATATATATAATGAGAGACTTGATCTGATCTTCAAAGTGTAATTTTCTCTGAAAAACAGTGGTGTTTCAGAAAATAACACACCTGGCTGCAATCTCTGATTCTGATTTTCAGTATAGAAAAATTAATCCTGAAATCTTGCAGTTTTCACACTGAGCTTTCATAATAGCCTGAAACTTTCTGTTCTGTACTTATCCACAGTTATTGACTGATAACACCTCTCTATACACTAAATAACACAGGATCCGTCATTCACAATAGGTGATGTCACAGCTCACCTCCTCCTCCTCCTGTACGATGACTGATCACACCTCTATATACAGTAGATAACTCAGGATCCATCATTCACAATAGGTGATATCACAGCTCACCTCCTCCTCCTATACAGTGACTGATAACACTTCTATATACAGTAGATAGCACAGGATCCACCATTCACAATAGATCATGTCACAGCTCACCTCCTCCTCCTGTACAATGACTGATAACACCTCTATATACAGTAGATAACACAGGATCCACCATTCACAATAGGTGATGTCACAGCTCACCTCCTCCTGTACAATGACTGATGACACCTCTATATACAGTAGATAACACAGGATCCACCATTCACAATAGGTGATGTCACAGCTCACCTCCTCCTGTACAATGACTGATCACACCTCTATATACTGTAAATAACACAGGATCCACAATTCACAATAGGTGATATCACAGCTCACCTCCTCTTCCTCCTCCTCCTGTACAATGACTGATAACACCTCTATATACAGTAGATAACATAGGATCCACCATTCACAATAGGTGATGTCACAGCTCACCTCCTCCTCCTCCTCCTCCTGTACAATGACTGATAACACTTCTATATACAGTATATAACACCTCTATATATTGTATATAACGCTGGATCCAGCATTCACAATAGGTGATGTCACAGCTCACCTCCTCCTGTAAATGATTGATAACATCTCAATATACAGTATATAACACAGGATCCACCGTTCACCATAGGTGATGTCACGAAGCTTCTTTCCATCCATGTCACGAAATTACTGGTGGATCTGTATGATGGCGAGAAAATTTCTGGACCTTTAGCTGGTGCTTCGCTTTCAGTTTAGTTCTTCCACTTATTGGCCTCCACAATAGATGGATACAGAACCCCTTTCTAAAATGCAAAAAAAAGTATTTTTATTCAGCTTCAATACGATGCTCAAGTTATGCCTGATAGTAGCGTTTGGCCTCTGACATGAAGGAGTTAACAGCGAAACCTTGCATGTATTGGAGGTTAAAAAAAAATCATTGCCGGTTTCTTTCTGGAGACTCATCTCATGGATGAGATCACGGCTTTGCATTGTCCCAAAATGCATCTCCTTGACAACACCACAATGCTCAGGCCCCATCTCGGCCGCCTCCTTGGGGTCACTAAGGCGAAATTAGTTGAAGGGATTTGGTTTTCAGGTTGGATAATATTCTCCAGTAAAAATGCCCAGAAAAAGGAGAGAAGTCGGCAAAGTCCAGAAACGTAAACTATAATAAAGGGGGATTGAACGCGTGAATTTACTATCGTGAACAAAAAAAGACTTATGGGATAGTTATATACTGGAGTACAATCCATACACAATTCTGATTAACCATGGGGGGCCCATGATCAGGACCCTCACTGTATTAGCCAGAGTGCAGTATGGCTACAAGGAGCTTCTCTTACTCCGGGGGACAGCTCACTAATTTAATTTCAATATTTTTATTCAAAGTTTTGAATACAACTAAAGCTGTACAGACTTCTAACATAGAAGAGAAATGTATATTGATAATAAAGATTAAAAAAAAAAAAAAAAAAGGGAATTTTTCATAACAATTTCTCTTCATCTATAATCAGCTTTAACGGGGGAGAGCATAACATTAAAGGACACTTAGACAGTACAAACAAGACAAAGGGTAAAGACAACAGGGAAGGGGGAATCAAATTAGTTATCAATATAATATTATGTTTCACGTAACAATACAGAAAAGACCATTTACATAGTTCAATATCTAAATGCCTCGATAGTCTGGTTAGGAATTGTCAAATATAATCTTAATCAAATGTGTATCACAAAAACAACAAAAACATATAACCCTGTATATAAATAACTTGTAGAGAGGTCAAGTTCACCGAAAATCACCGTAGTCCCCCAGGCCAGCTCACTAATTTAAATGGAAACAGTGTAATACTTCACTTTGCCTCTGGAGGTGCTGCAGGAATATCAAACACCTATTGCCAAGTTGCCCCACTGAGAAAAGCCAATTGCTGAGTGTTACCGTACAGTAACGGCAGAACGGTAGTCATTACAACAGGAAGGGCAACAGGATGGAGGATGGTATACCAGGAAAGAGTCACTATGGGGGACAATACACCAGAAAGGGGCCCAGGACAGAAAAGGGGCACAGGATGGGGGACATTATTACAGGAAGACTGTTCAAAAGCTCCGAGTTCCTGCATGAGTGTTACGCCGGCCTCTCACATGCGTTCTAAGCGCCTCACTACTCACTGCGTGTCCCGCTCTGTTCTACCCAGTACTTGACCATTGCTCTGAACTGCAGTGTGTAACACTTCCAGCTATCCAGAGTCATAGGGAGGGCACGGCCAAATTATCTATTCTGTCCTGCAGAGATTGGCTTCCCTGGCCTATCACCTGGCAGCAGGTGACATATCAAGCGACTCCACAATCCATTCCTCGCCTGAACTTAGGTTCCTAGTAGCTCAGTCTCTAGGTTCCTGTATTGGCGTCTTCCTGTTTTGTCCTGATCTTTGTTTATAAATTCTGAACCTGTCCTGCCTGCCCTAACCTCAGACCACCTGTCCCGCCCACCTGTACCCCGTACCTGAGTCTCTGACACTCCAGTCAGCTGCTGCAGTCCCGGGTACTGACCTGGAGTAGTACCTGGTGCCTACCGGCGGCCTAAGCCTATCCTCACCATCAGAGGCTGTTGTGGATACCAGGTAGACACTTAGTCACGCCCCTCTAGTGTAGGCCTGGCTCGTGGGGCAGTGGGCACACACTCACCAGCGTTACAATGAACGCTCAAACAGTGGAGCATGGGCTTAATTAAAAGTCTGTTGGTCTGTATGCTGTGAAAGTGTTCATACAGGAGCTCAACACTACTTTTGAGAGATGGGTTTGGAATTTAGAACTTGGACATTTAAGGTGCCACAATATATTAAAAACCAAAGCCACAAAAAGAAGACTAAAAATCCTCCCCCCCCAAAAAAAAACAGGAGAAAAAAGGCAGCGATGTGTACCCGCCCAGGTCTCCAAACAAATACACTATAAGGATGCAGCAGACCCTTGCAATTAAGATGGCGGCAACACAGGTGCAAAAATACCAATGAGACAACCACTCATGGCCTACCAATCCATGGAGGGGGTGGTGGTCCTTTTAGTGACTCCCATACTATTCAAACAGGCTGGCTGCCCAGCGCTATCCAAATACATCCCATCCTATAGGTCAACAGCACCCCATACAAGCCTCTATTGTGCAATAATATACCAAGCAACCACCCCCTCAATGGATTGGTAGGCAGAGAGTGGTTGTCTCATCTGTATTTTTAAATTAGAATATCATAAAAAACTTAATTTATTTCAGTTCTTCAATACAAAAAGTGAAACTCATATATTATACAGAGTCATTACAAATAGAGTGATGAATTTCAAGTGTTTGTTTCTGTTAATGTTGATGATTATGCTTACAGCAAATGAAAATCCAAATGTCATTATCTCAGTTGTTACACCGTCACCGCCGCCTTCCCGGTGCCTATTCATACTCACTGCTCCACGGCGTCCCGACACGGTCCCGTTCCTTCTTCGGCGTCTTCTCTTCTGCTCATGCAGCCGGCCTCTGCTTCTGGTCGGGTGTGCGCGCGTACTGGGGTTCACTGCGCACGCGCATCCTCATCTCTCTGATTCACGTCGCTCCTTTCGTTCCTTCCGCTCTGCTCTACTCCTCTGGAGAACTCTGACCCGGAAGGTATGCTGCTGCTCTGGTTATCAGGCCGCCTCTTCCTCCTGGCGGTGCCTGATTATCATTTGTATTTTGCAAGTGTCTCTGGCCCTCTCGTCTCCCTGCGTACTCTCCTGAGTATCCTCCGTTTTACCTTTTGGTATATCTTGTGCCTGACTTTTGTCTCCCTTTTGGTTATTCCTTTAGTTCTGGTCATCCGTTACCTCCGTCCCTCCTGTGTTCCTGTCATCCTCGTCAGTGATCCTGTAACTTCGCCCAGCTCTCCGTCCGGGTTACCCATTATCTTCGTCCCTCCTGTGTACCTGAGTCCCTGCCGTTCCAGTCTGCTGTCTCATCCTAGTCCGGTTTCCAACTTCCTCATCTCCCATTCCGGTTTGTCTCTTCACGTTACCTTTTTCCTTCTTGGGTACCAGCTGCCGTAGCAGTAGTCTCCTGCTCCTAACGCTCCCTGTATAGGGGGTGGTCTACCTGGTCTACTCGCCCAGGGGAGGTTCACTGTCGCGGTCCTGTGGGTTCACCCGTTGGATTCGTTTTCCAGCCTTAACAGTATTACAGTATAATCAGGCCATGGACCCCGCCGGTACCTCTGCTTCCACCCAAAAGGAACTGGCGTTCCTACGGGAAAATCAAACCAGGATCATGGCCTTCCTAAAATCTATGGAGTCACGTATTTCTGCGCTCCAGCCTTCTGACCCTGGGAACACTACCCAGTTGGCTGGAACTCGCCCAGCAACGCGATACTCAGGGTCAAATCCTTAATTATATGGCTTCGGTGGATAATCGTCTCCTTACTCTGCAAACCTCTGCCTCTACTCTGACCCCGCACCCTCCTCCCCGTCTGGCTAAACCTCCGCGCTACGCTGGCGATCCCAAGCTGTGTTGGGGATTCCTGAATCAGTGTCAGTTGCACTTCGAATTACTGCCACTCCAATACCCCACAGACCGAGCTAAGGTGGCCTTTGTGGTGTCTCATTTGGAGGGAGAGGCTTTAGCCTGGGTTACCCCTCTCTGGGAACGGAATGATCCCCTTATCTCTCAACTTTTCCACTTTCTTGGAGACCTTTCGGAGGGTCTTTGATGAGCCTGGGCGACCCGCCTCTACCACGAGTCCCGTTTCAATCTTCATCAGGGCTCACTTACCATAGGTCAGTCCGTTTCCGTACGTTGTCCTCTGAGGTTGGAACAACGAGGCCTTAGTAGGGGCTTTTTGGCGTGGTCTGTTTGGTCGCATCAAAGATGAGCTGGCGGGTCAAGATACTCCAACGACCTTGGAGGATCTTATTTCTTTGGCAACCCGCATATATTTGCGCTTTCAGGAGCGTCTCCGTGAATCTGCCAGGGAGAAGAAACTTTGTCCTCAAGCTACTACCACCCGCAGTCCTCGTCCATCACATGTCTCGTCTTCTGTGGCTTCAGCTCCTGAACCCATGCAAGTGGACCGAATTAAGCTGGCAGAACTACATCGCAAGGAGAGGCTCACACAGGGTCTCTGTTTCTATTGTGGCAGTGGTACCCATTTTCTGCGTTCTTGTCCGGTGAGACCGGGAAACTCCTCCACCTAGGACAGGTAAGAGAGGCCTCCCTAGGTGTCAGTGATACCTCTCAGCCCTTTACTCTCTCTGTTTTGTTGAATTTAGGGTCCAGTCATTTTTCTGAGGTGGCTTATATTGACTCTGGAGCAGCGGGGAATTTTATTCAGCTTGAAGCGGTCAAAAGGTTTCAAATTCCTGTCAAGTCCTTGAAGTCTCCTGGGCAGATTGCTTCAGTTGACGGCAGACCCTTGCGTGAGACCGTTACCTTGGTTACCGAAGAGGTGGAACTAAAGATCGGCGCTTTGCATCGGGAGAGGATCGCCTCCTACGTGTTGCCATCTTTGTCCTATACGTTTCTTCTGGGCCTTCCGTGGTTTAGATTTCATGAACCTGTCTTGGATTGGCGTTCTGGTGATGTCCTACGTTGGGGGCATTCCTGCCAGTCTACCTGTCTGCTCATCGTCCAGCCTTTAACTTCTTCCCGGTCTACTACTGGGCCTGCTGATCTACCTCCGGCCTATTGTTCTTTTGCAGAAGTCTTCAACAAGAAAGAAGCGGAAAGCTTGCCACCACATCGTCCTTACGACTGCCCTATCGACCTCGTCCCCGGGTCAACCCCGCCTAGAGGAAGAATTTACCCTTTGAATCCTCTCGAGTCCCAAGCCATGACTGACTATATCCAGGAGAATTTGGCCAGGGGTTTCATCCGGAAGTCCTCCTCTCCAGCTGGTGCAGGTTTCTTTTATGTTAAAAAGAAAGATGGGTCTCTCTGTCCCTGTATTGATTACAGGGGTCTTAACAATATCACGATTAAGAACAAATATCCGCTTCCTCTCATCCCGGAACTTTTTGATCGGCTACGGGGAGCACGAATCTTTACCAAACTTGATCTTTGCGGAGTCTACAATTTAATCCGAATCCGTCCCGGAGATGAATGGAAAACCGCATTTAATACCAGAGATGGTCATTATGAATACTTGGTCATGCCCTTTGGCCTATGCAATGCTCCTGCGGTTTTCCAAGAATTTCTGAATGACGTGTTCCGTGATCTTCTATATTCGTGTGTGGTTGTATATTTGGATGACATTCTTGTGTACTCCCCAGATCTATCTACCCATAGAAGAGACGTCCGCCTCGCTCTTCGGCGTTTGAGGGAGAATCGTCTTTTTGCAAAGCTTGAAAAATGCGCTTTTGAGTTGTCTTCCCTTCCGTTCCTGGGATATATCATCTCGGACTTTAGTCTTTGCATGGATCCGGAGAAAGTGTCCGCTGTGCTCAACTGGCCTTGTCCTCATGGCGTCAAGGCAATTCAGTGATTCCTCGGGTTCGCAAATTATCATCGTCAATTCATCCCACACTTTTCTTCTCTAATCAGTCCCATTACCTCTCTGATTCGTAAGGGTTCCAATCCTCATGTCTGGTCGTCTGAAGCTAACAAGGCCTTCCAGTCTTTGAAACAAGCCATCGCCACAGCTCCAGTACTCCACCGTCCAGAGGTTAACAAAACCTTTTATTCTCGAGGTAGACGCCTCCGCCATTGGAGCTGGAGCAGTACTTTCTCAAAGATCTCCGTCTTGTCGGCTCGTCTCCTGCGGTTTCTTCTCCAAGACGTTCTCTTCTTCGGAACAGAATTATTCCATTGGAGACAGGGAGTTATTGGCCATTAAGTTGGCCTTGCAAGAATGTAGGTATCTGTTGGAGGGAGCTGTTCATCCATTTAAGATCTATACTGACCACAAGAACCTAGCGTATATCCGTTCGGCACAAAGACTTAATCCTCGGCAAGCTAGATGGCCTCTGTTCTTTGCTCGTTTTAATTTTGAATTACACTTCCGTCCTGGCAATAAGAATCTCAAAGCTGACGCTCTCTCCAGATCCTTTTTCTCTACTGATACTAAAGAGGAACCCTCGCACATCTTGGATCCCTACAAAATCATCATGGTTGTGCAGCGCCGCAGGAACCTGGTCGTTGCAGTAATGTCATTCTTCCACCAGGGGGAGTGATGTTACGTCTGAAGGCAATAAAGGAGATCACTTTACCAGGTATCACAAACCACACAACACACTTTACACTCCAGCCCACCAGGGGGAGCTACGCTCCTATTTAGTAGGGCACTCCTCACAATTAGGTAAAACTGGTGGTCTGGATAGAAAGTTAGGCAGAACAAGGCAGAAGCGAGCTGGGCTTCACCCAGTGAGCTGCTATCTGAGCTCCACTCAGGTAGTGGGTCCCTGACAGGGGTGGGATCCTGTCAGAGGCCTAGACAGAAGGCCACGGAGCTGCGCCTGCCCCACGTGCGGCAGCATCCTAAGACAGAGACATTGAAAGAGAATTGTGTTGCAGAGAGTGAGAAACGAAGTCATAGCAAAAGGAGAGGAAACCAGAAGGAGTTCTGCCCTGTAAAAGGCGGCCTCCTTTCTGAGGCGCAGAAGCCGGTAGCCGGAACACAGAGGTAGTCATCGTCTCCAAGCCTGGCTCCAGAGACCGGCAAGAAGGCTAATTCCATATTAGTTGCCCGACCTTTTACCCAGGAGGCACGGTGGCAACTGTGGGGGCCGGGGCATGCTAGAGTCCCTGTAAAAAGCCTCAGGCCATCAGTCAAAGGGGTTGTTCCTATCCATCTGGGGGACAGAGAGAAAGACATACCATCTAGAACACCACCAACAGTTGTGAGGACCTTATGAGAAGCTTAGCAGCAAGGTACTACAACATTCAGGCGCTAGAGGAAGGCTACTGATTTCCACCTGGATAAGGGGATTCTGGATTTGCCTTCAGACCGGCCGGACTCTGCCTGCCCTGTGATCTGGTGCTCTGGACTGTGGATGCTGAACCTTCAGTAAAAAGGTAAAGAGACTGCAACCTTGTGTCCTCGTTCTTCACTGCACCTCAAACCATCCACCATCCACACACTGGGAAGCCCTGGGGACATACTTCACCTGTGGGAAGGTATACCATCCAGCTGCCCTAACATCACCCCAGCAGACCCCTAAGCAGCATCGGTCACCCTGACCGAATATCACAGGTGGCGTCACGAACATTATCCCTTTAAAGACCTTTCTTCCTTTTACAGGACGTTCAGAGTTTTATTTCTTCCTGTCCATCTTGTGCCAAGAATAAGGTTCCTAAGCGGCTACCTTCTGGTCTCCTTCTTCCGCTTCCTGTTTCATCGGCTCCATGGCAACACATCACAATGGATTTTATCACCGATTTGCCTCGTTCTTCCAGCTGCACCGTCATTCTTGTGGTTGTGGACAGGTTCTCGAAAATGGCTCACTTCATTTCTCTGCCGGGCCTGCCCTCTGCTCCTGACTTGGCTAAAGTTTTTGTCCAACATATTTTCCGGATTCATGGCTTTCCTCAACATATCGTTTCGGACAGGGGAGTCCAAGTCACCTCTCGATTCTGGAGAGCCCTGTGTAAATATTTGGACATCACGTTGGACTTCTCCTCCGCCTACCACCCACAGTCCAACGGTCAAGTGGAACGAACAAATCAGACTTTGGTGACTTTTCTCCGTCATTTTTCTAACTCCCGTCAAAGTGACTGGGTTGATTTACTTCCATGGGCTGAATTCACATACAACAACCATTCCAGTGAATCTTCTTCCAAGACACCTTTCTATGTCATCTACGGGCAATATCCCGGTGTTCCTCTGCCGGTTCCTCCAGCCTCGGGCATGCCTGCAGCTGATCTTCTGTCTGGGGAGTTCTCTTTGGATTTGGCAGCAGACCAAGACAGCTCTTGAGTTAGCTCGTGACAGGATGAAGAGACACTCGGACAAAAGGCGTTTAGATCCTCCTCTATATCATCCTGGTGATAAGGTGTGGTTGTCCTCCAGGTTCGTTTGCTTAAAGATTCCCTCTCGCAAGTTGGGTCCCCATTATATTGGACCTTTTGAGGTTTTGTCCAGCATTAATCATGTTTCTTACAAGTTAAAGTTACCCTCTTCACTCCGTATTCCCAATTCTTTTCATGTTTCCCTCCTCAAGCCAGTTGTCCTTAATCACTTCCATGCTCCCTCTACGCGGTTTCCTCGGCCTGTTTCCGCTGATAATGTTTTTGAAGTTAAGGACATTCTGGCCATGAAGACTCTTAGAGGTCCGACCTTTTTTTTGGTGGATTGGAAGGGTTTTGGTCCTGAGGAGCGATCTTGGGAGCCTCGGGAGAACATTCAGGCTCCTCAGATTTTGGCAAGATTTCTTTCCGGTCTTAAGAGGGAGGGTTGTAAGGAGGGGGGTACAGTTACGCCGTCACTGCCGCCTTCCCGGGTGCCTTTTCATACTCACCGCTCCACGGCGTCCCGACGCGGTCCCACTCCTTCTTCGGCATCCTCTCTTCTGCTCGCGCAGCCAGCCTCTGATTCTAGTCGGGTGTGCGCGCGTACTAGGGTTCACTGCGCACGCGCATCCTCATCTCTTTGATTCACTTCGCTCCTTTCATTCCTTCCGCTCTGCTCTACTCCCCTTTTTTGGAGGACTCTGACCCGGAAGGTATGCTGCCGCTCTGCTTATCAGGCCGCCTCTTCCTCCTGGCGGTGCCTGATTATCATTTGTATTTTGCAAGTGTCTCTTGCCCTCTCGTCTCCCTGCGTACTCTCCTGAGTATCCTCCATTTTACCTTTTGGTATATCTTGTGCCTGACCTTTGTCTCCCTTTTGGTTATTCCTGTAGTTCTGGTCATCCATTACCTCCGTTCCTCATGTGTTCCTGAGTTCCTGCCATTCCTGCTGTCTGTGTCATCCTCGTCAGTGATCCTGTATCTTCACCCAGCTCTCCGTCCGGGTTACCCATTATCTTCGTCCCTCCTGTGTACCTGAGTCCCTGCCGTTCCAGTCTGCTGTCTCATCCTAGTCCGGTTTCCAACTTCCTCAACCCCCATTCCGATTTGTCTCTCCACGTTACCTTTTTCCTTTCTTGGGTACCAGCTGCCATAGCAGTAGTCTCCCCTGGTCCTGCTCCTAACGCTCCCTGTATAGGGGGTGGTCTATCTGGTCTACTCGCCCAGGGGAGGTTCGATGTCGTGCTCCTGTGGGTTCACCCTTTGGACTCATTTTCCAGCCTTAACAGTATTACATCAGTAAATTAGAATAATTAGCAAAAAAACATCTGCAAAGGCTTCCTAAGTGTTTAAAAAGGTCCATTAGTCTGTTTCAGAAACTCCACAATCATGGGGAAGACTGCTGACTTGACAGATGTCAGGAAGGCATCACCGACACACTCCACAAGGGGGTAAGCCATAAAAAGTCATTGCTAAAGAAGCTGGCTGTTCACAGAAGGCTGTATCCAAGCATATTAATGGAAAGTTGAGTGGAAGGAAAAAGTGTGGTAGAAAAAGGTGCACAAGCCATCGGGATAACTGCAGCCTTGAAAGCATTTTGTTAAGAAAAGGCCATTGAAAAATTTGGGGGAGATTCACAAGGAGTGGACTGCTGCTGGAGTCATTGCTTTTAGGCTATGTGCACACGTTGCGGAATTTGCTGCGGATCCACAGCGTTTCCGTAGCTGCGGATCCGCAGCAGTTTCTCTTGAGTTTCCAGTACAATGTAAACTTATGGGAAACCAAAAACGCTGTGCCCATGCTGCAGAAAAATTTGTGCGGAAACGCAGCGGATTATTTTCCGCAGCATGTCAATTCTTTGTGTGGAATCCGCAGCGGTTTTCCATCTACTACACTAGAAAACTGCAGATGGAAAACCACAGCAGAATCCGCATTAAAAACCGCAATAAATCCGCAGTAAAAACTGCAGCGGTTTTGCACTGCGGATTTATCAAATCCGCTGCAGAAAAATCCGCAGCGGATTTTTCTATGTGTGCACATAGCCTTACATAGCCTTAGAGTCACCACACACAGACGTATCCTGGACATGGGCTACAAGTGTCACATTCCTAGTGTCAAGCCACTCATGACCAATAGACAACACCAGAAGTGTCTTACCTGGGCCAAGGAGAAAAAGAACTGGACTGTTGCCCAGTGGTCCAAGGTGCTGTTTTCAGATGTAAGTAAATTTTGCATTTCATTTGGAAAGCAAGGTCCCAGAGTCTGGAGGAAGAGTGGAGAGGCACACAATCCAAGCTGCTTGAGGTCTCGTGTGAAGTTTCTACAATCAGTGTTTGGGGAGCCATGTCATCTGCTGGTGTAGGTCCACTGTGTTTTATGAAGACCAAAGTCAGTGCAGCCGTCTACCAGGAAATTTTAGAGCACTTCATGCTTCCCTCTGCCGACAAGCTTTTTGGAGATGGAAATTTCATTCTTCAGCAGGACTTGGCACCTGTCCACTCTGCCAAAAGTACCAATACCTGGTTTAAAAACAACAATATCACTGTGCTTGATTGGCCAGCAACCTCGCTTGACCTTAACCCCATAGATAATCTATGGGGTATTGTTAAGAGGAGGTGAGATTAGAGACACCAGACCCAACCATGCAGACAAACTGAAAGCTGCTATCAAAGCAACCTGGGCTTCCATAACACCTCAGCAGTGCTGATCGCCTCCATGCCACGTTGCATGGATGCAAAACGAGCCACGGCCAAGTATTGAGGGCATTTACTGATCATATATTCCAGTAGGCCAACATTTCGGATTTTAAAATCATTTTTCAAGCTGGTGTTATAAAAGTATATTCTAATTTACTGAGATGACTTTTGGGTTTTCATTGGCTGTAAGCCATAATCATCAACATTAACAGGAATAAACACTTGAAATAGATCACTCTGTCTGTAATGACTCTGTATAATATGTGAATTTCACTTTTTGTATTGAAAAACTCAAATAAACTCACTTTTTTATGATATTCTAATTTTGTGAGAAGCACCTGTATTTATCAAAGGATTCTCTACATTGCAAATAATTGAAACAAAATCTTAGTTGTCCGTCACTGGAGGGAAGCAAGAATCCCCATTCACTTGCAGAGATCTTAAAAATGTTTAGGAATTGCAAAAATATCTCATTGAGTTTGTTACTAAATTGCAGTTTTGTGCTGGATCATGAGACTTTCTAGATTACTAGATGCAGGATTAATTTGTATGATTTATCATTTTCTAGTCATCTCTGTGCATTGTACCACAGCTTCCGGTTTATTGTAAATTTTATATGAACATCTCCCGGACCTCGCTCCGGCAGCCTTGATTGTACCAGTCATACACTTGAGTGCTCACCACTAATGGAGCACCCCAGGAATAATCCTGTCACTAGCGCCCATAGTGATGGAAGAGAGCCTAGTAAATCAGTCTGACATTGCTGTCTCACGTAGACCGATCTCTGGTAAGAACTGCAAGACCAGAGCAAAATCGCTTCAGGAGGAGACGTGACATTCCCCAGCTCAGCAAAACAAGAGGTGGAACACGAGAAGCCAGAAAATAATACAAGAAATTTCATTGCAATTTCCTTTGGTCAGATTTATGATTATTAAATGGAATTAAAAGAGTGCTCCAGTATCACATCATGTACTATTATATTATTTATGGTCGCCTGAAGATCTTTTTATCTGTTTATTATCTCTCATTACAGTTGTGCATTCGTCACATGAATAGACTGAATTCTCCTTCCCTAGGGCAATAAAACCACTCTGGTAGCAATTCTATTCACTATTGATGCTAATATTAGCTATGCTGCTGCTTTAATACTGCCCTATGTACAATAATATATATAATATAACACTGCTGCTATGTACAAGAATATAAGTACTATTATACTGATCCTATGTACAAGAATATACCTACAATAATACTGCCCCTATGTACAAGAATATAACTACTATAATACTGCCCCTATGTACAAGATTTTTAACTACTATAATACTGCTCCTATGTACAAGAATATAAGTACTATAATACTGCCCCTATGTACAAGAATATAACTACTATAATACTGCTCCTATGTACAAGGATATAAGTACTATAATACTGCCCCTATGTACAAGAATATAACTACTACAATACTGCTCCTATGTACAAGAATATAACTACTATAATACTGCCCCTATGTACAAGAATATAACTACTATAATACTGCTCCTATGTACAAGAATATAACTACTATAATACTGCTCCTATGTTCAAGAATATAACTACTATAATATTGTCCCCTATGTACAAGAATATAACTACTATAATACTGTCCCTATATGCAATATTATAACTACTATATTACTGCCCCCTATGTACAAGAATATAACTACTGTAATACTGTCATCTATGTACAAGAATATAACTACTATAATACTGCCCCTATGGACAACAATATAACTACTATAATACTGTCCATATGTACAAGAATATAACTACAATAATACTGCTCCTATGTACAAGAATATAACTACTATAATACTGCCCCTATGGACAAGAGTATCACTACTATAATACTGTCCCTATGTACAAGAATATAACTACTATAATACTGTCCCCTATGTACAAGAATATAACTACTATAATACTGCTCCTATGTACAAGAATATAACTACTATAATACTGTCCCTATGGACAAGAATATAACTACTATAAAACTGCCCCTATGGACAAGAATATAACTGCTATAATACTGTCCCTATGGACAAGAATATAACTACTATAATACTGCTCCTATGTACAAGAATATAACTACTATAATACTGCCCCTATGTACAAGAATATAACTACTATAATACTGCTCATATGGACAAGAATATAACTACTATAATACTGCCCCTATGTACAAGAATATAATTACTATAATACTGCCCCTATGGACAAGAATATAACTACTACTAGATGGTAGCCCAATTCTAATGCATCGGGCATTCTAGAATATGTATGTAGTTTATTTATGAAGATTTTAGAATAATACATTGAATACACAGGATTCGGCCGGCCGCAACCAATTAACGAAGCGTGGTTCAAATCACGCGCCAATTCGCGGCCGGACTGCACCTGTCGCTGATTGTTCGTGGCCGGCCACGTAGTATATAGCACAGCCACGTAGTATATAACAGCCCACGTAGTAAATAGCACAGCCACGTAGTATATTGCACAGCCACATAGTATATTGCACAGCCACGTAGTACTGTATATAGCACAGCCCACAGAGTATATAGCACAGCCACGTAGTATATAACACAGCTTCCAGAGTATATAGCACAGCCACATAGTATATAGCACAGCCCACGGAGTGTATAACAGCCCACATAGCATATAACACAGCCATGTAGTTTATAACAGCCCACGTAGCATATAACACCGCTCACGTAGTATATAACAGCCCACACACGCAGTATATAACACAGGCCACGTAGTGTATAACACAGGCCACGTAGTGTATAACACAGGCCGCGTAGTGTATAACAGCCCACGTAGTATATAGCACAGCCACGTAGTGTATAACACAGCCCACGTAGTTTATAGCACAGCCCACGTAGTATATTGCACAGCCCACGTAGTACATTGCACAGCCCACGTAGTTACTACTATAATACTGCCCCTATGGACAAGACTATAACTACTATAATACTGCCCCTATGTACAAGAATATAACTACTATAATACTGCCCCTATGCACAAGAATATAACCACTATAATACTGCTCCTATGTACAAAAATATAACTACTATAATACTGTCCCTATGGACAAGAATATAGCTACTATAATACTGCTCCTATGTACAAGAATATAACTACCATAATACTGCACCTATGTACAAGAATATAACCACTATAATACTGTCCCTATGCACAAGAATATAACCACTATAATACTGCTCCTATGTACAAAAATATAACTACTATAATACTGTCCCTATGGACAAGAATATAGCTACTATAATACTGCCCCCTATGTACAAGAATATAACTACTATAATACTGCACCTATGTACAAGAATATAAGTACTATAATACTGCCCCTATGTATAAGAATATAACTACTATAACACTGCCCCCTATATACAAGAATATAACTACTATAATACTGCCCCTATGTACAAGAATATAACTACTATAATACTGCCCCTATGTACAAGAATATAACGACTATAATTCTGCTCCTATGTACAAGAATATAACTACTATAATACTGCTCCTATGTACAAGAATATAACTACTATAATACTGCCCCTATATACAAGAATATAACTACTATAATACTGCTCCTATGTACAAGAATATAACTACTATAATACTGCCCCCTATGTACAAGAATCTAACGACTATAATTCTGCTCCTATGTACAAGAATATAACTACTATAATACTGCTCCTATGTACAAGAATATAACTACTATAATACTGCCCCTATGTACAAGAATATAACTACTATAATACTGCCACTATGTACAAGAATATAACTATTATAATACTGCACCTATGTACAAGAATATAACTACCATAATACTGCACCTATGTACAAGAATATAGCTACTATAATACTGCCCTCTATGTACAAGAATATAACTACTATAATACTGCCCCCTATGTACAAGAATATAACTACCATAATACTGCACCTATGTACAAGAATATAAGTACTATAATACTGCCCCCATGTACAAGAATATAACTACTATAATACTATCCCCTATGTACAAGAATATAACTACTATAATACTGCCCCCTATACACAAGAATATAACTACCATAATGCTGCTCCTTTGTACAAAATTAAATTGTTTAGAGGGAAAACAAATCCCAGTTTGTTTTATTGTAATTGGCAAAACCTGGTACCATATGGCATCTTTTTATCTATGCACTACCTATGAACCACCCTCTCCAGTATAAACACCGCTGAGTCTAAGATTGGATACAATGCCTATAAAAATTTGTGTAATTGTTATCATATCAAGACATATCTTGCCTATTAGCTCTGTAAAATACTCATCAGGACAACTATAAAACGTGTATCATCATATGTTATGTTGTCCAAGCGCGAGCTTATGGTTTGGGTTTATCATGTATGTGAGGGATGTGCATATAAAGTTGGATCGCCCCCGTGTAGGACAAGGGGTACTCGGTACTGGGTCTGTCCCCAGATGGATAGGACAAACCCGTATGACTGGTGGCCTGAGGCTTTTTACAGGGACTCCAGCACGCCCCAGCTGTGCCTCCTGGGTATAGCGCGGGCAGGTAACGTGGAATTAGCTGTCCTGCTGGTCTCTGGAGCAAGGAATAAAGGACTGTTGCTCCCTCGGTGTTCTGGCTACCGGGATCCTGCGCCTCAGAAGGAGGCAACCTGTGTAGGGCAGAACTACTTCTGGTTTCCTCTCCTTTTGCTATGACTTCGTTTCTCACCCTCTACAATACAGTTTGCTGTTTGTGTCTCTTTCTTAGGATGCTGCCACACGTGGGGCAGTCGCAGCTCCGTGGCCTTCTGTCTAGGCCTCTGACAGGATCCCACCCCTGTCAGGGACGAACTACCTGAGCAGAGCTCAGGCAGCAGCTAACTGGGAGAAGTCCAGCAAGCATCTGACTAACTTCCTATCCAGACCACCAGTTTTACCGAATTGTGAGAAGTGCCCTAATAAATAGGAGCATAGCTTCCCTGGTGGACTGGAGTGTGAAGTGTGTTGTGTGTCGGTGTTACCTGGCAAAGAGATCTCCTTTATTGCCTTCAAATGTAACATCACTCCCCCCCCAGAGGAGAATGACATTACTGCAACGACCAGGACCCTGGGGCGCTGCAATTGCAATTCAATAATTTATTTCCATCACACATGGTCCTTTATAAAGTGTAATGAGACAGTTCCATAACAGCAGAAATACTGCTCCGGACTGATACAATCCCAGGACCTTGGTTCTCTGTCACCTGTAGACTGGCAGCTGCAAGAACAATAAGGTAATGGAGAAGGTGTTATCGTGCAGGTGTAGCTGGCGGAAATTCATTGTGCCAGATGCCACACCTAGGAGTAATCAGTGATGGCTTAAAAATGTGGTCATTTAACCAACCAAAGCTTCAAAGAATTGCAGAAGAACCAGCACCAGACATTGGGTCGCCTTACACTACCCCTCCACACCCTTTAGGTACACCCCCATTCTTGGTATTTAAAGGGAAGGTGGAGGCCCCAGTACAACATGTACACTGGAGCCCAGGAGCTTCCCTAATACATAAAGTGGCTAGAGAAATCCTACAAGTCTGCTTAGAGGCAGACATGGTAATCTGCCAGGTGGTGTCCTTGCCAGGAAGACAAAACATGAAGGAGAGCTTTCGATATAGAGACACAAGGCGTTATATCCCCCCTCCAGATTATCTAAGAATTAGCGGATCAGTCCAGGCGCTTGGAATACTAAGAGTAAGAAGGAATCCCATCTAAAACTGAAACTGCGTCTGCTGGGACTTCCCTGTCACATCCTCCACGTGAAGTACAAGATTGTGACATCACGTCCATTACAGTGAATCATCGCCTCTAAAGTCCCCCAGCAATAAGACGTCTTGGTTTCATTTCTTACAGTTGTTCACATTTTTTCCGCCATAGAATATTAACATCTGTGAAATCAGCCATGTACTGATGAACAGTTGAACACGTCTACTTTGTAAAGTGTGCAATATATTGCTCATCAGTTAAAGAGGCCTTGTCACCAGGTCAAAAGTGTGCAGCTTTCACTTTTATTTTATTCCCACTGATGCCCTGAGTAATCCATTTTTTGTTAGTTTAAAATCCACCATACTGTTCCAGAGATATAACCTTTTTATTTTGTGATCACTTTTAAGCTCTTCACCAAGGGGGCATGGCCCTTAGGATCCTCTGGGGCGTGTCTTTAAGCTACTGTGCATAAATTACACTGTAAGCACCACCCCTTTTGGTAAATACCTTAGAAAGCAGCACTAGATAAAAGGACTCGTATATCTGGAACTATATGACGGATTTAAACCAAGAAATTCAGAATATTCAGGGAAGCAGTAGGAATGGAATAGGAGCAAAAACTGGACATTTTTGACCTGGTGACTGGTCCCCTTTTTCAGTAGGGTTTGTCCTGTTAGGCCTTTGGATTGATTATATATGCAACTGTGCAATAAGAAGTATTTTTTATGGCAGGAGTTGCGGTCTGTAACGTGCCTGGTTATTCTAGACCAGTGTTTCGCAACTCCAGTCCTCAAGACCCACCAACAAGCCATGTTTTTAGGATTTCCTTAGTATTGCACAGGTTATGGAATTAATGCTTGAGCAGGTGATTAAATTATCACCTGTGCAATACTAAGGAAATCCTTAAAACCAGACCTGTTGGTGGGTCTTGAGGACTGGAGTTGAGAAACACTGTTCTAACACAGGAGTCCAGTGGGTGCAGGGGTGGATTAAGGGTAGCCAGGGCCCCGGGCTGTTCAGACTCTGTTTGCCCCCCCCGGTCATGTGACGGGGTCATGTGACAGGGGTCATGTGACGGGGTCATGATATACCTGAACCAGATTATTCCAGAAAAATAGTTGCTGTGTGAAACTATAACCTGTCAAACATCCATTGATCTAGTCAATTTACCCTTCAGTTAGGAAGAAAAAAACAAAAACAAAACACAATACTATCACCATAAGTGTTAGTATTCACAGGAGATCTGTACTTAGTATGCAGTGTCTGTGTAGAGATAATACAGTGATCACCGGTGACATTATACATGGGAGCTCTGTATATAGTATACAGTGTATAGTGTCAGTGTATAGGTAACACTGACTCACCAGTGACGTCTCTAGGTGAAGTCCTTCATCTTTCATCCAGCACAGACCGCCATCACTTCATCCAGCCAGGACTCGTCTCTGCAGGAAATAACACAGTTATCTCGAGCTCTACTTGCAGAACACATTACTTAATTTTTCCCAACTTCTACATTACACCACATGAAGAAAAAGAGGCAACATAGTGTCACTCTACACAGTAACAGGACCCCCCCCCATTTAAAACAGTGTCCTCAAAAAATAAAATAAACACATCGCTGCAGTAATAATATCCCTTAATTATCCCCTATGGTAATAATAATAATATCCCCCATCCTGGCCCCGTGTATCTCATTCCTGGCAGCAGCCATATGCTCTCCCATCCTGCCGTCATGAGTATCCATCCTGCCCCATATGATCTCCCCATCCTGCCCCATCAGTCTCCATCCTGCCCCATGATCCTGCACGATCTGTCTCCAATCCAGCCCCATGTCTTTCATTCTGCCCCGTGTCTCCAATCATGCCCCGTATCTACATTCTGCCTATGTCTCCAATCCTGCCCCATCTGTCTCCAGTCCTGCCCCCAGTGTGTCCAGCATCTCTGCCCCCAGTGTCCAGCATCTCTGCCCCCAGTGTCCAGCATCTCTGCACCCAATGTCCAGCATCTCTGCCCCCAGTGCCCAGCATCTCTGCCCCCAGTGTCCAGCATCTCCGCCCCCAATGTGTTCAGCATCCTGCCCCCAGTGTGTCCAGCATCTCTGCCCCCAGTGTCCAGCATCTCTGCCCCCAATTTCCAGCATCTCTGCCTCCAATGTGTCCAGCATCTCTGCCCCCAGTGTCCAGCATCTCTGCCCTCAATGTGTCCAGCATCCGGCCCCCAGCGTGTCCAGCATTCTGCCCCAGTGTGTCCAGCATTCTGCCCCAGTGTGTCCAGCATATTGCCCCCAGTGTGTCCAGCAATCTGCCCCAGTGTCTCCAGCATATTGCCCCCAGTGTCTCCAGCATATTGCCCCCAGTGTGTCCAGCAATCTGCCCCAGTGTGTCCAGCATATTTCCCCCAGTGTGTCCAACATATTGCCCCAGTGTGTCCAGCATATTTCCCCCAGTGTGTCCAGCATATTGCCCCCAGTGTGTCCAGCATATTGCCCCCAGTGTGTCCAACATTCTGGCCCGGGCCCCCCGAATTGCCGTTCGCAATAATAAAAAAAAAAAGAGAGATCTCCTCACCTGTCCGCACTCCTTTGGCGAAGCTCCCTCCACACTGCTTAAGCATGCACTCGCCTGCGACTGACAATGACACCTGTTAACTATTGACATGCGGGAGCGTGCCCGCACATCAATAGCGTTAAACTGCGCCGGTAGGGGCCCGGTGAGCAGATGAGACGAGGCCCGATGCGGGCCCCCTCTGCCCACCGGACCCATATGCCGGTCAGGGCAGTAATGTCCCCCCACACCACTGGGCCCTGGGCTACCGCCCAGATTGACCTCATTATAATCCGCCACTGAGTGTGTGGTCCTATGTCTGCATTACTGTAGGATTGGACTCATACATAGCAGGAGCAGGAATTGATATGAAAAATGTACAAGGTCTACTGAATCTTATCCAACGACACTACCCATTTCATGCATCTTGGAGATTGGACATTATGTTCAATCTGACTGGTTTCCATTAATGCAGTGCTCATGCTCCGACCATCCTTACTCGATATTAGGTTAGGGTCAAACAACCGTGATTTCTCTCATCTGAGAGAATCGGGCCATTTATGCTAATTACTCTCCAATCAGAGAGTGTGATTCGATTTATCGGATGTTGAGATGATGTGAACAAAAAAGTCTCCAACTTCTCCATTTTGTCAGTTCGTGAAAATCACACAACACTCGGATGTCATCCAAGTGCAGTCTGATGACTTCCACAGAGACATCATTTGCATGGCTGAGTGCAATCCGAATATTGTATGCAAATCATGCAGGCTGTGATTTTTTTCCTCAGACAGACAAGAAAAAATCCTGCACAACCTATTTGACGAATATACAGGTGCTTCTCACAAAATTAGAATGTCATCAAAAAGTTAATTTATTTCAGTTCTTCAATACAAAATGTGTAACTCATATATTCTATAGAGTCATTACAAACAGAGTGATCTCTTTCAAGTGTTTAGTTCTGTTAATGTTGATGATTATGGCTTACAGCCAATGAAAACCCAAAAGTCATTATCTCAGTAAATTAGAATACTTTATAACACCAGCTTGAAAAATTATTTTAAAATCCGAAATGTTGGCCTACTGAAATGTATGTTCAGTATATGCTCTCAATACTTGGTTGGGGCTCCTTTTGCATCTTTTACTGCATCAATGCGGCGTGGCATGGAGGTGATCAGCCTGTGGCGCTGCTGAGGTGTTATGGAAGCCCAGGTTGCTTTGATAGGAGCCTTCAGCTTGTCTGCATTCTTGGGTCTGGTGTCTCTCATCTTCCTCTTGACAATACTCCATCGATTCTCTATGGGGTTAAGGTCAGGCGAGTTTGCTGGCCAATCAAGCACAGTGACACTGTTGCTTTTAAACCAGGTAATTTATTTATTTTACTCACTCATATAGCGTCATTAATTCCACAGCGCTTTACAAACATTATTGACACTGTCCCTATTGGGGCTCACAATCTAGAATCCCTATCAGTATGTCTTTGGAGTGTGGGAGGAAACCGGAGAACCCGGAGGAAAACCACACAAACACGGGGAGAACATAGGTATCGGTACTTTTGCCAGTGTGGACAGGTGCCAAGTCCTGCATGAGAATGAAATTTCCATCTACAAAAATCTTGTCGGCAGAGCGAAGCATGAAGTGCTCTACAAATTCCTGGAAAAATGGCTGCACTGACTTTGGTCTTGATAAACCACAGTGGACCTACACCAGCAGATGACATGGCTCCCCAAACCACCACCGATTGTGGAAACTTCACACTAGACCTCAAACAGCTTGGATTGTGGCCTCTCCACTCTTCCTCCAGACTCTGGGACCTTGATTTCCAAATAAAATGTGTAACACCCCAAGTAACCGTTTGTTACAGTGATGTTGCCTTCCTTTCGGGGAGGGTAATATCATGCTTGAAGGCAAGGAAGATCCTCTTTACCAGGTAATGCACCCACATTCAACATATTCCGAATCCAGGCCAGAAGGGGGAGCTCAGGACCCAAAATCAGGGGAGCTTCCCCAGCTTTAAATGTTCTGGTCTGGAGGAGGAGTTAGTCAGTCTGTTGGAGGGAGAGGAGAGAGAAGGAAGTCTGGAACTGAGAGCAGACAGAGGAGCCGTGCAGCCAGGACCGAGCTGCAGCTCCAGGGAAAGGAAGTGAACCCGAGGCCTCGGGTTGAAAGTGGTGGAGCTACTGAGGAAAGGAGCACAGAGGAGAAAAGGGGCCCAGAAGGGAACTGTGACCGGGCACCCTCAGAGCCGAAGCGCAGGAACCGGGAGCTCGAGCCTGTGTTGTACTCTAGGACACACGGCAGAACCGGAGGGCACAGGACTGTATGTTATTGCCCACACCACGCCTGGAAGCGAAGCAGCACCTGAAGAGCCCGGGTCGTGATAGAGACCCTATAAAATGGCTCAAGCTGCCCACCATACACATACTTGTCTCAGGACAGGAGGGAGAGGACTTTGCCAGCAAGCTACAGGCAGCAGGGACCTTGCATACTAGCATGAATAGGAAGGCTTACGGACCTCACCTGGGAGAGGGATCCACTATTGCCTCCAGGCCGGCCGGACCACATCACCACCTGTGCCTGGTACCCTGGACTGTGGACTGCTACCACCAGTAAACCAGGTAAGGACTTTACAACTCTGTGTCCTCCACTTATTTGTTGGCATACACCATCCTTGCCATACACCTTGGGAGCCCTGGGGACACCGCTTCACCTGTGGGAAGCATCACCATATTGCTGCTGCAACAACATCACCCCAGAGGACCCCTTTAAGCAGCATCAGTCCCCTCTGACCGAGAACCACAGGTGGCGTCACGGATAGACTTTATTCCAAATACCCTTTAAAGACTTTTCCCCTTTTAAGTGAGCGCCCAGGGACATGGACCAGGTCGCAGCCACCGTGACATCCCCTTAAGAGTGACTGGACCCGGTACCGAGTACCCCACTGCCCTGGCTGGCGACTCAAATGCAAAATGTACTTTCATCTGAAAACAACACCTTGGACCACTGAGCACTAGTCCAGTTCTTTTTCTCCTTGGCCCCGGTAAGACGCTTCTGGCGTTGTCTATTGGACATGAGTGGCTTGACACAAGGAATGCAACGCTTGTAGCCCATGTCCTGGATACGTCTGTGTGTGGTGGCTTTTGAAGCAATGGCTACAGCACCAGTACACTCCTTGTGAATCTTCCCCAGATTTTTTAATTGCCTTTTCTTAACAGTCCTTTCAAGGCTGCGGTTATCCCGGTTGCTTGTGCACCTTTTTCTACCACACTATTTCCTTCCACTCAACTTTCCATTAATATGCTTGGATACAGCACTGTGTGAACAGCTTCTTTAGCAATGAGTTGCAGGATACTCCGGTTACATGGGAGCGCACAGGACACAGATGAAAGGATTAAAAGTTTAAGTACTGCCACCTGATGAAGACAGAGCTGTTCTGTCGAAACGCGTTGTGGATTTCAATAAACAGAGAAACTTTTAATCCTTTCATCTGTGTCCTGTGCGCTCCCATGTGACCGGAGTATCCTCCAACTCACTGTTTATTCCTCTCCTGAGGCACCCAGCAGGAGCTGCATCGGACCTTTCACAATCAACATCTCTCCTGACCGCCAGCTTGGCGCTCCATTAGCCTGTCTTCTCTGTATCTATCAGCTTCTTTAGCAATGACCTTCGGTGGCTTATCCTCCTTGTAGAATGTGTCAGTGACTGCCTTCTGGACATCTGTTAAGTCAGAAGTCTTCCCCATGATTGTGAATCCTACTGAAACAGACTAAGGGACCTTTTTAAACACTTAGGAGGCCTTTGCAGGTGTTTTTTTGTTAATTATTCTAATTTACTGAGATAACGACTGGGTTTTCATTGGCTGTAAGCCATAGTTATCTACATTAACAGAAATAAACATAATTATAATAATCTTTTATTTTTATATAGCGCTAACATATTCCGCAGCGCTTTACAGTTTGCACACATTTGAAATAGATCACTCTGTGTGTAATGACTCTATATATGAGTTTCACTTTTTCCATTGAAGAACTGAAACAAATTAACTTTTTGATGATATTCTATTTTTGTTAGAAGCACCTGTACCTACCACTAATCAGTGAGTGTACCAATCAGCCGATGAGCTACAACTTTTATTCATCAGATTCTATCTGTGGTCAGGCTTTATAGAAAAGCTGCTCAGTTGGTCTCTGCTATGAACTTCACCATTATTCCTGCAAGTTACCTCCTACCTTCTAACTTTCGCGTATTCCACCATAGTGCTGCCAAATAAAATTTTTGGCCAAGAAAGCTCAAAATGAATTACTACAGAGAATGGAGCGGCTATTACTTGGCAGCTACGCTGAGGAGTCCCTAAATTGAAGAAAACAATTGTGGATGAATATCTAAACTAAGTTCTATTGGGGTCCATGTTGGGGTGAGATGTTACAATGGACATCTCACCACAAGATAACATTTTGCGAAGAAAGCTCAACATTGCCCCAATGAGTTAGTACAGAGAATGAAGCGGCAGTAATTTGGTAGCTACTCTGAGAAGACCCTAAATTGAAGAAAACCATTGTGGACCAATATCTAACCTAATTTCTATTGGGGTCCATATAGACGTGTGATGTTATGGACAGACCACTTCTACAATCCCCGTCTTTCCCTCCTTGGTTGACGATTATTCCTTGTCTTGCAGAACTCTTTAGAGAATGATCTCCGGTGATTTGTGTCATCTCTCGCTCGTTACTTGTCATTGTATGTTGTAATGTTTGGTGTAAGCTCTGGATTAACTTCCCTCCACTCCCTGAGAAACAGAGCTAAATACATGAGTCTACGGCTCAGCCTTGTGACAAGTGTCATGGCATTTCTAATGAGGAAATAATTATATCGTGCGTGTGTCTCAATCCCTTCCCGCCCATACGACTTTGTGTGCGGAGAATAGGTGTTTACTGATGTCAATGGTGGAATTTACTGATTGCTTGTTGTGGATCTCAATAACACGGCCGACAGAGCATTAAGGCGCGTATACACCTCAGATATGTGGCCCATCCCCCATACGCATACTCAATTTAGCAGAACATGCATGTATTCTACTGTCTCCAGGCTAAAACAGTAGCTGGAGGTGGCTCATTGGGCCTGAGAACAAAATGATTGAGCACTGAAATCCAACATGCCAGATCCTTCTCTACCCCAACACCATTTGTCAGGAGAGATTAGAGGGCCCTGCTAAAATTTTTCTCAAATTTTTTTATTGCCTAATTCTACAGTTGTCCCCATTATAAGGGAACCTGTCAACTGTTTCTAGCCTCCACGAGATTGGGGGGGAAAAGTCAGTTGAAAACTAACATTTGGTTCTGCTCACTTCTGTCTCAGGAGGTGGGAACGTCACGGTGGCAGTCTTGCGTGCGCGAGCGACAGAGGTCATGCTCCTGACTTGGGGCTTATTCACACCTCAGTATTCGGTCAGTACTTTGTATCAGTGTTTGGATGCCAAAATCAGGAAAAATGTACCTGTTTTGTGCTTTTGAGACTCTCCTAGTTTTGGCATAGAAATACTGAATTAAGCCTTACTCATTAAAATCAGACAAGAGCACGCGCAGTACTTACTGCTCACACAGGCAAGATGGGAGATATCTGTAGACATGACATCTCCGGCCCTGATCACCTGCCTATATAGAAGAGAATGGAGCTGATTACCCCTTAAATGTCTATATAGACAGACTATGTCCATCCTAGAACACAGGTCCATAATTTTGCCCTAATAAACTTTCGAATACATCTTTATTTCTCATTTTTTCAACTTATTTATGTGTTAGCATGGTCCCTGGAAAGTGGTTGACCCCATGATGAGCTATAATCTAGCAGCACTGCAGCGCCCCCACAGGAGAAATGTGACATTACATTGTATGATTCACATATATGCTGCTTTCATTACTAAAAATCCTTCAATTTTTCTTAGCCATATGATCTCTAAACTGTTGATGTGTGAGCCTACATCCCTCTCCTCTGCACATCTGGGGTGCTGTAACACTAACAGGACGCGGATCCATCCTGAGAAATGACAAATGCCTCTTATCAAATTGAGCACAAATATTGGGGCTGGTGTGCACCCCTGAAAAAAACTCTGCCGGAGTTCTTGTTTTATATGCCTGTCCTTGATTTTAATAAGCAGGGCTTATGAGCTCTTTTATAAAGTAGTAAAAAACAGATATTAATCTGTAGCCTACGTGTTTGACCTGTACATATTTGCTTTTATATGTGTAAATCATAAAATTACTCCCATGCAGGAGTCAAATTCACCTTTGCATAAACAATATTCCCCTAAAGGTTTCCTGAACATACTAGGTATTCTTACTCTATAACTAGGCTGCGAGTCTGGGGCTCTTGAGACCGCATTACTATGGATGTCTGCATTGTACCAGTACTCACACCAAGAAACTTCATCAGATAGCTTGACTCGACTGCAGAGGCACGTATGAAGATTCCAGAAGAAGTTTATGCCCAGGCTGAATTGTTGTATTATGCACAATACTAATGCAGCGCCCCAGAGTCCTAGTCGTTGCAGTAATGTCATTCTTCCACCAGGGGGAGTGATGTTACGTCTGAAGGCAATAAAGGAGATCACCTTGCCAGGTATCACTAACCACACAACACACTTCACACTCCAGGCCGCCAGGGGGAGCCATGCTTCTATCTATTAGGGCACTCCTCACAATTAGGTAAAACTGGCAGTCTGGACAGAAAGTTAGGCAGAACAAGGGAGATGCAGACTGAAGCTCAAGCTGGCTAGAGTGAGAGGGAGCCAGATGCAGACTGAGGTCTGTGGAGAACAAGGGTTCACAGAGCTGCGCCTGCCCCACGTGCGGCAGCTGTTATGTTTGCTAATGACAGGTGTTATGAAGGCAATCCAGAAACACAGTGTGCTTAGCGATCAGAGCGCACACAGTGATCTGACAAATACCCAAAAATACAAGAACGAGCTCTGAGACGTGGAAACTCTGTAGACTGCACACCTGATCCTATCCTAAACACAACTAAAAGCGGCTGTGGATTGCGCCTAACAACTACCTAGGCAACTCGGCACAGCCTAAGAAACTAGCTAGCCTGAAGATAGAAAAATAGGCCTGACTTGCCCCAGAGAAATTCCCCAAAGGAAAAGGCAGCCCCCCACATATAATGACTGTGAGTAAGATGAAAAGACAAAACGTAGGGATGAAAAAGATTCAGCAAAGTGGGGCCCGATATTCTAGGACAGAGCGAAGACAGTAAAGCGAACTTTGCAGTCTACAAAAAACCCTAAAGCAAAACCACGCAAAGGGGGCAAAAAAAACCCACCGTGCCGAACTAACGGCACGGCGGTACACCCTTTGCGTCTCAGAGCTTCCAGCAAAACAAAAGACAAGCTGGACAGAAAAAAAGCAACAAAAAAGCAAAAAGCACTTAGCTATACAGAGCAGCAGGTCACAGGAACAATCAGGAGAAGCTCAGATCCAACACTGAAACATTGACAAGGAGCAAGGATAGCAGCATCAGGCGGAGTTAAGTAATGAAGCAGTTAACGAGCTCACCAGAACACCTGAGGGAGGAAGCTCAGAAGCTGCAGTACCACTTGTGACCACAGGAGTGAATTCAGCCACAGAATTCACAACAGTACCCCCCCCCATTGAGGAGGGGTCACCGAACCCTCACCAGAGCCCCCAGGCCGACCAGGATGAGCCGCATGAAAGGCACGAACAAGATCGGAAGCATGAACATCAGAGGCAAAAACCCAGGAATTATCTTCCTGAGCATAACCCTTCCATTTAACCAGATACTGGAGTTTCCGTCTAGAAACACGAGAATCCAAAATCTTCTCCACAATATACTCCAATTCCCCCTCCACCAAAACCGGGGCAGGAGGCTCAACAGATGGAACCATAGGTGCCACGTATCTCCGCAACAACGACCTATGGAATACATTATGTATGGAAAAGGAGTCTGGGAGGGTCAAACGAAAAGACACAGGATTGAGAACCTCAGAAATCCTATACGGACCAATAAAACGAGGTTTAAATTTAGGAGAGGAAACCTTCATAGGAATATGACGAGAAGATAACCAAACCAGATCCCCAACACGAAGTCGGGGACCCACACGGCGTCTGCGATTAGCGAAAAGTTGAGCTTTCTCCTGGGACAAGATCAAATTGTCCACTACCTGAGTCCAGATCTGCTGCAACCTATCCACCACAGAATCCACACCAGGACAGTCCGAAGACTCAACCTGTCCTGAAGAGAAACGAGGATGGAACCCAGAATTGCAAAAAAATGGAGAAACCAAGGTAGCCGAGCTGGCCCGATTATTAAGGGCGAATTCAGCCAACGGTAAAAAGGACACCCAATCATCCTGGTCTGCAGAAACAAAACATCTCAGATATGTTTCCAAGGTCTGATTGGTTCGTTCGGTCTGGCCATTAGTCTGAGGATGGAAAGCCGAGGAAAAGGATAGGTCAATGCCCATCCTACCACAAAAGGCTCGCCAAAACCTTGAAACAAACTGGGAACCTCTGTCAGAAACAATATTCTCAGGAATGCCATGCAACCGAACCACATGCTGAAAGAACAAAGGTACCAAATCAGAGGAGGAAGGCAATTTAGCCAAGGGCACCAGATGGACCATTTTAGAAAAGCGATCACAGACCACCCAAATGACTGACATCTTTTGAGAAACGGGAAGGTCAGAAATGAAATCCATCGAAATATGTGTCCAAGGCCTCTTTGGGACCGGCAAGGGCAAAAACAACCCACTGGCACGAGAACAGCAGGGCTTAGCCCTAGCACAAATCCCACAGGACTGCACAAAAGTACGTACATCCCGTGACAGAGATGGCCACCAGAAGGATCTAGCCACTAACTCTCTGGTACCAAAGATTCCAGGATGACCAGCCAACACCGAACAATGAAGTTCAGAGATAAGTTTATTAGTCCACCTATCAGGGACGAACAGTTTCTCTGCTGGACAACGATCAGGTTTATTCGCCTGAAATTTTTGCAGCACCCGCCGCAAATCAGGGGAGATGGCAGACACAATTACTCCTTCCTTGAGGATACCCGCTGGCTCAGATAAACCCGGAGAGTCGGGCACAAAACTCCTAGACAGAGCATCCGCCTTCACATTTTTAGAGCCCGGAAGGTACGAAATCACAAAGTCAAAGCGGGCAAAAAATAACGACCAACGGGCCTGTCTAGGATTCAAGCGCTTGGCAGACTCGAGATAAATCAAGTTCATATGATCAGTCAATACCACCACGCGATGCTTAGCTCCTTCAAGCCAATGACGCCACTCCTCGAATGCCCACTTCATGGCCAGCAACTCTCGATTGCCCACATCATAATTACGCTCAGCGGGCGAAAACTTCCTGGAAAAGAAAGCACATGGTTTCATCACTGAGCAATCAGAACCTCTCTGTGACAAAACCGCCCCTGCTCCAATCTCAGAAGCATCAACCTCGACCTGGAACGGAAGAGAAACATCTGGCTGACACAACACAGGGGCAGAACAAAAACGACGCTTCAACTCCTGAAAAGCTTCCACAGCAGCAGAAGACCAATTAACCAAATCAGCACCCTTCTTGGTCAAATCGGTCAATGGTTTGGCAATGCTAGAAAAATTACAGATGAAGCGACGATAAAAATTAGCAAAGCCCAGGAACTTTTGCAGACTTTTCAGAGATGTCGGCTGAATCCAATCCTGGATGGCTTGGACCTTAACTGGATCCATCTCGATAGTAGAAGGGGTAAAGATGAACCCCAAAAATGAAACTTTCTGCACACCGAAGAGACACTTTGATCCCTTCACAAACAAAGAATTAGCACGCAGGACCTGAAAAACCATTCTGACCTGCTTCACATGAGACTCCCAATCATCTGAGAAGATCAAAATGTCATCCAAGTAAACAATCAGGAATTTATCCAGATAATCACGGAAGATGTCATGCATAAAAGACTGAAACACAGATGGAGCATTGGCAAGTCCGAACGGCATCACTAGATACTCAAAATGACCCTCGGGCGTATTGAATGCAGTTTTCCATTCATCTCCTTGCCTGATTTTCACCAGATTATATGCACCACGAAGATCTATCTTAGTGAACCAACTAGCCCCCTTAATCCGAGCAAACAAGTCAGATAACAATGGCAAGGGATACTGAAATTTAACAGTGATCTTATTAAGAAGGCGGTAATCAATACACGTTCTCAGCGAACCATCCTTCTTGGCTACAAAGAAGAACCCTGCTCCCAGTGGTGATGACGATGGGCGAATATGTCCCTTCTCCAGGGATTCCTTCACATAACTGCGCATAGCGGCGTGTTCGGGCACGGATAAATTAAATAATCGACCTTTAGGGAATTTACTACCAGGAATCAAATTGATAGCACAATCACAATCCCTATGCGGAGGTAGAGCATCGGACTTGGGCTCTTCAAATACATCCTGATAATCAGACAAGAACTCTGGGACCTCAGAAGGGGTGGATGACGAAATCGACAAAAATGGAACATCACCATGTACCCCCTGACAACCCCAGCTGGATACCGACATGGAATTCCAATCCAATACTGGATTATGGGTTTGTAGCCATGGCAACCCCAACACGACCACATCATGCAGATTATGCAACACCAGAAAGCGAATAACTTCCTGATGTGCAGGAGCCATGCACATGGTCAGCTGGGCCCAGTATTGAGGTTTATTCTTGGCCAAAGGTGTAGCATCAATTCCTCTCAATGGAATAGGACACCGCAAAGGCTCCAAGAAAAACCCACAACGTTTAGCATAATCCAAATCCATCAGATTCAGGGCAGCGCCCGAATCCACAAACGCCATGACAGAAAACGACGACAAAGAGCATATCAAGGTAATGGACAGAAGGAATTTGGACTGTACAGTACCAATGACGGCAGACCTAGCGGACCGCTTAGTGCGCTTAGGACAATCAAAAATAGCATGAGTGGAATCACCACAGTAGAAACACAGACCATTCAGACGTCTGTATTCCTGCCGTTCAACTCTAGTCATAGTCCTATCGCACTGCATAGGCTCAGGTTTAACCTCAGGCAGTACCGCCAAATGGTGCACAGATTTACGCTCGCGCAAGCGTCGACCGATCTGAATGGCCAAAGACAAAGACTCATTCAAACCAGCAGGCATAGGAAATCCCACCATGACATCCTTAAGAGCCTCAGAGAGACCCTTTCTGAACAAAGCTGCCAGCGCAGATTCATTCCACTGAGTGAGTACTGACCATTTCCTAAATTTCTGACAATATACTTCTATATCATCCTGACCCTGGCACAAAGCCAGCAAATTTTTCTCAGCCTGATCCACTGAATTAGGCTCATCGTACAGCAATCCGAGCGCCAGGAAAAACGCATCGACACTACTCAATGCAGGGTCTCCTGGCGCAAGAGAAAATGCCCAGTCTTGAGGGTCGCCGCGCAAAAAAGAAATAATAATCAAAACCTGTTGAATAGGATTACCAGCAGAATGAGGTTTCAAGGCCAGAAATAGCTTACAATTATTTTTGAAACTTAGAAACTTAGTTCTATCTCCAAAAAAACAAATCAGGAATAGGAATTCTTGGTTCTAACATAGATTTCTGATCAATAGTATCTTGAATTTTTTGTACATTTATAACGAGATTATCCATTGAAGAGCACAGACCCTGAATATCCATGTCCACACCTGTGTCCAGAATCACCCAAATGTCTAGGGGGAAAAAAAAAAAGTGAACACAGAGCAGAAAAAAAAAAAAAAAAAATGATGTCAGAACTTTTTCTTTCCCTCTATTGAGAATCATTAGTTTGGGCTCCTTGTACTGTTATGTTTGCTAATGACAGGTGTTATGAAGGCAATCCAGAAACACAGTGTTCTTAGCGATCAGAGCGCACACAGTGATCTGACAAATACCCAAAAATACAAGAACGAGCTCTGAGACGTGGAAACTCTGTAGACTGCACACCTGATCCTATCCTAAACACAACTAAAAGCGGCTGTGGATTGCGCCTAACAACTACCTAGGCAACTCGGCACAGCCTAAGAAACTAGCTAGCCTGAAGATAGAAAAATAGGCCTGACTTGCCCCAGAAAAATTCCCCAAAGGAAAAGGCAGCCCCCCACATATAATGACTGTGAGTAAGATGAAAAGACAAAACGTAGGGATGAAAAAGATTCAGCAAAGTGGGGCCCGATATTCTAGGACAGAGCGAGGACAGTAAAGCGAACTTTGCAGTCTACAAAAAACCCTAAAGCAAAACCACGCAAAGGGGGCAAAAAAAACCCACCGTGCCGAACTAACGGCACGGCGGTACACCCTTTGCATCTCAGAGCTTCCAGCAAAACAAAAGACAAGCTGGACAGAAAAAAAGCAACAAAAAAGCAAAAAGCACTTAGCTATACAGAGCAGCAGGTCACAGGAACAATCAGGAGAAGCTCAGATCCAACACTGAAACATTGACAAGGAGCAAGGATAGCAGCATCAGGTGGAGTTAAGTAATGAAGCAGTTAACGAGCTCACCAGAACACCTGAGGGAGGAAGCTCAGAAGCTGCAGTACCACTTGTGACCACAGGAGTGAATTCAGCCACAGAATTCACAACAGGCAGCATCCAAAGAAAGACATCTGAAGGGAATTGTCTTGTAGTGACTGAGAAACGAAGTCATAGCAAAGGTGAGGAATATCAGAGGGAGATCCGCCAGGAGCAGGCTGCTTCCTTCTGAAGCGCAGAAGCCGGTAGCCAGAACACCGAGGGAGTAAGCATCTCTATGCTTTACTTCAGAGACTGGCAGGACAGTTGATTCCACGGTGGCTGCCGACCTTATACCCAGGAGGCACGGTGGAAACTTGTGGGGGCTGGGGCGTCGTAGGGTCCCTGTATAAAGCCTCAGGCCATCAGTTATACGGGTTTGTCCTATCCATGAGGGGGACAGAGAGAAAGAGACATTACATCTACAATAGTTGTGAGGACCTCACTGAGAAGCTCAGCAGGGAGGAACTACAACACTCAGGCGCTAGAGGAAGGCTACTGATTTCCACCTGGATAAGGGGGACTCTGGAATTGCCTTCAGACCGGCCGGACTCTGCCTGCCCTGTGGTCTGGTGCTCTGGACTGTGGACACTGAAGCATTCAGTAACGGTAAAGGGACTGCAACCTTGTGTCCTCGTTATTCACTGCGCCTCACACCATTCATCATCTACACTCTGGGAAGCCCTGGGGATACACTTCACCTGTGGGAAGGTATACCATCTAGCTGCCATAACATCACCCCACCGGACCCCTAAGCAGTGTCGGTCACCCTGACCGAATACCACAGGTGGCATCACGACACTATCCCTTTAAAGACCTTTCCTCAATTTACAACGGAC
The DNA here is from genome assembly GCF_032444005.1 of Ranitomeya imitator. Classification (NCBI taxonomy): domain Eukaryota; kingdom Metazoa; phylum Chordata; class Amphibia; order Anura; family Dendrobatidae; genus Ranitomeya; species Ranitomeya imitator. The sequence goes on along the minus strand of NC_091283.1, from coordinate 413,041,150 downwards.
GTTCCCCTAGGGCCAAGGACCGGGTCAGCCACCGTGACATCCCTGACGAGAACCGAAGGGCCCGGCTCAGAGTACCCCATTGCCCTACACAGGGGGAGCGATCCACTAACACCAGTAGGTAAAAAGACAATCCTGAGCCAGAGATGTACAGAGATGAACCTAGAAAGATGGCTGACAACCACTAACTGGGGAAGAAAGAAGGGATTACTTACATCAGAGCTGGGCTACAGGGAGAGAGACAGGACAAACTTCTAAAAGGCGATCTTATCCCATGGCAGCATGTAACAGCAACAATACAATGACAATACAACACTGTAGGATTCCCAATTCATGGGACATGACACTAGGACATAGGCATGTCCCACCTGGGTTTTTCATGACTTTGATATTGAATGTCCATCTTTAGGATTGGTAGATCGCTGGCCAGTTACCCTTCACCGCGGAGAACTAACAATCACTTCATGGTTTATCAGGAAGAGTGCCACACATGTTGTAGTGGTTGTGCCTAGTATTGCAGTTTACTGTTGTTTAGTCTCAATCAAGTGAATGGGACAAAACCAGACATAAGTACAAAAAGTACGTAATGGTGTCATGGAGGGGACCTAAAAAGATCTTAAAATGAGATCATCCTTACTAAAGTCCCAGAAAACTCTATAATAAGCATAAAAGGACATCAATATATAATTATTTGTAACTACAGGGGTTCTCTCCTCTGCAAAGTGGATGATAGGAGTAGTACAAGCTCTCTTGGCATCTGAGGCAGGGTTTTTTGAATTTGCCCCTTTGTCCATTTATACTAATGGGATTTGCTAATTAGCACCCAGCATTGTTAGCAGTTTGGTCATAAGGAGCCTCAATTAAATCCCACCCCAGTATTAGCATCTTAAGCAGTTGTCTACACTTGGTTTTGGCCCCCAGGAGACAGCAATGGCCAAGCCTTCAGAGCTGAAATCTGCCCGCATTCCTTTCACTCTGAGCACGGTCATTACACGGGGCCCTGTACAGTCATCTGATGTAGTCAGTTCCTCTCTCAGTCTTAGTCTCTGTCCATTGGGTCAATCATCCTGGTGGGAGAACAGAACAAACCCACATTATTACATTTCCATGATACGTTGGCCATATTATCAGCACGTCTGTCGTCCTCCTTTACGGCACAAATTACACTGCTCTGTCCTATAAAAAGGATTATTGTGCCTCCCTGACATTAATAACAGTTATTTCTGCTAAATAATTACAGACTGCAGCTTCAGAAATTTCTAAAGTATGACTATCGGAAAAATCCGGAGCTGGCGGAATGATTATTAATTCATTTGGTCTAAACACACGAGACTCCGGCGTCATCCACGGAGACGTTTGGGCGCTCAGCGACGTTTCAGTAATGCGCTCTAGGAAAGATTTGTCGGCACAAGTGATATCAGCCGCGATATTGTAGGTCATCTGCGCTAAACGGTCCATTCACACTGGACGATTAATATCGTGAACTAGGAACGCTCGTTTCCTGATTATTTTGGAATCTAAACAACATGCAAAACGCTCATTATTCCACTAAAATGATCTTATGTGCTGCACAAAAGATCATCGTTCTCGGCAGCACATTGTCCTGGAAATAGGACTTGTGCTCCCGAGAACAATGGCAGCCTATGCGCCCTTTCCTATCCCACACAGTCATAGCGTAGTTCTACGACATGCCATGCCAGGATCGTGGGAATCATAAAGTGATGGTATATGCAAGTGATATAAGACTGGAAAACCCCTTTAAATTTCCGGTCTACATGCTGCATGTGATCCTTCCCTTCCTCAAGGCATGATCTTCTAAATTGCTAAAAAATCAATTTCAGCCATTTCTCCACACTATCAGTAAGGAAAAAAGCCCATGACCTACTGTAGAGCCACGTGCAGGCATCACCTCTTCAACTTTGGTCTTTTTCACACCGTTTATGAGGATTTAGAAGCTGATTTTACTGCAAATCCACATAAAAAAATGCTTCAAATACTGGTTGAAAAAGAGAGAAGAGAGAAAGAAGAGAGAAAAAAAGAGAGAAGAGAGGAGAGGGGGGAGAAAGGAGAGAAAGAAGAGAGGAGAGATAGTGAAACAGAGGGGAGACAGAAGGTAGACAGGATAGATAGGGGAGAGAGGGGAGAAAGAAGAGGGGAGATAGAGGGAAGAGAGGGGGAGAGGGGAGAGAGAGGAGAGAGGGGGAGAGGGGAGAGAGACCAAAGGAAAAGGAGAGATAGGAAAAGGAGAGAGAAAAAAGAAAAGAAAAAAGAGAGAAGATAGAGAAAAGAAGAAAGAGGAGAGAAGGGAGAGGGAATTTTCTTTCCTTTTCTTAACAGTTCGGGTATACATCATTTTCAGTGGGGTTCGGGTTCTCGTGGAAGTTCGGGTACTGTTCTGGTACCCAAACTGAACTTTCTAAAAAGTTCGGGTAAGGCCTCTTTCACACTTCCGTCTTTTTTTTTTCCCGTCACAATGCGTCGTTTTGTGAAAAAAAAACGGATCCAGCAAATGTTTCTTGTATTGGCGACGGATTGTGACAGATAGCCTTCCGTTTCATCCGTCGTAAAATCGCTGTCCGTCGGGCGGAGACAACGCTCTTTTTTGTGCACGTCAGAAAATCGCTCAGCGACAGATCCTGCGCTGCCCGTCGTTGGCTATAATGGAAGCCTATGGGCGCAAGATCCGTTGCTGACGTTGAAAAGCAGGAATCTAGCGACGGATGCCGTCTTTTGAAACTGAGCAGGCATTAGGCCATGTTCACACAGTGCGTTTTTTACTGCGGAACCGCAGCGTTTTTGCCGCTGCGGTTCCGCAGCTGTTTTCCATGCAGGGTACAGTACAATGTACCCTATGGAAAACAGGAACCGCTGTGCACATGATCCTGAATTTAAAAAAAAAAGCCGCGCTGAATAGCTGCGGGAAAAAAGAAGGAGCATGTCACTTCTTTTTTCGGAGCCGCAGCGGTTCTGCACCCATAGACCTCCATTGTGATGTCAAACCCGCAGTAAAACCCGCAGATCAAAAATATATCTGCGGGTTTTATTGCGGTTTGTGGTGCCGAACCGCTGCAGCAGGAAGTGCGGGGAAGCGGGCGGAAGTGCGTGGGCGGAGTGTGGCTGCCCCGATCCCACCCCCCCATGCTCCGATGCCCCACCCCTGTGCTCCGATGCCACCCCCCCGTGCTCCGATGCCCCCCCCCGTGCCCTAATCTCCCCCCCTTATACTTACCCGGCCTCCCTCCATCCGGCCGTCTTCTCCCTGGGCGCCGCCATCTTGCAAAATGGCGGGCGCATGCGCAGTGCGCCCGCCGAATCTGCCGGCCGGCAGATTCGTTCCAAAGTGCATTTTGATCACTGAGATATAACCTATCTCAGTGATCAAAATAAAAAAATAGTAAATGACCCCCCCCCCCTTTGTCACCCACATAGGTAGGGACAATAAAAAAATTAAGAATTTTTTTTTTTTTTCCACTAAGGTTAGAATAGGGGTAGGGTTAGGGGTAGGGTTAGGGGTAGGGTTAGGGGTAGGGTTATGGTATTTTCAGCCATTTTAACCCTAAAAAACTTCCTAGAAAACACACAGACTCTGCATAGAAAACTGCATAAAAAAAGGATCAAAAAACGCATCAAAAAACGCACCAAAAAAGCACAAAAAAAGGACCAAAAAAAGGACCTGCGTTTTCTGCCAAGAGCTGCGGTTTCAGTCCTGAAAAAAAAAGGATGGAAATCAGGAACGTGTGAACATACCCTTACTGGGAACGGGAGCTGCCGGGAGCATCGTGAGCATCGGGAAGGCTGCGGGGGACGCCGCAAGGTAAGAATATCACAATTTTTTTTTTTTATTATTTTTAACATGGGTTGTGTTGTGTATGCGTTTTTGCTGCGGAAAATGCGAAGACGCATACACAACGTGTGCACATAGCCAATTCTGTCAACAACTGCCTCGACGGATCCGTCAAAAAAACAGACCCAGTGCACCCGTTTTTTACAATCTGCACAGAATCCGTTTTTTCAACATTTTGATGGATTGTGACTGATTGTAAAAAAACGGAAGTGTGAAAGAGGCCTAAGGTACTAGATCATGAACTTCCACCGGTCCACCCATCCCTACCCTTGGATCAAAAAGGTAGCGTACCACTGCACCGCACCATTAGGGCAGATCGGATAAGGCAGCGTTCACATGTCCAGTAATCATCAGTTAAAACGGATCCAGAAAATTAAAAAAATAAAAATAAAAATCAGTTTCAAACTGCTAAACTTGAAAACGGATCCGCTCACATGGACTCCACGTTTTGGTTCTTTTGCACTAGTGTTTCTGGAGCGCGGAGTAGAGCGACTCCTTAAAGGGACTCTGTCACCTGAATTTGGAGGGAACAATCTTCAGCCATAGAGGCGGAGTTTTCGGGTGTTTGATTCACCTTTTCCTTGCGCAGGCGTGTACTATGGAGGACAGAGAATGAACTTCAATCCAATATTGCAGCCAGCATGCAGCCATCGGGTAAGGAAAGGGTGAATCAAACACCCGAAAACCCCGTCTCTATGGCTGAAGATTGTTCCCTCCAAATTCAGGTGACAGAGTCCCTTTCACTGTAGAAAGTGCCTGTCGGAGGGGGCTTGGCTTTGGAGGGGATGGGTTTGGCTTTGTGCAGGGAGGAGTGGTCTGCATTGTGCTGCTGCAGCTCTTTATGTGAGTGTTGGTAGAGTCAGACACACACTGGGGAGCTCTGCAGAGCTGCTAACACTCCTTCCTCAGGGTTGCCCCTCAAGCCTTTCTTTTTGGGATTAGGATTAGGGATCTTGGAGGTGAGTGCACTGCGGGGGTCCACGTTTTATTCTTCTCCATTGTTCCTTGCTTTCATTTGCAGCCTCCTGGAGGATTGTACAGTGCTGTGGAATATGTTGGCGCTATATAATATTTCTATAGGAATTACGGATGGTGTACAGGTTGCGTGGCATGGGTACGCGGGTTGTGCCAGCGCTGCAGCGGTTCCAGCGATGCCAGTAGTTGGCTGGTACGGCACCGCCTGGATCCCATCTCTGTGCTTTGGATTGTGTGTGTGTTCAAGGGGACACAAAGGCCTGCATCCAAATGACTGCCCCTCATTGTTGGGGGAAGGGGGTGGTCTCTGTGCCCATTCTGTTGGGGGGTCTTTGTGGTAGGTACCGTATTTACATATAGGATCTGGTCGGAAGGGGTTAAAGTTGGCACAATAAGTCCCTTGAGTGGCAGCAGAGTTGTGACTTGTAAGGATATTAGGGGTTGTGATCCGTAAGGAGACATTTAGGAATAATGATGGAAAAAATGGTAAATCATGAGTTCTGTCTGCCGCAGATACATATCCGTCTGTTTATTCTTCATTCTTGCACTTCAGGAAAGAAACTATTTCCCACCTAAATCAATGCTGTGGTTTCATCTCATTATTGGGTCCCGGGAAAGCTGGGTGACAACCGATATGGCTGCCATAACAGCGCACGTAAAAGTTTACCTGTGCAATTCTGCACAGCTGCTCCACAAAGCACACTTGCCATTCAGGACTCTAGGAAAGCTGGGTCTTGGACTGTTACAGGTAATGAGCAGAGTTGTGTTTGTTGTTTCACTCTTCGGGATGGCATAGAGATATATCTCACCTACTGTATCCTCACCCATCCCTTGTAGATTGTGAGCCTTCGTGGGCAGGGTCCTCTCTCCTCCTGTACCAGTTATGACTTGTATTGTTTAAGATTATTGTACTTGTTTTCATTATGTATACCCTTCCTCACATGTAAAGCGCCATGGAACAAATGGCGCTATAACAATAAATAATAATAATAATAATAATATGGCGATGTTCAGATCGTAAGTGTCGCAATTAATGATCGCGACAGTGGTCTCACCGATGTCGGCCAATGGGTGGGTCGCAGACGCGGCATCTTACTGGTCATTCACTCTGTAGTTGGGATGTAGTAGCGCCATAATGTGCACTAATAAGATGTCGTGTAGCCGTCTCCTAAACGCAGATGCGGCTCTTAAGGGGAAGGTGTCCAGCTTCGATTACCCCATTTGTTTGAGCAGCCCATAATGCGTGGACCCATTACTTGTGCCCAGTGGCGTAACTTCCCAACAGGGTCCCTAAATATCACTAGGCTTAAAAATAATGGGTCGTCTCATGTGGGGCATATGGTCCTTTTGGGCCCCTTTAGGCTCAAGGGCCCGGTTGTAACTGCAACCCCTGTACTTGTTGTAGTTACGCCTGATTATGGACCTTACTGTGCGAGGGGCCCATACACTGTTATTGTGGCCCCTCCGCTATGCGTGGACCCATACCTGTACCTGTGATTTATGGCCAAGGTTTCACTAGTGGGGATTGGGGGGTCACTTTTCTCCTTGTGGAGAGTGTCAAGCCAAGCCTGGCATGTCAGAGTGAGGAGACTTAAGAGCCATGCATAACATGACTTTTTTTTTCTTTTTAACATCATCTCCGCTTGGTGTCAGTGAATAGAAATATTCTTGTTTTCTATCCGGTTGTACAGACTTCTCACAGCTGAGTGTTTGCTACCATTGTATCCAGTCTGGACCAAATACACTATAGAAAGGAAACAATATGTATCCGGATGGGAAAAACAAGGATGGGGCAGATGGCGGTGTACCTGTCCGATCCTACAGGGTGAGCCGCAGTATAGGGATCATCCCTTCCCCACGTTCATTAATTACATGCAGGTAATCTGGGATGATGGGGGTGATGGTTGCTGGTCATCCTGATGTAGAACTTTCTCCGTGGTGACGATTTGTAGAAGATAACTAGTCAGCGTGGTCGACAGTTGCAGCAGGTCCCATCTGGGAATCGACCATCTGTCACTACAGATGTGAAGAGAGGAAAACAGAATGTGTAATGACACTTAAAGGCACATATGGACGGAGCTGTGCAGATACCTCCTCCTATAGGTCTCCTTACATCTATGGCAATGAGGCGATCGTTTACAGACCCACGTCCCCCAAAAAATGTGTACGTTGGCTGTAATAATTATAATAATATTATGGGATACGAGATTATAGGGATTTATAACAGATTAACAGGGTGTCCTCATCAAATGCTGGATTAGTGGAATTTTCAATTATGAAATATTCATGGTAAATCACCCATATCAATGAGCCTGGGGGGGAAATCGCCTTTACTTCAAATCCTCGATCACTCATAGCTATGGGTGCACGTTTTGCCTGAGCCCTTCAGCGGCAGGATTTCCTGACGTATATACGGTTATGTTCATATGTTGCTTTTTTTGCTGCGCTTTTTTTCCATAAGCCATAACCTTTTCTTTTGGTAGTAAAAAAGCTGCCTACAAAAAGCAGGTTTTGCTGCTATTTTTGCTGCAGATTATGTGTGTAACTTGTCCACAGTACATGTTTAATAAAGTTAATTTCATTTACCTCCCCCCCCCAAAAAAAAAAAAAAATCAGCGAAAATACATGTCCGCTTTGTTTTGCACTTTCTCTTTTCTTTCTATGGTGAAAACACAAAGAATTGACTTGCAGTGGTTTTACAAAAAAACAAAGCAAGCATACATGAGATTTCTAAGAGACAACGTTTCCAGGCCTGGCATGTCAAAGTGAAGAGACTTATATAAGGCATGCATATAAGTCTCCTTACATTGGCATACCTGGCCTGGCTTGTCACTCTCCGCAACTGGAAACGTTACCACTTAGACCCCAGTCTTAAGTCTCTCATGTAGCCAAATCAGATCTCATACTCTGCACTGAAGAGGGGCAACACCCCGAAACACTGTCTGCAAATAGAGATTTTGGTTTGGCTTTTATCCTAAGTCATGTGACAAGGGTCGATATTGAATTTTAGGATTGCTACTTCCAATAGGTGGCGCTTGAGTGCAAGTTCTCTTCCTCTCTGAAGAGGCAATTTGCACATGAGATTTCTGAAATCTCATAGGTTTTGCTAGTACTGTAAAAAGCAGCTTTTAATTTGCATTTAAAGAAAAACGCAGCAAAAAAACAAAACAAAACAAAAAAAACGTGACCGTAGCCCAAGACCTCATTCACATGTCAGGTTTTCTCCTATAAGTGCTATCTAATGTTTATTCCTGATAGTGTTCATACCTATGACAGTCTATGGGGCTGCTCATATGAGACATGTTTGCTATTGATCTGAGTATTGGATCAAAATCAGCAATACAAGCCTAGGGGTCCGAAAAAAAAGCCGAATGGCATCAGACACAGACTGCTAAATCAGAAAACATAGAGAAACTTACTTTCTTTTTTTTGTTTCCCATCCAAGAAACTTAGATCAAATCCATATGGTAAAAATAGAAAAAAAATACATTTTTTATGGGAAAAATCAATAAATGAGCCCTTACTCGGACAGAAAGAGGAGACATATTGCGATGTTTAGGCATACTGTGAAAGATGTGGTCTACAGGGTCCCACTAAAAAAAAATAATAATCAAATGGTTTTATTTTTATTTTTTTTTATTCGTGGTATTAGGACCTTGTTAGATACCTACATTTTGTGTATCCAAATTGTGTATGTAAAAAATGGATTCATCCAAAAGGACTGTCCCTTTAAGATATAGTAGAGTAAGAGAAATAGGACCTGATTTAGGTCTTACCCTTAAAAAAAAAAAAAAAAATATGGAAGCCCCCTAGTGTGCGTTATATAAAGTGACGCTGAGGGGTGTTAGATAAAAAAGGTATGCTAACCCGACAGGTTAATGTGCCCTGGATATTAATTATTCTGGGGGCATATGGGCGGTTGTACACCTTCGGTAGTTGTTGGCTGCTTTGTCCTCCTGCACTCTCAGTTTGGCAGAGCACGCATGTGTCTTTAGGGACAGGGAAATAGGCTACAAAAGTGCAAAGTTTTGGGCTCAGGGTCCTACAGGTGAAATCTGTTCCGCTCCCATTAGTCTGCATGGACTGGACATTCGGCAGCCTGTATTATGGTGGTGGAAACGGGCACGGGTGGCGTACACCATCACATGGCTCTTATTAGGATGACAGAATAATATTAGGGAATTGTTGGACATGGAGTTTTAGTTAATGAGTCACATGAACAACATCTGACGCTGTGTCTGTGGCAGTGCTAGGGTGCAGAGTGACTTGTGCCACGCTGTGACTGAATGGCCCTGAGGCCCCAGCGTGCTCAGCTATTTTTGTCTGTTGTCCTGGTTCTGTACATGAGCGGACATGACTTACATAAATATCACGTGGTGCGGCCTGTGGTGATGTCGGGGGACAGAGTTTGGTGGGTGAACCCATACGGGTATATATTGAGATCACAATTGGCGGTGCTTCATGTATGTCTGATACTACAGGAAAAAAACATTACAGTATATCACAAAAGTGAGTACTCCCCTCACATATTTATAAAACTTGTATTATATCTTTTCATGGGCAGCACTGAAGATATGACACTGTCATACAATGTAAAGTAGTCAGTCTACGGCTTGTATAACAGTGTACATGTGGTGTGCCCTCTAGATAACTCAGCACACAGCTATTAATGTCTAAACTGGTGGCAACAAAAGTGAGTACACCCCTAAGTGACAATGGCCAAATTGTGCCCAATTAGCCATTTTCCCTCACCTCATGAGACTCATTAGTGTTATAAGGTCTCAGGTGTCAATGGGGGTGCAGGTGTGGTAAATTTGGTGTTATCGCTCTCACACTCACTCATACTGGTCACTGGAAGGTCAATATGGCGCCTACTAGCAAAGAACTCCCTGAGGATCGGAAAAAAGAATTATTGCTCCACATAAAGATGACGTGTGGTATAAGAAGATTGCCAACACCCCGACCGTGAGCTGTAGCACGGTGGCCACGACCATACAGCGGTTTAACAAGACAGGTTCCTCTCAGAACCGGCCTCACCAGGGACGACCAAAGAAGTTGAGTGCACGTGCTCAGCATCATATCCAGAGGTTGTGTTTTCAAAATGGATGTATGAGTGCTGCCAGCATTGCTGCAGAGGTTACAGGGGTGGGGGGTCCGCCTGTCAGGGCTCAGACCATATGCAGCACACTGCATCAAATTGGTCTGCATGGATATCGTCCCAGAAGAAAGCCTCTTCTAAACATGATAAGCAAGAAATCCTGCAAACACTTTGACTAAGGACATTGATTACTGGAACTATGTCCTATGGTCTGATAAGACCACAATAAACTTATTTGGTTCAGATTGCTTCAAGTGTGTGTGGTTGCAACCAGGTGAGGAGTACAAAGACTAGCGTGTCTTGCCTATAGTCAAGCATGGTGGTGGGAGTGTCATGATTTGGAGCTGTATGATTGCTGCCGGCTGTGAGGAGCTACAGCTCCTTGTGGGAACCATGAATGCCAACATGTACTGTGACATACAGAAGCAGAGCATGATGTCCTCCCTCCAGAAACTCGGCCCAGGGGAGTTTTCCAACATGGTATCTACCCCAGATACACACCTCCAAGACAACCACTGCCTTGCTAAAGAAACAGAGGGTGAAGGTGCTGGCCTGGCCAACCAAGTCTCCAGACCTAAACCCTACTGAGCATCTGTGACTGTGAGGTATCCTCAAATGGAAGATGGAGGCGTGCAAGGTCTCCAACATCCACCAGCTCTGCGATCTCATCATGGAGGAGGGAAGAGGATTCCAGGGGCAACCTGTTAACTCTAGTGAAAATGTTGTTGGCCATCCAAAATATTGACACATTGGGCACAATTTGGCAAGTTTCACTAGCAGTTTGGACATTGCCTGTGTGTTGAGTTATTTAGAGGGCACACCAAATTGACACTGTTATACAAGCTGTACACTGACTACTTTACATTGTATCATAGCGTCATATCTTCAGTGTTGTCTTATGAATAGATATAATAAAATATTTGCTAAAATGTGATGGGTGTACTCACTTTTGTGATATACTGTATGTCTGGGTATTTCTGTGCATGCAGTTGTGTTATGGTGAAAACTTCTGCTATCTGTACTATATTTTGCATCTACTGTATGTCAGTTCTCTGCTTGCTGACAGTGAATGGGAACATTCTGCCAGGTCTCGTCCTGCATAGACTATAATTGTGCTGACAGTCATCGTGTGCTCTGATGTGCCTCACTTTCGGGTGTATACACCTACTGGAGGTGGACAACCAGACGTAGTAGACCATGTTTGGGTGTCAGTCTACAGTAGGCGTACACACCCGAAAACTATGCACGTCAGAGCACACGTTGACTGTCAGCACAATTATAGTCTATTGGCCCCTGGAGCATATGCCCGAATCCCGTTTTGCGGGGTATTCGGACATAAGCCCCGACAGGACCACTGGACCTGAGCAAGAACGCAATGAGAAAGGAGCCTAACCCTTCAATACTCGCAGCTAAGGGTTTGCTGCAGATGTATCCAGTCTAGATATCTTTTGTGAGCCAAAGAGCTTGTACTGGTCCGGCCTTCTGCCTGAGGATTAGGATAGAAGACCCTAAAGTTAAGTTAATGTATAGTCTTAGGTCGCAGAAACATTGTAAGAAGCTGCCAGGAAAGCTTTGCATCAGTGTAGTCAATCATGAATACATTGGTATCCAGCCCTCATCTGTTGTACAAGATGTTCCATTCAGTGACAGCAGCAGAGGACTTACTAACAGATTAGCATTTTCTGAACTTCCCTCATCTTCTAGGGACTTTCTATATAATGTCCTTGACATGTTATGCAATCCTCGTGATGACTCAGAATTAATTCCCCTGTACGAAGAAACTCCCAGGAGCTGCAACTCGAAGTACGACTATGACAAGGGCAGAGGTGGAAGAGTTAATTTTATTGCATCCCTCTTGGGTATACACCGCCATTATGATAAATGGAGAAAGCAGAAGGTTCTATATTACTGATGGAATCCCCAGAATTACAACATGCCTAAATAGTGATACCCTTATCTAAGGGGTACTTCATCATCATCATCATCATCATCCATTGCCCTGCTGGACTACCTTGCCAATTGCAATAGAGGATGGGATTTCCATTAAAACAATAAATGTGAGATTCCCAAATTCTGGGATTTATTTAAGAGTCATTAGCATTGGCGCAACTTGAAGCTACAATCCAAATCTCACAACTATTGCAAGTCATTAAAGGGGTTGTCTGGCCTCGGGGTACACATCTATGTGGCTACAGACTTGCGAATCCTCACGGTGCACACTGTCAGGATTCTCCGATGCCGCCACCGAGAGTGACTGCAAGTATGTAATTTGCATATAGACAGTCACATGCCGACTAGATGGGCACAGCTTCGGTCAGTACAGGCGATAAGTCTAGTCAGAATGTGGCCAGGAGAATGCAAATAACATACTTGTGGTCATGTGCTGCCACCGGCACCAGAGAATCCTGACAGTGCGCACTGTGAGGAGTCACAAGTCATATAGTGTGTACCCCAAGGTCAGACAACCCCTTTAAAGGGTAGGTTCACACCACCATTTTCTCTACTTCCAAGAAAAAGAGTCCGATTACTCTGATCAGCGTGGCATTTATCAGGAACATGAAAAAAAAATAGTTTATCCACCTTCTCCTTTCAGTCAGCCCATGAAAATCGGACAGCACTAAGGTCTCATCCAATATTTTTTTTCACAAACCCATAGACTTGCGTTGACGATTTTGATCTGAGACTTAGATCAAAAATTAGAGGTCTCCGATTTTTCCCGCGGATCACTCGTAAATGTGCACTGCCCCATAGAATATGAGAGGTACGACTGCGATCTGTGAAAACCACAGATAGTACTCGTTCCAGAGAAAAGAGGATTCGTGAGCAAAGGGCAGGTTAGAAGTCCCTAACTTTACTGACAAAGTATAAAAACTATCTCAAACTAAAGAAAAAAACAAAAAACGTCATTACAACCCATAGCGATCGAGTTCACTGTGTGCATCTAAGTGTAACAGAGCTTCAATGTGCATTATAATCCAGAGCTGCATTTATAATCTTGTGGGCTTCAGAGCTCAAATCTCCAATCATTTCCTCATTCTTTATCTGCCCTGACCTTCTCTGGTGATTGGTGAAGTGTGATCAATATGTAAAGCACTGTAAGCTCCTCTACACAATTTCTAATGATGACCTGTAGACTTGAGAGTGCAGCTCTGGAGTATAATACAGGATGTAACTCAGGATCAGTAATGTAATGTATGTACACAGTGACTGCACCAGCAGAATAGTGAGTGCAGCTCTGGAGTATAATACAGGATGTAACTCAAGATCAGTACAGGATAAGTAATGTAATGTATGTACACAGTGACTGCACCAGCAGAATAGTGAGTGCAGCTCTGGAGTATAATACAGGATGTAACTCAGGATCAGTACAGGATAAGTAATGTAATATATGTACACAGTGACTGCACCAGCAGAATAGTGAGTGCAGCTCTGGAGTATAATACAGGATGTAACTCAGGATCAGAACAGGATAAGTAATGTAATGTATGTACACAGTGACTCCACCAGCAGAATAGTGAGTGCAGCTCTGGAGTATAATACAGGATGTAACTCAGGATCAGAACAGGATAAGTAATGTAATGTGTGTACACAGTGACTGCACCAGCAGAATAGTGAGTGCAGCTCTGGAGTATAATACAGGATGTAACTCAGGATCAGTACAGGATCAGTAATGTAATGTATGTACACAGTGACTGCACCAGCAGAATAGTGAGTGCAGCTCTGGAGTATAATACAGGATGTAACTCAGGATCAGTACAGGATCAGTAATGTAATGTATGTACACAGTGACTGCACCAGCAGAATAGTGAGTGCAGCTCTGGAGTATAATACAGGATGTAACTCAAGATCAGTACAGGATAAGTAATGTAATGTATGTACACAGTGACTGCACCAGCAAAATAGTGATTGCAGCTCTGGAGTATAATACAGGATGTAAACCTTTATTATATCTCTGGCTGAATTAAAGGGCCATCTTAGGTCTGTTTCACAGTTCTGTAAGTTGTGTAGACCAGGAATTAGGAATTGATAGCTTTACGTGTGTTGAGTTATGGTCAGGTCATCTCAAGGCAGTCTTGGCATTATGGTCGATGGACATGAATTGTGAATTGCAGACTTGTGAACCTTGCCCTACACACAGATCTTGTGAGCAGCCATATTATAATCACCCTGTTGGTGCCATCTTATATTCATGCAATCTCCAGCACACACTATATGGCGGTTCTTTTTTAGTCTTTTCCCGCTCATAGAATGTAAACAATGATGGAGATGATTAGGTAAGAGGAGGCGCAGCACATGGCCGGGATGTGGGCCCCTCCTTACATTTATGTAGCATGAGGTAACATGCCCTCCGAGTCATTAACAGTAATTACCTCATGCACATAAAATAAACATGTAACGTGTGGAGAGACATATGTGCGTCGTCCGTATGACATACGATAGTAAGTAGAAGACCTACCAACACATCCTGCGGCTTTCACTACATTCACATACGATAACATATGTAATATTGGAGAATTGGTTCTAAAATACAATTTGTAAAATCATTTTTCTATCCCGCAGTACAATCACTAGAAGTGTTAGCCCGAGGCTGCACTACTGAGGAATTCGGATAAATCCATGTCCTCTCCTCTGAGGTGCGGGGATGTTGTAGAGACCTTGTATTAAGGACAATCATCTCCATCAATGTTTAGACATTTGTGCAATTCTTCAGGACAGGAGGAGGTAAATATGGAGATCGGTGGTGATCTAAATCTACTGGATCTCTGCAATTACTGTTTGGTCCCAAAAACAGATTTTAGAGAACATTGTTCACGTTCAGTTTTGGAATAAACTGTGCAACAAAAAACAAAACAATTGGCACACCACAAAATTGTGAAAGGGAACGTGTGGGAGCTGTAGAGAAGACATTGTGTCCAAAATTACAGGGGGTTTTTCAGTCTAAGCAAATTATCATCGATCTAAGGGCAATCAACAGATCACACTAGGACCGATGTTATTCTGGGGGGCCGTGCACATGTCCGATTTTGGATATTCGGAACACACTCAGTCATGCAAGTCAATGAGTTGTTGAAAAACCATCAGACTGCACTTGGATGACATCTGAGCGTAGTCTGATTTCCACAGACTGATGGAATGAAGAAGATGGAGAATTTTTCTCTCCATCTTCTCCTCATCTGAGAGAATCGAGGCATTTGATCAGAGTGTCATTTGCACAATTTACCCGATTCCCTGGGATGAGAGAATCTAAGGTCATCTACACCTCCCCTAATGTCGTGAACTTTTGGATTAGTGCGTGACCTCCATTCATTGCCAAAATGAGGAACTTGTGTGCTTTGTTCTCTCCTGGTTCCAAGCTAGGAGTTGGATGGAGTGGCCCATCACAAATGCATCTTTCTGCACCATTTCAAGTCCATGGCACTGTAGATACGAAGTTAGCCGAGGACAGCGTTTGGCTTTGTCGGGGCCAAAGACTTTTAGAGAACTCAAATCACCCTCATGTTATTCTTTGGGGCTAAACACATGTCTGATTCTTTTCCTCATTTAGAGTTGGTCGGAGGAAAAAAATTGCAGCATGCACGATTTGCCTCCGAGAATCAAATGGCACTCGCCCATTCAATTCTATGGGTCCCGTAGAAAAAAAATAATAAAAAATTTGACCAGACTGATGAAATCAGAGTGCAGTCGGATTTTCATGGATTGGCATTATAGAGAAGTTGGAGAAACCTTTTTTTTTCTCCTCTCCACGTCTGAGAAGAAAATCGGATCACACTCTCTCTTTAAAAAAAAACAAAAAAACCTGCGCTTTACTCACCCTCTGCAGGCCCAGCACTGAGTCTCCTCCGCTGCTGTTATTGTCTGCAGTGTTGACATTTAGGCCGGCGTCACACTTGGCGTAAGACAATACGGTCCGTATATTACGGCCGTAATACGCTGAAAAGTCCCCAAAATAGTGGTCCGTAGCTCCTCCGTAGGCAGGGTGTGTCAGCGTATTTTGCGCATGGCATCCTCCGTATGTAATCCGTATGGCATCCGTACTGCGTGTTTTTCTCGCAGGCTTGCAAAACCAACACACGGCTATACAAGGGATCCATGTGTTAAAAAAAAATTATATATATATATACTGTCTATATATATATATATATATATATATGTGTCATTAGACACATATATGTATATATATTATTACTTCATACAGCGCTAGATAGCTTTAAAGCCGGTAATTCAATTAATGTTAGTAGTGTGTATATGCAAAATTTGGCCGTTCTACTAAATTAAAGTGTTAAATGGCGGAAAAAATTGGCGTGGGCTCCCGCGCAATTTTCTCCGCCAGAGTAGTAAAGCCAGTGACTGAGGGCAGATATTAATAGCCTGGAGAGGGTCCACGGTTATTGGCCCCCCCTGGCTAAAAACACCTGCCCCCAGCCACCCCAGAAAAGGCACATCTGGAAGATGCGCCTATTCTGGCACTTGGCCACTCTCTTCCCATTCCCGTGTAGCGGTGGGATATGGGGTAATGAAGGGTTAATGTCACCTTGCTATTGTAAGGTGACATTAAGCCAAATTAATAATGGAGAGGCGTCAATTATGACACCTATCCATTATTAATCCAATAGTAGTAAAGGGTTAAAAAACAAACAAACACATTATTAAAAATTATTTTAATGAAATAAAAACAAAGGTTGTTGTAATAATTTATTCTACGCTCAATCCAATCACTGAAGACCCTCGATCTGTAACAAAAAAAAACAACAATATCGATACCTTCCGAAGATCTGTAACGTCCAACGATGTAAATCCATCTGAAGGGGTTAAAATATTTTGCAGCAAGGAGCTCTGCTAATGCAGCGTTGCTCCTTGCTGCAAAACCCCGGGGAATGAAGGTAAAGTAGGTCAATGACCTATATTTAGCTTCATTTGCGGTGAGGCGCCCTCTGCTGGTTGTTCCTAGATCGTGGGAACTTTCCTAGAAAGCTCCCAGGCTCGAGTTCATAAGAGGCGCCCTCTGCTGGTTGTCCTCATATGAACTCGAGCCTGGGAGCTTTCTAGGAAAGTTCCCACGATCTAGGGACAACCAGCAGAGGGCGCCTCACCGCAAATGCAGGTAAATATAGGTCATTGACCTACTTTACCATCATTCTCCGGGAGTTTTGCAGCAAGGAGCATCGCTGCATTAGCAGAACTCCTGGCTGCAAAATTTTTTAACCGCTTCAGATGGATTTACATCGTGGGACTTTACAGATCTTCGGAAGGTATGTATATTGTTGGTTTATTATTTTGACTTTGTTAAAGATCGAGGGTCTTCAGTGAGTGGATTGAGCGTAGAATAAATTATTACAACAACCTTTGTGATTTTTTCATTAAAATAATTTTTCATAATGTGTGTGTGTTTTTTTAACCCTTTACTAGTATTGGATTAATAATGGATAGGTGTCCTAATTGACGTCGCTCCATTATTAATCTGGCTTAATGTCACCTTACAATAGCAAGGTGGCATTAACCCTTCATTACCCCATATCCCACCGCTACACGGGAATGGGAAGAGAGTGGCCAAGTGCCAGAATAGGCGCATCTTCCAGATGTGCCTTTTCTGGGGTGGCTGGGGGCAGATGTTTTTAGCCAGGGGGGGCCAATAACCATGGACCCTCTCCAGGCTATTAATATCTGCCCTCAGTCACTGGCTTTACTACTCTGGCGGAGAAAATTGCGCGGGAGCCCACGCCAATTTTTTCCACCATTTAACCCTTTAATTTAATAGCTAGAACGGCCAAATTTTGCATATACACACTACTAACATTAGTAGTGTGGAATATGCAAAAAAATGGTGATATGAGATGGTTTACTGTATGTAAACCATGTCTCATATCATGTCGGGTTTAGGAAGGAGATAGCAAAAGCCGGCAATTGAATTACCGGCTTTAAAGCTATCTAGCGCTGTATGAAGTAATAATATATATACATATATGTGTCTCACTGACATAGAATAGGTATATATATATATATATATATATATATATATATATATATATGTCCACATTTATTCTACCTATTCTACTGTAAGCTGTCAGTGTGATTTTACTGTACACCGCACTGAATTGCCGACTTTTCTCTCTAACACCGCTGCGTATTTCTCGCAAGTCACACTGCTGGTCCGTGTGTAATCCGTATTTTTGGGGCTTCCATAGACTTTCATTGGCGTTTTTGTTGCGCAATACGGTGACAAACGCAGCATGCTGTGATTTTCTACGGCCATAGAACGCTGTATATTACGGATCCGTAATATACGGCTGATAGGACTAGACCCATTGAGAATCATTGTGCCGTATGTTATGCGAGTTTTACGGACGTAGTTTCTGCGCGTCCGTAAAACTCGCAAGTGTGACGGCGGCCTTAGTCAACAGCGCTGCAGACAATTAGTGAGCTCAGCACTCATGCCATCAACTCGGCCAGAGCCGCTGAGCTCAGTTATGGCCTGCAGCGCTGTCGACGTGATGTATAACAGACTTGGGGAGAAGCAGCGGAGACTCCGCACTGGACCTGGGGAGGAGGAGTAAAGCACAGTTTGTTTTTCAAAAAGAAAAATTGCACAAAAGGGTTTTCTAGTTTTGGAAAACCAGTTTCCTGGCACAATTTTTTGAACAAATCATAGAATATGCAAAAAAAACCTCTCACACATTTACAGAATAGGGCTTGTAGCCAGGTAAAGTGGCCATCTTGCGCCATTCACTTCCACATTATGTGCAAGCAGCGCCAACATCGTCACGTCTGCACATAGCGGCCACGACGCGCGCTTGATTGGCAGTCATCGTGCATCTGTTCTATAGATTAGAATAGGACGTGTTCATGATATATTGCACCTGAAGACCCAACATCAGCGCCGCTCGCCTCCCAATGAAGTCAGCGGCTCTGGACAACCCCTTTAAGGTCTTAAACCTGGAACTGTACTGTTAAACTCCAGCTCACAGGGCAAAGTATTTTTCCCTTTAAGGTCGGGTGTTGATGAAAAGCCACACATATGCACAAAATCACATGCAGCTTTCACCATGCAACGAGAACCATTTTTTCGGTTCTGAATTCCTGAAAAACACTGGTGATGTAGTCCAGGCCCGAGGCCTGCCGAGTGTGTGCTCTCGCTGTGCCCCTTTCAATTATCTCTATTTATACAGTGTGAACGATATATATTTTTATGAAACTATGAGCAGGCGAGTTACACACTAGGCCCTTGTGTAATGCAGACTTGTGATATTGGACTGTCATTAGTCGGTGGCGTTGGTGGTTTACGAGACTGCGGAGGATAAAGGACGCCATTGACGCTGCCCGGTCACAGGATCCTAAATATTGAGGCTCCTTCAGAGAAGGTCGGAGAGTGACGTGCAATGTTATTGCTCTCTGGTAGATGACGGACAGGCCGGTAGCACATAGCTCTAGTGTAATAAGAACAGAGGTCTCTTATGTGGCCACAGGCCTTCCGAGGACAGAGGAAGGTTCCTGCTCCCCATCCATAGGTTTACATGGGGAAAAATGAAAAATGCCAGATTTTCAGGTCAATTCGCTTGATTAGTAGCCTTCTGACATTATTTTCTTGCTAAAGGGATAATGCACTTGTATAATTAATAGATTAATTGCATTTTAATGATGAAAAGTTTCGAAAAGTTTCTCAATTTTCACATTTTAACACCTGGCATTTTTTATGCCAAGTTATCATTGAATGAAAACATCCAAAAGCTGAAAACCAACACAAACCTAATATTGTATATAGTTTAGAGAATGCAAATCATTCTTCTGTGAAAAGTGGTCTTCCGACTCGTGGACTGTGGCAGCCAAAAGGTTGGGAATAGTGGCCCGCTGGCCACACCACATGCCGATACCGGCGATGGCCATTGTGGAACCGAGAGCAGTTCCCTCTTCCACCATTCTGCTTATGTAGCATCTGAGCACTAGTAGGCAATGATGAGTGCAAGTGCCGCTACTCGACTTTGCCCAGAGTATCGCGGGTTGCTGGAATGACATGTTTGAGGCCCCGCGTCCGCATGTCTCGCTGCTGTTAGCCACAAAACATACAGGCGCAGCGACTCAGACATGTTACTCGAGCTCCTACGATACCCGGTGCATAAGAGAGCACCCTAGGCAAATTCTGGTAATGAGCACTTGCGCTCATCACTAGTCACTAGATTGTGTCTGCTGTGCAGAGCCTCATTCCACACCGTGCACAGACCGGAACAGTGTATCGGGGGAATGCGGCTCGTGAGTCGTTTTATTCTTTTTTTTGTCAGTCAGTAGTTGGGGGAAACTGTGGGTGCAATCAAACTGTGTGGGAAGCATCATATTGTGTGGAGGCCATTATACTGTGTGTGGAAGAGGGGCTGTGAGGTTCATCATACTGTGTGGGGGGGGCTGTGAGAGCATCATACTGTGTGAGGGGACTGTGAGAGCGTTATACTGAGTGGGGGGCTATGAGAGCATCATACTGTATGGGGGCCGTGGGAGCATCATACTGTGTGAGGGGACTGTGAGAGCGTTATACTGAGTGGGGGGCTATGAGAGCATCATACTGTATGGGGGCCGTGGGAGCATCATACTGTGTGAGGGGACTGTGAGAGCGTTATACTGAGTGGGGGGGCTATGAGAGCATCATACTGTATGGGGACTGTGAGAGCGTTATACTGAGTGGGGGGGCTATGAGAGCATCATACTGTATGGGGACTGTGAGAGCATCATACTGTGTGAGTGGACTGTGATAGCGTTATACTAAGTGGGGGGGCTATGAGAGCATCATACTGTATGGGGACTGTGAGAGCATCATACTGTGTGAGGGGACTGTGAGAGCGTTATACTGAGTGGGGGGGGCTATGAGAGCATCATACTGTATGGGGGCTGTGGGAGCATTATACTGTGTGAGGGGACTGTGAGCATTATACCGTGTGGGGGGGGGGGCTGTGGGAGCATCATACTGTGTGAGGACTGTGAGAGCATTATACCGTATGGGGGGGCTGTGGGAGCATCATACTGTGTGGGGGGACTGTGAGAGCGTTATACTGAGTGGGGGGCTATGAGAGCATCATACTGTATGGAGGCTGTGGGCGCATCATACTGTGTGAGGGGACTGTGAGAGCGTTATACTGAGTGGGGGGCTATGAGAGCATCATGCTGTATGGGGGCTGTGGGAGCATCATACTGTGTGAGGAGACAGAGCATTATACCATATGGGGGGGCTGTGGGAGCATCATACTGTGTGAGGGGAATGTGAGAGCGTTATACTGTGTGGGGGGGCTGTGGGAGCATCATACAATGAGAACATAATACTGTGGGGTGGTTGAGACTGTGGTGATATACTGTGTGGGGGCTATCATACTGTGTGGGAGCATCATACTGTGTGGGAGGACTGTGGCACCATACTATGTGGGGGGGGGGGGTGTTCATCAAGGTACAAGGGCATTAGATTTATAACATTTATAAAAAGTAGTAAATTATATGGTTTTGAGTTGCTGCTACAGGTAAAAATACAGGGTACAATAAGCCCGATGGTAACAAGTATGAGCGGTAGCGGCAAGTCACAGACTTAATTCTGCTCAATATAAGGCAAAAAAAATAATAAATTCTAATAATAAACAGAATTAAGTTTGGCCTGAAGGTTCTACCCTCCACAACAGTCATGGTTTCAGGTCCCTTGGAAAAATTAATTGGCCACTACTATGGTGGTCTCATAGTTTGCTACAATGTATTAGTACGGGAGAAATGTGTCAACCTGAGGTTCACACTGTCAGATGGCAGAGGGTCTAGACTGGATACAACTGTAGAAGGAACTCTAATCTGTGAGAGGCGGTGATTGACCTGCATGTATGGGGTTCTTTTTCTCCCACTTCTGTAAATGAGCATTGTTCTTATGAACTGACAGCAAGCATAGAACTTCTCCATTGTGATAAATTTAAAAAAAAAAGTTATTAACCTTTTTTGAGTTGTTCATCATTACACATAATAAAGGTTTCAGGGGACCTTTCATGCAGACAACCTCTGTCTATGTGCCCATTTAGGGTTACGTGAAAGTCCTAAACGGCGAGGTGGGGGGTCTTTGCCGGAGCCTCTCCTGTGCTGGCAGACATGAAACATCCATGTAATACAAGAATGGCCGCCATGTAAACATACCTTTCCCAAGGGCTGCATTCTTAAAGGGGGTGTCTCTAGTATGACTAACCTTTAATTTACAACTTCTCCAAAAATCTAATCCTTTTTTTTTTTTTTAAATATCCTTCATTTGTAGTCTCATTACTTGGATTGGTTTTTGACAACCTACGGTACATGGCTGCCATTTCAGCTCACGTAAGATTGCTACCCAACTTTCCACGTGTCTGGAATGGCAAATCAGTGGAGCTGTGCAGTGGCAGGGCTGTGGATAACTACTAATTGGGACATGGGCAACTTGTATTAGTGTCAGTACTGATGTTAACCCAGCTTTCCCAAGAACAGATACATCCAAGAGTCCCAGATGTCCGGGGCCTGATGCTAGAGGGTTTCTATAATGGAGATTCCTCCAGTGCATGTCTATTTCTGTGCCTGTGACTCAGGAGAATACTATGTCTTGTTAGGCAGCCCCTTGCACTGGAACAGCATTGCTCACAGCATCCTGGAGACCAGAACATTTCTTTTGTACCTAATTGCGCAGATTCAAGAATAGGCAAGAGACCGTCACGATTCACTAAAGTAATATCGAATTTGGTGACTAATGCCATCGTTATAAACTGGAACCGAAAATGGAATTAGATTTATTGTCATTGTGCGGTCTGTAGTCCCAAAAGGCAAGAACCCTTTAAACTTGCTTAAAGGGGATGTTCAAGGCCGATACTTGATGGCTACAGCGGAGATCACTGCGGTCAATCATTGGCTTCAGAAGTCTCATGATGACACCTACTTCTTTTGTTCTAGATGGTAAGGAAGGAGCTGTAACAAAGCTTTTTATTAAAGTAATGCTCTTTTTATTTTTTTGCAATTCTCTAATATACAATGCCTACAAGTAGTATTCAACCCCCTGCAGATTTAGCAGGTTTAATAAGATGCAAATAAGTTAGAGCCTTCAAACTTCAAACAAGAGCAGGATTTATTGACAGATGCATAAATCTTACAAACCAAAAAGTTTTGTTGCTCAGTTAAATTTTTATAAATTTTAAACATAAAAGTGTGGGTCAATTATTATTCAACCCCTAGGTTTAATATTTTGTGGAATAACCTTTGTTTGCAATTACAGCTAATAATCGTCTTTTATAAGACCTGATCAGGCCGGCACAGGTCTCTGGAGTTATCTTGGCCCACTCCTCCATGCAGATCTTCTCCAAGTTATCTAGGTTCTTTGGGCATCTCATGTGAACTTTAATCTAGAGCTCCTTCCACAAGTTTTCAATTGGGTTAAGGTCAGGAGACTGACTAGGCCACTGCAACACCTTGATTTTTTGCCTCTTGAACCAGGCCTTGGTTTTCTTGGCTGTGTGCTTTGGGTCGTTGTCTTGTTGGAAGATGAAATGACGACCCATCTTAAGATCCTTGATGGAGGAGCGGAGGTCCTTGGCCAAAATCTCAAGGTAGGCCGTGCTATCCATCTTCCCATGGATGCGGACCAGATGGCCAGGCCCTTTGGCTGAGAAACAGCCCCACAGCATGTGGCTGCCACCACCATGCTTGACTGTAGGGATGGTATTCTTGGGGTCGTATGCAGTGCCATCCAGTCTCCAAACGTCGCGTGTGTGGTTGGCACCAAAGATCTCGATCTTGGTCTCATCAGACCAGAGAACCTTGAACCAGTCAGTCTCAGAGTCCACCAAGTGATCATGAGCAAACTGTAGACGAGCCTTGACATGACGCTTTGAAAGTAAAGGAACCTTACGGGCTCGTCTGGAACGGAGACCATTGCGGTGGAGTACGTTACTTATGGTATTGACTGAAACCAATGTCCCCACTGCCATGAGATCTTCCCGGAGCTCCTTCCTTGTTGTCCTTGGGTTAGCCTTGACTCTTCGGACAAGCCTGGCCTCGGCACGGGAGGAAACTTTCAAAGGCTGTCCAGGCCGTGGAAGGCTAACAGTAGTTCCATGAGCCTTCCACTTCCGGATGATGCTCCCAACAGTGGAGACAGGTAGGCCCAACTCCTTGGAAAGGGTTTTGTACCCCTTGCCAGCCTTGTGACCCTCCACGATCTTGTCTCTGATGGCCTTGGAATGCTCCTTTGTCTTTCCCATGTTGACCATGTATGAGTGCTGTTCACAAGTTTGGGGAGGGTCTTAAATAGTCAGAAAAGGCTGGAAAAAGAGATAATTAATCCAAACATGTGAAGCTCATTGTTCTTTGTGTCTGAACTACTTCTTAATACTTTAGGGGACCAAACAGAATTCTGGTGGGTTGAGGGGTTGAATAACAAATGACCCTCTGAAAAGACTTTTCACAATTTAAAAAAAAAACAAAGAAATAACATTCTTCTTTGCTGCAGTGCATTTCACACTTCCAGGCTGATCTACAGTCCAAATGTCACAATGCCAAGTTAATTCCAAATGTGTAAACCTGCTAAATCTGCAGGGGGTTGAATACTACTTGTAGGCACTGTATATTGAGGCTGATCGACCAAACAATTTGCACCAATTTGGAAATATTGGTACATTTTTGAGCTACTCTTTTTTTTTTACCCCAGTATGGATGAATCCTACCTGAGTTGGACTAGGTATGAAAGAATGTTCACATTCACTGACAGCAAGCAGACATCTTGGAAAGACAAGAGGGGGATATTTGGAGAACTTGTGTAATGATTAAACTTTTCCGGACTTTGCACTGGTACGTTGTTACTGCCAGTTGGCAGTGGTGATCGGCAGTGGCATAACTTGAAGCTTGTTGGCTCTTATAATAAATTTCCAACAGGGCACAGCCCTTTAACCCCTTTAACCCCTTCACCTTGAAGCCTGTTTTCACCTTCCGGACCAGGCCAAATTTTTCAATTCTGACCACTGTCACTTTATGTGTAAATAACTCTGGAACGCTTCAACGGATCCCACTGATTGACACTTTTTTCGTGACACACTGTACTTATTTCCGTTAATTTGTGGGAAAAAAAAATCAGAAATTAGGCAAAAATTTAGCAATTTTCAAACTTAATTTTTATGCCTTTAAATCAGAGAGTCGTATCACACAAAATAGTTAATAAATAACATTCCCCACGTCTACTTTACATCAGCGCAATTTTTGAAACAATTTTTTTGTTAGGAAGTTATAAGCGTTATCAGCGATTTCTCATTTATCCAACAAAATTTACAAAATCATTTTTTTTTTTTTTTAGGGACCATCTCACATGTAAAGTGACTTTGAGGGGTCTATATGATAAGGTGCTCAAAACCACATTCAGGAAGTGTGTTAACCCTTCAGGTGATTCACAGGAATTAATGGAATGTAGAAGAGGAAAAATAAATATTTAACTTTCTTTCACAAAAATTTTCCTTTAGACTTAATTATTTTTTTTACTTTCGCAAGGGTAACAGGAGAAAATGGACCATATAATTTGTTGTGCAGTTTCTCCTGAGTATGCCGCTACCCCCTATGTGGGGGAAAACCACTGTTTGGGCGCACTGCAGGGCTCGGAATGGAAGGAGCGTCATTTGACTTTGTGAATGCAAAATTTGCTGGAATAACTAATTAGCGGTTGCCATTTCGAGAGCGCCTGATGTGCCTAAACAGTGGAAACCCCCCACAAGGGACACCATTTTGGAAACTAGCCCCCTGAGGGAACTTATTGAGATGTGTATTGAGCACCTTGAACCCCCAGGTGCTTTACAGAAGCTTAGAACTTTGAGCCGTGAAAATAAAAAGGAAAAAAAAAAACATTTTTCCCACAAAAAATTTTTTAGCTCCGAATTTTGCATTATCACAAGGGAAACAAGAGAAAATGGACCCCAAAATGTGTTGTGCTATTTCGCCTGAGTACACCAATGCCCCATATGTGATGGAAGGAGCACTACATTCCCTATAATGAGGCAGCAGAGTTACTCTGGACTCCATCTGGCCTCTGTTCAGCGGTGTCCTTCTTTTCAGAAGTTCACAAAACTGTGGCTGACGGTACTATTATGCAATCCTAAAAAGAAAACACTGCGAGATCACAGGTCAGACGGCGTCCACAGTTCCTCCATCTACCTCATTATAGGGAATCTTCTGCCGGGCTTCCGACAATCATGTATTTTAGAGATTTACTCGAAAACCCCGGAGTAAGCGCTCAGCGCAGCACGCAGGATAAATGTGCGCTGAGCCTTACTGCGATCTTTGGGAGGCAGAATGAACAAATCAACAGCAGGTGAAGAATTGGTTTTATTTATTTTTGATGCCATTCCTCGTGTGGTATGAGTGATTAGAGAACTTTATTCTTCTGTTCGGTGCAATTACAGCGACACCAGATTTATAGCTTTTTTCATGTTTGTCACACAATTAAAGACACTTTCTATTGCAAAAACTATTTTTTGCATCGCCATATTTAGACAGCTATAATTTTTCCATATTTTGGTTCCTTGAAGGGATTAACTAGTGGGACAGTTTTGTAGGTCAGGTCGCTCCAGATGTGGAGATACCAAATATGTTAAATACATTTATTTATGTAAAAATAAAAGTTATTGGATTTATATTTTCTCTCTTTTTTGCTCTTTATTTGTGGATTTTTTTAAAATATGTTTTGTATATATTCTTACACTTTTTAAATAACTTTTTAAAACTTTTTACATTGTCCAAGGATGGGACATCACTGTACAGTGACAGATTGCCGATCTGATACTCTGCAATGCAGGGCATCAGAGGAGGGTCTGACAGTATGGGAAGGAGGAGTGTCAGCTCCTGCTCTTAGCAGGCGCTCACAAGCCACCTTCTCTGCAGGACCCCATGGCCATCTTACCGCTGAGGGTCACCACGGAGACCATCAGCGATCACGTTGTGCCTATTTAAGCACACAGGGAGTTCACTATTGACAGCATCAGAGGGGTTTAACGCCCGCGATCGGTGCCAGCACCAATCGTGGGCATTGCTGCAGGATGTCAGCTTTCACATAGAGCTGACACCTGCACCCGATTTGCAGTGGCGCTCAGCATGAACCCGTGCGATCGGGGCACTGTACATGTACTGTGCTTTGCGGGAATGCAGCTCTGTACATGTCAGAAAGGGGTTAAAGGGAATCTGTCAGCTATCTCATCTGAGAGCAGCATGGTGTAGGGGTAGAGACCCTGATTCCAGCAATGTATCACTTACTGGACTGCTTGCTGCAGTTTTGATAAAATCCCAGTTTTCTTTGGTGCAGATTCTCGGAATGCGGAGCTGTGTATAACCCCACTCACACCACTAATTGGCAACTTTCTGTGTACACTGTCAGTAAGCGGCCAATCCGTGGTGGAGGAGGGATTACACAGATTAGTCTGACTTCTGTGCAGTGCACACCTAGTCCTGCAGTGATAATCTCCTGCTGATAAATCACTGATTGTATTGAAACTACAGCACACAGCCTAATAAGTGACACATCCCTGGATTCAGGCTCACTTTCCCTATATTATGCTGCTCTCAGAATAAATAGCAAAAACCTGCTGACAGATTCCGTTAAATAGGAATAGTCTTTTCATATCGGCCAAGGGGACCTCTTAGGCTCCCTAAGCTTAAGGGCTCGGGTGCAATTGTAACTCAACACCAAAGGCATAACTACAGTAGGAGCATAAGTGAGGAAGACTAGCATAAACCTCCTCGGAGGGTCCGCGGCTGGTCCTTCTCAGGGTAGATCTGCAGCCAGCCTGCAAGAACGTTACTATATATATTATTAGATCATTGTTCTGGTTGATTCATTATCGTTTTGTTCCCTGATTTGGAAATCCAGACAGTGGCTGAATCAGTGGTGGGGAATCTCTAGTATCCAGCTCTGTGGTTAATAGTCATAGTCATCCAATGGACGACATCTCAGCAGATTTCATCCACCTCTACAAAAAAACCTGTAAAATGCAAACTTTTGTCATTATGTAGTACTAGATCCTGGCCAGATTTTAACGCATCAGGTATTCTAGAATATGTATGTAGTTTATTTATGAAGATTTCAGAATAATGCAATGAAAACACAGGATTCGGCCGGCCGGCCGCGACCAATCAGTGAAGCCAGGGCCAGCTGCAGGTTTTTGAGGGCCCTGGGTGAAAGAGTCTCACAGCCCACGTAGCATATAACACAGCCCATGTAGAATACAGCACAGCCACATAGTATATAGCACAGACATGTAGTATATAGCACAGCCCACGTAGTATATAGCACAGCCACGTAGTATATTGCACTGCCACGTAGTATATAGTACAGGCACATAGTATATAGCACAGCTACATAGTATATAGCACAGCCACGTAGTTTATTACAGAGCCACGTAGTATATTGCACAGCCACGTAGTATATAGCACAGCCCACGTAGTGTAGAGCACAGCGATGTAGTATACAACACAGCCCACGCAGTATGTAACACAGCCCACGCAGAATGTAACACAGCCCACGTATATAGCACAGCCCACGCAGTATATTACACAGCCCACGCAGTATATTACACAGCCCACGCAGTATATTACACAGCCCACGCAGTGCATAACACAGCCCACGCAGTATATAGCACAGCCCACACAGTATATAGCACAGCCCACACAGTATATAACACAGCCACATAGTATATAGCACAGCCAAGTAGTATATTGCACAGCCAAGTAGTATATTGCACAGCCACATAGTATATAGCACAGCCCACGTAGTGTAGAGCACAGTGACGTAGTATATAACACAGCACACGCAGTATGTAACACAGCCCATGTAGTATAAGGCACAGCCCACGCAGTATATAACACAGCCCACGTAGTATATAACACAGCCACGTAGTATATAGCACAGCCACGTAGTATAGAGCACAGCCCACGTAGTAAATAGCAATGTGGGCACCATATCCCTGTTAAAAAAAGAATTGAAATAAAAAATAGTTATATACTCACCTTCCGGCGGCCCCCGGATCCAGCCCAGGCCTTTAGCGATGCTCCTCGCGACGCTCCGTTCCCAATAATGCCTTGCAGCAATAACCCGTGATGATCTAGCGGTCTCACGAGACCGCTACGTCATCACGGGTCGTTGCCGCAATGCATTCTTGGACCGAAGTGTTGCGAGGAGCGGGAAAGGCTGCCGTGGACGCCGGAAGGTGAGAATATAATATTTTTTTATTATTATTATTTTTAACACCATATGTTTTTACTATTGATGCTGCATAGCCAGCATCAATAGTAAAAATTTGGTCACACCTACAGCGTTAACAGACTGCATTACACCTCGTTATGCCGCGTTTAACGGACTGCTAAAACGCTATGTGGGCGCTGACTGGAGGGGAGTATGGAGGGGGCACTGACTGGAGGGGAGTAGGGAAGGGCCAATTCGCGGCCAGACTGTGCCTGTCGCTGATTGGTCGCACCCGGCTGGGCGCGACCAATCAGCGACGCGGGATTTCCGTGACAGATAAACAGACGGAAGTGGAAAACAGACAAACAGACAGAAGTGGACCTTAGACGATTATATATAGATCATTGTGGGAACTGGAACATTTCAGGGCACAAAAAAGAAAGTATTGACAGGCCGCCCCCAATCCATATGATATTGATAGGCCTTCAATTTGACATAAGTGGAAAATCCCTTTAAGACACACTTTAAACACTTCTAAGCTGTGTAGTGGCCCTTTAAATCTTCTGCATTTACCTCATTCTGGCTTTCCATATATAAAATGCTCAGTCAGGGTTTCCAAGCAGCTGATGCACAGCCAGGTTAGTGGATTATGCAGGGCAGGCAGATTTCCAGCCATCGCAGGATTTCTGTTTACACATGTGCTGACAGCCATGGGGTTTAGATCAGGCTGTTTTGCTGTTATATTCTCAGTGTTTTATAAACCCCAAATGCAATATATACCCTGTGTACACCGCTGATACAGTCCGCACTCTGCCGCTAACCAAAAGAGCAGAACGTGGGGCCTTGAAGGGTTAATCTTGAGCTATATGAAAAATACATGCACCCATCAAAAAGTGTCTGTATATGTACAGACCAAAAGTTTGGACACACCTTCTCATTTAAAGATTTTTCTGTATTTTCATGACTATGAAAATTGTACATTCACACTGAAGGCATCAAAACTATGAATTAACACATGTGGAATTATATACGTTTTTTTTTTATTGCAGCAGCGGCGGCAGAGATTTCTATGGGGCACAATGAACGGTGCAGAGCACCGTATATGGCACAGCAATGGGGCACAATGAACGGTGCAAAGCACCGTATATGGCACAGCAATGGGGCACAATGAACGGTGCAGAGCACCGTATATGGCACAGCAATGGGGCACAATGAACGGTGCAGAGCACCGTATATGGGCACAGATATGGGGCACAATGAACGGTGCAGAGCACCGTATATGGCACAGCAATGGGGCACAATGAACGGTGCAGAGCACCGTATATGGCACAGCTATGGGGCACAATGAACGGTGCAGAGCACCGTATATGGCACAGCAATGGGGCACAATGAACGGTGCAGAGCACCGTATATGGCACAGCAATGGGGCACAGTGAACGGTGCAGAGCACTGTATATGGCACAGCAATGGGGCACAATGAACGGTGCAGAGCACCGTATATGGCACAGCTATGGGGCACAATGAACGGTGCAGAGCACTATATGGGGCACAGCTATGGGGAAATAATGAACGGTGCAGAGCACTATATGGCACAGCTATGGGGAAATAATGATCTATTTTTATTTTTGAAATTCACCGGTAAATGCTGCATTTCCACCCTAGGCTTATACTCGAGTCAATAAGTTTTCCCAGTTTTTTGTGGCAAAATTAGGGGGGTCGGCTTATACTCGGGTCGGCTTATACTCGAGTATATACGGTAAATTATGTCTTATATTCTAGGTTCTACAAAGTAGCCACCTTTTGCTTTGATGACTGCTTTTCACATTCTTGGCATTCTCTTGATGAGCTTCAGGAGGTAGCCACCAGGAATGGTTTTCACTTCACAGGTGTGCCCCGTCAGGTATAATAAGTGGGATTTCTTGCCTTATAAATGGGGTTGGGACCATCAGTTGTGTTGAGCAGAAGTCTGGTGGATACACAGCTGATAGTCCTACTGAATAGACTGTTAGAATTTGTATTATGGCAAGAAAAAAGTAGCTAAGTCAAGAAAAGCTCATCAAGAGAATGCCAAGAGTGTGCAAAGCAGTCATCAAAGCAAAAGGTGGCTACTTTGAAGAACCTAGAATATAAGAGATATTTTCAGTTGTTTCACACTTTTTTGTTAAGTATATAATTCCACATGTGTTAATTCATAGTTTTGATGCCTTCAGTGTGAATGTAAAATGTTCATAGTCATGAAAATACTATAAATTAATATATTGCATTTTTTTAGTACCTCTATTTCAGCATGGTGCTGTATTGACGATTCTGCTGCTTGGGACTGGAAACAGTCAACAAGCATGTTATCAGTTTAGCTGAACGGCTATCCAATAAGGTTAAAAATTCTCTTTTCCTAGAGGAGAATAGCATTTAGGACCTACCCCAAAAATTTGAAGGTGTTGCCTACTTTTTGTGTTTTTTTTAAATGTAAAGGGAAGCCAGAGATGTCGAGATGTCAATCTAAAGAAGAGAGGGAGGGGGGGGACAAACAGGTATGAAGGTGCACTTGAATGTTTGGCCACACCAAGGTGCACCGAGTGCCTGTGCTCGGTTTGAACAGTAATTCTGTGCATGTAACCGGCGCTAAAAAATATTTCCATGAAAATTTTGCACAGTTTGCCTTCCATAGCCTCTGTCTTGCTCTGAATTACTAGCTGCTGAATGAGTTCACTGAGAATCCGTCAGCAAACTAGTTATGATGATCTGACATGAGAGTTTGTAACTCTTATCGGTCATTTTCTAAGCCTGTCTCGGCTGTGCCCGAAAAAACAAAGAGCCTTTGGGTAACATTCAAGTAGACGCTGGAAGATTTTCGGTTGGACGCTTACAGAATTGTGATTGCAGCTCTGGAGTATAACAGTTTATAAAGCTGGTCATAGATTAGTGATTTTCAGGTCATTTTCATAACTAATTGTCATTCATAGTCTGTCCGTGATGGATGTGATTGGACAGCCAAACGACAAATCGTAGATGGATCGCTTACGTGATCTGTAACGTGGTCTTGATCTCCGTTGATGACGTGAGGCATGAACAATTTTGCATGAATGCTCAGTACTAATTCATTCACACGGAGCATTTTGGGCCTCCTTTTTCTGTGGATCGCTGAGGATTTCAGCAGCCGGACCTCAAGCGATCAGACATTTTTATTCCATCAGGTGGATAGGCGATACATACAACGCTTACGGGGCAACCCATTTGCGTAATTTCCTAGTGTATTTTGCACAGTTCTGCTGTAAACCAAGCACTGGTACAGGTACTCTATCACCACGATGGAGGATTGCACTTGAGCTGACAGCTTTGTAGGGATCAGCAAAGACAGGACTGAGGGAGTGGTACAAAGCGGTCGCTCAGTGACAGAGCATTTCTATTTGGAGCAGTCACAATGCTTTCTGTGTGAGTAGCATTTATATTACTGGCATATAGATTAGGTGAGCCCACCCGAGAGATTTCACCGCCGGTAAATTTCCATTACTGTCCACAATCACTAGCTCAGCTATCGACGTCAGTGCTGGATGACAGTTTAGAAGTCCTGCCCAAATCAATCATATTCTGGGGGGGCTGCAGGCAGTCACGTTGCGATGGATGGCTTCACGTTTCATCCGTAGTTCGCCGGATCCGTCAAAAATTATTTGTCCGGCTGCAGGAGACGACGGACAAAGTAACGTCTTTTGTGTGCGTCGAAAAATCGGACAGCGACACCTATGGAAGCCTATGGTTGCCGGATCCGTCAAATGACGGAATCCGGCAACTGATTCCGTTTTTTTTTTTTAACTGAGCATGCTCCGATTTACCGTATTTAGGATCCAATTAGCCAGAACCGCTAGTCCGATCAGGCAAAAAAATTTATTCTTCCCATCAGTTTTTCACAATCTGCGACTTATCTGTCGAGCCAACGGATTGTGACTGATAGCAAAAAACTGATGTGTGAAAGGGGCCTTAACAAAACCATGAATATATAGTAGACAAACTTGTACCAATACATATCTTGGTGTATTGGTAGACTATAGTATTTAGACATATGCTCTGCCACTAGAGGAGCTGCAATAGTAAAGCCCCCAAAAACTGACTAATTTCGACCGAGCCTTCCAATATCGACAGGTTCGGTCAACAGTCTAATATGTATGGTGACCCTGGGCAGAGAATTTCGGGGAGTTAAAGATCTGGCTTGTCCGACTTCAGACTGCTGATCCCTTGTTTTCTCCAAGATAAGCCTCCATCACAGATGTACATCAGTGGAGGAAGAACACAGGAGCACTCAGCCGAGAGTACGGGAGTAACGGCCAAAATAGATGCCGGTTCAATGATTGGGCAAACCATCTAAGGTGTATGGAGGGCTTTAGACGCAAGGGGCTTGTTGGACTCAATATTCTAAAAGTCAAGGATCACCAACTTTCGAGCTCCTATCTATTTTGAAACCACAACTCCAGGGAATTGACAGGCACAACAGCTGGAATATCGAAAGTTCCTGATCCCTGGTACAGGGTGATAATACCAAGAAATGGGAGAGCAAATAATGATCCTGAAGGTGGAAAAAACCCTGCAGTTTGACTGTATTTAGTAGAGATTGTTGATTTTTTTTTTGTGGTGGTTACTCCAACATTTTATCCCATCCTACAATAGGGGTATGTGCACACGTTGCGGATTTTGCTGCGGATCCGTAGCGGATTGGCCGCTGCCGATTCGCAGCAGTTTTCCATGAGTTTACAGTACCATGTAAACCTATGGAAAACAAAATCTGCAGTGCACATGCTGTGGAAAAAAATGTGTGGAAACGTAGCATTGTATATTCTGCAGCATATCAATTCTTTGTGTGGATTCCGCAGCGATTTACATCTGCTCCATAATAGGAATAAGAAGGTGTAAAACCACAGGTGGAATCGGCACAAAATCCGCAGTGCGGTTTACCTGCGGATTTACCAAAATCAGTCTGGAAAAATCCGCAGACTAATCCACAGCGTGTGCACATACCCTAAGACTTGGGGGGATAGGACGGCTTTGGCTATATCCATCACAGCATAATATAAGTAAATTGGGTGTTGCTATGACCCACAATTTGTGGTGGCTATCTGCAGCTCATCTATAACAATGGAATGGAGAAGGAAAGGGACACCCCCTGCATTATGCCCCTTGCAGCAACAATGTAAAGAGCACAGCAAACAGCATCAATTATCCCCATTTTCAGGACCCTCATGGGAATGACACGTGGAAATGGGCTATCTGCAGAGGCACCTGAGCTTTTTTGGCTTTGTGCGAGGTACTAGGTGAATTATCATCAGTATCATCACAGAAGTGGACTGCAAGTGTAGCGCTATAGCACTGTCCCAGTCCTCACAACTCGAATTGTTCCCGCCGTCTTTGTTTTCTGCACGGTTACCTCTGCCTCTCTCGTATCATATTCGAGACGTATACACTTTGACGGCTGTCACCATTGATTCTCCAAACTGTCCATTAACGAGAAGTTGTAGATGGGAAGCTTTCCCTGTAGCAGAGCCTGACCTAGTAAATAGATATAATAGGTAAATTATGGAGTGGACTAAAATGTGTAGGAGATGCGAGCGCCGTTTTTCATTACCTACTGAAATAGATCTCGTAGGTAAAATTTGCTAAAAGTCATTAGTGGTTTGGGTTGTTTCCTACTTAGGTCTGGTAAGGTGGAGAGGTTCTTTTTTTTTATCCCCCATTCTAAAATGTCTAATATGTTAATTCTCCTTGTAGCGTGACCCTGATAGTCCAAGTGGAGATGTACAATTTTCACAGTATTTGGTTGTTCTCGTTGATTAAAGATGATATCCACTGATATTAATTGGGGCGCTTTCCGAACAAAGGATTGGACATTTTGGAATCCAACATGCCTGATCCTTCTTTCCACCAATTGGGGGAGGAAATTGGGACACCCCCAATTCCACTAGTGAGTTTCAGAGGACGTTGCTACAACATTTATAGGCAACATTGCCTCTCGACTGTAACCTTGAGTAATGTAGTCCAAAGCATGGAGAGTCAATGCTGGCAGACAACTCTGGTAGGTAGCTTTATCTGTATGAATATAAAGGATCATGTGTTGCTAATCTTACAGCCAGATCCTTCTTTCCTGAACTTCTGCCATTATCCGAAGAAGGTTGCGACATTCCTACGGATCATAATTTTTTGTCCGCTCTCAATAGAATTGTTGGGTTTGTCTGGCATTAATCTAATTTGTAAGGCCACCTTTAGATATCAGCAGCTATCTTTCCTGCACATGAGCCCTCTAACGCCTGAATGGGGAGAGGGGAGTAAGCCCCTTCCAGACACCTCTGATGGCTGCCAAAACAACAGGGTATATTGAAAGTCAATAACCCAATCCTTCTTTCCTCGACATCAGCTATTGAGTGGGAGAGTTGGGACATCCGCATGTACACTAGATGGTTGGTCCATCCTGCCAAAATTCACAACATCTGTTATTAGGGGAGAATTGGGACATCATCATACACAATAGATGAATGGCTTGTCACGCCCATAAGATATCAGGAGCCATTTTATTCTCCAGATAAACCCATTAACACTTCTTGCTCCCCAGTATTTTTTTGTACAATTTCTTATTTGCTTTTTTCCCCAGCTGTAATTT
Organism: Ranitomeya imitator; assembly: GCF_032444005.1. Classification (NCBI taxonomy): domain Eukaryota; kingdom Metazoa; phylum Chordata; class Amphibia; order Anura; family Dendrobatidae; genus Ranitomeya; species Ranitomeya imitator. Next base: position 413,005,422 of record NC_091283.1, on the reverse strand, counting down.
GCTGAGATACAAAAATGAATCCTCAGCCAGGTTTAGCACATATGATAAAGTAATATACAAAAGGTTTAATGCAAAGATAATGATTATTCATATCCTTATAGCTCTTGATGAATATTTCTATCTTAGGAGGTTACATCAGAATCTTACGTTTTATTTCCTCTTCTGTCTCCTCAGGAACTAATGGATGCCCGTGATTCACAGTAGACGTGTCACTACATCTTCAGTTTATCGTTTTCCTGGGAACTTCCCATAAAGTTTGTGGAGGACACTCCTTATACTCACAACTGTTTGTATCACATAATTGTAGGCTTCAACTACTTGGAAACTTGAACTTGTGAGAGTGGATTGTGTACATAGCCAAGATGCCAATTCTGAAGCAGCTGGTTGCCAACCCAAATGCATCCAAGAGACGCTCACGGGCAGACCTTACTGCAGAAATGATAAGTTCTCCCCTTGGGGATTTCCGTCATACCATGCACATAGGACGGTCCGGAGATGCTTTCGGAGACACATCATTTCTGAGCAAAGGAGATGAGACGCCAGAACCAGAAGAATCGACCTCCAAACCAGGTCTACTATCCCGAACCTTCCGAAGCAGCAAACGCTCTCTTTCAGTAACTAGAGGTGATCGAAGAGACATGCTAGGGTCTTTGAGGGACTCAGCCCTTTTTGTTAAGAATGCTGTCTCATTGCCACAACTGACGGAAAAAGATTCAGAGAAGGGCTCATCGAGCAAAAAGATGCCCAAGAGCCTCTCATCCAGTCCTGTGAAGAAGTTGCCTGAGGAGCCACAACACTTAAATGGGGCCTCTGCACAAAGTCCATTGCCTATCCCAACTCCCCTGTCAGACATTAGCTTAGCAGAGAAAGAATTTGGAGAGTTAACAGACCTTCCAGACACAGCCTCAAAAAGCTATGGCATGAAACATGCTGAATCCATCATGTCATTCCATATTGACCTGGGTCCTTCCATGTTAGGAGATATACTAAGTGTAATGGACAAAAGTCAGTGGGAGAAGGATCTTGACCGCAGCCTTGATGAACTTGATGGAAATAGAACACCATATTACCAAAGTTCTGTACCAACTAGGCTGATGGCATCTTCTTGCACCATTCCTCCCATTCAAGCCCACGATCATGGAAGCCTTTCTACCTCTAGCAGAAACCACAAGAGTCAACCCACCAAAGAATCTCATGCAACTTCCAGAGCATCTTCAGGCCTTCCAGATGAGAAACAAAGGCGAGGAAGGGACTTTTCGTTCATGGATGAGGAAGATGAGGATGAAATAAGGGTGTAAGAAGGACACACCAGTTACTCAATCTGAGACGTAAACCATGCACAGAGCAGACATGCTCGCCCCATTTTGATTTGAGCTTGGTACCACAGGGCTATTCTGGCAATAACCCTTTCACCATTGCGCTCTATGTAGCTATCCATGGAACCAGGAGCGGAGTTTGTAGCTATAAAAGGCAATTTATAGCAACAGGCACTCCAATAACAATTGTAGACCAAGGTTATCAAGGTAAAAGTAACCAAGGGTAGACCGCCATGGATCTGACGATGGAGTTGTTGCTCTCAAACAAGGAACCATTATGACAAACCATGCAAGTCATATTTTGACGGATACAGAGGAAATGTACAATATCAGAAGTATCACTACAAAGCCCTGAAATTGGCCATGTTGTTCATAATTTAAACATACTTGTCAGCCCAACCTTACTGATTTTGTACCTCTGCTTCGTTGCCTTTAAAAGGAACCCTAAAACCTACTTGATAGGCGATTACTGGTCCCATTACTGAGGCAAGAATAAAACTTGAGGTCTTGGACATCTGTCGTGCCTGTAAAATAAATTCTTGGAAAAAGTTTCCAAATGAACTGATTTCCAGTCATTAAACTGACCCGGACCTATGGTTGGTGATTAATGGTGCCTGACAATCAGATGACAATGGTTTCCAGCAGTACAAATATTATATTACTCAAAATGAGTAAGAGGCACCAACCTAAATGCTAGAACTTTAATGATACGATCGCTAAGCGTAGAATTCAGTCGAAGAATTTTTTGGTCAACGATTAACTGTTACTTTGCCAGTGAAATGTAAAGTTTGAAACATCTCCTTTATCAGCGGAGTATTTTTTTTTTCCTGTGGGAATTCTTACTAATCTTTAGAGGAACTCTTATATCCCTAAAAACTTCTTGTGTATGAGAAGGTATTTTTTTTGTATTGTTATTATTTATGGTGCTTGGAGTAAAATAAAACAACACTATGCATTCTCCTGCGCACTTTATCACAGGTTTGAGGAGACATTAATACAGTCTTCCATATATATCAATTATAGAACCTGTCAGCTGTTTTCGGTAATCTGGATGACTTCATTCTGTCTCCAAATCCAGCACATTATGGCTAGCACGGTGGCTCAGTGGTTAGCAATTAGCAGAGCTGAGGTCCTGGGTTCAAATCCCACCAAGGGCAACATCTGCAAGGACTTTGTATTTTCTCCCTGTGTTTGTGCGGGGTTTCCTCCGGGTTCTCCGGTTTACACTGCAAGACATAATGACATAATATAGTTTGTGAGCCCCAATGGGGACAGTGATGATGATGATGTTGGAGTATGATAGTGCTATATATGCACATGCGACAGAAATGGGAAATCAGAGAAAAAAAGAGGGGACTGCCTGACTATTAAAATGAATAACTCCTCCCAGATGACTAATTCCGATAATTATGATACCGCTCGCACCAGGGCTGACACAGAGGGAAGCGGTCTCCTGCCCAAGAAGAATGGGCCCTTTGCAGTCCAATAGCTCATCCTAATGTATAATTTCACCTGCTTTGGAGGTGGAAATGGGCCCTCTTACCTCTTGGTCCCCTGTGCGGCTGCACAGATTGCATCTGGCACATAATTAAACTTCCTTCTTTACGAACCAGCATAACTATTACCATGCTTGTACAGCTACTAAAGTGCTTTATAAAATGGTGGTAGGGGTTTATAGTGCAAAATCTAGTTGACAGGTTCCCTTTATCCATCTTGTGACATGATAAAAAGGTAATCTCTGCTTGGTATTGGGAAACTGGATGCCCACCAATCATTTTAAGACTCCTAATCAGCTACGCAGGACCCCACTGAATGAATCTCAGCTTTATGAACCACAGTGGACGAGTTACCCAGGGTGATGAATTTGGTACCAATAGGTTAGCTATGTTTGCCTTTAAGGAGAGCACTACACAAATCAGAGTGTTCAAGTATCTGCTGTTCAGAGCGTGTCTCTTAAGATGGGAGCTAATTCCATGTTGGTATAATTATCATGTTTGGTTCATCTCTGGTAAGTGCTAGTCTAAACAAGACCCATTTAGTTAGAACTTCAGGAAAAGAGTTGATTTTGCATTGCATGGCAAATTCTGCAACACTCCTTTCACTCCCTCGCCTGCTCAATCCGACATTGGGCATGGAAAATGTGTCAAGTTGCAAGTTATGGTGGTCCAACGCTCCTATTCTTTTTATTAAGACCCATGCAAGATAATCTAAGGAGGTTCATTTGGTTGCGTTCGTAACATCTCATACCCAATGTCCGATCAGGCAGATCATAATTAGGTCCATTTTTGGATAATCATGTTCAAGAATAGCAAAGAATCCTAACAACATGCAATTACCGTAATCAATGAAAATATTAAACCGATGTATTATCAACAGGAAGTCTTTGGAAATTTACCAATTAATATAATCTGCAAAGATATATTGACGGAGAAAAGAAACCCCCGAGATAAGCCTTGTTCCCTTCTACAAGTAAAATTCATTTCCTGACATGTTTTGCCACAGAGTTGCCATATTTCCTGGAAACAACTGATACTGACACAGACACTAAGGGAACAGATAGAAAAAAAGTAGCGGAAGCCAAGTTCCGTCAAGTGTCTTTTGCCCAGTGCCAATTTAGTCTTGAAGGAAGAATTTTAGTAATCAGACATTAGTTGCTGGGTGCATGGTGACCTGGTATAATGTAATCCATAAACTAATGGTTCTCACGCAATCCCCCAAAATAAATCATTCAATCGTGTGAAGTGTGCCAAAGTCACTGGCAAAGTACTGGAGGGTAGATATGCATCACTGTGGTTGCTAGCTTTAGTGATATGAATCTAGGAAATCGTTCCAACACACTAGGTACTAAGAGGGGTTAATCTGCCATGTTTAGGGCTAGGTTGAGTGAACAGCTGTAGAGTGGTAGACTGTTCTCCATATCTCCATGTTTAATCATTAAGCCAGGAAGACCGTGTTTGTTTTGCTATTTCTGCACTGGTTTATGCAGTATCTTTAATAAACCAGTGGAAGATTTAAAAGCGACAACGTTCCTGCATCTACCTCTATGTTCAGCCAAGTGAGCAGTTCAATCACAGAAGGTATAAGGAAAAAAAAAGTCAAAATCTGAAACTTTCCCATTAGCTATTTTACAGAACTATGCCGTAACCGATGGAGCTTCTTAGTATAAGTTCATGTCCACTTTGACCCCTGGCAGGACACCCATCAAATATGTCCAAAATATTAAGGTCTCTTTTATATCGAAACAAAAAGTATTTTTATAAACACACTTTCTTTGTTATATTTTCCAACTTTTTTTTTTTTTACTAGGTCCAAATATATTAGTGAAGTGGCCTACTATAGAATTTATGGAGATGCTAGAGTACAGTTCTAGACCATCTCCGGTGGTCCCATAGACTTTGAACGGAGCATGCGCTATCGCCACTTCAGTCAAACAGGTGACTTTTGACCCCATTTCTTGGGATCTTTAGAATTCCCACAGCTCAGACCCCCAGTGATCAGCAGTTCTTTCCTGTTCTAAGACCTGTCAGAAGGTAGTATCGATGGTTTTCTTGGCACAAAGACTCCCACCAAACTAAGTAAAGAAGTGCTGTGGTGCATGTAATTCCAATTTAGATCCAACTGGCCTTGAACATAAACATTCCTCCTTGAAGGAGTTGTCTGGTGAATACAAGTTATTACTTATTCACAGATCAGACCCCCAAATGATCTGAAGAAGGGGAGTGACAGTGCAGAGGCTCGACCTCCTCTCCATTCATTCATTTTGAGTCTTCAGTGTTGTGCTTGGCATTTTTCCAGTAGCCCCATAAAGAATTAATGGAGTTGTGGTCAGGCATCTGACCTAAAGCTCCATTTTCTAATATTGATAAAAAAAATTCCAATTTTGTCATAAGGTGTGGGTCCAACGGATAGGTGATAACCTTTTTTTCGCCAGACAATCCTCTAAAGTCCCCCCCCCCCCACAATAGATGAACGTCAAACAAATGACAGCTATCTCTTCTGAGTCCCCCATACCTCAGAAATGTCCGGGTCAGGTGACTGCTCCTGTGTTTTATACGAAAGAGCTGCTGGCATACTCTGGCAGCAACTTATCTCTCAAAGAACAAAAAAAATTGGATGTTGGAATTACGATGTGCCCAGAGAGGCTGGATGTCTTATGGTCTTATGTGTCTACATTAGACTTTTGGCCAATTCCACCAATATTTTCAAGTTTAGTCAACCTTAGTCTAATATGTCCAGGGGCTCCTTACGGTTTCCATTTTATGGATTAGTTAAGGAAATATATTAGTTAGGAACCTAAGAAGTTGTATATCAGCAAAAAAAACTATGACTCCTTTCCAGAAACAGCCCACACCTCTCATTGAATAGTGTCTGATATTAAAATATCTGGTAACATGTAAAAAGCAAGATTACTGTATTAGGGCTATGAAAGGTTCTCTTCTGCTGAATCCCCAATTGTAAAATTATTTATACATCACGAAAGTCATTTGGTGGAAAAAAAAATAGAACCCTATAAACATCCCTTTTACTCCATAAATGAAGAAATCTAAATTGTGCTGCCATTGCAATCTAATGGATCAACATGGAAATTCACTCTTGCTGGGTTTGGTACAAAGTGTCCTCACAAAATATAGAGGGACAGATGTGAGCGTGGCTCCTGTCACATGCTAGCTCGAAACGGCCACTCTATTTTACTGATACACTAGGCCTTTGTCTGTCTCCAGGGTCATGTGATGTAGGAGGGGGGTGAACCGCAGCCTGGGATCAGAGTCAAATATCATGCAAACTAGAGATAAAGGATTTTATCATGGCTTACTCATTGCTTATGGCATGGAACTACATCAAAATGTTATGTAATGGTCACAAGTGTAAGTGTTAAACCACAAGTCCAAATGTAGCACAATAATGCATGTTTCCCAAACACTTGAATTTCGAGGACCTCATCGCTATCAAGGCCCTCAACTATCAGAGGTCTAGTCTAGCACTGATGTTCTCATATGGGCAAACAAGGCTTTTTGGACCCCTTAGGCTCCAGGGGTCGAGTGTGACTGCAACCCCTCGGCCCACTATCATTTTGTTTCTGTTATATGCCAGCGACTTGCTTGCTTTCTAAGCGCCGCCCTACTCACTCCATGTTCTGCTCTGCTCCATTCAGTACCTGACTATCTTTCTGAGCTGCCTTGTATAACACTTCCAGCTCTTCCGTTTCTGCCTGTTTTGTGAGTCTCCTCTGTCATAGGAAGACACGGCCAAACTCTGAAGGAATTTGTATCCACTCTGTCCTGCAGAGATCTGCTTCCCTGACCTATCTCCTGCCAGCAGCGGATATAGGAGGTGACCCCACCCTCCACTCCTCACCTGAACTTAGGTTCCTAGTAGCTCTGTCTCTAGTTTACTGTAGTGACGTTCCTGTTTTGTCTCTCCTGTTATCGACCCAGGTTGCCTACTTGTTAATCCTGATCTCTGTTACGCATATTGAACCTGTGCTGCCTACCCTGACCTTGGATTGTCTGACCACATCTTTGCCTTCATCCACCTGAACCTAGGACCTATGTCTCTGCCCTGGATTGGTTTCTGGTGTCTATCAGCGGCCCAACCTATCTTCACCATCAGAGGCTCTAGTAAATACCCACACCCACCATCGTTACAGTTTCAATGGCTGATATACAGACCTACATTTGTAACAGACTACAAATAAACCCTGTGTAGTCTGATTCTTCATTCACTCTTCTGTCTGTCCTTTACTGTCCAAATGTAAGTCGTCATACTGTAGGGGGGACAAAGTCTAAATCTGCAGTAAGATTTCTCTCTATACGGGGCTTGTTTGTTGTCCATTTTCTTGCAAAGGAGGTTTTCATAGGAGCTGTATAAACACTTTGATATGATAATTAAAACTTATTGCAAAATTGATCATTTTTTTTAGATATTAAAAAACCAGACTGGATGCGATCCGAACTTAATAGGCTCATATGCGTATGATGGCCAAAGTTGACCTGATGCCAATCTGTGCATCCATACATATGAGGCTGTCAAGTTCGAGGAAGGAGACCGAGTCCCGTCTGTGCATCGAGGTCCGTACTCATGCATACATATGAGGATCTCAAGTTTGGGTCAGGAGACCAACAGCTAGTCCATGCATTGTGGTCCATACTTGGATGTCCAAACGAAGCTCTATGGTTCACACTTAATAGTGACAGCTACAGCAATGTCCTCCCATATTGGTGACAATTGTCGTTACTCTAGTGAAGATAGTTAAAGGGTTGTCAAGGGTTCAAAAAATAATTGCTTCTCCCATAAACCATGCCATACTGGTCTACTAGTTGTGTTTGGTCCTGCAGCTCAGCCCCACTCCCTTTCATATAACAGAGCTGCAATTCCAGATTCACATCTGTAGACGGAAATGGTACTGTTTTTTTAGGGGGGAAGAAGTCATCCAGGTTTTTCGAATCCAGGTACAACTAATTCTTTACAACATTTTCATACTTCTAGTGTCAATCAGAACCCCTGAAACATAGTACCACTAACTTCCAGCCACAAAACACCATTAAGTGCCTACCAGGGTGCCCAAACAAATGCCAACACCAGAACCCGTATAGCATAAGGGCAATAGTATTTGACTTAAGTTGTACCACTCCGCCACAGCTCAGAGAGTGATGGGTAGGTTAACTGAAATAGAAAGCACCTGTGGTGACACTTCATTTGGGAATTGCAGACCCACCCTAAATTGTCACTGATCCGCCCAATTCAATATAGTGTGCCAGTTGACAAAAATGGAGGAAAATGAGTTAATTATATTAAACAATGTATTACTAATATTTAGTGCAATTCATTAGATACTTTCCTCCTTTTTGTGCCATCTCACTACTGCATACATGCCAACTGGCCCAAATTTGTTGAGATGGTCCTGCCACAACTGGTTGTGTCCAAGTTGGATTGGATGAAACTGTGTGTACAGCCAAATGTGGAAAGTCATTAAAGGTGCACTCACATGTATCGGCCATATTGTGGTCCTTGTCAATTGGCATATAAAGCACATGGTTTTACAATTAGCGGTTTTAACCCTTTTCTGACACTTGCTGTACTTGTTGGGTGTATGGATCTTCATACGTAGCAGATGCAGACTGTTAAATAGCTGGCATCTGCCTCCAACAGCACTGACTGGAGATGGCACCGATGCTCTTTAACCATTTAAGTGTCACTGTCAATCACTTGGTTTGGTTGCCAGCACAAAGACATCCATTGCCCCCTTACTTCAACATAATTGCACATTGCAAAGGCAACGATGTCCACTGAAGGCCCCCATTGCCAGCATCATGATCGTTTCATGAAGCTCAGCTACAGACTGGACTTTACAGAAACAAGTGATCAAAAATACAAGCAACCTACAAGAAAGAGAAAAGAAAACCTTTTTTTTTTACTGGGTAAAAAGAATTAAGAAAGAAAGCATATTTCGTACCATCATGTCCACAAAAGTCCAATCAACATCTAAAAATATTTCATCCATATGGGAAACATTTTAAAAGCAAAAATAATAAAAATGCCAGAATTTTTGTTATCATTTTAGATTGCTTTTTTTTGGTAGGAGTGCAATCAAAATCTGAAAAATCACGTTCTGAAGTCATGCAATGAATGCAGTAAAAAGGAATCCCAAGAATTGATAATGTAATTGCATTTTTGTTTAATATTTCAGTGATGTCATACAAAAGTACAACTCTTCTTGCAAAAAAAATAAAATAATTCCCACATACAACTACGTTGATGCAAAAATAATAATGATAAAATATGGCTTTTGAAAGAAAGTGAGGAAGCACTGTACACGTCCCCTCTATAATGTAAAGTGCTGCGGAATATGTTGGCGCTACATAAATAAAAATTATTATTATTATAAAAGTGCAATAATAAATACAATAAATCTCCCGATCTTTAAAGGGGTATTCCCATCTTCAAGATCCTCTCCCATGTAGTAGGTGTAATAATCATAATATTAGTAAATACCTCGAATTAGAAATGTAGCATAGTTCCTCTGATTCTCTGTGTCGCTTACCCCATGTGCAGGGCATTTCGCTTTTTCAATTACCAAAGCTTTATCAGTGCTTGCTGCAAAACGTGGTCGTTTTGTGGTAAATCCACGTGTTTTCACGTTACATGCAAAAGCGGTATAATTAATTTGTCGCTTTTAATGTTTTATCTCAGCCACTCTACATAAGCGTGTATTGCCGTAAGTGAAATTTATGAAAACTGCCAATTTTTATAAAATTGTTATGGTTTTGTAACAAATCCGGACATGTACCACAGCCAGGTACTCCAATGTTTTGTAGAATTACCAAAAGTTTTCAGAGTAAGTCTCTTGACAACAGGCAGCACAATGTCTGTACGCCATAGCAACCAATCAAAACATGCAAACTTGAAAACACGAAATTTGAACTGCATTACTGCACTAGAAATATGAAAAATGAGAGCGTAGGACCTCATATAAGAGAGATGCCGTAAAGTGGCTACGAGGTACACATAAAATTGGCCATTTTTATGCGCTAAAAGCTCTCATTTTTCATATTTCTAGTGCAGTAATGCAGTTCAAATTTCGTGTTTTCAAGTTTGTATGTTTTAGCGCTGCAGTGTGCTGCCTTATTTACTTAACTATATACGAGTTGGCGACTCTAGGTTCAGCACCTGTTCACACTTAGTCTATGTTTGGATGTGCAGGTCAGGTTTTTAAAATGTATTCTCTAGCCTTCTGATCGTGCACTCCACCTCCTAGCTTCAGGTGTTTTAATTACAGTAGGTCCAATACCCCTCCATAGAGAGAGAGAATTTTAGTCTAAGAAGAGGTTTCACATGTACCCATTCAGATGGAGACGTTTATTCTCAGTGAGGTAGGTCAAGCGTAGGACCTCGTATAAGAGAGATGCCGTAAAGTGGCTACGAGGTACACATAAAATTGGCCATTTTTATGCGCTAAAAGCTCTCATTTTTCATATTTCTAGTGCAGTAATGCAGTTCAAATTTCGTATTTTCAAGTTTGCATGTTTTGGCGCTGCAGTGTGCTGCCCTATTTACTTAACTATATACGAGTTGGCGACTCTGGGTTCAGCACCTGTTCACACTTAGTCTATGTTTGGATGTGCAGGTCAGGTTTTTGAAATATAGCAACCAATCAGACCTCATCTTTTGTTTTCCAAGTTGCACTGGAAAAATGAAACAAGGGTTCTGATTGGTTGCTATGGGCAACATAGCCAGTTTCGGAGGCAGCTCTGACACATGAGGCCTAGTATGTGTGGTTATAACAGTATATATGTCTTGTAATTGTCACTGGGCTCCATAGTATAGGTTATGTGAATATATTGTATTTTTTCACAGAAAAAAAAGCACTTTTGTGATAACAACATAAAAAATACAGTTAAATGATAACAACACATGAATACACCCTTATAACCTTTTACATATGACAGACATATATGGCAGTAGCTACTTGGAAACTGCCGGAAGGACGCGTTATCAAAAATGATTTCACTGTTATTGCCAACAATTGGCTGCTACACTCATGGGGTTCATAAAACAGAAACAGAGGGCACTCCAGTGACTGGTACCCGTTATAAACTTTGGAGGGTGCTTTTCAGACCATACTAGTGCCATATGACATGACCTTCCCCATCTGGAGGTGCTGCGGATGTTGCATCCATTGGCCACTTGATAGGTCTTGTACACAGGGCTGCCACCAGGAATTTCAGGGCTCCATACTGGAAAAATATTCGGGCCCCCTGGAGACTGCGCCCAAGCTCTACCCCGTGAACTGGCCTTAATAATTATCCCATATGTTGTGTAATAGGGTAGGGAATAAGTGTTGTTAGGTTACTAGAATATGCCCTTTAAGACCGGCAGCTGTACTGTAAGGCAGGCAACAATCAGTAGGGCTGAGCTTAGTAGTTTGCAGTCAGAGACGGCCTCCAACTTCACACTGCTCGAGCAGGGAGGGGGCACAAAAAAAAATAGTGGGTGGGTAAGGGTGAACGTATGCATCTCATCACTTTCGAGCCCTGATATCCTTTATAATATGAGCCCGAAAGGGCCTGGGACGCGCCATCATCTTAGGAACAGAAGGCGGGCCAGCAGCACCTGATGTCACACTCAACTGTGCCCCTCTGTTGCGGCCATACAATGTAAGTAGCTGGCGCTTAATAAAGCCATAGAACCCAACCATCCCGGATCCCCAGGACTGTCCCGCTTTGAGGGCTCAGTCCCGACAACCTAGCACATCATTGCTTTGACCCGGCTTCTATACTCACTTCTCCAAGGTCTTCATCGCTCCTGTAGCTCCTCATCCAAGGCGGGGCACTTCTCTCTGCTTAAATTTTATTTATTCACTTCACATACTCACATCTTTATGTCCACAGGCGGCAGCTCGATCTATGAGCTGCAGCTCAATGATTCACATAGGAGAATTTGGTAATATTGGCTGCTATTGTAGGCAGTGAACCCAGCAGATTATACATGTACATTGTATACAGCAGTGTGTTTTTTTTGCACTTGTATACTGACGTGAAACTTATTTTGTTCCTATAAAACTAATAAAAAGCAATTACAAAAATTTAGTTTTTTCTTTTAGTGTGAGTCTCCCCTGGTCTCGGACCCACACAACCCTCAATGCTACAAGCTCTGGTGATGTAATGGGGAGAATTATGTGTACTTGATCTGTATTGCAGACTCTGACTCCATAGGCAGATTGTACCTATAGATATACACTGCTGTGTAAAATGTATATTTTTATTCTAGAGGGAGGATAATCTTTCTTTTGCTATAAAACTTGCTAAAAATAATGAAAAACACTTTAAATAGTAATTTTGAATGCACTTTAAAAAAAACAACAACAACACAAAAAATCACAAAACAAATAACATGGACATTTTTGGTTTCCCTGTTATCGTAACAATCTGCACAACACAGCGATCAGATTATTTATGGGGAACAATAAATGGCATAAAAAAAATAGCATGATTGATATTTTTTCTCAATTAAACCCATACAAAATGTATTTAAAATTTAATGCTGAAGCAGTGTTCACACGTAGCATTTGTGCTGCATTATTTCTACCACTTTTTTCCTGCAGGTGTCTGCACCACACGACGCAATAACAATTTCCTCTGATTATTGTGTGTTTGCTGTGTTTCTTTTATGCAGTTCCTCTAATTTGATGCAATTTTGGTGCAAATATGAAGCAGACTTTTTAACGCTTTTTTAATAGTACAGAAAAGCTTTAATTCTGCACTTAAAAATGCAATGGGATTTTTTTCATGTTTTTATTTTTTTATTTTTAGAAGAAGCCTCTAGAGAAAAAACGCATGGTTCAGCAGCGTCTTTAGATACAATGAGGGCAGAGATTTCTTGGAATCACATCCACTTTGCTTAGACATTTAGACTGTGTTCACATGTAGCATAAATTCTGTAAATTTTTTTGCTCAGAAATTCTGCTGTGTTTAATTGTCCAAGCAAAGTGGATGTGATTTCATGAAAACTGCGCCCCCTGTGGTCTAAAGACGCTGCTGAACTGTGCGATATGGTGCTTGTTTTTTTCTCTGGAGGGTTCTATGTGGAGCCTAAAAAAGTGCATGTGAAATACTGCAGTTACTTTTTTAAGTGCAGAATCAAAGCTTTTCTGTACTATAAAAAAAAAACACACACATTGAAAATGCGGCTTTGCATCTGCACAAAAAAATGCATGAAATAAGGGGAAAAGGTGTAAAAAAATATATAGCAATAATCAGAGAATATTGTTATTCTGTAGTTTGGTGTGGACATCTGCAGAAAACAAAAATCAGTATTTATGCAAAGTGTGAACATGGTCCTTACAGAGACACAAAGAAAAAAAAAACACATGTGAAGATATAATGAAGCAACATAAAGATGAGAAAGTTCTGGCGGCTGTGACTATGAATGAAGGAACAAAAAATAAATTCACAGATCCTAACTACAGATGAGCAGGACACACTGATGACGTTACGCTGCCCTGCGTGATCAATAGTAGTCCATGGGACGCCAGAAGGTAAAACATTTGCATTCTCCCATCCATCCGCCACTAATCTGGAAGCTGGACCGAAGACCCCTGTATTTTTCAACTTATCTCTAGTCCCAACTGTTCCGGATTTGGGTCTACACCTTATGGTACCGTTACACTAAGCGACTTACCAACGATCACGACCAGCAATACGACCTGGCCGTGATCGTTGGTAAGTCGTTGTGTGGTCGCTGGGGAGCTGTCACACAGACTGCTCTCTCCAGCGACCAACGATCAGGGGAAAGACTTCGGCATCGTTGAAACTGTCTTCAACGATGCCGAAGTCCCCCTGCAGCACCCGGGTAACCAGGGTAAACATCGGGTTACTAAGTGCAGGGTCGCGCTTAGTAACCAGATATTTACCCTGGTTACCATTGTAAAAGTAAAAAAAAAAAAAAAAAAACACTACATACTCACATTTCGATGTCTGTCACGTCCCCCGGCGGCAGCTTCCCTGCACTTTCTGTGTCAGCGCTGGCAGTAACAGCGGTGACGTCACCGCTGTGCTCTGCTTTTACGGCTGGCGCTGACACAGTCAGTGCAGGGAAGCTGACGGCGGGGGACGTGACAGACATCAGAATGTGAGTATGTAGTGTTTTTTTCTTTTTACAATGGTAACCAGGATAAATATCGGGTTACCAAGCGTGGCCCTGCACTTAGTAACCCGATATTTACCCTGGTTACAAGTGAACACATCGCTGGATCGGCGTCCCACACGCCGATCCAGCGATGACAGCGGGTGATCAGCGACCAAAAAAAGGTCCTGATCATTCCCCAACGATCTCCCAGCAGGGGCCTGATCATTGGTCGCTGTCACACATAACGAAATCGTTAGCGGGATCGTTGCTACGTCACAAAAACGATATCGTTATGTGTGAAGGTACCTTTAGTCTCGAGCATCTGCTGGATTTCATTCAATGCCAGCGCCCCTCTGAAATCTCCTCCTGCCAATGTAGAAAATAATGGTAAATGGGCGTGGATTGGGGTGTGGACAAGATATGCCAAAGTGCGCTATGCGCACCGCATCATTTGTCCATATTTCTATTCTTCAAAAGTTGTGAGGTATGATAAAGCCAAGTAATTAGCCCGGACCCCATGCAGTCTAGTAGGTCGTTTTACAGTGGCTTGGCTGTGCTGTGTGTCTCACCAAGTTCGGGACCCATACACCAGTAATGTCCTAATGGTGGACCTGCTTGTACACCTGTTCCATTAATTAAAATAGCGGCCTGTGTAAACGTAACCTTACACAGGCAGCTTTTGAGATGGTCACATCCATCCATGGCATTATACGCCCATGTATACAACCACTTTCCCCTTATTAAGGAACATGGATGTCTTCGGGATCAATGCCATTCGAAAACTACGGCTAGGGTCACACCACCATATTTTCTCTCACCCGAGAATCGGACCAAATTATCACACTCTGATCAAAGTATGAATTTCTCGGTTGAGGAGAAGATAGGAAAAACATTTCTCCATTCTGTCTGTGAAAAGCGGACATCTGAATGCAGTCTGATTTTTTTTTAAACTACCCATTGACTTGCATGGCTGAAAGCGATCTGAATATCGAATACAAATCATGAATGCTGCAATTATTTCCTTGGACTAAAAAAAAAAATCAGCCACGTGCTCCCTAGAATAACATTGGTCCTAGGGCGATTCAATGTTTTGTCCGATCGCACTCGTACCAAAAATTTGGACGAGCTCTAATATTCTTTACGGCTTGGGGCTCATTCATAAGTCAGTAATTTTCTCAAATGAGAAAATCGTTCCAAGATTCATCAGTGTTTTTTTTAATCAGTTTCAATAAAATTTGTTCAATTGAAACAAATTGAAATTTATTCAATTTTTAGCATCAGCGTTTGGTCAAAATTTCAGCAGTTTTTCTCAGAGTAACAAAAAAAAAAGATATCTATATTTTCTTATTTAGCAGTCTGTGAAAAAAAAAAAAGTTAGCACAGATGGCAACTGAGTGCGATTTGATTTTGTCATGGACCCATAGACTTGCATTGCCAATTTAAATCAAGATCGGACATATCTCCATGATTTTGCACGGACCACTTGGTCTGCCAAAAATCACAGACATGTGAACAGCCCCATAGACTTTCATAGGTACAAGTGCTATCATGGAAAACTACGGATAGCACTCGTATGAGAAAAACTGATGTGTGAATGAGCCCTTACCTTGAAGGACATTCCTTATTCAGGGGGCTGGATGTACAAAACATGGGATGGAAGTCATTGTGAGACACCAAAGGAACTCATGCTTCAATGACGTATGCTGATTTCCAAAACTATGGTTTTTTTTAGTAATAAAAATGCTTGATATATAAAAACCACCAAAATTTGGGGAAACTTACAAAGGACATAATGGTTCCTGCACAGGGTGGTTAATGAATTGCTGCACATGTGTGGTCACAGGTGTCTATTAGTCATGGTGGAGAATTATGCTTCCTCCATATTCCTGGCATGAGATCAGGTGGACGAGAAGTATGTACTTGGATCGTGTTATGTGTGTACAGCGCCGTGGAATATGTTGGTGCTATATAAATAAGGCAGGGTTCAGATGGCTGGATTTCATGGTCCGTATATGGACCACAATGCAATGACTGACCTTGGGTCTTCAGACCCAAGCTTCCAGCTTCATAGGCAAAAGCAAGGCAGTAAATTGGGGTCAGGAAACCTGTGGTCAGTCTGTACATCCTGGTACAAAAATGGCTGTCTGAACCCGGCCTAACGGGAAACAAAAAATAGAAATATTGCTGGTAGAGGCACGAAAATGAAACATATATTTGTAAGATAAGCTTTTTGTATTTGATTTTAGGAGGCGTGCATTGGTTTTTTCATCGTGGGTCTTCTCTGTGGTCATGCAGGAGTTAATTGCTGGACTTGAAAAGTTTAATTTTGTATTTGAAAAGGATGTGGAAGGTCAACGGGGGTCCCAAATCTTGCCCTTCCAAGGCATGGACAGTAAGTCTGATTTACAGCGTCCTGAAGGGTCTGAGGACAATAATGCAGGATACTCATGAGATATTCATTGGGATGGGGAACGCTTGGATCAAAATGTGATGCATTATTAATATAGAGAAGGTATGCAATGGGTTAATTTGGTTCAAGATTGAGAAATCCAGTTTAGTGGTAAATTGCTTGATAAATCTAAACTGCATCTAACATGTGACAGGGCAGAAAATCTGGGTTCTGAGATCTCAGCTGTCACATGTGCGCTGCTTAGGAAGCCAAAGCACACACACAGTGTCAGTGGTGTATAGGTTCATACACTTTATTGTGTGTGGGCACTAATACCGGAGCAGAGTCAGAGGCGTAAGTATAATAAAATAAACTAGGCACTCAACTTAAGGATGAATTTTTTTGACTTTTAACCCCTTCCTGACATGCGCCGTACTAGTACTGCTCTGCGGGAACCGAGTTCCCGCAAATCGCAGTACTAGTATGGCGGCACGATCGCGCGGCCTCACGCTGAGCGCCGCGGCAATCGCGTGCGGGCATCAGCTGTATATGACAGCTGACACCCCGCAGCAATGCCCACGATCGGCGCTAGCGCCGATCATGGGTATTTAACCCCTCTGATGCCGCTGTCAGTAGTGACAGCGACATAGAGGGGCACCGCGCAGGGACTGGGGCTCCCTGCGCTCTCCCACCGGAACAACGCGATGCGATCGCGTTGTTCCGGTGTTCTTGAAGGAGTCCCCGGATCTAAAATGGCTGTGGGGCTCCTTCTGGGTCCTGAAGTGAGGTGGCTAACCGGCGCCTGCTCGCAGGCGCCAAAAAGCCTCCTTCACTGCCTGTCAGATCGCTGATCTGACACAGTGCTATGCAAAGTGTCAGATCAGCGATCTGATCTAATATAGTGATGTCCCACCCTGGGACAATGTTAGAAAGTAAAAAAAAAAATCCATTTATTTATGCAAATTAAAAAAACAATAAAAGTACACATATTTGGTATCGCCACGTCCGTAATGACCCGCTCTATAAAACTATCCCACTAGTTAACCCCTTCAGTGAACACCGCAAAAAAATAAAATAAAAAACGAGGCAAAAAACAATGCTTTATTATCATACCGCCGAACAAAAAGTGGAATAACACGCGATCAAAAAGACGGATATAAATAAACATGGTACCGCTGAAAATGTCATCTTGTCCCGCAAAAAAAGCCACCATACAGCATCATCAGCAGAAAAATAAAAAAAAGTTATAGCTTTCAGAATAAAGCAATGCAAAAACAATTATTTTTTATATAAAATAGTTTTTATTGTGTAAAAACGCCAAAACATAAAAAATTATATAAGTGAAGTATCGCTGTAATCATACTGACCTGAAGAATAAAACTGCTTTATCAATTTTACCACACGTGTAACGGTATAAACGCCTCCCCTAAAAGAAATTCAGGAATTGCTGGTTTTTGTTCATTCTGCCTCCCAAAAATCGGAATAAAAAGCGATCAAAAAATGTCATGTGCCCAAAAATGGTACCAATAAAAACGTCAACTCGTCCCGCAGAAAACAAGACCTCAAATGACTCTGTGGGCCAAAATATGGATAAAGTATAGCTCTCAAAATGTGGTAACGCAAAAAATATTTTTTGCAATAAAAAGCGTCTTTTAGTGTGTGACGGCTGCCAATCATAAAAATCTGCCAAAAAAAAGATATAAAAGTAAATCAAACCCCCCTTCATCACTCCCTTAGTTAGAGAAAAATAAAATTTTAAAAAATGTACAGTATTTATTTCCATTTTATTTTCCCGTTAGGGTTGGGGCTAAAGTTAGGGTTTGGATTACATTTACGGTTGGGATTAGGGTTAGGGGTGTGGTTAGGGTTGTGGTTGGGATTAGAGGTGTGTTTGGGTTATGGTTTCAGTTAGAATTGGGGGTTTCCACTGTTTAGGCACATCAGGGGCACATCTCCAAACGCGACATGGCGTCCGATCTCAATTCCAGCCAATTCTGCGTTGGAAAAACTAAAACAGTGCTCCTTCCCTTCCAAGCTCTCCCGTGCTCCCAAACAGGGGTTTACCCCAACATAAGGAGTATCAGCGTACTCAGGACAAATTGGACAACAAATTTTGGGGTCCAATTTCTCCTGTTACCCTTGGGAAAATACAAAACCGAGGGCTAAAAAAATAATTTTTGTGGAAAAAAATATTTTTTTATTTTCACGGCTCTGCGTTATAAACTGTAGTGAAACTCTTGAGCGTTCAAAGTTCTCACAACACATCTAGATAAGTTCCTTGAGGGGTCTAGTTTCCAATATGGGGTCACTTGTGGGGGGTTTCTACTGTTTAGGTACATCAGGGGCTCTCCAAATGCGACATGGGTTCCGATCTCAATTCCAGCTAATTTTGCATTGAAAAGTCAAACGGCACTCCTTCGCTTCCAAGCTCTGCCATGCGCTCAAACAGTGGTTTACCCCCATATATGGGGTATCAGCGTACTCAGGACAAATTGCACAACTTTTGGGGTCCAATTTCTCCTGTTACCCTTGGGAAAAAAATTACGGGCTAAAAGATCATTTTGTGTAAAGAAAAAATGATTTTTTAATTTTCACGGCTCTACATTCTAAACTTCAGTGAAACAATTGGGGGTTAAAAGTGCTCACCACACATCTAGATAAGTTCCTTAGGGGGTCTTCTTTCCAAAATGGGGTTACTTGTGGGGGCTTCCACTGTTTAGGCACATCAGGGGCTCTCCAAACGCGACATGGGTTCCGATCTCAATTCCAGCCAATTTTGCATTGAAAAGTCAAACGGCGCTCCTTCCCTTCCGAGCTCTGCCTTGTGCTCAAACAGTGGTTTACTCCCATATATGGGGTATCAGCTTACTCAGAACAAATTGCACAACAACTTTTGGGGTCCAATTAGTCCTGTTACCCTTGGGAAAATAAAAAATTTGGGGCGAAAAGATCATTTTTTGTGAAAAAATGATTTTTCTTTTACGGCTCTACATTATAAACTTCTGTGAAGCACTTGGAGGTTCAAAGTGATCACCACACATCTAGATTAGTTCCTTAGGAGGTCTACTTTCCAAAATGGTGTCACTGGTGGGGGTTTCCACTGTTTAGGCACATTGCGACATGGTGTCCGATTTCCCTTCCGAGCTCTGCCATGCACCCAAACTGTGATTTACCCCCACATATGGGGTATCGTCGTACTCAGGTCAAATTATATGACGACTTTTGTGGTCCAATTTTTCCTGTTACCCTTGGTAAAATAAAACAAATTGGATCTGAAGTAAAAATTTTGTGAAAAAAAGTTAAATGTTCAATTTTTTTTAAACATTCCAAAAATTCCTGTGAAGCACCTGAAGGGTTAATAAACTTTTTGAATATGGTTTTGAGTACCTTGAGGGGTTCAGTTTTTAGAATGGTGTTACTTTTGGGCATTTTCTGTCATATAGACCCCTTAAAGTCACTTCAAGTGTGAGGTGGTCCCTAAAAAAAAATGGTTTTGCAAATTTTGCTGTAAAAATGAGAAATCGCTGGTCAAATTTTAACCCTTATAACTTCCTAACAAAAAAAATTATGTTTCCAAAATTGTGGTAATGTAAAGCAGACATGTGGGTAATGTTATTTATTAACTATTTTGTATGATATGACTCTCTAATTTAAGGGCATAAAAACTAAAAGTTTAAAAATTGCTAAATTTTCTAAATTTTCGCCAAATTTCCATTTTTTTTTTCACAAATAAACGCAAGTCAAATCAAAGGACTTTTACCACTATCATAAAGTACAATATGTCATGAGAAAACACTCTCAGAATCACCAGTATCCGTTGAAGCGTTTCAGAGTTATGACCTCATAAAGTGACAGTGGTCAGAATTGAAAAAAATGGCCTGGTCAGGAAGTTGAAAACAGGCTTCGAGTGAAAGAGTTAATGTAGTCAAGGCAAAACGTTTCGGCTGCATCTGGCCTTTATGAATTACAAACTATACAGGAGTGTCAGGGATTTGTGGGAATTCTGTGGATTTTAGTGAGGCACGTCTCGGGGATTATGTGTGGTGATGTGGGGGGGCGGGATTATGTGTGGTAATGTGGTGGGGGGTGGTAATGGGGTGGGGGGCGGTATTATCGGTGGTGATGAAGTGGGGGGGTGGGATTATGGGTGGTGATGGGGTGGGGGCGGGATTATGTGTGGTGATGTGTTGGGGGGTGGGATTATGTGTGGTGATGTGTTGGGGGCGGGATTATGTGTGGTAATGTGGTGGGGGGCGGGATTATGTGTGGTGATGTGTTGGGGGGTGGGATTATGTGTGGTGATGTGTTGGGGGCGGGATTATGTGTGGTGATGTGGTGGGGGCGGGATTATGTGTGGTGATGTGTTGGGGGGTGGGATTATGTGTGGTGATGTGTTGGGGGTGGGATTATGTGTGGTGATGTGGTGGGGGGCGGGATTGTGTGTAGTGATGTTGTGAGGTGGAGCTACTGTGCAGGGGGCGGGATTAGCGAGTAATCAGGATGCCTCTTATATATATATATAGATGTCCCACTTTGTGAAATAATAATGTCACCCAATTGGCTCCAATAATGTTCCCAAACTGGCCCTATACAATAATGTCCCCCAATTGACCAAAACACAGTAATTATGTTCCCCAATTGGCTTTACTTAGTAATAATGTCTCCAAATTGGCAATGTACAATAATGTCCCAAGTTTTAGCTCTCTTCACAAAGACATAAAAAAAAAAATATATTATTTTCAGCTGTCCTCGCTCCCACGACAAGATGCGTACTCTTCCTCCTCCATAGCTCATGCACGTGAATGAAGCTGTGCAATGCAGTGACATCATGCGCTGACTGCGGTGGGCATACCAACACCAGCAGCTGGCCTCTGATAGGTCGGTGGCATGTGTAGGTATGGCGGTGCAGGGAGCCAGTGGCTCTCTGTTCTTCAAATACAATGCAAAAATGCAGATCCAGTTGAAAATAGTGCTCGTATTGATAGGTTCCCATCTCCACTGACCTGATAGTACCGGGCTGTGATCATTACACCTCTGAGCATCAAGTCTTTTAGAAGAAAAAATAAGCAACCTTTTTGCAAACCCTATAGACAGACATATCATGAATAAATGGTTCTAGTCCTGTAGGAGGATCGCTTTGCGCTATGTGTAACAACTACTTTCTTCCCTGTGCAGAGTCTGGAGCAGCTGTGTGTGACTTCTTCATACAGGGCATATGCAAGAAAGGTAATACAGTCTATATACAAGCTGTATACTATATACAGTTATGTGAAAAAGTGTTTGCCCCCTTCCTAATTCCCTATTCTTTTGAATATGTGTCACACTTAAATGTTACAGGTCACCAAACAAATGTAAATATTAGACAAAGATAAAACAAGTAATCACAAAATGCAGTTTTTAAATAAAAGTCTTTATTAAGGGAAAAAGAAATCCAAACCTACAGGGCCCTGTGTGAAAGTGATTGCCCCCAAACCTAATATCTGGTTGTGAACCCCTTAGCAGAACTATCAAGTGCAATCAAGCGATTGCAATAACTGACAATGAGTCTTTTACAATGCTCTGGAGGAATTTTGGAATTCATCTTTGCAGAATTGTTGTAATTCAGTCACATTTGAGGGTTTCCCAGCATGATCAGCCTTTTTAAGGTCATGCCACAGCATCTCAATCAGATTAAGGTCAGGACTTTGACTAGGCCACTCCAAAGTCTTAATTTTGTTTTTTTCTTAAATGGAAGGTGCCACCAGTTTTCTTGTATTTTGTTTTTTTTGTGAAATTAAGCTTAAAATAGTAATTAAAATGTATTAATGCAATATTTCTATATGAAAAATATTATATACTAGCTGAAGAGCCCGGCGTTGCCTGGGCATAGTAAATATCTGTGGTTAGTTATAGCACCTCACTTCTCTTATTTTCCCATCACGCCTCTCATTTTCCCCCTCACATCTCTCATTTTCTCCCTTACACCTCTCATTTTCCCCCTCACTCCTCTCATTCCCCCCTAACACTTGTCATTTCGACCTCACGTGTCATTTTCCGATCACTCTACTATTTTCCCTCACTCCTCTCATTTTGCACTCACACCTTTTCATTTTCACCTCACACCCTTCATTTTCACCTCACACCTCTCATTTTCCCCTCAGTATATACATGTTTGTCATCTCCCTTATATATAGTATACACCTATATGTCATCTCCTGTATATAGTATATACCTGTATGTCATCTCCCCTGTAAATAGTATATACCTGCTGTATGTCATCTCCTGTATATTGTATATACCTATGTGTCATCTCCCCTGTATATAGTATATACAGTGGGGCAAAAAAGTATTTAGTCAGTCAGCAATAGTGCAAGTTCCACCACTTAAAAAGATGAGAGGCGTCTGTAATTTACATCATAGGTAGACCTCAACTATGGGAGACAAACTGAGAAAAAAAAATCCAGAAAATCACATTGTCTGTTTTTTTATCATTTTTTTTGCATATTATGGTGGAAAATAAGTATTTGGTCAGAAACAAACAATCAAGATTTCTGGCTCTCACAGACCTGTAACTTCTTCTTTAAGAGTCTCCTCTTTCCTCCACTCATTACCTGTAGTAATGGCACCTGTTTAAACTTGTTATGAGTATAAAAAGACACCTGTGCACACCCTCAAACAGTCTGACTCCAAACTCCACTATGGTGAAGACCAAAGAGCTGTCAAAGGACACCAGAAACAAAATTGCAGCCCTGCACCAGGCTGGGAAGACTGAATCTGCAATAGCCAACCAGCTTGGAGTGAAGAAATCAACAGTGGGAGCAATAATTAGAAAATGGAAGACATACAAGACCACTGATAATCTCCCTCGATCTGGGGCTCCACGCAAAATCCCACCCCGTGGGGTCAGAATGATCACAAGAACGGTGAGCAAAAATCCGAGAACCTCGCGGGGGGACCTAGTGAATGAACTGCAGAGAGCTGGGGCCAATGTAACAAGGCCTACCATAAGTAACACACTACGCCACCATGGACTCAGATCCTGCAGTGCCAGACGTGTCCCACTGCTTAAGCCAGTACATGTCCGGGCCCGTCTGAAGTTTGCTAGAGAGCATTTGGATGATCCAGAGGAGTTTTGGGAGAATGTCCTATGGTCTGATGAAACCAAACTGGAACTGTTTGGTAGAAACCCAACTTGTCGTGTTTGGAGGAAAAAGAATACTGAGTTGCATCCATCAAACACCATACCTACTGTAAAGCATGGTGGTGGAAACATCATGCTTTGGGGCTGTTTCTCTGCAAAGGGGCCAGGACGACTGATCCGAGTACATGAAAGAATGAATGGGGCCATGTATCGTGAGATTTTGAGTGCAAACCTCCTTCCATCAGCAAGGGCATTGAAGATGAAACGTGGCTGGGTCTTTCAACATGACAACGATCCAAAGCACACCGCCAGGGCAACGAAGGAGTGGCTTCGTAAGAAGCATTTCAAGGTCCTGGAGTGGCCTAGCCAGTCTCTAGATCTCAACCCTATAGAAAACCTTTGGAGGGAGTTGAAAGTCCGCGTTGCCAAGCGAAAAGCCAAGAACATCACTGCTCTAGAGGAGATCTGCATGGAGGAATGGGCCAACATACCAACAACAGTGTGTGGCAACCTTGTGAAGACTTACAGAAAATGTTTGACCTCTGTCATTGCCAACAAAGGATATATTACAAAGTATTGAGATGAAATTTTGTTTCTGACCAAATACTTATTTTCCACCATAATATGCAAATAAAATGTTAAAAAAACAGACAATGTGATTTTCTGGATTTTTTTTTCTCAGTTTGTCTCCCATAGTTGAGGTCTACCTATGATGTAAATTACAGACGCCTCTCATCTTTTTAAGTGGTGGAACTTGCACTATTGCTGACTGACTAAATACTTTTTTGCCCCACTGTACCTGTGTGTCATCTCCCGTGTATATAGTATATACCTGTATGTCATCTCCCTGTATATAGTATATACCAGTGTATCATCTCCCCCTGTATATAGTATATACCTGTATGTCATCTCCTCCTGTATATAGTATATATCTGTGTGTCATCTCCTCCTGTATTAGACCTCGTTCACACGTTATTTGCTCAGTATTTTTACCTCAGTATTTGTAAGCTAAATTGGCAGCCTGATAAATCCCCAGCCAACAGGAAGCCCTCCCCCCTGGCAGTATATATTAGCTCACACATACACATAATAGACAGGTCATGTGACTGACAGCTGCCGGATTTCCTATATGGTACAGTTGTTTCTCTTGTAGTTTGTCTGCTTATTAATCAGATTTTTGTTTTTGAAGGATAATACCAGACTTGTGTGTGTTTTAGGGCGAGTTTCATGTGTCAAGTTGTATGTGTTGAGTTGCGTGTGGCGACATGCATGTAACGACTTTTGTGAGATGAGTTTTGTGTGGCGACATGCGTATAGCAACATTTTGTGTCGAGTTGCATGTGACAGGTTAGTGTAGCAAGTTGTGTGCAGCAAGTTTTGCGCATGGCGAGTTTTGCGCATGGCGAGTTTTATGTGTGGTGCGTTTTGAGTATGTGCAAGTTTTTAGTGAGGCAACTTTTGCATGTGTTGCAACTTTTGTGCATGTGGCAATTTTTCTGCATGTGGCGAGTTTTCCATGAGGTGAGTTTTGCACGTGTGGCGAGTTTTGCGTGACCCTATTTTGCACATGGCGTGTTTTGCGCATGGCGAGTTTTGAGCGGCGACTTTTGTGTTTTGTCTTCTATGTGGCGAGGTTGGTGTATGTGTGGTGAAATGTGTGCTGAGGGTGTTATATGTGTTCAAGCACGTGGTAGTGTGTGGGGCATTTTGAGTGTGTGTGTTCATATCCCACCCCACCTTAGCAACTTTACGGCATATACTCTTTGGCGCCATCGCTCTCACTCTTTAAGTCCCCTTTGTTCACATCTGGTAGCTGTCAATTTGCCTCCAACACTTTTCCTTTCACTTTTCTCCATTATGTAGATGGGGCAAAATTGTTTGGTGAATTGGAACGCGTGGGGTTAAAACTTTGCCTCACAACAAAGCCTATGACACTCTCGGGGTCCAGACGTGTGACTATGCAAAATTTTGTGGCTGTATTTGCGACGGTGCAGATGCCAATCCAGGACATACACACATACAAACACACACATTCAGCTTTATATATTAGCTATACCTGTAAGTCATCTCCCCTGTATATAGTATATACCTGTATGTCATCTCCCCTGTATATAGTATATACCTGTATGTCATCTCCTCCTGTATATAATATATAGATGTATATCATCTCCCCTGTATATAGTATATACCTGTATGCCATCTCCTCCTGGCTGTCAATTTGCCTCCAACACTTTTCCTTTCACTTTTTCCCCATTATATAGATAGGGGCAAAATTGTTTGGTTGAATTGGAACGCCCGGGGTTAAAATTTCGCCTCACAACATAGCCTATGACGCTCTCGGGGTCCAGACGTGTGACTGTGCAAAATTTTGTGGCTGTAGCTGTGACGGTGCAGATGCCAATCCCGGACATACACACACACACACACACACATTCAGCTTTATATATTAGATATTTCTACAAATATACACATTTACCACTAGGGGGAGCATTTTCCGTTTTAGACCTCAAGCAGCTATAGTAAGATTTAGCAGCTCCGCCCCAGGAATATTAGACCACCCAAAAGGGGAGGGAAATGGTGATGTCAGCAGTTACTGCCCCAACAGTAAGAATGAAGAGCAGCATCACAGGGCAGCACCATTTTGTGTGTGACTGCCCTGTGACCTGCTATCACCAGCAGTTACTGCATCAGAGGCACAGCTTGTTTACAGAGGAGCAGAACACAGTGGGCATTTTTTGTGAATAACATTCTTGCCATCCCCCTTCCCCCACCTTAATCACGGTCCTGTCAGCTGCCCTGCTCTCTCTCTCCAGGTGTCACCTCCCTCTCTGCAGGCTGTGAGTGCAGCTTACAGGAGATCACAGGGACTGTGTGTGAGGGGGAGGCGGAGACACAGCAGGAGAAGCACACAGGGCAGCATGTGAGGAGCAGAGGATGTGCCTGCTTGGAGTACAGAGGAGCAGTGAGGGCTTCTTCTGTCCTGCGATAGAGAGCACAGGGCTATAATAAAATGGCAGCAAGTCACACCTACAGCAGTGAGTTGTGCAGCCCACAGAGGCGTGCCCAGCTCACTGCTAATGCTGCTGGAATGTTACAGATAGGGTCAGCGCCGGTCTATTATCTCCTATGTCCATGGGGTGCCGTAATCTGACACTGATAGTGCCCTGCTACTGCTGCAAAACCAAGATGTCAGCCCCCAGTGCATTGTTTAAACTCATGTAACACATGAAATCTGTTTCACATGCATTTCAAACTTGCTTATAGCAGCATGTTATGTTACAGTGATTTATTAATGACCTACAAACGCGGTACCTTCCCTTTAAGCCATTCAGAAGTAGATTTGCTGGTGTGTTTTTGGATCATCATCCTTTTGCATAACCCAAGTGCGCTTCAGCTTGAGGTTACAGATGGTCGAACATTTTCCTTCAGGATTTTTTGTTAGACAGCAGAATTCATAGTTCCTTTTACCACAGCAAGTCTTCCAGGTCCTGAAGCAGCAAAACAGCCTCAGACCATCACACTACCACCACAATATTTTACTGTTGGTATGATGTTTTTTTTCTGAAATGCTGTGTTATTTCTATGCCAGATGTAATGGGACATACACCTTCCAAAAAGTGCAACTTTTGTGTCGTCAGTCTACAGAGTATTCTCCCAAAGGTGATCATCAAGATGTTTTCTGGCAAAACTGAGGCAAGCCTTTTATGTTCTTATTCTTCAGCAGTGATTTTCTTTTGGAACTCTGCCATGAAGCCATTTTTGCTCAGTCTTTTTCTTATGGTGGAGTCATGAACATTGACCTTAACCGAGGCAAGTGAGGCCTGGAATCCTTTGGATGTTGTTGTGGGGTCTTTTGTGACCTCATGGATGAATTGTTGTTGCACTCTTGGGCTATGTGCACATGTTGCAGAAAGGTGGCAGACTTTTCCGCACTGCTTTTGGTAAATCCGCAGGAAAACCGGACTGCGGATTTATTGCGGAATTACTGCGAATTTACTGTGTTTTTTCCATGGTTTTTGTGCGGATTTCACCTGCGGTATTAGACCTTCGGATTCCTATTATGGAGCAGGTGTAAACCTCTGCGCAATCCACTCAAAGAATTGACATGCTGCGGAATAAACAACGCTAAGTTTCCTTGCGTTTTTTTCCGCAGCATGTGCACTGCGGATTTTGTTTTCCATAGGTTTACATGGTACTGTAAACTCAGGGAAAACTACTGTGAATCCGCAGCAAAATCTGCAGCGTGTGCACATACCCTTGGGGTAATTTTAGTCAACTGGACACTCCTGGGAAAGTTTACCACTGTTCCCTGTGTTTGCCATTTGTGGATAATGTGTTATGGACCTGGTGGTTAAGAGCACCCGGAACGACCTGATGGTTAAACTCACACAGGACAAGCTCTGGGAAGTGGGAACTCTGCTGACCGCAACCCCTAATCCTATCACACAACTAGAAATAGCGTACCTAACACGACCTAGACGCCTCTTCACAGCCTAAGAGCTAACTAGCCCTAAAGATAGAAAATAAAGCCTACCTTGCCTCAGAGAAATTCCCCAAAGGAAAAGGCAGCCCCCCACATATATTGACTGTGAGTAAAGATGAAAGTCACAAACACAGAGATGAAACAGGTTTCAGCAAAGGGAGGCCAGACTTACTAAACAGACTGAGGATAGAAAAGGTATCTTTGCGGTCAGCACAAAAAACTACAAAAAACCACGCAGAGTGTGCAAAAAGACCTCCGCACCGACTCACGATGCGGAGGTGCCACTCTGCATTCCAGAGCTTCCAGCTAGCAAGACAAAATCATGATAGCCAACTGGACAAGGAAACAATGAACAAATAAATAACCAGCAGGGACTTAGCTTCTGCTGGAGTAGACAGGTCACCAGAAAGATCCAAGAGCGAACTGAACCAGTACAAGAACATTGACAGCTGGCATGGAGTAACGATCTGAGTGGAGTTAAATAGAACAGCCAGCCAAAGAATAAACTACGTCACCTGTGGAAGGAACCTCAGAAGCAGCAGCTCCACTCACAGCCACCAGAGGGAGTCCATGGACAGAACTCACCGAAGTACCATTCATGACCACAGGAGGGAGTTCGAAAACAGAATTCACAACAATAATGGCTCTCACTGTGGTTTAGTTAAGTAAATAAGGCAGCACACTGCAGCGCTAAAACATGCAAACTTGAAAACACGAAATTTGAACTGCATTACTGCACTAGAAATATGAAAAATGAGAGCTTTTAGCGCATAAAAATGGCCAATTTTATGTGTATCTGGTAGCCCCTTTACGGCATCTCTCTTATACCAGGTCCTACGCTTGCCTTACCTCGCTGAGAATAAACATCTCCATCTGAATGGGTACATGTGAAACCTCTTCTTAGACTAAAATTCTCTCTCTCTGTGGAGGGGTATTGGACCTGCTGTAATTAAAACACCTGAAGCTAGGAGGCGGAGTGCACGATCAGAAGGCTAAAGAATACATTTCAAAAACCTGACCGGCACATCCAAACATAGACTAAGTGTGAACAGGTGCTGAACCCAGAGTCGCCAACTCGTATATAGTTAAGTAAATAAGGCAGCACACTGCAGCGCTAAAACATAAAATTGGCCATTTTTATGCGCTAAAAGCTCTCATTTTTCATATTTCTAGTGCAGTAATGCAGTTCAAATTTCGTGTTTTCAAGTTTGCATGTTTTAGCGCTGCCTTATTTACTTAACTATATACGAGTTGGCGACTCTGGGTTCAGCACCTGTTCACACTTAGTCTATGTTTGGATGTGCCGGTCAGGTTTTTGAAATGTCTCACTGTGGTTTGCTGGAGTCTCAAAGCTTTAGAAATGACTTTATAACCATTTCCCGACAGATAGATCTCAAGTACTTTATTTCTCATTTGTCCAGAATGTTTTTTGATCACAGCATGATGTCTAGCTTTTGAGGATCTTTTGGTCTATTTCACTTTGTCAGGCAGATCCTATTTAAGTGACTTCTTGATTGAGAACAGGTGTGTCAGCAATCAGTCCTGTGTGTAGTTAGGGAATTTGAACTTCGCTTTTCCAAAGATATGATAAACCACTGCTAATTTATGTTTTAAGGTGGGGTGTGGGCAATCGCTTTTTCACACAGGACCCTGTAGGTTTGGATTTTTTTTCCTTTAATAATAAAGACCTTAATTTAAAAACTGCATTTTGTGTTACTTGTGCCATTTTTGTCTGATATTTTGTTTGGTGATCTGAAACATTAAGGGTATGTGCACACGATGCAGATTTAGTGCAGAAAAATCTGCTGCAGTTCTGCACTAAATCTGCATCTCCTGGCAGAATCTGCAGGTGCGTTTTTTATGCGTTTTTTATGCGTTTTTGATGCGTTTTTTGAGCACAAATCTGCACAAAAAACGCATGAAAAACGCATGAAAAACGCATCAAAAATGCACCTGCAGATTTCTATTATGGAGGGGTGCAGAAACGCTGCAGAACTGCACAAAAGAAGTGACAGGCACTTCTTTGAAAACTGCAGCGTTTCTGCGCAGATTTTTCTGCACCATGTGCACAGCTTTTTTTTTTTCACATTGATTTACATTGTACTGTGATCACAGTGCAGTTTTGCAGCGTTTCTGCTGCAGAAAAATCTGCTGCAGTTCTGCACTAAATCTGCATCGTGTGCACATACCCTAAGTGTGACAAACATGCAAAAGAATAGGAAATCAGGAAGGGGGCAAACACTCTTTCAATAATATTACCATATGTTGTTTTTTCTGTTCACATCCATAGCTGCATTTGTTCCATGTTGGACTTCACAAAAACTTACCATAATTTATCTCTATAAAAGTCGCAAATTGCACAAAAATGTTTGACTTTAGCATTGTTACACCAGTCCATAACTTTTCTAAAAAAGTGTGGTTTAATACTCACTGATTTTTATTTTACGTGCCTTTGATTCGTTTTTCTTCAGGGATTGTCAGTTTTTACTATCAGTTTAATCAGTTTTTCTCATAAGAAAAAAATAACAAAACTGATGGAAGTTTCTCAAGATTTTCCCATCAAATAGTCCGTAAACAATAGACAGAACGTTGTCCACGTTTTTCCATAACTTGGACCAATGACTCGTAATCACTTGGTCCGCAAAAATAGCTGGAAGTGAGAATATAGACTATCATAGGTACGAGTTCTGTCCATGAAAAACATGGACGTCTGAATGAGGCTCTAGTGGAAGAAGCAGGACTAATTGTGGCTGGACTAATTCACAGTAAGGGTGCAGTCATGCGGCCTTATAAATCGGAATACAATGCACGAGCTGACTGGTGGCCAGGGCCGGACTGGAAATTCTGTCAAATGCCAGAAGGGCATGTCCAACCATGGACTGCATTGTGTGCTACACTGTTAACAGTATTGGCGTCCTCAGAATTGATTTTTAGGGAACTGTGATGGACCATCATACTATACATTGTGGTGTGGGGGTGGACCATCATACTACAGGTGCTTCTCACTAAATTAGAATATCATCAAAAAGTTAATTAATTTCAGTTCTTCAATACAAAAAGTTAAACTCCTATATTATATAGAGTCATTACAAACAGAGTGATCTATTTCAAGTGTTTATTTCTGTTAATATTGATGATTATACATTAATCATTGGCTTACAGCCAATGAAAACCCAAAAGTCATTATCTCAGTAAATTAGAATAATTAAAGGGGTTGTCCACTGTTCGGACTGGCGGAACGCACCAAGTTTAAGATGGAATAGTATCAGGTGCGTTCGCAGTCCGGGGTCCACCGTGCAGGTGAAAACCTGCTGCTAGTGATGACGGACGATATGGCGGTACAATGTGAATACACACACGGGTTTACTTCACCCTGTGTGAAGGAAGCGAAACCTGTTGCATCACAGGGCCGCGGTACCGCACCAAGAGCGCAAGCAAGGAGTCTCAGAACTCAATCCCAAGACACAGGAATAGGGTTCATAAAAACCTCATGCGCTCGACACCGCTACTGGGGCGTCAGAGTGACAGAAATAAATGTATTAAAGATGCACGTGAGTGCATGCGGTGCCGCACTGGCGGACGCCACTAACCACCCAGGCTTGGGACAGGAAAGCGCTGAGAAAGCGCACGGTGCCGCACTGACGGTCACAGCAACTAGACGCTGTAATGTGTGTTTCGTGCTGATGGCTTAGTCGGGCGCTAGATAGCTACCATCATTCGCGAACAGTCAACAACACTAGGAATGGGAATGATTTAGGAGCTTTCATCCATCGACATACATCCATCTACACACACACACATTATATCAAGTCAATACTAGCGCATGGCCGTGCGGTCATGCGCAGCTTATATAGTTGCAGCACATTCAGGACCTTCCAATAAAGGACCAATGGGAAGCTGCTACCGAAGTTTTGCACTTTCAGGACCTTCCTGGAGGACCAATGGGATGTGCTGCAGTACCTGAGCATGTGACCCTCGATCTCCAATGGGAGATCTTGCCCTGGGCATGCTCAGAACGAGAAAAGCAGGACTTAGTCCCAAAAGCATCTGCTCGCCGCTGCCCAACACTGACTTCAATGGCAGAAGCAGGAAAAGCAGCAGTAACTCTTTGTACAGAGTGGGACTGAGCAAGACGCTGGGACCGACGTCTCCGCTGAGCAGACTCCACTGTGGCAGGAGAAGAATGGGAGACCACAGCGGAGACGGCCCGAGATTCACCCTGTGCAGAGGCGGGAACTCGACCCCTAACAGTCCACTACTTTCAATTAACCCCCAATGTATCCCCCCGGGGCCCCTAATGAATTTTGTAGAGACTTTATGTTGGCGTTTTAGCCTGTGAGCGGCGCTATGCTGGCGGCTGAGTCCGGGTCACGTGACCCCCAGGCTGCAGCTGCCGTTAATTTCCGCCGATGTCACGTCAATATTCAGACTCTGGAAATTGACGTGACGTCATCAGCAGGCGTGACCCAGGCTCCACAGACAGCGGTCACTCATCAAGAGTGACTGGGCAGTGGGCGGTGCTGGGATCTGCGTGTGGGGCTGTGCTGGGCGGGGCGGTCTGCTGGCTGTGCCAGGATGTGCGGCCGGTGCTGCGATCTGCGAGCGAGGGGGTCTGCACGGTGGGTCTGCGAGTGGTGCTGGGATCTGCTGGTGGAGCTGGGGTGTGCGGGGCTGTGCGGTGGGTCTGCTTTGGGCAGGGAGGTCATTGGTGTGTGTCTCTGTGTGGAGGCATCGTATGATGGGACTACAAGTCTCATCGGGCTATGCCTGCTATAGTGACAGTGAGTGACACATTAGCCAATGATGGGACAGTAGTAGTCCCATCATCCAGGTAATGTGTTGAATGTAAAAAAAACAACACATACACATACACACATATACAGAACATACATTACACACATACAGTACATACAACATACATATAGACATACAACATATATACAACATGCGACGTACAACATGCACCATGCGACATACAACATGCAACACGCAACATGCGATAAGCAACATGCACCATATAACATGTAACATGCCACATACAGTACATACATACAGTACAGACATACAATACATAAAACATAGAGTACATACTCACCATCACCTTGTCACCTTGATCCCCGAAGCCATTGTCACCTGTAAAAAATATTAAAATAATAAACAAATACTATACTCCCTGATCCGCAGAAATCCAATTAAAACGAGTGTCTCTCAACGATCTCCCGTGGAGAGCAGCAGCATCAGCTGATGCGACCGCTCTCCAGGGGCTCCAGGAATATAATGATGGAAGTTATCCTTCAGCAATGTATTCCTCCGCCCCTGTGAGAAATAGTCCCTAGTTTCACTTTTGGCACTGCTGTGTGGGAAAATTCTCACACAGCTTTGCCATAAAGTGAGACCCTGAACTTAGGTAACCTCTTCAGTGATGCACTGCAGGAGCCATTGTCTTCTGTCAGTGTGTCACTGGAGGCCCTATAGAGCGGTGACATCACCCGATGTCACTGTTCTATAGGGCAGATCGTCGTCGGACATTCGTTATTAATTGGACTGCATCGGAAAGGGAGTATATGGTTTATTATTTAAATTTTTTTGCAGGCGATTGAGTATGGTAAGTATGGTTAAATTAAGAATATTAAAATACTTTTTTTCTGGCTGTGTCTTTAATTTTTTTAACCCTTTCACTACTATAGGATTAATAATGGATAGGCGTCTTATTGACGCCTCTCCATTATTAACCGGGCTTAATGTCACCTTACAATAGCAAGGTGACATTAACCCCTTATTACCCCATATCCCACCACTACAGGGGAGTGGGAAGAGAGGGGCTAAGTGCCGGAATTGGCGCATCTTACAGATGCGCCCTTTCTGGGGCGGCTGCGGGTTGACATTTGTAGCCGGGGGGATGGGGGGCAATATCCATGGCCCCTCTCTAGGCTATGAATATCAGCCCGCAGCTGTCTGCGTAGCCTTTCTGGCTATAAAATATAGGGGGAGCCCACATCATTTGTTGGGGGGTCCCCCTATTTTAATAGCCAATAAAGGCTACGCAGACAGCTGCGGCCTG
Organism: Ranitomeya imitator; assembly: GCF_032444005.1. NCBI lineage: Eukaryota > Metazoa > Chordata > Amphibia > Anura > Dendrobatidae > Ranitomeya > Ranitomeya imitator. Next base: position 412,971,429 of record NC_091283.1, on the reverse strand, counting down.
ATATTCATAGCCTCGGAGGGGCCATGGGTATTACCCCCTTCCCAGGCTACAAATATTGGCCCCCCCGCCGTCGGCTTTCCCCCTCCGGTGCAGAAAATTGCACGGGAGCCCACGGCATTTTTAAAAAAAATTTTTTTAACTGAAACATACTGTTCATTAACCCTTTTTCTGCCAGCTGACGGAATAGTACGTCAGCTGGCAGTATCCCCCGCTTTGAGGTGGGCTCTGGCGGTGAGCCCACTTCAAAGCCGCAACATGTCAGCTGTTTTCAATTAAAAAAAACATTTTTACATGAACGCTAAACGGCGTAGCGAGAAAACAAATCAAGAGCTAAAATTATGTTTTTTTGGTCGCAATAACAATGCAATAACGGGGGATCAAAAGAATGTATCTGAACAAAAGTGGTATCCTTAAAAACGTCAGCTCGGCCTCAAAAAATTAGCCCTCACCCAACCTGATATCTCAGAAAATATAGACGCTACGGGTATCGGAAAATGGCACAATTATTTAATTTTTTTTTTTAGCAAAGTTTGGAATTTTTTTTCACCACTTAGATAAAAAATAACCTAGACATGTTTGGTGTCTATGAACTTGTAATGACCTTGTAATTATAATCGCAGGTCAGTTTTATGCTGTGTGCACACATTGCAGATATGGGTGCAGAATTTTCTGCACAAAATCTGCATCTCCTGGCAGAAAACGCAGCTGCGTTTTTGCGTGTTTTTAGCACGGTTTTGATGCAGTTTTTGCGTGGTTTTGATTCAGTTTTTGATGCAGTTTTTGCACGGTTTTGGTGCGGTTTTGATGCAGTTTTTGGTGTGTTTTTTTGCGCGGTTTTGATGCAGCTTTTGGTGCCGTTTTTGCATGGTTTTGATGCAGTTTTTGGTGCGTTGTTTTGATGCAGTTTTTTGTGCGTTTGGATTAGCTGCAGATTGGATGCTGCATACTTGTAGTCCCATCGGATAATGCCTGCACCCCCCCTTTCCCCAAAGACCCCCCCCCACACAGACCCGCACACACCCTGACAGCCACGCACACCCGAACAGTCCCGCACACATCCGAACAGCCCACAGACCCCGCCAGCACATGCATGCACGCACACAGTCACCGCCTACACTCCGCCCACACACTTCCCTGCTCCCGAACTGTAGCGTTTCTGGGACCCACTGCCGCAGCAAAACTGCAGATCTTTTTTACATCTGCGGTTTTGCTGCGGATGTGCTTGACTCAATGCAAGTCTATGGGTGCAGAAACGCTGCAGTTCCGCACAAAAGAAGTGACATGCTGCGGAAAAAAAAAGCTGCGTTTCGGTGCGGCCTTTTCCGCAGCATGTGCACAACAAGTCTGCGGCTCTCATAGACTTACATTGGTTGTGCACTATACTGCGGATTTGATGCAATTCCGTGCGGCAAAAAACCCTGCTGATCTGCAATCAAATCCGCAATGTGTGCACACAGTCTTAGCATTTAGTGAACCTAGCAAAAAAGCCAAGCAAAAAACAAGTGTGGGATTGCACTTTTTTTGCAATTGCATCGCGCTTTGAATTTTTTTCAAATTTTCTGTTACACGACATGCTAAAAGCAATGGTATCGTCCAAAAGTAGAACTTGTCCCGCAAAAGACAAGCCCTTACATGGCCATATAGACAGAAAAATTATGGCTCTGGAAAGAAGGGGAGCGATAATTGAAAACGAAAAAAGCTCCAGAAAAATGAAGGCAGCACTGCAATGCAAAAAATAAATGACCACATCCTGGACTGAAACGTTGCACATGGGCCAATAAACCACATTTATTTTTTCCATTGGAGTGCTGCCTTCATTTTTCTGGATAATATCTATCTATCTATCCTATCTATCCTATCTATCTATCTGTGTGTAATGGAGTGTGGGTTGGACAAATTTAAAAGAGGAGCTTGGACAGAAATTACATCACAAATCTTTTTGAAGATAGAGGGGGGAGAAGAGGGAGGGGTTTGGGTGTGTTTTGGAGTGGGTATGCTAGGTACAGGCTTAGAGGAGTAGAACACAGCTAGAAGAGTATAACCCAATAGAAATAAAACATAACTTTTACTAATGATATTAAAAAGTGGACAAAACAATACAAAATACAAATAAAAGTGCTCACGCCGAAAACCGTGCTCTAATAAAAAACTGGTTTGATCTCACCAATTATGGACGAAGGGTACCCATACCAGTGATGAAGGGTCCCAGGGAGGGTCCAGAAGTTGTAGGGTAATGTAAAGGGGACGGGGGACCTGTTTCCTAAACCCCTGTCGTGCCCCAGCAATAGCTCCTGTCCTCACAAGGACAGGCCCAAGTAAGCCCTACAATGGACACCCCCCGCCGTATGTGGTATGGTAGATACCTCCCTACGCGTTTCCTCTCCAATCACGGAGATTCATCAGGGGAGTTTTAATGGCCAAAAGGCCCAGAGGTAGCTTCAAAGTCCATAAATGCTCAAAAGTCCATAAGTTAGAAAAGGTAGGGGATATACGCAGTGGCTGTATATCATCCCCGGCAAAGGCAGTTCTGTGTGATGTCTGTGTGTGGTCACAGAAGGTGAGTCAGCTCAATATGGCGCCCGCTAGCTCCTTATAAACAAGGGACCACTCCCCCTCACATCAATCGGATCACCTGTGTATGCCCCCATCCCCCTATAATACCTGAGTGGGCTGAGTCCGTGCTGCGCTCCAAGGGCTGGAACGCACGCCATGTTTCCCCCACATATCGCCCGGCTGCTGGCCACTCATGCCGGCGAAACCGGAAGTACCAGCGACATCTTCCCTATGTGACTTCCGGTGCGCCGCTAAGGAATGCGCTCCAGCGGTGGAACGCAAGCCCTGGGCGCATAATGATCCGCTCATCCCGGCGAGACCGGAAGTAACAAGAGACGTCACTTCCGGTACGCCGATAGTAAGGAGTGCTCTCGTAGTGGAACGCAACCAATGGGCGCATAATACTGACGTAATATACTGCTGGTGTGGCGCGTTCTGACAGAGGAACGCAGATACCCCAGCGCCCAATGGTGACACAGGCGCCTGTCACTGCCCCGGACCCATATGAAGACAAATGTCATTAACTAAATCTATGCCTATGTAGCACTGCAACGGAGCGAAGGCACCAAGACCAAAAGGGGGACCGGGGGGGGGGGGGGGGGGGGTTTAGAACGCCATATAAAACAAGAAAAAAATAATAATAAAATACAGTTAGGGCCAGAAATATTTGGACAGTGACACAAGTTTTGTTATTTTAGCTGTTTACAAAAACATGTTCAGAAATACAATTATATATATAATATGGGCTGAAAGTGCACACTCCCAGCTGCAATATGATAGTTTCCACATCCAAATCGGAGAAAGGGTTTAGGAATCATAGCTCTGTAATGCATAGCGTCCTCTTTTTCAAGGGACCAAAAGTAATTGGACAATGGACTCTAAGGGCTGCAATTAACTCTGAAGGCGTCTCCCTCGTTAACCTGTAATCAATGAAGTAGTTAAAAGGTCAGGGGTGGATTCCAGGTGTGTGGTTTTGCATTTGGAAGCTGTTGCTGTGAGCAGACAACATGCGGTCAAAGGAACTCTCAATTGAGGTGAAGCAGAACATCCTGAGGCTGAAAAAAAAGAAAAAATCCATCAGAGAGATAGCAGACATGCTTGGAGTAGCAAAATCAACAGTTGGGTACATTCTGAGAAAAAAGGAATTGACTGGTGAGCTTGGGAACTCAAAAAGGCCTGGGCGTCCACGGATGACAACAGTGGTGGATGATCGCCGCATACTTAATTTGGTGAAGAAGAACCCGTTCACAACATCAACTGAAGTCCAGAACACTCTCAGTGAAGTAGGTGTATCTGTCTCTAAGTCAACAGTAAAGAGAAGACTCCATGACAGTAAATACAAAGGGTTCACATCTAGATGCAAACCATTCATCAATACCAAAATAGACAGGCCAGAGTTAAATTTGCAGGAAAACACCTCAAGAAGCCAGCTCAGTTCTGGAAAAGTATTCTATGGACAGATGAGACAAAGATCAACCTGTACCAAAATGATGGGAAGAAAAAAGTTTGGAGAAGAAAGGGAACGGCACATGATCCAAGGCACACCACATCCTCTGTAAAACATGGTGGAGGCAACGTGATGGCATGGGCATGCATGGCTTTCAATGGCACTGGGTCACTTGTGTTTATTGATGACATAAGAGCAGACAAGAGTAGCCGGATGAATTCTGAAGTGTAGCGGGATATACTTTCAGCCCAGATTCAGCCAAATGCTGCAAAGTTGATTGGACGGCGCTTCATAGTACAGATGGACAATGACCCCAAGCATACATCCAAAGCTACCCAGGAGTTCATGAGTGCCAAAAAGTGGAACATTCTGCAATGGCCAAGTCAATCTCCAGATCTAAACCCAATTGAGCATGCTTTTCACTTGCTCAAATCCAGACTTAAGACGGAAAGACCCACAAACAAGCAAGACCTGAAGGCTGCGGCTGTAAAGGCCTGGTAAAGCATTAAGAAGGAGGAAACCCAGCGTTTGGTGATGTCCATGGGTTCCAGACTTAAGGCAGTGATTGCCTCCAAAGGATTTGCAACAAAATATTGAAAATAAAAATATTTTGTTTGGGTTATGTTTATTTGTCCAATTACTTTTGACCTCCTAAAATGTGGAGTGTTTGTAAAGAAATGTGTACAATTCCTACATTTTCTATCAGATATTTTTGTTCAACCCTTCAAATTAAACGTTACAATCTGCACTTGAATTCTGTTGTAGAGGTTTCATTTCAAATCCAATGTGGTGGCATGCAGAGCCCAACTCGCGAAAATTGTGTTACTGTCCAAATATTTCTGGCCCTAACTGTAAATCCACCCATTCACTGCCCCACAGGAGAACAGTACAGAATGATCTGTGCGTTTGACAATGGGGCCCCATCTGTCAGGGCCATTCTTAGGAAACATTGGGGCATACTTGCAATGGATGACGATCTTAGGGATGCCGTGGGCACACAGCCACAAATCACATACAGAAAATGCAAGACGCTAGGGGATCGACTAGTACACAGTCATCTCACTACACCCGGCAAGGCGACTTGGCTACCAAATAGACCCAGGGGTTGTCACAGATGCGGTTCATGTGTAGCGTGTGAATCAATACAGGTGGGGAAGGAGTTTTATAACATCAACACGCAATAAACCTTTATTATTAAAGAATTCATCAATTGTAAATCTAAAGGGGTCATATATAGAGCTGTCTGCACTTGCGGTATTACATATATAGGTAAAACTATTAGGGAACTTAGAAGAAGAGTATGTGAGCATTTGGGGGACATCCGGAATCGGAGGGATACCCCCATTGCAAGACATGTTAACACCTGCCATGATGGAGATACTAAGGTTATGAGCTTTATGGGGATCGACAAAGTGGCCCCTCTATTGAGGGGAGGTGATTTTGATAAGATCCTACTGCAGAAAGAAACAAGGTGGATCTTCTTGTTGGACACCTGTCACCCCCGTGGACTCAACGAGCAGCTCAACTTTAGTTGCTTTCTTTAGACATACTTGAGTATATATAATGGTTCTCTTTAGGTCAGCTTGATCCGTATATTATTTTGCCCTTTGTTTCCTTCTTTGTTTCTATCCCTGATCCCTCTTCTTATCTCCCTCAACCACCCGTACTGTTTCTCTGTTTAGGGAATTTTTCATATATTTGCATATGTCCGTTACGTCTTGTTCCGGAAAACAGCCATAATAAACAAAACGCTTGCAACTATGTAGGACAGGGTCATTACTCTGTACCGGTGTTCCCCTCTTGACTTTATCCCGGGTCTCGGTTAGTGGAAACTGTGATGTATATTACCGAATGACTTCCCAGGGACAAGGGGCACGTTTGTTTTTGATGTGGGCAAATTTTACATTCTTATTTGATTATGACGCAGTGATAACATGTCCGCATACATATGGGTCCACTTATCTTTCTCCCTCTCCCCCTGGGTCTGCTCCCACTCCATCTCTCAACGTCCCCCCCCCCTCCCTCCTTTTTATTATGGATGCGTCTAATCTGGTTGGTATGGTCTGGACATTTCCAGCCACTAACCATGTTGCACACTTGGTATATTACCATGGGTATATCTAGGTTGCCTTTGATAGTCTGGCTATTTCCAGAAATCAATCACTCCTCATTATTTGGTATGGACACTTCCAGCCATGAATACAGTGTTTAGGTTCCCTGGTATGGAGTGTGCAATTTATGCATAAAAGACGCCGTAACTTTCAGGCATCTATGCATCCATGTTGTTATTTGTATGCCTGGTAAACAATGTTGCGTCTGTTCCCCCCCCCCCCCCTCCCCCCTTGTACTGTTCTCCTGTGGGGCAGTGAATGGGTGGATTTATTTTATTATTATTTTTTTCTTGTTTTATATGGCGTTCTAAACCCCCTCCCCCCCCCCCCCGGTCCCCCTTTTGGTCTCGGTGCCTGCGCTCCATTACAGTGCTACATAGGCATAGATTTAGTTAATGACATTTGTCTTCATATGGGTCCGGGGCAGTGACAGGCGCCTGTGTCACCATTGGGCGCTGGGGTATCTGCGTTCCTCTGTCAGAACGTGCCACACCAGCAGTATATTACGTCAGTATTATGCGCCCATTGGTTGTGTTCCACTACGGGAGCGCTCCTTACTATCGGCGTACCGGAAGTGACGTCTCTTGTTACTTCCGGACTCGCCGGGATGAGCGGATCATTATGCGCCCAGGGCTTGCGTTCCACCGCTGGAGCGCATTCCTTAGCGGCGCACCGGAAGTCACATAGGGAAGATGGCGCTGGTACTTCCGGTTTCGCCGGCATGAGTGGCCAGCAGCCGGGCGATATGTGGGGGAAACATGGCGTGCGTTCCAGCCCTTGGAGCGCAGCGCGGACTCAGCCCACTCAGGGGGATGGGGGCATACACAGGTGATCCGATTGATGTGAGGGGGAGTGGTCCCTTGTTTATAAGGAGCTAGAGGGCGCCATATTGAGCTGACTCACCTTCTGTGACCACACACAGACATCACACAGGACTGCCTATGCCGGGGATGATATACAGCCACTGTGTATATCCCCTACCTTTTCTAACTTATGGACTTTTGAGCATTTATGGACTTTGAAGCTACCTCTGGGCCTTTTGGCCATTAAAACTCCCCTGATGAATCTCCGTGATTGGAGAGGAAACGCGTAGGGAGGTATCTACCATACCACATACGACGGGGGGTGTCCATTGTAGGGCTTACTTGGGCCTGTCCTTGTAAGGACAGGAGCTATTGGTGGGGCACGACAGGGGTTTAGGAAACAGGTCCCCTGTCCCCTTTACATTACCCTACAACTTCTGGACCCTCCCTGGGACCCTTCATCACTGGTATGGGTACCCTTCGTCCATAATTGGTGAGATCAAACCAGTTTTTTATTAGAGCACGGTTTTCGGCGTGAGCACTTTTATTTGTATTTTGTATTGTTTTGTCCACTTTTTAATATCATTAGTAAAAGTTATGTTTTATTTCTATTGGGTTATACTCTTCTAGCTGTGTTCTACTTATCTACCCTGAGAGTTGTGCAATAGCTTGGTCTTTCTAAGCTACAGCTGTCTAAGTACAGGCTTAGAGGCCAGTGCAATGCATCATGGACCTTGTAGTATTAGAGCACAATAAGTCAGGAGAAAGGAAGTTGTTGATGAGAGCCACCGGCACCATGAGAGCTGGATCCAGCACTGAAGATGTGCTGCTACAGCATGAGAAAAGGTAATATTGCTAAATTAAACACAGTGGATGTTTTCAGCGGCACATAATAGCAAGATTTGTGAAAAAATAAAGGTTATAGTAGTGGACAACTTCTTTAACAAAAAAAACTGCAAAGGCTTCCTAAGCATTTAAAATGGTCCCTTAGTCTGTTTCAGTAGGATCCACAATCATGGAGAAGACTTCTGACTTGACAGATGTCCAGAAGGCAGTCATTGACGCATTCCACAAGGAGGATAAGCCACAGAAGGTCATTGTTAAAGAAGCTGGCTGTTCGCAGAGTGCTGTATCCAAGCATATTAATGGAAAGTTGAGTGAAAGGAAAAAGTGTGGTAGAAAAAAGGTGCACAAGCAACCGGGATAACTGCAGCCTTGAAAGGATTGTTAAGAAAAGGCCATTCAAACATTTGGTGGAGATTCACAAGGAGTGCACTTCTGCTGGGGTCATTGCTTCAAGAGCCACCACACACAGACGTATCCAGGACATGAGCTACAAGTGTTGTATTTCTTGTGTCAAGCCACTCATGACCAATAGACAACACTAGAATTGTCTTACCTGGGCCAAGGAGAAAAAGAACTCGACTGGTGCTCATTGGTCCAAGATGTTGTTTTCAGATGAAAGTTAATTTTGAATTTCATTTGGAAATCAAGGTCCCAGACTCTGGAGGAGTCTGGGACTCCAAGCTGCTTGACGTCTAGTGTGAAGTTTCCACAATCAGTGATGGTTTGGGGAGCCATGTCATCTGCTGGTGTAGGTCCACTGTGGTTTATCAAGACCAAAGTCAGCGCAGTCGTCTATTAGGAAATTTTAGAGCACTTCATGCTTCCCTCTGCCGACAAGCCTTTTAGAGATGGAAATTTCATTCTCCAGCAAGACTTGCCACCTGTCCACACTGCCAAAAGTACCAATATCTGGTTTAAAAACAACAGTATCACTGGGCTTGATTTGCCAGCAAACTCACCTGACCTTAACCCCATAGAGAATCTGTGGAGTATTGTCAAGAGAAAGATGAGAGGCACCAGACCTAACAATGCAAACGAGATGAAGGCTGCTATCAAAGCAACCTGGGCTTCCATAACACCTCAGCAGTGCCACAGGCTGATCGCCTCCATGCCACGCCGCATTGATGCAGTAATTGATGCAAAAGGAGCCCCAGCCAAGTATTGAGGGCATTTACTGAACATACATTTCAGTAGGTAAAAATTTCAGATTTTAAAATAATTTTTCAAGCTGGTGTTATAAAGTATTCGAATTTACTGAGATAATGACTTTTGGGTTTTCATTGACTGTAAGCCATAATCATCAACAGTAACAGAAATTAACATTTGAAATAGATCACTCTGTTTGTAATGATTCTATATAATATATGAGTTTCACTTTTTGTATTGAAGAACTGAAATAAATTAACTTTTTTGATGATATTCTAACTTTGTGAGAAGCACCTGTATATAGGGATCTATGGAGTGGACCATCATGCTATATAGGGTGCTGTTGGGGTACCATCATACTATATAGGGGCTGTCGAGTTGACTAACATATTTTATAGGGGGCTGTGAGGTCGACCATCATACTATATAACGTGCTGTGAATGGTGCCAGCATACTATATAGGGGGTTGCGGGGGACCATCATACTGTAATGGGGCTATGTGTGGGGAAACCATTAAACTGTATGGTGGGTTGTGGGAGGATCATCATACTTTGTGGAGTGGCTGTTGTGGACATTATACTGTGTGGGGTGGTGAACGTTATACTATGTGAGGAGCTGTGGTGACCATCATACTGTACAGGGTGGTTATAGGAAACATCATACTGTATGGGGGGCTTTGGTAGACATACTTTATATAGGGGCCTAGGGTGGACATCATGCTGTATTTTGGGGGCTGTGGTGAATACCATGTGCTGTAGCCCATGGGGGGCTGTAGTGACCATCTTCCTGTGTGAGGTTTGTAGAGCAATCATACTATTTTGATCATCATACTCTATGGGAGACATGAAAGGGGTATCCTAGTGGGTGTGACCACTTAGAGGCTTCAGTAGGGGAACAATAAATTCAAAAGACACTTCCTGTTTCTAGATAGAGCTTAGAAGGATTCAGCTTGTCCGTTTTTAATAATGTGATTTTATAGACCTAATGAAAAAGAAAAGCGAAGAGCCGAGTAGCAGGGCAGAATCAGCAATTGTAAGTACACAGTGCCATGTAATATGACAATTACAATATATTAAGAGGATAAACATTTTGATGGGAAGAGTGCTTCTTTAGAAACTTGGGAGGTATGCCTTTCTGTGACTGTGACTTTGGCTATGGGGCGCCTGTTATTTATATATAAGCCCCTGCTCAGGAGCATTATGATAGTAAAGAGACAACGAGCGTCATTATTATACGGATTCACAATGGGGAGGTTTTATAATTATAAATACACACTTCCATTTAGAAAAATGGAAGCTGGCATGTTTAGGCGGGCTGTGCTGTTGGAATAAAGAAAGAGCCTTGGGATTCCAAAACTTTTTTTTTTTATTATTAATACCAATGCTTCAGCGCCGGACCGGCGCCTTTCTCAAGGTATAAAAACCAAGTGAGTCATTATCACTATGGAAAGCAAAGGAGGCATAATAATAATAATGCACCGGGATGTTTTTATTACAAAGTGGTATGGAGTCATTATTATAAAGGTTCAAGGGGGAGTGTTATTGAATGAGGCACAGGGGAATTATTATAAGGTAACACAAAGTGACATTATTACTGTATGGTGCTGTATAGCTGTAAGGAGGCACAGGGGAGCATTATTATTATGAGGGGGCACAGGGGGATGTTATTTCTATAGTGTGCTATGTAACTGTAAAGAGGTGCATAGGAGCATTATTACTACGAGGAAGTACAGAGGGAACATTATTACTGCGTAGGGGCACAGAAAGGGCACTGTTATTATGTGGGCACAATAGAGGGTATTATTACTATATGTGGCAAATAAGGTACAGTGGTTTTTGGTGAAAGGTTCTACAGGATTGAAGTTAAAGTCTGCAGGTACTCTAGGTGCAGTATTATTATTCAATCTTATGTAGTGATATTATTGGTATTATAAGAAATATTAGCCTTCTAGTAAATCTTGATTTCTTCCAGGTAGTTATATTAGTAATAGATATCCCCATCTGGGGCTTGAGGACGGGGGACATCATGGGCCTGTGTGCTTCCAAATGCCAAGGTTGAATTTCCGTCCCAGTCCATCCCTGCCGGTGGCTCTCTGGACCCGAGCGTGACAGCTGCATAGAAATACATGAAGCTGTCGCGCTTTGGGTCGGGAGACCGATCTCGGTCCGATTTATACGGCTCTCTGACTGCGCCCTAAGACTAGCATAGGAAACTCCAGTCTCTCAGTTGGGCGATCAACGGTTAAATATACACCCTGTTGTCTTAAAGGGGTTCCAGTCATCCCATTTGCCACACAGGCCACCGTACTAATTGTATCACCAATGTCTCCTGTATAATGGGAGAATTGCCTTCAATGTAAGCCTCTGAAGACCTCACCATGTTTCGGACAGATAAAGAAATTAGTGATGCCACTTGAAGCTTCTTTTCTCCTTCACAATTTTTTTTTAACCCCTCACCCCCACATTTACTATATTCCCTTTATTATATTGCTGTAGTCTCCTTTGGTAAAGGGGCTACTGGGAAACTCCGACTTGGAGCTGAGTGTGATTTCTGTCACTACACACCTGGTCACAGTTTCCAGTATATTAATGTAGGATGCTTTTGGTTTTCCTATCTCCCACAGGTCCAATGTGCCCCTTCCGTCACCTGACTGGAGAGAAGTCTATAGTCTGCAAGCACTGGCTAAGGGGTTTGTGCAAGAAAGGCGACCACTGCGAGTTCCTCCATGAATATGACATGGGTCGCATGCCCGAGTGTTACTTCTACTCCAAATTCGGTGAGAAACGAGGTTTATGGGTAAATGGTAGAGTTGGTGTGAATCGATTTGCTGGACTCAATGATTGGGCCACATCGGTAATCTACAGCTGTTTCTTGGAAACTCTGAGAATTGCCTCCCTCCCCACGGAATCCACAGGTCTTCTTTTGATTGGCCAGCAGGTGCGTCAAGCCGCAACGATGACTTCATGCCAGGCCGGCTAATCAAATGAGGAGGTGGTTCTCAGGGCTCCCGTTCAGCGGTCACCAATTATTGACATGGCCGATGGACGGCAACTTTATTAAAGCGCAATCGGAATAAGATATTTGTTTGTTTAGCTTTATTACTCGCAGGTAATTGTCCCATGGTTTAATAACCTATTAAGGAAATTTGCTCAAATAGATTATGAAGAGATTATGGACATCATCTAGTAGCCACAGTGGCCAGCTGCTAATAAAAGGCTAACCCTTGCCCTGGGCATCCATGTGTTATGTGGCTTGCCATTTGACTTATCAGCACTTTACATAAAAGTGTCCTATGGGCTAAATAAATGGCCTTCTGGAACCTCCTTAGCTACTTTTGAAGCCTGATCCTTCCATTAACCAAATCAATTGGCTTTTTTTTAACCTGAAAAGGACTTGACCTGTTGAGACAACTAGCAATGAGCGAACGTGCTCGGATAAGGTGTTATTCCGCATGCTCGGGTACTAACAGAGTGACTTTGGCGTGATCGAATATGTTCGAGTCCTCGCGGTTGCATGCCTCACCGCTGTTCGACATCTGCAACAGGTGCAGGGATTGTCTAACAGGAAATCCCTGCATGTGTTGCAGCTGTCGAACAGGCACAAGTCATGCAGCTGCGGGGACTCGAACATATTCGATCACGCCGAAGTCACTCTGTTAGTACCCGAGCATGCGGAATAACACCTTATCCGAGCATGCTCGCTCATCACTGGAGACAACCCTTAAGGTTGCATTCAGACGTTGCGGTCACACTGTGTTGATTTTTTTTTTTAACCAGTATAAGTCCATCGGCACCTACCAGTCCTGTGAGTCTGTTGAAATGCTGGAAATATTATTCAAGCAATCTGCATGTCCAAGTACCATCATTTTTGGCAGCGGACACATATGGTCACAGCATTATAAAACCTGGCACCGGAGTCGGCCTGGTGCAAACTGCCAGTCGTTTCTCTGGCACTAACTGGGTCCACTGGATCAGACGCTTGGCAGACTAGTGTGGCGTAACACCACCTCTAATGGATGAATACAGCCCTCCAGCTAAGGTTGGTGGCATCCGGCCTGCACGGAGCTGCTTCTCCTGCTCTGTTTGTCTTCTGTTCCACATGACTGGACCTGAATGTCTTCTGCAATGTCATAAACACACCTGGAGATGAGGATCACATCGCTTATTAGCTGGTTTCCCAATGAATCTAGGAAGTGAGGTGTATTGATTCATATCATTTGCTTTAATATAAAAAAAAAAGTAGTAGAATTCTATTAATCCGGCATCTGATATTCTGGAAACATGGAATAAGAAATGTTGTGTCCTGGATTAGCAGGAATTTACACAATGGGCTGGAAATGTAGGACTTGTTCACCTGCAGCATTTTATGTATTTTCTCCGTCTGAATTGTTTTGTGTGCAAAAAACCCTCTGCATTTTACAATAGGATGAGATTCCTAAAATCTCATTCCCATGTTGTATTTTTTTCCGCTTCTACCAATTGACCTGCGGTGCATTTATTTATTTTCAACTACAGGATGTCAAATTTTTTTTTTTTTTAAATCCACTGAGCTCAATGAGGAAAAATGGCCTTTTCTGTGGTAAAACACATAAAAAATGCACATTGCCGACCCCTCCCCCCACCAGACTACAATGCAAAGTGGAGTCGCCACTATCGTTTTACAGTTTTTTTTTTACTGTTTCCCTTGAAGAAATGTTTTACGCAGACCAAAGTGGTGCAGATAATTGTCACCTTATAACCTTTCTTATGCGGCTCCAACAAGTTTTTGATGTGTGTGTGGAGCTTGGCTAGAAGACCACCAAAGTCATCATAATTTAAAGAGGAGATAATATAATATTTTTATTTATTGTACTCACTTATATAGCGCTATCATATTCCTCCGCGCTTTACAGACATTATCATCACTGTCCCCATTGGGGCTCACAATCTAGAATCCCTATCAGTATGTTACTGGGCTTACATGTGAAAGTGCCCTTAAGAAAAAACACAGTAAACCCCAGAAAAATTGGCATTTCTGCACTAAATTCTGCTCCTTGATCTCCATTGTGAAAAAAGTAGTTAGACAGCTATAGTCTATTGACACGCACTGACTGACGACACTAAATGACCGCCGATCGGTAAACCTTTACTAATTGGCGTTTTTTAGTAGCCTTATTTACAATGCGTATTGAGCGTTCTGTAATACACTGCACAGTGCTTACCGGCTGATGTACCGCCGAGAACGATGTTTTTTTGCGCTCCCCAAAATATAATTTCACTTGAAGAACAATTTAAACTATCACTCCCACCCACAAACCTCTCCACCATTCTGTAGCTCTCTACATCACCTTCTACCACTGTACCCATGCACTGACTTTTCTCACGTTGCACCAGTTCTCTGGAATGCGCTACTTCAGGCAATCAGATCAATTCTAATTCCCAACATTTCCAATTTTGAGCACGCCCTAAAACACATCCTTAGGCAGGACTCCCCACTCTTCTATATTACTTATCAGACCCGGATCCCTTCAATAATCGGTGTCCCCCATACACCTTGCGCAGTAATAGTCTACACTGCATATACACACAGATAATGGCTGCCTTATGAATTCCTATGTCCTCTTTGCTTACCTGGAACAGGAGTTATTCTTATCCATTCCGAATAGTACAAACACCACAAATGCTACTTTACAACTTTTATTTTCCATTAAAACCAAGTAATATCCAGAAGAATGCAATGTTTAGTAGCGTATATAGTGTGAATACTGCCTAGTGGTCTTCTGCTTCCCTCTAGTGGTAGACTGTGTAATAACACAAATTGCAGCCATGTATAACTTGTGACCCTTCATTGTCATTATTAGGTGAATGCAGCAACAAAGACTGTCCCTTTCTGCACATTGACCCGGCATCTAAGATTAAGGATTGCCCATGGTACGACAGAGGATTCTGCAAACATGGTAATAGTCTCATCAGAAAGTGGTTTTCATGTTAAATACATTAAAAAAGGTTTTGTTTTTTTCATATTCTTTTTTTAAATTAAAAGAAAATAAATCTTGCAATTTTCACATTGGCCACTAGGCTTATTAGTAGACTCTTGCTTCCTGACATGGACACAAGGAGCAATAGACTTAGGGTATGTGTCCACCTTCAGGATGGCCGGCGGTATCGTCGGAGCGGCTTAGCCACTCTGCGGTAAGCCCCGCCCCCTTCTGGGACGCGATGATGCCGGATGTGTTCACAGCACACATCCGGCATCATCGCACCTATCGCATAGGGCCCTGTGCTATATCTTGCGGCGACGCAGCGTTGCCGCAAGATATACGGACATGCTGCGATCTGAAAAGGCGCGCAGCATGTCTGGAGTCGCAGGGCCGCCGCGTGCGTGTTACCACGCATAGTGGAGACGGGATTTCATTAAATCCCCTCCACTATGCTGTAACATCTGGACGCTGCGTGTCTGACACTGCGGCTCTATGCAGCGTCAGACACGCAGCGTTTCCTGCACGTGGAAACATACCCTTATACTGACTCTATATGTTTGTATAGAAGCATTATCTGAACAGCCTCTAATGTGGGAAAAGATCACAATGAGGGGGGAGGAGGTGAGCTGTAACCTCATCTATGATACATCTTGTTATCTACTGTATATAGAGGTGTTATCAGTCTTTGTACAGGAGGAGGAGGAGGTGAGCTGTGACATCACCTATTGTGAATGGTGGCTCCTGTGTTATCTACTGTATATAGAGGTGTGATCAGTCTTTGTACAGGAGGAGGAGGTGAGCTGTGACATCACCTATTGTGAATGGTGGATCCTGTGTTATCTACTGCATATAGGCATGCTATCTGTCATTGTACAGGAGGAGGTGAGCTGTGACATCACCTATTGTGAATGGTGGATACTGTGTTATCTACTGTATATAGAGGTGTCATCAGTCATTGTACAGGAGGTGGAGATGAGCTGTGATATCACCTATTGTGAATGGCGGATCCTGTGTTATCTACTGTATATAGAGGTGTGATCAGTCGTTATACGGGAGGGGGAAGAGGTGAGCTGTGACATCACTTGTTGTGAATGGTTGATCCTGTGTTATCTACTGTATATAGAGGTGTCATCAGTCATTGTACAGGAGGTGGAGATGAGCTGTGATATCACCTATTGTGAATGGCGGATCCTGTGTTATCTACTGTATATAGAGGTGTTATCAGTCATTATACAGGAGGGGGAGGTGAGCTGTGACATCACCTATTGTGAATGGTGGATCCAGTGTTATCTACTGTATATAGAGGTGTTATCAGTCATTGTACAGCAGGGGAGGACGTGAGCTGTGACATCACCTATTGTGAATGGTGGATCCAGTGTTATCTACTGTATATAGAGGTGTTATCAGTCATTGTACAGGAGGAGGAGATGAGCTGTGATATCACTGTGAATGGCGGATCCTGTGTTATCTACTGTATATAGAGGTGGATCACATTCTATATATAGATGCGTTTCCTTTCATTGTAATCCTGCCTGGAATAATATTGAGACTGCTGAAGTCTTCAGTAGAGGACATAGATTTGAGCCTAGTATGAAGCCTAAGGCTGTGTGCACGTTGCAGATTTGGGTGCAGAATATTCTGCACAAAATCAGCATCTCCTGGCAGAAAACGCAGGTGCAGATGTGATGCGTTTTTTAATGCGGATTTTGTGCGTTATTGCTGCGAATTTTATGCCGATTTCATGCGTTTTTTACCCCTGCGGATTTCTATAATGGAGGGGTGCAGAAACGCTGCAGATCGGCACAAAAGAAGTGACATGCTCCTTCTTTCAATCCGCTGCGCTCTCCGTGCAGAATTTTCTGCACCATTAGCACAGCATTTTTTTTTCCCTATTGATTTACATTGTACTGTAAATCACTTTGCGGATCCGCAGTAAATCCGCAACGTGTGCACACAGCCTAATACTAGGTGGGAAAATACCAAAGTTTCTGATTACTATATAGGTAGTTTGTGATATGGAAAACTGAAAAAATTGTCAAAAAAATAAAATGTATATATTTACAACAGTAAAAGATTAATTGTAACAATAAATCATTCACACTCTAGGCGTTATCCAGGATTGGAGAAAAATAGCTGCTTTCCTCCTGAAACAGCGCCACACCTGGATAGTGTGTAGTATTGCAGTTCAGTTTTTTTGGACATTTCCCTCTGGTTTATAGGGTAAACGCCACATCTTCTATAATGCAATGCTCATTCTTTGTGCAGACTGTTTCTTGCACCATGGGTGTTTTCTTACATCCGGCAGCTGTTGTCCATCCCCACAATCCCCCGAGGGGCCACGACTGTCATACAATGAAGGCTACTCCTGCGAAGAACTATAGGGAAGCCTTACTATACAGGATCTAGTTTCTCCCACTCCCAATAACGCCCTACATAAGCTTTCAGTGGAGGATCACTGGCGGATTTTTTTGCTTTTGCAGCAAGGTGCATTGTTTTCTGGGTGGGGATTAATCCCTTGTGTCAGTCATTGGACACTTTGTTGTTACAGACTATCTCTCCTATATACCAGGATGTGGTGCCTATAGGGGGTGCAGAGGTAGCTCGCTCCCGGACCTTGCACCCGCTGGAATCCCTTTTGCTACTAATCCTCTTCCTTTCCGCCCGCCCAGGTCCAGCCTGTAAGCACAGACACACCCGCAGAGTCATGTGCACCAACTACTTGGTTGGGTTCTGCCCAGAAGGGCCAAGCTGTAAATACGTCCAGTAAGTTGCCGGCCTCCCACGCACTCCAGTGGAAACTTCAGCCTATGTCTTTACAGTGTGTATAAACTACGTGTCAATAAGGGGGCGCTACAGGCTACATACTTGTGCTTGTGGTGTCCCCCCTTATTGGGGTCCCAAATAACAATCTGCTCTTATGTTTATATGTTTTCCAGTCCAAAAGTTGACTTAATAATCTACAGTCCAGACCATATAAAGGTTAGTACTTTCTAACTATCTGATTTAAGATTGCAGCTCAGGAGTACAATACAGGATGTCACTTAGGACAAGTAATGTATTCAGCATGCAGCGATTTCACCAGCAGCAGAACAGTGAGTGCAGCTCTGGGGTATAATACAGGATGTAACTCAGGATAAGTAATGTAATGTATGTATACAGAGACTGCACCAGCAGAATAGTGAGTGCAGCTCTGGAGTATAATACAGGATGTAACTCAGGATCAGTACAGGATAAGTAATGTAATGTATGTACACAGTGACTGCACCAGCAGAATAGTGAGTGCAGCTCTGGGTTATAATGCAGAATGTAACTCAGGATCAGTACAGGATAAGTAATGTAATGTATGTATACAGAGACTGCACCAGCAGAATAGTGAGTGCAGCTCTGGAGTATAATACAGTATGTAACTCAGGATCAGTACAGGATAAGTAATGTAATGTATGTACACAGTGACTGCACCAGCAGAATAGTGAGTGCAGCTCTGGGGTATAATGCAGAATGTAACTCAGGATCAGTACAGGATAAGTAATGCAATGTATGTACACAGTGACTCCACCAGCAGAATAGTGAGTGCAGCTCTGGAGTATAATGCAGGATGTAACTCAGGATCAGTACAGGATAAGTAATGTAATGTATGTACACAGTGACTGCACCAGCAGAATAGTGAGTGCAGCTCTGGAGTGTAATACAGGATGTAACTCAGGATCAGTACAGGATCAGTAATGTATGTACACAGTGACTGCACCAGCAGAATAGTGAGTGCAGCTCTGGAGTGTAATACAGGATGTAACTCAGGATCAGTACAGGATCAGTAATGTATGTACACAGTGACTGCACCAGCAGAATAGTGAGTGCAGCTCCTAATGTAATGTATGTACACAGTGACTCCACCAGCAGAATAGTGAGTGCAGCTCTGGGGTATAATACAGGATGTAACTCAGGATAAGTAATGTAATGTATGTATACAGAGACTGCACCAGCAGAATAGTGAGTGCAGCACTGGGGTATAATGCAGAATGTAACTCAGGATCAGTACAGGATAAGTAATGTAATGTATGTACACAGTGACTGCACCAGCAGAGTAGTGAGTGCAGCTCTGGAGTGTAATACAGGATGTAACTCAGGATCAGTACAGGATCAGTAATGTATGTACACAGTGACTGCACCAGCAGAATAGTGAGTGCAGCTCTGGAGTGTAATACAGGATGTAACTCAGGATCAGTAATGTATGTACACAGTGACTGCACCAGCAGAATAGTGAGTGCAGCTCCTAATGTAATGTATGTACACAGTGACTCCACCAGCAGAATAGTGAGTGCAGCTCTGGGGTATAATACAGGATGCAACTCAAGATCAGTACAGGATCAGTAACTGAAAGCATTTACAAATTTTCCCAACTGTTTATGTACAAGAAGTATAAAATTGGGCATACATCCATTTAGTGTATTCAGGCTTTGGTTTAGTGACTCTGCTTCGTCTTACAGAATGCTGCTGCACCTCAGAGGGTCCTGGTCCCTTCACTTCCCTGTGATCCTGAGCCCATGTCGAAGCCCCCAGGCGTCATTCTGGAGCTGCCGCATCTCTCACACCTGACTGTCTTCTCCATGATGCACGAACGCTTTAGAAAGATGCAGGAAAATGTCTGTGGGGGCCTGAGACCCCTGGAGCAAGTCACGTGTTTCAAAGTAAGGATAATGAAATTGCCCTGTTCAGCAGCGCATTCTTCTAGGTCTGTAATTCCCTTTTTGCTTTGGACCATGCAGTGTGGAGAGCGAGGCCACTATGCCAACAAGTGCAGCAAGAACCGCTACGCCCTGCTAATGAGGAAGTGAGCGGCCGACGGTGGAGGAATGGCCACGCCGACACAGACAAGACCACTGCGTCCTCATCCAGTCAAGTCAGGACTTCCACGCTGCCAGAGCCTTGCATGGACAAGTTTGAATTTGATGATTTATCCCATGTGAAGTCCCCTAAATTGCTAAATTATAGAGAAAAATAAATTATATTTTGGTAATCTGCAGTATCTGATCAATTTCCAGGCAATATAAACTGGCCAAAGCTGGGCTTAGGCTACTTTCACACTAGTGTCGGAATCTCCCCGTCGCAATGCGTCAGGCAGAGATTCCGATGCTAGCGTTTAACGCACTGCACAACGGGTGCAGCGGATGCATTTCTCCGGCGCATCCGCTACCCCATTGTGAGGTGCGGGGAGGTGGGGGCGGAGTTCCGGCCGCGCATGCGCGGTCAGAAAAAGCGGTCCGTCAGGAGCAAAAAACGTTACATCTAGCGTTTTTTGCTCCCGACGGTCCGCCAAAGTACGACGCATCCGTCGCACGACGGATGCGACGTGTGGCAATCCGTCGCCAATACAAGTCTATGGGGAAAAAACGCATGCTGCAAGCACTTTTGCAGGATGCGTTTTTTCTGCAAAACGACGCATTGTGACGGATTGCAGTTAACGCTAGTGTGAAAGTAGCCTTAGGTGGGAAGAGTCGACTCCAGGATTAGAAAAACAGTCTCCACTCTTTCTGAAACAGCGCCACCTCTGATTATGGGTTGGGTCTGGTATTGCAACACAGCCCCATCGAAGTGAATGGCGCTGAGATAATCTACCAAGCACAACCCTTAGTCAAGGAGGATGCTGATTCTGAAAGAAATCAGCCATATTTGTGAAATCCTGAACACCCCACTCTTAAGGCTGTATCGACTTGTGCACCACACATGCCAGCCGAGCTTGCGTCTTGGCAGGTAAGTGTTTGTGAGACACAATGCACACCACTACCTTGCTGATGCCGAAATGAGAAGAGCTTGAGCAGCCTTTTGATATTTTTATATCTGAAAAAAGGCCCCAGACTTTTTTTAATTTTTTTTTTTTTTTATATTTTTCCTTTTCTTTTTTTTTACGGTATTACCTGTACAGTAAAAAGGAAACACGATTTCCAGCTCGGTATGATATATATATGGCAATGCTAAACTTTCTTACCGTACTTATTTTTTATTTATTTAAGTGGTTGAAAAAAATTCAGATTTTTGTAAAAAAAAATAAAAAAAAAAATATTTGTAGGTCTCGCAAAATGGCAGCACAACCCACGTTCCCATTTATGTAGCTTGTTTCTGTTGGTACAATTTTGCATATGACAATTTCGGTGCTTTATATTTTTTATGTCGTGTACTGTTCAGGTTAATTAATTTTATAGCAATCTTCAGTGGACCCCCCTATAATATGTCCGCTGAAAGTGCATATGGACAGGGGCGGTCTTCACGAGACTGCCTCTAAAGGTACCTTCATACATAACGATTTCGTTAACGATATCGTTGCAACGTCACGCTTTTTGTGACGTAGCAACGATCCCACTAACGATCTCGTTATGTGTGACAGCGACCAACGATCAGGCCCCTGCTGGGAGATCGTTGGTCGTTGTGGAATGATCAGGACCTTTTTTTGGTCGCTGATCACCCGCTCTCATCGCTGGATCGGCGTGTGTGACGCCGATCCAGCGATGTGTTCACTTGTAACTAGGTTAAATATTGGGTTACTAAGCGCAGGGCCGCGCTTAGTAACCCGATATTTACCCTGGTTACCATTGTAAAAGTTAAAAAAAACAGTACATACTCACATTCCGATGTCTGTCACGTCCCCCGCCGTCAGCTTCCCTGCACTGACTGTAAGCGCCGGCCGTAAAGCAGAGCACAGCGGTGACGTCACCGCTGTGTTCTGCTTTACGGCCGGTGCTGAAACAGTCAGTGCGGGGAAGCTGATGGCGGGGGACGTGACAGACATCGGAATGTGAGTATGTAGTGTTTTTTTTTTTTTACTTTTACAATGGTAACCAGGGTAAATATCGGGTTACTAAGCGCGGCCCTGCACTTAGTAACCCGATATTTACCCTGGTTACCCGGGGACTTCGGCATCGTTGAAGACAGTTTCAACGATGCCGAAGTCGTTCCCCTGATCGTTGGTCGCTGGAGAGAGCTGTCTGTGTGACAGCTCCCCAGCGACCACACGACTTACCAACGATCACGGCCAGGTCGTATCGCTGGTCGTGATCGTTGGTAAGTCGTTTAGTGTAACGGTACCTTTACACCTTGTGTCAGCACCAGCTTGTTTATGGTTTCCTCAATTGTTCGATACAGGGAATCCAGTACATGTTTCAGTCAGTAAACTCTTTTAATAATGGCATGGTCAGTACAGGGTCTCCGTTATATAAACTCAATACTAGAACTAAAAATAAGTTAACACAACGCAAAAAATGAACCTCAGTGCACATATTCACAAGGCTCTTGCTGACTGTCTCCCATGACATCAGGGTTGCTGATTATGACACCACAAGCAGTACCGGCATTACGGATCTGTGAGGTCATCAGTGATATTTTCTCCAGCGATCCTGCTCTGAAAGAAAGAAGTTAGAGGTATGAGCTGACGCTCCTGGTCCCTAACAGGGGCACCCCTCCGCCACGTGCTACTTATGACACTGGTGCTCTCTTATTTGACAGAAGGGCTATTGCGCCCCTTCAGCACCTGGACCCGGGTTTATGCATGGATGATAATGTGTGCAACCTGTAAAGCGCTGCGGAATATGTTAGCGCTATATAAAAATAAAGATTATTATTATTATTATTATTATGCAGAAGTTTTCTATCTGCTCACCTGCGTATAAACCCCCTCTAGTGGGCAGAAGGGAGAGCTGCAACACTGGAATCCCAAGAATTAAATTGATATACAGTTAATGGGGGTTTCTGGCTTCTGAAAACCCCCTCTCCCTGGAATGTATGTGTACATCATTATTAGTATTATATAATATTTATATTTTATTATTTATTATTTTATTTTTGTAAGGTTGTTCTTTTAATCCATTTAACCCTGTTGATAAGCACCGCCTATGATATTTGACAGTTAAAGGGTTTTTCCACTTTCAGAAAATCCGTGTCCCAGCTGCAGTTTTATGTGAATCGCCTTACCCAGTTCCAGAACTCCGTCTCCGCCGCTGCTCTCTGTGTCTGTTAATGTGTGCAGTGCGGACGTCCCATTGACAGTGCTGCAGCCTATAAAAGAGCTCACTGGCTGTGACTGAGTAGATTGGCAGTTAAAGCCACTGAGCTCATTGATTGATTGCAATGCTGTCGATAGGACACTCAGTGTTGGACCTGGGGAGGGTGAGTAAAGTTCAGTTTGATTTTTTTTTTTTAACAAACTGCAGCCAGGAGACAGATTTTCAGAAACAAAAAATAAACCCCTTTAACGTGGAATAAGCAGTTGCTATATACCACTAGTGACACTTATCCTAAAGGGGGAAACAACGTGGGTCAAATGGATTAAAAGCACAACTTTTCTAATACCGGTGTCTCAGAAAAGTATTATTTAAGTATGAACAAGATATCAAAGTAATAGAGAAGAGCCTGACTGTCATGCAACTCGGACGAGGATCGCAACGTAATGCTCGGACTGGCTGGCGGCTCTCCCGACCAGAGTGTGACAGCATGTGTTTCTATGCAGCTGTCAGGAGAGCCGCCAGCCAGTCCGAGCATTGCGTAGCGATCCTCATCCGAGTTACACGGCCATCTGACTCAACAGGATAGATGAAAACAACTAACAAAATTGATATTTTTGCAAAATCGCGATATGCAACCTGCAGTTTTATAGTGCTGCAAATTTTTCTAAAATTGCTCTAAAACTGCAGCAATTTTGCAGAGTTTGAGAAATTTTATTAAAACAAACGGCAGCCTGGAATATAAATATATGGCCCAGCCTGGAAGGAGCGCTCGCTCTCTGATTTATCCTGCAGTCTCCAGTTAATTCCGTCTTTCGGGCTGGATGAGATGTATTGCTTTTTTACGGCTCCAGGAATACATTGCTGTGTGCGGAGTTAATGTTCTCCTTCCAGCTGGTGTGGTATAATGGTCCGCAATGATAGGTGATTTACCGGAACGGCCCGTGCTGGGCATGAAGCGATCTCCATGGTAATGTGGCTTTTAAAGCAAATATTCTGTCTGAACGTTAATATCCAAATCGCCCAGGCTTTGCCTTATACGGTTCTGTGGGGCTGATCCCTCTATTGCTTCAGGTGAGCAGACCCCGAATATCTCAGGATGGGCGACATTATTACTGACTGTCTGGTGTCAATCAGATTAGGAGTGTAATATGGCGCTAGCATGTGACTGTCTTCTTACGCACGCGCTGGCACTTTTTGATGATCGCAGTTATTAAAGTGGCCACCTTTTTCCAAAAAAACAGCACCAACTCTATCCACAGGTGGTGTACGATTTTGCATCTCAGTCCCATTCACTTCAGCAGGGCTGAGCTGCTATACCAAACAAAACCCCATGGATAGGGTGGCCACAGCTTTTGGAAAAGGGCTGCTGGGTTTTTCTAATCCTGGACAACCCTTGTCATAATTATTGTTAAAGGGATTGCTTATTTTTGTGGCTTTTTCTTACTAGGAAAAATGTATTTGGGACTAAAAATAATTTTTGAAATTGGGTTTCATTAAATATTTTGGACTGTTTGGCTTCTACAGGCTCTTTAGTTTCTCTGCACATTCATCATTGATGTGATCGGATAGATAAAGGCGTTAACTGTTCTGGGAAACCTTCAAAGCAAGCTCGCTGATGTTTCTCAGCAAACTCATTCTGCAACCAGCTATAGACAGTGCAACACAAGAGGGTAATTGCACTTGTATATATCATTTTTATTCTTTTTTTACTTAAATTATCCACAAAAGTGGGACAGTTCCTTTCTACTGTTTTGTGTATAGAGCTGTTCTGGATGTGTTTCTATGATTAAAACAAGACCCTGTGTAGGGAGATCCCTTCAGATCCTTCATACATGATCCCCTCTATATTTCCTGACTGTACATTAGCAACACTCGGGGAATAAACAAAATGATGTGTGACATGGAGATACATAGGAGCTGTATACACAAAACGGTAGCCAATGGACTAGCCAAAAAAGGGCACACAGCTGGGCATAAAAGGCAACCTTAGGATTAAATTGAGGTAATCATACTTATATGGTCAAAGTTCCAGGAATAGCTGAGAACGCAGTAACCCGCGAGAAGCATCGTCAGCCCTCCCGCGCCGCCTTTCTTCACATTGATGTACTTGTTGTAGTAGCGTTCCCAAGCTGGAAAAAAGAATGGATAGACTTAAAAAGGAAAGGGTTAACTAAACTAAACGTCTGAAACATAATAACATTTCCCTTAAACTTACAATAAAGGGCGGTCCGGGTTTTTTTTTTTTTTTTTTCAAAATTGGCCTCTGGTTAGGAAATAGTATATAAAATAATAATTTAAAAAAATTACCCGCCTAATTAAAAGTTTGCCCTATCTGCGATGCTGTCCTGATGGTCCCGCAGCAGTGTGACCACTGACGAAAATGATTGACTGCAGCAGTTACATAAACAATGGACATGATATCAGCACTTCAGAAACAGTAAGGACCACTTGGGTAATGCTGCTGGGGCAGCTGGAGTTTGATTAAGTACTGGAAGGGCTAAGGACATGGAATTATCAGTTTTAAAACATTCTGAACAACTCCTTTACAGAGCTACCGTAAATTTCTTGTAAAGATCCCTGAACTCCCCTGATTCTGATGCTGTTTTCCGTTGTGTGCTGCGTTGCTCCATTGCAGAGATATTCACATTTGTTGCTCATGTAGCGCACTGGGAAATCTCTGCTTTGCGGTACAACTGGGCGATTTTACAGAGTCTTTTCTGGGGGGTGTGCTTTGACCCCACCCTCCCAGATGCTGCCAATCACAACTGAGCAGCTGATCTAGCAGGCTCAGACCATGCTGAGCCGTGATTGGCTGCTTCTAGAATGAAGAGTGAAAGTACACGCCCAAAGAGAAGATTCCGCAGAAACACCCAGTTGTACTGCAAAGCAGAGATTTCACATAGTACGGTCCAGAAGAAACAAATGTGAATATCTCTTCAACGGAGTGATGCAGCAGAATCGGGTGAGCTTCAGGATTTTTACAACATATTTAACTTAATTTTTGGAGCAAATGACAGGCTGTGTTTAAAGTTCACTATCACAGTGATCAAAATAAAATAAAAAAAATAGTAAATCAAACCACCCTTTATCACCCCCTTAGTTAGGTAAAAATAAAATATGTATTTTTTTCCCATTAGAGTTGGGGTTAGAGCTAGGGTTAGGGTTGTGTTGAGGTTACAGTTGGGGATTGGGTTAGGGTTGGAGTTAGAATTGGGGGGTTTCCACTGTTTAGGTACATCAGGGGGGTCTCCAAACGCAACATGACACCCGCCATTGATTCCAGCCAATTTTGTGTTCATAAAGTCAAACGGTGCTCCCTCCCTTCTGAGCCCTGCCATGTGCCCAAACAGTGGCTTTCTCCCCACATATGGTATATCGGTGTACTCAGGAGAAATTGCACAACAAATTTTGTGGTCCATTTTCTCCTGATACCTTTGTGAAAATAAAGTCTGGGTCTAAAGTAAATTTGTTGTTAAAAAAGTAAAATGTTCATTTTTTTCCTTCCATGTTGCTTTAGTTTTCGTGAAGTACCTGAAGGGTTAATAAACTTCTTGAATGTAGTTTTGAGCACCTTGAGGGGTGCAGTTTTTAGAATGGTGTCACATTTTGGTATTTTCTGTTATATTGATCCCCAAACTCACTTCAAATGTGAGGTGGTCCCTAAAAAATGGTTTGGCAAATTTTTTGTTGGAAAAATGAGAAATCGTTGGTCAACTTTTAACCCTTATAACTTCCTAACAAAAAAAATTATGTTTCCAAAATTGTGCTGATGTAAAGTAGACATGTGGGAAATGTTATTTATTAACTATTTTGTGTGACACCACGCTCTGATTAAAGGGCACAAAAATTACGGTAAAAGTTTGAAAATTGCTAAATTTTCGCCAAATTTCCTTTTCTTTTCATAAATAAACACAAGTAATAGCGGATAAATTTTACCACTAACATGAAGTACAATATGTCACGAAAAAGCAATCTCAGAATCAGCGGGATCCGTTGTAGCGTTTCAGAGTTATTACCTCAAAGTGACAGTGGTCAGAATTGTAAAAATTGGTTTGGTCATTAAGTACAAAATTGGCTCCGTCACTAAGGGGTTAATGGAAGTCGTATAGTATCAGAAAAATGTTGCTTTCTTTCAAAAACGGCACCACACGTATCCATGGATGACTGGCTTTGTGAATGGGGATAACGTGCCATATCGCACCAACACCTGTGGACAGAAGTGGCGCTGTTTCTGGAAGAAAGCAGCTATATTTGTCAGTTCCTTGAGAATCCCCTCTAGGAACTAAAAGCTCATTCACCGATTTTAGAACGCCATCTCTGACCTGAATGTTAGGAATAGAGATGAGCGGATCAGGCAAAATTAGAATTTGTCTGCTTGTGTCGACGGGTGACAATGAGGACTGGAGGGGCCAGAGAGCTGATCGGTAAGATGAGTATAACGATTTCTTAATTTATTTTTTTAATCTTTTGATGGTCCTATACATGTCAAAATTTTGCTGAATGCGCCCAATATAATTCTGGCAAATGCCAATTTTTGCAGTATTCCACTAATTTATTTGTTTATCTCTAGCTGTGACCTATCATAACGATATACCATAATTATCTTGGTGTGAAATAACCCCTTTAAAAGGAAGCTTTAAGACATTAAAGATTATTAATGGATTTGCTGATGGTAGAGAACCCTTAGGTAGCAATATTAACCAATTAGGAAATTGGCTTCCAGCTTGTGGAAGACCTAAGACCTGGAAGTGAGATCTCCTAGAAGACTAGCGTGCCACCATTGACTTTAAAGGGTTCTCCACTTTAGACAATCCCTTTTCGTAGTAAGGGTAACCCAAACTTTTCCACTGTTGAGTGAAACAACCTGACCACAAGTGTTGAATTCTCCTGCAGCACCTCCACAGGACAAATAAGGTAACTTGCTCTCTCACCGTTTGCCATAAAAGTTGTAAGGTTCCTTGGTGTAAAGTTATGGTTGGCCAACCAGTGTGGAAGCTCCCCGAGTCTGACATCCATCAGGCGCTTGGATGTAGACTGGCTTTCTAGCATGGACTCGGTACGAGCAATCTTGGAAGCTTCTAGGGAAAGAGAGGAGAAAAATGACCCACAGAGCATAAAATGAATGAGGGTTCCTTGTAGGATTCAAGCAATCCAGCCATGGTGGTACACTACCAGGTAGATTTCTTATTGGGTCTGACATCCTTGTTCCTCTACCAAGTGGATCCCATTGATCTTGTCTTCCAGGAACTATGCACAATTGGACATAATTGGGATACAACTGTGGAATCCAGTGCAGCCCTAAGTGACCAACGACTATCTTCATAGTCTTGGGTGGGACTAACACGTCCATCTTGATATCCATAGACTTCCCGGTAGTCCCAAATACTTTAATATCATGCATTTCAGTTTTTAAATTGCACCCAACTTGGGCAATTCCCGGTATTTGTGTTTTAACCCCTTCCTGAGAAAAGTTGGTAGACCACTCGAAGACCATCAAAGCCTTGGTAGATCCTGAAGGAAACTTTGAAACAAAATTTGGGTCCAAATGGACCTGTCTGTGAGGCCGTACCCCATCTGAACTCACTACAATGTCTTTTTCTGAGATGCGATTGGGCACAAATAATCGGATCAAATCTCCGTCAAACTTTTCAGTACTGACTTGGTCTCTCACAGTTTCAGTGTTGCCTGATCTTGGACTTTCCACAGTAATTGGTACCGATCTCTCAAGATTGGTCTTTAATATAACGGCCTGCTGAATTGGCAACATAGGTTCTGCCAATGCCACCAGCTGTTGATCTTGCTCTTTTGGTAAGGTAACCATTTGACTTGTCCTTATGGCTGTCTGTAGAGCTTTCTTGGACTCTTCGATGGTTGCTACAGCTATCTGCTGGGTCATCATGTTTCCTGATGTGACTTTTCTCACTTTCGTTGCTGTCGTCCGGGATGAGGATATGGTTTTGCCTTGCTGAACTTGAATTTTTAGTACTGTCTTACTTTTCGCTTTTACTTTCATGTCCTGTTTATCTACGTTTGACAAAGTTGTGCCCGTCCTTTTCATGGGCACCTGTATGGCAGTCCTACTTTGGTCTCCAGGGTCTGACCTTGTAGTTTTGCTTTTGTTTTCAGCCATCTTACAATGGGGTAAATGGGATTTCAGTCTCTTAAAAGCCTTCCCGCAAAACGGGCAAACATCCATTGGAGAAGATGGATCTTTCATCACTGAAGAAAACAAAAATAAGAGGTTCAGAGGTTATAACCACAGTGGTTAAAAAATGGATAAAGGGTATCGGGAGACATCTGACCTCTGGGTCCTCTACCTAACTTGAGGCGAGGGGTAGAAGGATGGCTGCGCAAGCTTAATTTACCCTTCTCGCCTAAGGAAAGGGAACTGTATGAGGTTTGGGTCAGGTCGAGAATTGAGCCTGTAGTAGAGTTGTGTGGAGTAGCCCCAATGATGTCTATATGTGGCAGCCGCCTTACAAGCTGGAATGGGTGTGAGGTGGGCCTGTTCCCCTTGCTTATTATGGGTCTTAGTGGTGGGACACCCGACTATCATAGTATTATGAGAAGTTCAGCAGCACTACCGTAATCCATCTCTGAGCCGCTCCCAGTGTCAGGATGTTGTCAGTGACCAGGAGTAAAAGGATGTGTCGGAATGGGATGGAAGAGTCATTATCTGTATGTCTGGTTTGGTGACTTGTGAAAGAAGGGGGCAGGCCTGATGGTCAATATGAAGAGGGGCCGGGTCCAGGGATCTTTTTCAAGTGGGAGAGTCTGTGGGTCTCTATAAGGAAGCGGCTGGTCTGGGGGTGTGTATAAGAAGTGTTGGGGATTGAGAGGGTAACTGTATAAAGAGGTTGGTCTAAAAGGTGGGGACTGGTTTAGGGGTCTTTATATAGAGGGAACTGGTCTAGGTGATCTATATAAAAGGTATAGGGGGCTTGTCTATGGATCTGCGCTATGCTGGATTGGTCAGTGCGGGCTGTATAAAGAAGGGCCTGGGTATATAAAGGGGTGAATAGTCTGTGTCTCTCTATTAGGAAGAGGACGGTCTTGGCATCTGTATAACGGTAGCGGTTGGTCTGGGGGTCTGTATAAGGAGTGTGGGGGGATTGATCTGTATAAAGAATCAAACTGGCTTTGGTATCTGTATAAAGTTAGGGAGTTGGTCTAGGTTTTTTTTATAAAGAAGTGGGATGGTTTAGGAATTCGTATAAAGAGAAGTGACTGGGCTAGGTGATCGATAAAAAGGTACTATGGGGGCTGGTCTAGGGGTTTGGATAAAGCTGCAGGGGATTGGTCCATGTGGGCTGTGTAAAAAGGGGGGCTGTAAAAGGAATGTGTGGGATTGATTGGTGTGTATTATACAAAGATTCAGACTAGTCAGGGTATCTTGTCAAAGGTAGGGGACTGATCCTGGTATCTGTATAAAGGTGGGGGCAGGTCTGGGGGTCTGTAAAAGGAGTGAGGATTGAGCAGGGATCTGTATAAAGGTGGGGGACTAGTCTGGTGGTCTGTATAAAAGTGGGGGCTGGTCTGGGAGTCTGTATAAAGATTGGAGCTGGCCTGGGGGAATCTGTATAAAGGTGGGGGCTGTAAAAAGAATGTGGGGGATTGATTGGTGTGATCTGTACAAAGAGTCAGACTGGTCCTGGTATCTGTATAAAGGTAGGGGGCTGGTCTATGTGGTCCTTTTAAAGATGGGGATGGTTTAGGGTCTTTTATAAAGAGAGGGAACTGGTGTAAGTGACCTATACAAAGGCACAAGGGGGCTGGTCTAGGGGTCCAATAAAGGGTGTTGTGGGATTGGGTTAGGGTGCTGTATAAAGAAAGGGGCCAGTGTGTGGTCTGTTTAAAAGGGGGGAATGTATTTTGGGGTCTGTGTTTTACAGTGCAGTGCGTGTCCTAAATAAAGGGACATAGGACCCCTTTTCACACCACTGTATTACGCACCTTTTCAGGGTCTCTCAGCTCAAAGACATCCCCCGGTTCACTGACAGAAGGCAGAGAGCTTGAAAATAGGAAATGAAAGGCAAAGTTTATCAGAAAGTTCCTTAACGTCTCCTGAGGTAAGGATTGCGCTTTATTGCTACACTGTGGGGTGATCACTGTCAGAAAACATGGACTCATGTAAAAAAAAAAAAAACAAAGGTGAATGAATCTTTGGGGGTCGCACACAGCTCAGACCCCGAGCCGGGATTTACCTGCTGCTCCTGGGATCACATTCCACCTCACTCCTCAGCCACGTGCTGCCTCTGACCTGCACCGCACGGATGACGTCACCTCACACGTGACGGTCACATGGACATACCTTTGGCCACGCTGATTGGCTGAAAGGACTTGTCCCTGGGAATGAAGGTGTCTCCATATTGGTAGCGGCAAAAGTGGTAAGTACTTTACCGGCTCGCTGTTCTATAGTCATTGACTGCCTACCATACGTCTGATATTATAGTATGGCGGGTATGGAGACTGCGAGTACACGTACTTTAAAATAAAAGGAGAAAATCACGTATATACTCCAACAAAATGGAGACGCATGAG
This sequence comes from Ranitomeya imitator, assembly GCF_032444005.1. Classification (NCBI taxonomy): domain Eukaryota; kingdom Metazoa; phylum Chordata; class Amphibia; order Anura; family Dendrobatidae; genus Ranitomeya; species Ranitomeya imitator. The sequence continues at coordinate 412,940,032 of NC_091283.1, read as the reverse complement.
GCGACGAGAAGGATCACGTGGCAGTTTAGTGTTTTGTGATTGGCTGGAGCCTCCAAGATGGCTATGTGCGCCATGTTGGTAGAGGCGGTAGACAAATGTACATCACGTATCTACCGTGTAACGCTGACAGTCTCAGGTATGTTGCCCAAGATCGACCAGTCGGAATCCTTGTTTAATTTTCAATTCATTTCTTGAAAAAAATAAATAAAAGCAAAATTCGGATTGGTTGCTATGGTTGGCTCTGCTCTCCATATACTTGTATCATTATCAGTGTGATATTATAATCTAAAAAAAACCATCCATGCAGCGGAAACAAATGTTTTTAGAGCAAAGTAGTTTTTTTTGTCAAACCATTAAAATGGCCGCCTTCTTCGCCCAGACTGGCGACACTTCTGAGCTCGCGTCCTTATTGGCCAATAGAAGCGTTCTTAAAGGGTTGCGTCATGACGTCACAGGGGCCTGTATCCGGCTGCAGCTATGGTTTGGAGCATAGAGGCCGGCGGGGCCTGTGTGTGAGGAGTATGCACTGCAGGGGGAGAGGCCGGGGCCGCAGCCTCGGGGAGACAGAGCCTAGAGGACGGCTCAGGTAAGGGGGGCGCCGCTCCTTTATACTGTGGGTGTGGAACTACCAGTCGCAGAATGGCCGAATCATGGTCTATGACTTCTGTTGTTATTTATACTCGGCCTGGTGCCAGGAGACTGGACTAGAGGTGGCAGCAAGGGGTTAAATGGCTTCTGGCCACTGATTTTACCCTGGTGGCTAGTAGATGAGACTGCCAGACTGAGCCACAGGGGTCGTGGGCCTAAAGACTGGTCCCAGATCTAACCAGTGTGTAAGGAGTCGCTTTTTAACCCTATAACTACCGATTTATTTTTTTTTTATTTTATCTCTGCGCACATAAAACTGTGCGAGGGCCTCTTTTTGCTTTTTAATATATTGCAGAGGGTCTGATTATTATTTATTTGTATTTTTATTAGTATTGTATTTATCATTAAAACTATATATATATAATCTCTAGTCTGATCTCAGAGTGCAGTTAATTAGTATCTATAATTATATATTACACTTTTTTATTTGCTATTTTTGCGTCTCCTGAGGGGTTTCAAACCTGCAATCGCAGGAGTATTGGAGTGTGTAGTGAAAATCATGGCCCCACTTCACAGGAGTAACAAGGACCTTTGGTGGCATGTGATCGCTCTGATTGGAGGGGAAGGAGTTAAATGACCTTAAGCCAGTGTGGGTGTTTTTTTTGTTTTTTTGTTTCTCCTTTGGGGGGTGGGGTGGGAATTCAGTCCAGTCACCACCAGAGTGGCTCAGGGCAGAAATGCTGCCAGCAGCATGAGGAGGCTTTTTGTTACTCATTGGAGAAGGTAGTGGGTGTTTTTTAGGGTTAATCCATTAGACCTCTGTTGTCTGCCCCAGGTGCCCCGCGCTATAGGTGGGTTTCACCTTTTGGCAGTTGCAGTTTATCATGTGACATTGTATATTTGATCTAAAAAATATATATATATTTTTAATCTAATTTTTTTTTCTTTCCTAGCGTGCACTAAGCAGCGGAGAAATCGCAGTGGACAGCAGCCCCCACTTAATTACTGTGGGACCCAGTTCCCACCCTTCATCATCAGGAGAGGATCCCGGCACAGCCGGACGCCAGAGTCCCAGATGTTGCCTGATAGCAGGTCAGAAATAATAATAATAATAATAATAATTTTTATTTATATAGAGCCATCATATTCCGCGGCACTTTACAGTTAAGAAATGAAGTCTTGTATTTCTTGTATAAATTCACTCTTGTTCTCACCACTTAAAGGGATCCAGTCGGCAGCACTGTGTTATGTATGAAAGTAGTGGCATGGCTGTATAGGTGCTCCTCTCCCCAAATAATCCTCTTTTTTTTGCAGAGATCTGATGTCGGTCATCAGGAATATAGTGTAGAAACTATATGCAAATCAGGCAGGAAGTGCCCTGGGGGCGTATCAGTAAATATCCAAGTATATAACACGCCCCCAGTGCACTTCCTGCTTCATTTGCATATGGTTTCTACACTAGATTTCTGAAAATAGACATTTTCCTTGGTTTACAAGCGCTGCGTGAAATTGTGGCCCAAAGCTATGGCGTTCCTCAGCTGTTTTTGACTGGAGTTCCCCTGTCTATTATAACCCCCCACTAATTTGGGTGTAATCAGCAGTTTGCGTTTATGTTTGGATATTACTGAGTCACGGTGACAGCCGCACTGGAGATATTCTGCAATCTGACACCGCTGTGACACTACAAATTCCAGCAGGACGTGATCATGCTGCTAAACTTGCCCTCGGCTCCAGTTGCAATAGGGGGAGGGGGATTACCAGACTTGTGTCCTCAGTTTTTGGGGGTCCCACCTGCCAAACATTTGCCATTAAATGCCTTTGCTCTGAATTGCCCTTTAAGGGGGGCATCCACCTTTTATGAACAAAATTATTTTTTTTATTATTATTAAATTCATGTATTTAGGGCCAAAAATCATTTTTACCATTGGATTCCATTACAAATTAATATTTACAGATGTTGGTTTCCAGCATATTCAATTTTTGAGGTGGTCTTCAATCAGCGAAGTGAAGAAAACAGCTAAGAGTTAACCTCTTTTCGCCAGGATGAGCTCGCTGACTGGGTTTTCGGTTGACTCATTCTGCAAAGTACAGTAGGCAGAGAGGCTATAGTTCATAAACGGTGCAAAATTTATCATGAAACCCAATTGTGAAACAAGTTTTTAGCCTCAAATACTATTTATTTATTTATGTGAGAAAAAAAGTCATCTACTGTGGACTATCCCTTTTAAGTTCCTAAACTTTGTAGTGAGTCAGGAGTTCAGGGCTCATCCCCTTACCCTGGATTACACCCTCATATTACAGTACAGGGTGGTACACGAGGTGGCGGTGTATTAGCGCCAGTCTGTTTTGATGCCAGGTCCGTCATCGGGTTCCTGGATACTACAGGCCAAAGCTGCAGAGCAGACAAAGGCGCGGGTATGGCTGAACATTTCCGCGTGCCAGTAGGGTCACTGGAAAAACAAACTGGATAACACTATTTGTAGCTTGTACCATGGAAATGCATAGGTCTGCCTAAGAGCTGTGTACACAAAACGGTGAGATCATACAGGTCTGTCTAGTTCTAGATTTGTTTGCCGTTGCAGCAGTGTGTGTCATGGCTTTTCTCTAGCTAGAGGCTTAGATTTGAAGTGGCCGATAACAGAAAGCAATCGATACGCCGTATGTGTACGGCTAGATATGGCCATGTATTACCAGGTGTCTTTGTGGGATTCTACATGTGGCGTCCACCTCGGACAGGTCGGCAGTCGCAGTGGTAGTGTGCGCACAGTACGCTGCCGGATATCCCTGATTGAAGTGAACGGGAGCTGAGCCGCAGGACCTGAGAATGGCCACCAGCAAAAAGCCTTTACTAAAAAGTAACAGGCCCAAAGCCTGAGGCTGCACTGTCTACGTGCAGCGTTTTCTGTAGAACTGCTGTTTCACTGACATGATTATCTCTATATTTCCATTTTTAGAAAGAGACGGCGAAACAATGATGTCTCCCAGCTCCCACAGACTAAACGGAGCAACAGGAGCCAAACATTCCAGGACTGGGAGGCCGAGGCAGAGGTAAGTGTCCCCTCCATGTGGCAAGACCACTGTGCATGAGATTAGCATCCCCCCCCCTGCATTGTAACCTCTGTGCAGGAGATTAGCATAACCCTCCCCCCTCTGCATTGTGACTGCTGAGGAAGTTAGCATCCCCCCACTGCATCTTGAACCCTGAGCAGGACATTGCATTGTGACCACTGAGCAGGGATGAAGAGGTAGCATGGGAGATGCTAAATGTTCGGTTGGAAAGTTATGAGTATTATAAGACGGCAACGTCTTTCCCACCAAAGGAGGAGAGACTGTAGTAGAAGGCATTAGTTGAATGTTGAAGGCAGAGGACAGGTCTAGAAGGAGGAGTATAGAGAATTGTCTGTTAGTTTTGGCAGTAAAGCCCCCGTCACACACAGCGAGATCGCTAGCGAGATCGCTGCTGAGTCACAAGTTTTGTGACGCAACAGCGATCTTAGTAGCGATCTCGCTATGTGTGACACGTAGCAGCGATCAGGCCCCTGCTGTGAGATCGCTGGTCGTGTCGGAATGGCCTGGGCCATTTTTTGATCGTTGAGGTCCCGCTGGGTAGCACACATCGCTGTGTTTGACACCTTACCAACGACCTCGCTGACAGGACGTCCCATTGAATCATCATGAAATAGCATCGTTCTACAGATCGCTACAGTTCGCCGCATCGCTGCTGCGTCGTTGGGGAGATCGCACTGTGTGACATCTCACCAGCGACCACATAGCGACGCTTGAGCGATCCCTGACAGGTCGTATCGTTGTCGGAATCGCTCAAGCGTCGCTATGTGTGACGGGGCCTTAAGTCGTTAGTAATTTTTGTCAGGGCAGTTTCATTGGAGTGGTGGGGATGGAAACCGAATTGTGGGTTATCAAAGAGCGAGTTAGATGAAAGTTCAGCATGGACATTCAAGGAGTTTTTGAGGTGAACGGGAGCAGCAATATAGGGTGATGGCTGGACATAGAGGTTGGGTTGAGGGAAAGTTTCTTCTGAAAAAGTGTGATTGTGGCATGTGTGAAAGCAGAAGGGAAGGTACCAGATGTTAGGGCTGGGGTGAGCAAGAAGGTGGGATGGGTAAGGGTCAACTGCACAAGTGGTGAGGTGGAGACCAGATGAGTAAGCTCACTTTCAGTGAGGTGGGGAGGAAGGTTATGGGCCTGTTATGTGGAGGATTTGTGGTGGTTGAACAGTAAAGACTTGTCTGAATTGTTTTTGAAGTGTCTAACAAAGTCTTCTGCAGAGATGAGGTCGGAGGGGGCAGTGGTGGGCGGAGGAGGGAGTTGAATAACTGTTTATGGTTGTGGGATAGAGAAGACCTGAGGCTTGTAAAGTTGTCCTGCTTAGCAGAGGTGAGGGCCGACTTGAATATGAAAGTTGCTTGCTGCATTTTCTTCCAGTACTGCTTTGCAACCCTGGACACTTGCCGAAGCTTTTTTTGTGAGGTTTGTTTGCCAGGGTTGTCTATTGATTCCTTGCCCTTTACTATGTATGTATGTATGCAAACAAATCAGTAGCTGCTGCCAGTGTGGCGTTGCAGAAAACGGTGTCTGTTTCATGAAGTGAGGATATGGTGAACAACGGTCCAATAGTCCTGCAGAAACCTAACTGCTGGACTTGGGGGACAAGTGGAGAGGACAGGGCTGAGACAGTAAGTAGATGGTTGACAGGCGGGTGAAGAAAAGGTCTGAGATGTCAGTCTGTGTGGATGGATACGGAGGACCATTGTATATGACCGAAGGGTGAAGCAAGTGATGAGTTTGGACGCTGCCGACTGGTGGGTGTGAGAAGGGGATTTTGAAGTCACTCATGATGATGATGGGAATCTCAGCAGAGAGAAAATGTAGAGGCCTTATAGAGAAGTGGTCGATAAAGGTTATGGCAGGACCTGCAGGGTTTATGATGTAGGGAGAGCGGCTATGGCGTAGCTCTCTTGGCGGGAGAGCGGCTATGGCGCAGTGCTCCTCAAAAGAAGGGAGGGTAGAAGTGGGATTAGGTTGAAGGTGCAGTTGTTGGACTGGGGAAGGCCAACACTTCCACCATGTTTATTACCAGGGAGAGGAGTGTGGGTCCAGTGAAAACCACCATAATACAGTGCAAGAGGGGGCGCTGCGTCGGAGGGCTTCAGCCATATTTTGATGAGGCTGAGACGAATGGGCGGGTGATAGGATGGAGAAATAAATAAATTGGGTTTATTAGCTGTGGAGGTCCAGTATTAGTTGGTATGTCATCAACAGTGAGGAGGAGAAGCAGAGTGAGGGCGTGGAGGTGAGGGAAGGACAGCGCCTGATTTGTTTTTAGAAGGAGGGATCTGAGGTTAAGGAGTAGGTCAGCAGATGAGGTCAGGTGGGGGTAGGAGGGCAGGAGACACCAATATTTGTGTATTGGGGGATGGAAAAGGCGAAGTAAGTTTAAGTAGAGCCAAAACTGTAAGGGCATTTAAGCATGGTGGAAAGTGAGGAAACTTGTAGGTGCAGTTAGTGATCTGGCATATTTCTCTTGTGGAAGTGAAGGAGCTGCAAACACATTCCTCAGTCAGTGGCTGGGAAAACAAAAACCTCATCTCCTCCGATTCTCTGTGCACCCCCTTCTGGCACCACACCCATCACCTTATTCGGCCCTTCCATCTTCACAGGAGGCCTCTGACTGGGCGTTAGGCTCACTTGTTGTGTCAGAGGCCTTCTGTGACTGCTGCCAAGATGTGTTGGGTTGTGCCCAGCACCCCCCTTTCTCTCCATGACTCAGGTCTTCAACTCTGGACAGGATTAAAACTGAACCAAGGTGTGAAAAAAAAAAAAAAAACTCGTCAAGGAGTAACCCAGGTTTGTGTGGATGTTAGGCTGGGGCTCCACAGAGACTTTACCCACAGGTCATGCGGCTAGAGATTGTTCTGAGCTTGCCACATCCCATGGGAACCCCACAACTGTGCCCGCTCCATATAGTGATGGCATCTCGTCTGCAAGTGTCACCAAACAATGTAGTGGGGCGTTGGGGGCTTCCTCCAAAAGCAAAATCGGACTACAGTTGCCTGTATCGGTGGCTATCCCATTAGTTAGGGGCCGAGTTTAAAAACCTGACAGGGTTCTGGTGAAGTAACCTGGTGCCTATAGGTGGCACTAGAGAGTTTTTTTTTTCCCTCTTGATAGCTTATTTGCATAATTTTCCCATCAGGCCCTTAAAGACTCTCCACAAGATAAACCAGCACCTTCAGGGAGATGTATAATCTGAGTCAGCTCCGCCATGGGCTGTTGCTATCACCTTTTTCTGATTTGGGTGCAGTAATTTTTCCCAAACATTGTGATTTATTTTTTTTCACTTTCTTTTAGTCTTTAGGGAGCGACAGCAGTAACGGGAGCCTGGATCGAAGCAGCGGCTCTGAGAATCCCCAGACCATGGCCGGATCGGGCCCTGCTACACCACAGCCAGTCTCCGTTCCAGAGCAGTCGGCGCTAAATCAAGGACCCTATGTGCACATCAACCAGATCTTAAAGGAAGCGCATTTCTCCAGTCTACAACAGCGGGGCTGCCCCTCGTCCTGACCTGCCAGCCATGGATCCTACCCAGAAAACTGTATCTCATGCCAATATTACAGCCCTCATGTACAACCAGTTGCCCGGCAGCTTTATTCAGTTGTTTCAAACTCGTTACCCAAGTTAACAGATTATTACTAGGCTCAATTCAGCCCCATTCTGGCGGCACGGAGGCGCCATTTTTTTGTTGTTGTTGGAGATTCTTTGGACAAGGAAACTGAGATGCCATCTTGCCATGTGCATTTAGTTGTGTATATTTAATTTGTATTGTTTTTTTTCCTTCATTCCCCCCTCTTCCCGTTCATTAGCACCTTTTTTTTTTTAGGGGGGTTGTAAATACACTCGCTTGGCTCCACCTCCATTTCTCAGATTGCAGGAGCAATGGAACAAAAAGCGACTTTTGTCTTGGACCAGAGCTTCCATCGCTTCTCTTACTGCCTTGCGTGGCAGAAGGGTCACCCCGTGGCACACCAGGGAGCTTATTTTTGATTCTTCTGACCTGTGACGGTCGGGATGTGATGTTGGCAAATCCTAGCACTGGTGCTGCCACAGCTTTTTGGCTGTAAAGAAGTGTTGTGGTCAGGGGGGCAAGGACGAGCAGACAGTGGGTCTCCTGGCACTGAAGCCTGATGTTACAGAGGGTTTGGTTGCCTCTATGTTCTCTTCTCCCTACATTAATCACACCTTTACCCCCAAGTCCTTTTTTTTTTTTTTTTTATGGTTTTCTGATTAAGAACTGATCATAAATATAAAAATTGAGCTGTTTACCGAAAGGATGGCAGAGCCTGGTCATTTGTGGCATTAAACCTCCACAGCCATCGGGGAATGCAACACTGACAGTTGCCCACAGCAACTTTCTAGATGCATTGACCATTTTATCCAGTGACTGCTGTGGAGGCAATGGCTGCCTGTCAGATATTGTGCATGTGTCTGTTTTATATAACTGGTGCACAATACCTAGCAAGTCACCATCCATGCCATCAGCTCCTCTCGCAACCTGAGCGATGTTGGATCACCCCTTTCATGCCTCATTCACAGAGCAGTGCCGCCATATAGTGTCTGATCTCAAGAGCACAAATGGTGCTTTTATCAGAGGGACACCTCGTAGTGCCATAGGCGCCCTGTGAAAGACTGGCTAGGCTATTTACTTACCACCTTTTATTAAAAGGGTTGTGCCCGATCTGACATGTCTGCACACCGGGCAAGCAACCGTACAATGCCCGGCAAGTAGCATGCATGGTTCAGTAACCGTCCGGCCCCAACAGAGACATGCTGTACGGCCCCATGGTGGTTACTTGCCCCATGGCTTGCACTCCTTCTCTTTGGTGCTACATTGGTAAAAAGCCATTGATCGCCTCCATTTCTCAAGAAACAAAATGTAAAAAAAAATTCCTATATTTTGCACTCGGCAGAAGTGAAAGGAGATGTCTCGTCAGGAAATACATAGATTTATACCAACCTGCCGATAGATTGGGCAGAAATAGTGTATATCATGGTCTATGTACAAACTCAGTGCCCATACTGTTCTAGCCCAAACCTGGAGCCTCAGACACGTTCATGTCTGACCTGCGCTCAGTCTGGGCATCTTGGTTATGTATATGGACTGCAAACTATGCCGTCTAGTCCCAGCCTGAGACTATGAAGGGTCAACTCCAAAAGGCTGTGGTGGCATGATATAGCAGCCGGACCCCTGCTCTCCGATTATTAATAAGGATAGGGTCTATATGCATCTGCATTAGGGGAGCAAAAAAAAAATTCATTAAGTGCTAATGTACCAGCCCAAAAGTGGGGCAGAATTTGCGTTGGTCAGGCAGGGACTACGGCGACTTTCGCTGTGACCAAATTTGGCTATGTGTTGCCCCTACATCACGGCTCAATACCAGGGCTTTGGGTCACAGTCTGACCCCCAACAAGCAAGATACTTGCAGTACCCTCAGGGGTCGCAATGCGACCCTATTCACTTGTATTGGGCTGCAATATAGCAGCGACTCCTGGGGTACTACAAGGTAGCAGTGTGGCCCCAGTCTAATGTCACCTTGGAAAGGAACTTGGACAGGTATTAAACTGGTTAAACAGCGCCATTTCTATCTTCAGGTCGTGTAGTATTGCAGCTCCGCTCCAATGACTGGTTAAGAGTTACAATACTATATTCATCCCTGTATAAAGAAGACAGACCACTCTTGTAAACCACTCAGCAGCCAAACCCAAGGTGTCCATGATGGGAAATTGGCCAGGATATCTGCCTGATCTAATGAACGGTCGCTTGCTGTTAGGACTGGTTTCCTCATTAAATGTAACTATAAAGGGTCACTCGCTATCAGAGCTCCGGACCTGCCCTTCTGGCAGATGACCACCTGCAGTTTATTTTGAAGACATGGTCGTCTGTGTGGTTTACATTATTATTTTTATTTTGCTGCCGGAGGAGACTGCGAGGAAGTTTTGTATCTTGCTCCAACATGATCCTGAATTATGAGGTGGAAACACAGGCAATACAAACTGGGATTGTTGCACAATAAAAGTTATTTAATTTGCTCAAAATGCCACTTTATTCGAATGTGTCAGTTCTTTAGTGCGGGTGGTGGGGTCACTTAGTCATGCTGGACAGCCACCCCAGTTTGAAGAGGGACGGGGCCTGCGTGTCGTCGTCCTGCGTTGCCAGTTGTCTGAATAAAGACCCCGGTCTGAATGTGTCCTCTTGAGCTTTCGGGACAGTTGCGGTCACCTGCACGGATCAGGAAGAAAAACAATAGTATAACTCGTCATCTGGGAGATTTATCGAAACTGGTGCAAGCAAAGCCAGAGTGCGACTCTCTGGGACCCCTGGAAACATGGGCTCCGATGTGCTGGGGTACAATCACACTGCAAAGTCTCATGCAACGGTAAAATCCAAGAGGCGCAGCAACTATTGGGCTTGTGACCCCCAATCACATTGTAGGAGTAAGATGGGAGCTGGATGCCCACCAGCAATCACATCATTTAAGTGACTCACAGCTGCATTTAAGTGGTTAAACAGCAGTAATCTGAGCAGGGTCTATTTGCTGCTGTTACAAAATGAGGCCAGCTGTGTAATACAGCCCGCATCTGCTGTTGAGACGGCAACCTACACCGGCACCCGACATGCATGGTATTATTGGAAAGGGGTAAGGCTGTGTGCACACATTGCAGATTTTCTAGATAAACCTGAAGCAATCCTGATGCCTGATAAGCGAATGAGAAACCTGAAGTGTTATGTACACGTGGAGTATTTTTGAGTTCCAAGATTTATGCAAAAAATAACCGGCGGCATGTCATTTCTCAACATTTTTCACCATTGAATTACTCAAAAACGGGTGTTTTTCCTGCAATTAACCTAAAAAGGATTGATTCTAATAACTTGTGCGTGCAGCTCTGGAGTATAATACAGGAGGTAACTCAGGATTAGTACAGGATAAGTAATGTAATGTATGTACACAGTGACTGCACCAGCAGAATAGTGAGTGCAGCTCTGGGGTATAATACAGGATGTAACTCAGGATCAGTACAGGATAAGTAATGTATGTACACAGTGACTCCACCAGCAGAATACTGAGTGCAGCTCTGGAGTATAATGGAGGATGTAACTCAGGATCAGTACAGGATAAGTAATGTATGTACACAGTGACTGCACCAGCAGAATAGTGAGTGCAGCTCTGGAGTATATACAGGATGTAACCCAGGATCAGTAATGTATGTACACACTGACTCTACCAGTAGAATATCTTCAGCTGCCACCCATGACTATTTTGGCACAGTCTCGGACCCCTATGCACCACAAGCACGTGGTGGAGATATTACAGAGCACATATGAGGGAGAACCAGCTCCGTTATTTATCCTCATGGGTTCTCCCTGACATGCACTTATATAAACGCAATTCACTGCAAGACACATCACAACCCTTCAGCCGCTTACACACCAGGCTCCCGCCCTCGCGGTGCAGACATCTAGAGCAGGATGTGGTCCGCTAACAGCTAGAAGATAATTCACAGGAGTAGGAAAAAAAAGTTTCAAAATTCAATAGCGCTGCACTGCCCCAGGGGGAACAGAGACTAGCCCTCCTAGGAACTTTAGTCTAATCATCTTGGATGTTAGGCAGGACTACAACTCTCAGCATGCCATGGCTGTTCAATCATGTTGAGAGCCATCATTTTGCATCGCTATAGAAAACTAATAACGGATAGCATTTACTTGGCATGGGCCATCAATATTCCATCGATGGGGGCAGCCACGGCCCTAATTATCTCAAAGATTGAATGCACTGGGTGCCATCTGTCCCCATCTAATACTAAGTTCTAGACCAAAAGATTGTGCAGAAGGGCACAAGATGGGTGCCCCATAGGGCAGAGCATATATCGCACACGTGCACTGGGGCAGCGCTCACCTGTGTTCTCGCCTCTTCCACGGTTCTGCTCAGTGACTTCCGTGAGCTCGTCATACTGAGAGGAAGCAGCCCGAACCTAAAAAACACAAGCCCATAAGTCACTTTTCAGTCACAGACAGAACGGCAGCAGGAGATGCACCTGGTCGTCTTTGTGGTTGGCACATTTCCTGACAAATACAGAAGTATATCGCAGCAAGGGAGGAAGGAGATGCCAGGGAGTAGAGAGCAGATAATGAGCCTGAGAACAGATCCCAGGGACTAGATAACGGGCCGGAGAACAGATCACAGGGACTAGATAACAGGCTGGAGAGCAGATCCCAGGGACTACAGAGCAGATAATGAACTCGAGAGCAGATCCCAGGGACTAGATAACGGGCTGGAAAGAAGATCCCAGGGACTAGATAGATAATGAGCTGGAGAGCAGATCCCAGGGAATAGAGAGCAGATAATGAGCTGGAGAGCAGATCCCAGGGACAAGATAGCAGATAATGAGCTGGAGAACAGATCCCAGGGACGAGATAGCAGATAATGAGCTGGAAAGCAGATCCCAGGGACTAGAGAGCAGATAATGAGCTGGAGAGCAGATCCCAGGGACTAGATAACGGTCTGGAGAGAAGATCCCAGGGACTAGATAGATAATGAGCTGGAGAGGAGATCCCAGGGACTAGAGAGCAGATAATGAGCTGGAGAGCAGATCCCAGGGACTAGATAACGGTCTGGAGAGAAGATCCCAGGGACTAGATAGATAATGAGCTGGAGAGGAGATCCCAGGGACTAGATAACCCAGTAGAATTTAAGTCCACAAGGACAGGGTCCTCTCCCCTCTATACCAGTCTGTCATTGTAAATTTGTTTACTGTTAACGTTATCTACAACCCTGTATGTAACCCCTTTTCTCATGTACAGCATCATGGAATTAATGGTGCTATATAAATAAATAATAATAGATAACGGGCTGGAGAGCAGATCCCAGGGACTAGATGAGCTGGAGAGCAGATCCAGGGGACTAGATAACGGGCAGGACAGCAGATTCCAGGGACTAGATAACAGATAACGGGCTGGAGAGCAGATCCCAGGGACTAGATGAGCTGGAGAGCAGATCCAGGGGACTAGATAGTAGATCCTAGGGACTAGATAGATTCTAGGGACTAGATAACGAACTGGAGAGCAGATCCCAGGGACTAGATAACAGGTAACGGACTAGACAGCAGATCCCAGGGACTGCTGCTTGCAGACATCATAAATTGCTCCAAGGCTGTGATCACGTGTGACAGATCTGCTGCAGATTTTCTCTCTGGGTTTGGAGGAAGATATTCGGGAGCAGAAAAGTGGAGATTTTTTATTTGTGGACAAAACTTGAGATTAAATACTATTTCAGTGTCTTGCTTCACATCAATGAGTGCACAACCACAACAGGTGCACTATTTTCCGTTGACTTCTGTGGTCAGACTCCATTCCCACACATCTATTGTGGCCATTACCGTATCTGGCTGGATGCCAATGGCAGCACATTGTGCGTCTCCTGGACCCCCAGCGTGGAACTTCTGCTGATGAACTGGTTTTCAGCTCCTGTGAGTAACCCAAATAGGACCTGCAACAAGAAAGGGAGTAACTCCTAAGACTGCGCCTCCTCCGTCATGTGACGACAGTCAGGTCCATGACTAGGGATGGTGATAATAGATTTGCAGGACCCGGTGCAGCGGGCACAAAAGTGATCTGGTCGGTGGATAGGAGCCCCGAGAATTGCCTCTTATCTGACAGCATCCATGGCTCTACATCTGATTAGCCGGCTTGGCCCGACGTCATCATTGTGGTGTGACTCACATGAAGATGCATCAAGCCGAGCCATGGATAACATCATGTAGGAGGTGGTTCTCAGGGCTCCCGTCAGGTGACCACTGGACCAGGTCCTGAAAAATCAATCTTCACCATCTCTATCCATGTCCATTTGATAATCCAGAGTCAGATCCACCTGATGCCGGATTATAACACAGCACACGAACCACTTACTGACGTCCTCTGAGCCAGACGGTTTAGGTTCACATTCAGGTGTGGGGTGAAGACGTCCAAATCGAATGGATCGATGCGGCCCTCCAGCTGATCGGCAATGTGCTGAATTCTGCAACGTAACCGCAATCCCATGACAAATCGGACTATGCAATAATCCTATGACAACACCCCGTCACCAGTAACATACCTGGAGTCTGGCTTCGTTTTACCACTCTTTCCATCTTCTGCACGGGAGCCGAGGACCAGGCACAGGTAGCGGAGGTCAAATAGAAGCTGCAGAGCTCTGGTCTGTGTGACGGGATTTGCTGATTTCTGCAAAAAAAGTTAAAAAATTATGTGCGGGTCTAGGAGGTCATGATTCAACTTTGAGTGCACACCCCAGAGAACAGGCGGGAGGCAGGCTGTGCATATTCAGAAGATGACTGCATTCTTTCAAAGACAACACCACACTTGTTCTCAGGTTGCACGTGGTATTAGAGATTAGCCCTACTCATTTTGCTTGACGGGACACAATCTATGGAGGAGGATGGCCATGTTTGCAATTCAGTTCAACTTAAACCCCCTTAAACGAGCAGTACCCTGCTTCTCTTCAGTGCTGCAGGCCCCCTTGCCTTGCTCTCCTTCATGCTTCCTGATATAGATCTTGACAGAGGCAATTTTTTGTTTCTATGGATGATGTGACCATTGATGGTTGTGAACGTAGTGACTGTGACCAATATTCATTACTATTTACACACTCCAAGTTTCATTAGTGGTTCATGGCCATGCTCTCCTGAATGCATAGCAGAGTTGAGTATAAAATAACTGAGCTGTGCTACCACATGGTCGTCAGGGCAATGAGAATGTCGTGTGAGGGTCTGGTCATTTTTATTCTATTTTATTTTTATTAAACAGGGTCATAAGTGCATCTGTATTTCCTGAATTAGATAGAGTCATTAGGTGCGTTTTCTGTATAGCGGAGCTGTGCTACAACCCGGCTATCAGATGGTTCATTAGGCAGGGTAATTACATGCATCTTCTGCATAGCATAGCTGAGCTACAACCTGGCTATCAGATGGTTTATTAGGGGCATCTTCTGTATAGCTGAACTGAGCTGTGCTACAATCCGGTTGCCAAATGGTTTATTAGGCAGGTGCATCTTCTGCATAGCTGAACTGTGCTACAACCTGGTTATCAGATGGTTATTAGGCAGTATCATTAGGGGCATCTTCTGCATAGCATAGCTGAGCTATAACCCGGCTATCAGATGGTTTATTAGGCAGGGTCATTAAGGGCATCTTCTGCATAGCTGAGCTGTGCTACAACTCGGTTATCAGATGGTTCATTAGGCAGGGTCATTAGGGGCATCTTCTGCATAGCTGAGCTGTGCTACAACTGGGTTATCAGATGGTTTATTAGGCAGGGGCATCTGCATATGCTCCACCAACAGTATTAGAACTACTGTAAATCGCATAAATATATATAATATGACCAAACCTTTCCCAAACCTTCCTGGCACAGCTTCTCGTATGCACCGAGTACTTCATCCAGGCAGCTCCTCAGTAATGCCTGCAAGGTCACCTTGGGTAGGGCGTGACCTCCGACTCTATTGACCGCTTGGCACAGATTAAACAGAAGCGACTGTACGTACCAGGAGCACTGCAGAAGGGAACCACAAATACAAAGATTACGATCAAGTCAAGGAGTGGACAAAAAGCAGTGAGGATATTAGTGAAATTGCTCATTACTTGCAATTTTATCCCAAAGAGTGTAAATTCACCACGGCTATTGCCATTTTTTTTTACTTTATAGGTTGTTTGTAGTGTGTATTCAACTGGAAAAGATAAAGTAGGCGGAGCAATGTCCTTTTCAGCTGGAAGCAAGCATAGTACTCAGCCTCACAATTGCGGAACAATGTAGTATTCATTAAAAATGTCGACAATAGTAAAGTCTCCATTTCTATGGTGCAGAATTATAAGACAAATATTATAGTGATGGAAAAACTGAGCAGCGTCTAGAGGGAGGTGTGGGGCCTCCCGTGGACACATTGATGTCAGAAGTTGGGGTAATTATAGCCCCAATCTACATCTGCTAATAACAGATTTCATCTTCTGGCACCAGTATTGTCAAAGATACACCCTCCCCCTCCCCCATTTACCAATAGCCGTGCCTCTTAATAATTGTGCCAATTTGATTTAAGATCGACGTTTAAAGCTTCAATCCTAAAAAACTACCCACCTGTCCAGGTAGTCGAATCTTTGACGTGACGCTGCTTCCCGCCTCCGTTTCTTCCTGAATTTCTATTTCGTCCCACTGGGTGGCAGTAGCAAGTGCTGATCCAGCCGCACTCTGCAGCAAGGTATTCGTGAAGGAATGTACCAAGTGCTGTGGGGAAAAAGGTGCAAATGAGAAATGTTACTCTCTAAACCTTCTACAATGCAAGGGGGCAGCAAATGACATCCCAGAATAAAGGAAAAAAAAAACACTAAAGCAAGATCTGCTGTGAGAGTTCAGCTCTGAAGCTTACAGAATTGTGGGTACTGTCATTATAATGGTGATCTATAAAGCACTTCTGCCTCCCACCACTTACTTTTACCACGGTGGCGCTCCAGATGGAGTAGGCATCCAGGGACTGTTTTATGAGTTTGTCTTTCAGCTCCTGCCACTTGCAGACGACTTGCGGCTTGTCGGCGGCCCTCCCTTTACCGGACTTCTTGGTGGTCTTAGCCTCCCTTATCGTATGTTCGATGCCGCCGGACTTTCCTAAGATGCACTGCTTCAAATGAGGGCAGAGTTCGCTTAATGACTGGCACAACCTTGCCAGGAACAGTACCCTGCCCAGTGTATGCCCGCACATGGCAGCGTTATAGGCGGGCTCTGCATCTGCCGCAGATTTCAGCTGTGTCCTGACCGAGTCCTGGATGTGCTGCATGCACGTGAGGCAGTGGTGGCATAACATCTCCTGCACTGTGCCGGCATCTCCGTACCGATCGAAAGCCGAGGGTCTGCCGCCAAGAGGTTGGCTCTGCTGCTCGCCGGCAGGCGCCTCCCTCGGGAGGTAGGAGAACAGGTCCTCCAGTTTCACCTTCAGTTTGGAGTCTATGACTTGGCAGAAGCTCTGGATGCAAGGAGTGACCGCCTGGGCTTTAAGGGAGAGGCCGCTCCTGCGCTGGGGCCCGCGGTGGGCCACGCTGATCCAGGCGGCGTCTGGCGGAAGGTCGCTTTGGCTTTCGGACCACAGGAAGGAGCAGATGTTACCTTCGTGTTGGATGTGCTTCAGGGAGTCCGGGTTCTTCTCCAGGTCCTGCAGGGTGGAGAGCAGCAGCTGCACCGACTCTGAAGAGATCGACTCCAGTCCTTCTTTCATCAGAGTCTGGGCAACAGGGAGGAAAAAATGTCAAGATTACAAAGGGTTAGTGCAAGTTGTCACCCCATCCGCAGGGTCGGCAAAACGCTGCTGGGGGTCTGACTGATCCTGAGAATGGATCTCTAGATGTCCCCTTTACAACGGATGGGCATGTCCGCCCCCTACTCTGCCGACGTTGGCAATAACCTTTAAAAAGGCGTCCATACACGAAGCTGCCCCCATACACGTAAGAAAAAGGAGCTCCCAGACACCTCAGGTGGCCGCTTATCTCTAATGATAACTGGGCATATTGAAATCCAATATTCCCGATCCCTCTTTCCTTCCATCATGTCACTGAGGTACATGACACAGGTCAGCCGTTGTCCTATGGGCGCTGGGATGAGAAGAGAGTGCTTTTTCCTATTCGATAGGAATGTCAAGGCTGCAGCCATCACCTGACAGTTCCCCGGAACCGGGACCGTGGTAGACCGGTAGGGGACCCCGGCAGCCAGTAGACCGGTAGGGGACCCCAGCAGCCAGTAGACCCCAGCAGCCCGGTAGGGGACCCCAGCAGCCAGTAGACCCCAGCAGCCAATAAGACCGGTAGGGGACCCCAGCAGCCATACGCTTGAGCGGCACAGTTCCAGTACAGATTTCTGTTTTAGACTTTTGACCATTATTAAAAATTCATAAAGTAGTGGACAACCCCTTTAATGAGGCTCCTCGGAATTGGTCTCTAATGACTGGATATATAACATTCAAAGCGAGCACCGACCTGCAGTCGGTCCAGGAACAGCTGCTGCATCATGTCCTCCCAGAACCGGATGGGACGGTCCAGCAGTCGATGACAAACCTTCTCCCAGTTCTGGCTCATGGAGTCGCTGGTCAGCAGCTCCCACACGGCGTCTCGGATACCAGCCAGGCCCTTCAGCGTCTTCACGTAGACCAGCAGCGCAGAAATCCCAGATTTTAGGTCTTCATTGCACCTGGCGGAAATACAACAATGGCATAAGATACACGCCCTTACCCTCACCCTCCTTAAAGGGATTTTCCACTCTTAAAGGGGGTTATCCAACAAACATTTGGTCATAGGCTATACAAGTATTCATGGGGGCCTGGGCCAATAACGAGACTGGGGGTCCTGTTAAGCCGTGTGAGCAGTTTTGGCCACCACCGGGAACAGATGATCAGTGGGAGTGCTGGGTGTCGGACCCCCACTGATAAACATTGATGGCCTACTTTTAGGATTGGTCATTAATCAATGTCTGAAGTCCAGGACAACCCCTTTAAATATATACAGGATCTTACAAGTTAATCCACTGCTGCAGAGTTTCTTGTAGATAGTCCTGGTTTATAGGGCGGGCGAGGGTCCGCAGGGTGGGCTGGAAGTCCAGGACAGAGGGCGGCAGGTGCTTGGACCAGTTGACGGACTGCATCTCCTCTCTTAATACTTTGATGCCTTTCCCTTTAATAGTAAAGAGCCAAAAACGATTATGAGACGCAGGGCACGCGCCCACAGGAAGGGCACGCGCCCACAGGTCGGCCGGCAGGGGGCGCCCCCACAGGTCGGCCGGCAGGGGGCGCCCCCACAGGTCGGCCGGCAGGGGGCGCCCCCACAGGTCGGCCGGCAGGGGGCGCCCCCACAGGTCGGCCGGCAGGGGGCGCCCCCACAGGTCGGCCGGCAGGGGGCGCCCCCACAGGTTCAGCAGGGGAGCTGGCAATGCCACTGGTGAAATACGGGCATCTTACCTCCAGCCTGCTGGGCGGTGACTGTCTCTAACATAGAGAACAGGAGGCCACAGCTGAGGGCAGGGTCGGCCGCCACGGCGTCGGGCTGCGTATAGAAGAGGGCATGGGCCTGGTACAAGGTATTTGCCAACAGCTCCACCAGGGAACACACCTGGGTCTTTATGCTGGAACCTGGAAGAAAAAAAAAAAAAAAAAAGAAAAAAGGATGGATATCTTAGATCGATACTAGTACAAAAGCAGCACAGAGTGTTTCAGCAGATGGACGCTCTTACATGCAGCCCTGTGCTCACGTAAGCGGACCGCGATCTGCTCTGGGCTGTGCTGAAACACTCTGTGCTGCACAGTAATCAGTCCCTGAATGGAGTCCCTGCCTCCCAACAGGACATGTCCCCGTGACTCACAGTCCAGACTAAAATCCTCATCAGTGCCTCCATTTTAGCAGCTGCTCTGCTGAAATCCTCTGTGCTGCCAAGTTACCTAGCGCCTTAAATCATCAACCAGTAACATCATTTCGCTCCCCGCTGTCTCCTGTACAGGCGCTGCCCCCTCATGACTGAAATCCCCACGTGCCATCAGCTCAGCACACTCCGCTCCTGAAATCCTCTGTGCTGCTGAAAGACCCTGTTCCTACTGCTTTAATCCAGTCCTGTCAGCCCCTAATTACATCACATAACTGGACAAGCTGCACTCATTTTCTGAAATCCTCTGTGCTGCATAAAACCTAGCAGTGGGGGGCCGAGTCCCTCACCGTGGTGCGGCTGGTTGAGCAGCTGCTGAATCCCGGCCTTTCTAGCGAGCAGGAACTCGGCCAGGGCTTGTCGCGGGGAGCTGTCCTCCAGGAGCATGATGGAGCAGAGGGCCTCCGCCACCGACTGGTCAGAGGCCGACGAACATCTCAGGAGGGACTTGCTCTCCTGCAGAATGGTGGCGCTGTAGGGGGACAATGGAAATCACACATGAAAAATATACGGCCGCCTTCTTCCGCCAACTGCGCCACGCCTGCCCACAGGATGCTCCTGGTACTACAGCTAGGCTTCATTCACATTACTGGAGATAGGCCGCAGTACCAGACCCGGCCTGTGGTGAGGGACGGCGCTGTACTTACCGGAAGGTGCCAGCGGCCGCCACCTGGCGGATGAGTATGGGGAACTTGGCGAGGACGGGGCTGTAGCGGGAGGTGGAGGAGTCCAGCTGCAGGAGGGAGTGCAGGTGGCAGCACAGGAGGTAGAGCTGAGTGGCGCGCAGGAACTGGGACGACTCCATGGCGCTCCAGATCTTCTCGGGGATCTCCAGCAGCAGCTTGATCTGGGCGGCCGTGCAATAAAACCGCTCCTGGGACTGAAGCGAAAGGGAACATTGTACGTCCAGATCATCACTGCGTGTACCCACCTAAAGGCACATTTACATGGGACTGCTCTGACGTGCCTCATGCTTTGCTATATGTAGCAGTCCCATGTAAAGTGAGCAGGAAACACCACATTCCTACGCATGGGATGCAGATGTTGGCGCCAAAACCGGCTGCATGTGAAGTCGGCAGCAGGTCCATAAGAGACACATTAGAAGACACTAGCAGGGGCTGCACTGCCCATAAGATGCCAGCGGGGGCGTAATATTACACCTGGGCGGGCAATTATACTGCTGGCACCTGCAACCAGAGCGAGCTCAGATTGCTGCTAACAGCGATATTAGAGTGATACGATTTCATCATGCGCCCGGTATGATGCCGTGTCGCAATCACAAGATGTGTTCTCCCCCTGTACAGATGTAGCAGAGCCGGCCGTGTTCTCCCCTGTACAGATGTAGCAGAGCCGGCCGTGTTCTCCCCTGTACAGATGTAGCAGAGCCGGCCGTGTTCTCCCCTGTACAGATGTAGCAGAGCCGGCAGTGTTCTCCCCTGTACAGATGTAGCAGAGCCGGCCGTGTTCCCCCCTGTACAGATGTAGCAGAGCCGGCCGTGTTCTCCCCTGTACAGATGTAGCAGAGCCGGCAGTGTTCTCCCCTGTACAGATGTAGCAGAGCCGGCCGTGTTCCCCCCTGTACAGATGTAGCAGAGCCGGCCGTGTTCTCCCCTGTACAGATGTAGCAGAGCCGGCAGTGTTCTCCCCTGTACAGATGTAGCAGAGCCGGCCGTGTTCCCCCCTGTACAGATGTAGCAGAGCCGGCCGTGTTCCCCCCTGTACAGATGTAGCAGAGCCGGCCGTGTTCTCCCCTGTACAGATGTAGCAGAGCCGGCCGTGTTCTCCCCTGTACAGATGTAGCAGAGCCGGCCGTGTTCTCCCCTGTACAGATGTAGCAGAGCCGGCAGTGTTCTCCCCTGTACAGATGTAGCAGAGCCGGCCGTGTTCTCCCCTGTACAGATGTAGCAGAGCCGGCCGTGTTCTCCCCTGTACAGATGTAGCAGAGCCGGCCGTGTTCCCCCCTGTACAGATGTAGCAGAGCCGGCCGTGTTCCCCCCTGTACAGATGTAGCAGAGCCGGCCGTGTTCTCCCCTGTACAGATGTAGCAGAGCCGGCCGTGTTCTCCCCTGTACAGATGTAGCAGAGCCGGCCGTGTTCTCCCCTGTACAGATGTAGCAGAGCCGGCCGTGTTCTCCCCTGTACAGATGTAGCAGAGCCGGCAGTGTTCTCCCCTGTACAGATGTAGCAGAGCCGGCAGTGTTCTCCACTGTACAGATGTAGCAGAGCCGGCAGTGTTCTCCACTGTACAGATGTAGCAGAGCCGGCCGTGTTCTCCCCTGTACAGATGTAGCAGAGCCGGCAGTGTTCTCCCCTGTACAGATGTAGCAGAGCCGGCAGTGTTCTCCACTGTACAGATGTAGCAGAGCCGGCAGTGTTCTCCCCTGTACAGATGTAGCAGAGCCGGCCGTGTTCCCCCTGTACAGATGTAGCAGAGCCGGCCGTGTTCTCCCCTGTACAGATGTAGCAGAGCCGGCAGTGTTCTCCCCTGTACAGATGTAGCAGAGCCGGCCGTGTTCCCCCCTGTACAGATGTAGCAGAGCCGGCAGTGTTCTCCCCTGTACAGATGTAGCAGAGCCGGCCGTGTTCCCCCCTGTACAGATGTAGCAGAGCCGGCCGTGTTCTCCCCTGTACAGATGTAGCAGAGCCGGCCGTGTTCTCCCCTGTACAGATGTAGCAGAGCCGGCAGTGTTCTCCCCTGTACAGATGTAGCAGAGCCGGCAGTGTTCTCCACTGTACAGATGTAGCAGAGCCGGCCGTGTTCTCCACTGTACAGATGTAGCAGAGCCGGCCGTGTTCTCCCCTGTACAGATGTAGCAGAGCCGGCAGTGTTCTCCCCTGTACAGATGTAGCAGAGCCGGCAGTGTTCTCCACTGTACAGATGTAGCAGAGCCGGCAGTGTTCTCCACTGTACAGATGCAGCAGAGCCGGCAGTGTTCTCCCCTGTACAGATGCAGCAGAGCCGGCCGTGTTCCCCCCTGTACAGATGCAGCAGAGCCGGCCGTGTTCCCCCCTGTACAGATGTAGCAGAGCCGGCCGTGTTCCCCCCTGTACAGATGTAGCAGAGCCGGCCGTGTTCCCCCCTGTACAGATGCAGCAGAGCCGGCCGTGTTCTCCCCTGTACAGATGTAGCAGAGCCGGCCGTGTTCCCCCCTGTACAGATGTAGCAGAGCCGGCCGTGTTCCCCCCTGTACAGATGTAGCAGAGCCGGCCGTGTTCTCACCTGTACAGATGTAGCAGAGCCGGCAGTGTTCTCCACTGTACAGATGTAGCAGAGCCGGCAGTGTTCCCCCCTGTACAGATGTAGCAGAGCCGGCAGTGTTCCCCCCTGTACAGATGCAGCAGAGCCGGCCGTGTTCTCCCCTGTACAGATGTAGCAGAGCCGGCAGTGTTCTCCACTGTACAGATGTAGCAGAGCCGGCCGTGTTCTCCCCTGTACAGATGTAGCAGAGCCGGCAGTGTTCTCCACTGTACAGATGTAGCAGAGCCGGCAGTGTTCCCCCCTGTACAGATGTAGCAGAGCCGGCAGTGTTCCCCCCTGTACAGATGTAGCAGAGCCGGCAGTGTTCCCCCCTGTACAGATGTAGCAGAGCCGGCCGTGTTCTCCCCTGTACAGATGTAGCAGAGCCGGCCGTGTTCTCCCCTGTACAGATGTAGCAGAGCCGGCAGTGTTCTCCCCTGTACAGATGTAGCAGAGCCGGTCGTGTTCCCCCCTGTACAGATGCAGCAGAGCCGGTCGTGTTCCCCCCTGTACAGATGCAGCAGAGCCGGCCGTGTTCCCCCCTGTACAGATGTAGCAGAGCCGGCCGTGTTCTCCCCTGTACAGATGTAGCAGAGCCGGCAGTGTTCTCCCCTGTACAGATGTAGCAGAGCCGGCCGTGTTCCCCCCTGTACAGATGTAGCAGAGCCGGCCGTGTTCTCCACTGTACAGATGTAGCAGAGCCGGCCGTGTTCTCCACTGTACAGATGTAGCAGAGCCGGCCGTGTTCTCCACTGTACAGATGTAGCAGAGCCGGCCGTGTTCTCCCCTGTACAGATGTAGCAGAGCCGGCAGTGTTCCCCCCTGTACAGATGTAGCAGAGCCGGCCGTGTTCCCCCCTGTACAGATGCAGCAGAGCCGGTCGTGTTCCCCCCTGTACAGATGCAGCAGAGCCGGCCGTGTTCGCCCCTGTACAGATGCAGCAGAGCCGGCAGTGTTCGCCCCTGTACAGATGTAGCAGAGCCGGCAGTGTTCCCCCCTGTACAGATGCAGCAGAGCCGGTCGTGTTCCCCCCTGTACAGATGCAGCAGAGCCGGCAGTGTTCCCCCCTGTACAGATGCAGCAGAGTCGGCCGTGTTCTCACCTGTGCGGCACCTCCTCCCCGGTGTCCCGGGGCCGGGCCGGGCTTGGCTCTCAGGGCCCCGCAGTAGCGCTCCATCCCCCGCACCGCGTCCACCACCAGCCCCGCGCTCCTCCGCATCTCTCCTATGGTGTCCGCCGCCTCGATCAGGTCCCGGTATCGCTCCCCCACCATCTGCCGCAGCTCTTCTTTCTTCTGCTCGATCTCCGCCCGCACCTTCCTCTCCAGTCCCCGGATCTCCTCCGCGCTGTGCGCCTCAAACAGGGCGCTGGGGTCCCGCACCTCACTCAGCTTCACCGCCGCCATGTTTACCTGCCAGCATAGCCAGGAAACGGCTGTCACTTTTTTTAAACTACACTTCCCGAAATGACTTGCGACGGAAAAACCCTCTCCAGTCTACTAAACAAGTGGCTGAGGCACGATGGGATTTGTAGTTTAATAGAGAACTTACAAGGGAACGCGTCACGTGATTGGTGGGGAAACCCCGATCTACGCCTACACCTCCCGTCATGCCTTGCGAACTGTATTGAATACATAGTGGATGCTTTCCTGAAACGGAAAGTACTTGCAAGCAGCATAATACAAAGAATAGCTGGTTTACCCAGAATCCTTTGCAGTAGGCGGAATATAATAAGTCATGCGCGAATTTCGTCAAACATAAATTCAGCCCGACTATGGCACATTCTGATTCATGATTGGAAACCCGAGCAAAGTTTCATAACATCACTAAAAATCTGTAACATTAGGTAAAATGGCGGGAAAATATTTGCATTGCCACCCACAACAGTATTTTCCGCACTTTAACAACGATAATGGTGGTGTCTCATGAGCGTTTGTGACGTGTTAGATGAGGGGAGGGGGTTTTTACCCCCCAACTTTATGTGTATAGCGGCTAGCCAATCAGGACGCAGGAAAAACCCACCCTGTACTGACACAACAGCTTATCATTGGCTGCTGAAATCACATGTCCCTCCATATAAATACATACCTCCCAACTTTTGAAGATGGGAAAGAGGGACACATTTTAGGCCACGCCCCTGACCACACCCATTCATAATTAACACCTATATGTATCCTATGTATATATACACCATGAAGGGAATAAACAACTACAAAGCACCAAAGAAATCCTCCTTCACACAACGTCAATAAAAACCATGTATATTTTATTAAACAAATATTAAAAAGAATAAACAGTAATAGGTAATAAGCCGCAGCACAGGAAAGAAAGGTGGGCTGTCCAGGAAAACACACTCCAAGTATGGTAATGACAAAGTCCAAATACAAGCATAACATAATGTTCGTGCCAGGTGGCCATATACACCAGGACGTCCAGGACGAAGCATTTCATTGCGAAACGCGCGTCGGGTGTGGTGGGTCTCCAGGAGCGCTCATAGGTAATTATATTATATACACTTGTACTTACTCTATTACTGTTATTTGCACTTTCCTTTTGCATGTGTGTATATGGCCACCATTCATAATTAGTTACACCCATATCCACGTCCCAACCACACCCATTTAGCACTGCTGATCACACGGTTTCATATACAATAATTATAAACAAAAAAAATGGCCACACAGTGCTCCATACTGTATAATGGCCACACATGATGCTCCATACTGTATAATGGCCACACATGATGCTCCATACTGTATGATGGCCACATATGATGCTCCATACTGTATAATGGCCACACATGATGCTCCATACTGTATGATGGCCACACATGATGCTCCATACTGTATAATGGCCACACATGATGCTCCATACTGTATGATGGCCACATATGATGCTCCATACTGTATATTGGCCGCACATGATGCTCCATACTGTATATTGGCCGTTCATGATGCTCCATACTGCATATTGGCCGCACATGATGCTCCATACTGTATATTGGCCGCACATGATGCTCAATACTGTATAATGACCGCACATGATGCTCCATACTGTATAATGACTGCACATGATGCTCCATACTGTATAATGGCTCCACATGATGCTCCATACTGTATATTGGCCCCACATGATGCTCAATACTGTATAATGACTGCACATGATGCTCCATACTGTATAATGGCCCCACATGATGCTCAATACTGTATAATGGCCCCACATAATTCTTCATACTGTATAATGACCGCATATGATTCCATACTGTATAATGGCTCCACATGATGCTCCATACTGTATAATGACCACACATGATGCTCCATACTGTATAATGGCCCCACATGATGCTCCATACTGTATAATGACCGCACATGATGCTCCATACTGTATAATGACCGCACGTGATGCTCCATACTGTATAATGACCGCACGTGATGCTCCATACTGTAGCACTTCGTACCATATAATGGCGACACATAGCACTTCGCACCATATAATGGCGACACATAGCACTTCGTACCATATAATGGCAACACATAGCACTTTGCACCATATAATGGCGACACATAGCACTTCGTACTATATAATGGCGACACATAGCACTTCGTACCATATAATGGCGACACATAGCACTTCATACCATATATTGGCGACACATAGCACTTCGTACTATATAATGGCGACACATAGCACTTCGTACCATATAATGGCGACACATAGCACCTCGCACGCACACGGCTCCACTCCGTACACCTCGCACGCACACAAGGCTCCGCTCCGTACACCTTTCACACACACACGGCTCCGCTCCGTACACCTCGCACACACACGGCTCCGTTCCGTACACCTCACACACACACGGCTCCGCTCCGTACACCTCTCACACACACACGGCTCAGCTCCGTACACCTCGCACACACACACGGCTCCGCTCCGTACACCTCGCACACACACACGGCTCTGCTCCGTACACCTCGCACACACACGGCTCCGCTCCGTACACCTCACACACACACGGCTCCGCTCCGTACACCTCACACACACGGCTCTGCTACATCCACACTGTACACCTCCTGACCCCACACAAGGCAGCATACTTACCTCATCCTGCGTCTGCAGCACCATGTGGCAGCAAGTTGGCAATCAGCACAGGCAGTGAGTCCTGCAATCCACGGAGGTCCCGATCATGTGACCCCCTGACTCCTCCCCTCCTGTGACCTCATCACAGGTCCTGTGCACAGAAAGCAGGCAGCCATACGGAAGGGTAAGGGCCCGGGGCATGGCTTAACATAAGGGGGCGTGTCGGTCCTGCTGTCTGCGGGTGCGGGATCAGAGCGTCCCGTGCAGGACAGCAGGGCAAAGGTTCAAATCCGGGACAATCCCGCACAATGAGGGACAGTTGGGAGCTATGTAAATAGCGGACGTCTTTTAGCGCCATTTTGACATTGTAGCAGTGCAGAGAGGCTGCTCCTGACACTGGCACTGTTAGCAGCAAGGTTTCAGCTAGTTAGGCGGTTGTATATCAGACAGTGTAGCTAGCTAGTGTCCAGTTTGGCTGTAAAATTTACCTTCCGGAATTTTTTTTTTTGGGGGGGGGGAACAATTACTGAGATCCACAGACAAAGCCGGCAGGGCACATGTCCTACAAGTGTGTTGTGCACTGCTTCTGTTGTGCTCCATGCACGACTATAGGGTTCTAAATTATATTATTTCAGTAGCTAAATGTGAAACAGCCTGCTGTATCCCACCTTGTCATTTAGTGCTGTGGTGATATGAACCTGTCTGCAGACCTAACGCACGTTAAAAAAAAATTATAATTTTTTCTGTTGCTGAATGTGATACAGTCTGCGGTATCACACATTGTCATTTTGTGGCGGTGATATTAATCTGCAGACCTCAAGCACATTAAAATATTTTTTTTTCTGTTGCTAAACATGATACAGCCCGCTATATCCAACCTTTTCATTTAGTGCCCTTGAATGTGTTCTGTGTGCAAAGCTGTTGCAGATTCAAATTATTTTTTTTTACAAAAGTGATACAGCAGCCGAGATATGAGTTTGAAATTGTTTTGAGCCTATTGTCTAGATTATGTGCCTCTTTGGCATCCAATTTCTCACGGTCATCTTTTATACCTAGCTTGAGACACACATCTGTTACACCTATCTTCTGACAAGGATCAAACGCTCTCTGGTAAATGGTGTTGGGTAGATGAGTAATAGTTGTAGGCTGGATCCTGGACCTCGCACCTCCCATAGCCGCCCTGTTATTGATCCTGATTTACGTTTCCATTCCCGTGGCACAGCCACGGCCGTCACCGTAAGCTCAGTTCATGGACCCCCCTGAGAAAACGGAACCTAGAGACCTCAAGTCGAATGTTCAAGTCTTGTATGAAGGGGATCGTTCGCAACTTGAGTGTCAAGACCAGTTGATGCAGGCAATTAATGTGGTAGCAACTCAGCTGCAGGATTTGTCCAAATCAGTTTCCACTCTGTCCTGCATCTCTACCGTGACAGGCCATCCAGTCTTTGGATTGATATCCTCTCCAGGAGGAGCTGTGTAAATCTTCAGTTTCTGATGTAGCAGTTAAGCTCCTGTTTCCATTTTCATCTCTGTAAGATGCCCAAGGAAAGCCACAAGGAGAACAACAGCTTTATAAACCAGTGCCAAATCCACTACATGCTCCACACCCATCTCTTTCGATCATACCAAACCAAGATTGCTTTTATGGTCTTTCTGTTGTCCGGACAAGCCGTGCATGGGCAAATCCTATTTGGGACCGTGAAGGTCCAAAGACTTGCGAATTAGGAAACTTCCTGGAGGAGTTTTGAGCGACGTTCAAGGTACCAGGCCCCACCTCCTTTGCTGCCTTGTCCCTCTTGACTCTGAGACAAGGCACAGACACCATGACTCAGTATGCTGTACATTTCAACACCCTTGCTGCGGAGTTGGCTTGGAATGAAAAAGCGCTACTAGGATTGATCTTCATTTCCATGAGGGAGCTCTGGAACAAGATTAAGTATATTTTCGTGTCAGAAGACCACCCAGGCTGGCTTCGATCTTCCAGTATCCCTTGCTGCCGCAAACCACCCCTCCTACTACTGAGCCCATGGAAGTTGAGCTGGCCAAATTTTCTGTACAAGAGTGACAGCGAAGGTAGAGAGAGGACAAGTGTATGTACTGTAGAGACAAAATACATTATGTTCATCAGTATCCAGTGAGGATGGGAAACTCCAGCACCTAAGGTTGGTTGTAGAGATCACTCTAGGTGAGAAAGATTGCTCTCCAAAACTATTGACCAAGGTCACCTTGTCCTGAGGAGCAAGGTCTCTCTCCACGGCAGCCCATTTAGACTCCAGATCCACTGCTAACTTCATCCATCAGGACCTATCTCTTTAACTTCAGTTTCCCATGCAACAGCTAGATCATCCCCTGGCTATTGCCTCCATTGACTGAAAACTCCTGGCAGAGCCTGTCCAATATTTCTGTGGCGCTAGTCACTTCTCACGGCTAAACCGTGAGTCAGAGTGGTCGGGGAGTCCAAGGTCAGAAGCCAGGAGGGTACGTCATAAACAAAAGAAACATGCAAAAGCTTAGGTAACGTTCCGAGGTCAGAGAACCGGGAGGATAACGGATTTGAGCTGAAGAGGTTAAACAGGCGGATGGTCAGAACGAAGTCCAAGGTCAGGCAACAGATCAAGTATATAGAACTCAAGGCACAGGAAACCACAAACCTCACAAAATGAATGTATGTCTGGCAGAGGTCTGGGAGAAGCTGCTCAGTTAGGTAGGCATGCAATTACCCGGGATAGTGAACACCTGAGACAGTCAACACCTCCCAGTCACAGATTGGCTAGTCAATCTGTCAATAAGCACACTGACAGCTCAGCACGTCTCTGAACCAGACTGGATGGTCATGCTGTCAATCAAAGTACTGAGAGCTTCAGCCCCTGTACCAGATTGGAAGGCCAAGCTGTCAGTAACTGCTTCCCAAACACACTGAGGGGTGCAACTATGACAATATCATCCTGTTAGACACTTTGCGGATTGGAGTTCTGCATTCCGAAAGTTTTTATTTCTATGTGCTACCTAAATCTATAAACTCTGTTCGTCTGGGCCTTCCATGGTTGCCTTTAAATGGGCCGGTTGTTGACTAGTCCACTGGCCAGGTGTTTCATTGAGGACTGTTTTGTGCTATCAACTGCCTGCCAAAGTCTTGCCCAAGTCTACGCCTTCCAAGCCTCCAAAACTTTCATCTCTTCCCAGGTAATATTGTGCCTTTGCAGACGTCTTTCATGACAAGAAGGCAGAGGTCTTGCCACCGCATATACCCTACGATTGTCCCATCGATCTTCAGTCTGGTGCCTCTCCACCCCGGGGCTGGGTGCATTCTCTATCTCTGCCAGAGACTCATGCTATGTCGGAATACTTCCAAGAAAACGTAGCCTATCGATTCTTCCTTTAGTTCTCTTCTGCCAGTGGCAGTTTCTTCTTCGTGACTAAGAGGGATGTTTCCCTATGTGCCTTATTGACTATCAGGGCCTTAATAATATCACCATTGAGAATAAGTACTACCTGCTTTTGATTTCAGAACTATTTGACAGAATCTGTGGGGCAAAGATTTTCACTAAATTGAGTCTATGACGAGCTTATAACTTGATCCAGATCCGTTGGGTGAGGAATTGAACACGACCTTTAATACTCGTGACGCTGTGACTACGAGTATCTCGTTATGCCCTTTAATCTATGCAATCTGCCCACCATGTTTCATAAATTCATCAGCAATATTTACAATGACCTCCTCTATGTTTCTGTGGTTGTGTATTTGGGTGACATCTTTATTTTCTACCTACCCATAGAAGACAAGTCCGTCAGGTTCTGTAGCGTCTACAGGAGAACAATTTGCCAAGTTGTCCACATGCGTCTTTGAAAAATCCTCCTTGCCATTCCTTGGCTACAATGTTTCCAGCCAGTGTCTTGAAATTAATCCTAAGAAGGTTTCTGCAATTCTCTCCTGGCCTCGTCCTCAAGGCTTTTTTTATTACTCACTTATTTAGTGTTAATAATTCCACAGTGCTTTAAAGACATTATCAGCACTGTCGCCATGGGGCTCACAATCTAATTTCCCTATCATTATGTCTTTGGAGTGTGTGATGAAACCGGAGAAAACCCACGCAAACACGGAGAGAACATACAAACTCCTTGCAGATGTTGTCCTTGGTCGGATTTGAACCCAGGACCCCAGCGCTAAAAAAGCTGCAATGCTAACCACTCAGCCCGTGCCATCCAGTGGTTCATGAGTTTGCCAACTTCTACAGGCTTTTTATTGAACACTTATCATCCCTAATGGAACCCATAACCAAGAAGGGTAGCTAATGCCAGGTACTGGTCTAAGATGGCAGTGTAAATCTTCCAGCATTTGAAAGAGGCCTTCATGAGAGCTCCGGTGCTGCAACACCCCAATCCTATCAGTAGTTTCTCCTATAAGTGGATTTCAGCAGGTCTCTTGAGATATGCGGATTTGGTTGACAGAGATTCGTTGGAGATTTAAGGTACCGTCACACTAAGCGACGCTGCAGCGATACCGACAACGATCCGGATCGCTGCAGCGTCGCTATTTGGTCGCTGGAGAGCTGTCACACAGACAGCTCTCCAGCGACCAACTATGCCGGTAACCAGGGTAAACATCGGGTTACTAAGCGCAGGGCCGCGCTTAGTAACCCGATGTTTACCCTGGTTACCAGCGTAAAAGTTAAAAAAAACAAACACCACATACTTACCTTACGCTGTCTGTCCCTCGGCGCTCTGCTTCTCTGCCCTGTGTAAGCACAGCGGCCGGAAAGCACAGCGGTGACGTCACCGCTCTGCTTTCCGGCCGCTGGGCTTACACAGGGCAGAGAAGCAGAGCGCCGAGGGACAGACAGCGGAAGGTAAGTATGTAGTGTTTTTTTTTTTTTTACTTTTACGCTGGTAACCAGGGTAAACATCGGGTTACTAAGCGCGGCCCTGCGCTTAGTAACCCGATGTTTACCCTGGTTACCAGCGAAGACATCGCTGAATCGGCGTCACACACGCCGATTCAGCGATGTCAGCAGGAAGTCCAGCGACAAAATAAAGTGCTGGACTTTCTGCAGCGACCAACGACATCACAGCAGGATTCTGATCGCTGCTGTGTGTCAAACTGAACGATATCGCTAGCCAGGACGCTGCAACGTCACGGATCGCTAGCGATATCGTTCAGTGTGACGGTACCTTTACTCATTTGACTTTATCAAATCCAACTTCTCCATAACTAATCAACAGTTCTTCCAAGATACAGTACAGACCAAAAGTTTGGACACACCTTCTCATTTAAAGATTTTTCTGTATTTTCATGACTATGAAAATTGTACATTCACACTGAAGGCATCAAAACTATGAATTAACACATGTGGAATTATATACTTAAGAAAAAAGTGTGAAACAACTGAAATTATGTCATATATTTTAGGTTCTTCAAAGTAG
Organism: Ranitomeya imitator; assembly: GCF_032444005.1. Lineage (NCBI taxonomy): Eukaryota > Metazoa > Chordata > Amphibia > Anura > Dendrobatidae > Ranitomeya > Ranitomeya imitator. The sequence continues at coordinate 412,908,198 of NC_091283.1, read as the reverse complement.
CCACCTTTTGCTTTGATGACTGCTTTGCAAACTCTTGGCATTCTCTTGATGAGCTTCAAGAGGTAGTCACCGGGAATGGTTTTCACTTCACAGGTGTGCCCTGTCAGGTTTAATAAGTGGGATTTCTTAGCTTATAAATGGTGTTGGGACCATCAGTTGTGTTGTGCAGAAGTCTGGTGGATACACAGCTGATAGTCCTACTGAATAGACTGTTAGAATTTGTATTATGGCAAGAAAAAAACAGCTAAGTAAAGAAAAATGAGTGTCCATCATTACTTTAAGAAATGAAGGGCAGTCAGTCCGAAAAATTGGCAAAACTTTGAAAGTGTCCCCAAGTGCAGGTGCAAAAACCATCAAGCGCTACAAAGAAACTGGCTCACATGAGGACCACCCCAGGAAAGGAAGACCAAGAGTCACCTCTGCTTCTGAGGATAAGTTTATCCGAGTCACCAGCCTCAGAAATCGCAGGTTAACAGCAGCTCAGATTAGAGACCAGGTCAATGCCACACAGAGTTCTAGCAGCAGACACATCTCTACAACAACTGTTAATTAAGAGGAGACTTTGTGCAGCAGGCCTTCATGGTAAAATAGCTGCTAGCAGGGCCGGCTCCAGGTTTTTGAGGGCCCCGGGCGAAAGAATCTCAGTGGGTCTCCCCCCTTTAACACATACCACAATTCATGATGCCCAGATACAGCAGAGAAATATAGGTATAGTAGAATGCAAGATTTCACTTCTTACATGAGTGATAGCTATTGTAAATTCTGCAGTGTATATATACAGGATAGGAGGAGTTATACTGTGCATTGTATATATACAGGATGGGGGAGTGGTACTGTGCAGTGTATATATACAGGACAAGAGGAGTGGTGCTGTGCAGTGTATATATACAGGACAGGAGGAGTGGTACTGTGCAGTGTATATATACAGGGGGAGTGGTACTGTACAGTGTATATACTTCAGCAGCCGCCAGCCCAGGCCCCCAGCACCTGTCCTGTATATATTATATATATATATATATTATATATACTGTATCTATACAGGCTGTATAGATACAGTATATACAGGACAGGTGCTGGGGCCTGGGCTGGGCGGCTGCTTCTGAAGTATATAATATACTCCAGCAGCTCAGCTGCAGGCGCCCAGCCCATGGCCGCCCCAGCTCACCCAGACTGTTAGAATACAGCAATATCATTGCACTCACTCAGGCGCGGGTAGCAGCTCCACCGGAATCTGCCTGATATGTTCAGCACTGCAGCCAGGGGCGGGAGAGCAGAGCAGGAGAACGTGCTCTCTTCGCCCACAAACAATGTCACGCTGGCTGCGTTGTTAACCCCTATGTGCCTGCCTGCCTGCACTGACTGAGAAGATGCTTGTGCCAGCTCCCACTGCCCACACCTGTAAGACCGCCGTGCCAGCAAATTGAAAGGGTAAGCGGCAGGAAAAACAGCGGGCAAGCAGCCAGATGGATCTATGACAGCGTGAGTGGGCCCCCTGTCTCGCCAGGGCCCCAGCACTTGCCCGGGTGCTGACGCCGGCCCTGGCTGCTAGGAAACCACTGCTAAGGACAGGCAACAAGCAGAAGAGACTTGTTTGGGCTGAAGAACACAAGGAATGGACATTAGACCAGTGGAAATCTGTGCTTTTGTCTGATGAGTCCAAATTTGAGATCTTTGGTTCCAACTACCGTGTCTTTGTGCGACACAGAAAAGGTGAACGGATGGACTCTACATGCCTGGTTCCCACCGTGAAGCATGGAGGAAGAGGTGTGATGGTGTGGGGGTGCTTTGCTGGTGACACTGTTGGGGATTTATTCAAAATTGAAGGCATACTCAACCAGCATGGCTACCACAGCATCTTGCATTGCATGCTATTCCATCCGGTTTGCTTTTAGTTGGACCATCATTTATTTTTCAACAGGACAATGACCCCAATCACACCTCCAGGCTGTGTAAGGGCTATTTGAGCAAGAAGGAGAGTGATGGGGTGCTACGCCAGATGACCTGGCCTCCACAGTCATTAGACCTGAACCCAATCGAGATGGTTTGGGGTGAGCTGGACCGCAGAGTGAAGCCAAAGGGACAATAAGTGCTAAGCATTTCTGGGAATGCCTTCAAGATGGTTGGAAGACCATTCCCGGTGACTACCTCTTGAAACTCATCAAGAGAATACCATGAGTGTGCAAAGCAGTCATCAAAGCAAAAGGTGGCTACTTTGAAGAACCTAAAATATAAGACATAATTTCAGTTGTTTCACACTTTTATGTTAAGTATATAATCCCACATGTGTTAATTCATAGTTTTGATGCCTTCAGTGTGAATGTACAATTTTCATAGTCGTGAAAATACAGAAAAATCTTTAAATGAGAAGGTGTGTCCAAACGTTTGGTCTGTACTGTATGGGGCTGGATCCTGCAATTTATCTTTTCAATGTCACCCCCAGAGGGATGGGGAAAAATTCATCTAAATTGTGTAGCGTTTCCCGTACTTCGGGTCTTGGGGGACACTTGCTTTGCACGGGAATAAAGCATACAGGCACGATTTTTCCACAAAAACAGTCTATTCCGGTTTATTAAACGTCATAAACCATAACTGTCACGATTCCCCTGACCGCTGTCACCACTGGGTCAGGATTCACACCGTGACCGTCACCCCTACGTCACGGATCAGGGTGACTTTAGGCCAACAGACGGCTATCACATGTGCAGGGGGGCTTATCTTAGTTATCCCTCCACTGCTAACAATGTGATGAAAAACCACACACAAGGCTATTGACCTCTTAGTTTACAGCAGGGGCTTATTCTAGGTATCCCACTGCTTTTCTATATACCACGAACTGCAGGGATTTATGTATATCCCGCTTACAGTTCCACTTAACACTTGCAGCTCTCTGGCGCCCCCTTACTCTCAGGTCAGATTAGGTACTGCACCCTGGGTAATTAGTCGCCAGAAAGGCTGCCTGCTATGTACTGGCTATTGGGCACGCTGCAGCGACGCGATAACTACTCCCACACAGGCAGGAACAATAATTATCAAACCCGCAGTTGCTTCAGCATAATCCAACCGTCAGCACACTTTCGCTGCCACCAGCTTCGATTAAACGGGTCCGAAGCTAACCCAACACAACAGTAACAGTAGCGTATTTTCCCTTCAAGAGACTTAGGGTACGGTTTAGAGCAGGAGAAGAACTAATATATAATAGTATATCCCATTCAAAATAACTAGGCAGTGCGTTATTAAAAATAGTTTATAAAGATGTTATACATGAGACAATTGCAAATATGTACAAGGGTAATTATAACATAAAGGGAATAAATGAGAAAAGATAACACTCACATATTAAAAGCATTGCAGGCATCCAGGCTAGTGCAGTTTCCATACATCCCAGTCCATGGGATGTACCAGCTCTTCCAGGACAATAGGACAAAGCAGTCCAGAGGGAGAAATCAGCAAAAAGTGACTCCTCAGAGCCTGCCAGACACTTAAAACATTAAGGCTGTGACATCACAGAAAGGCTGGCTTATCCAGACCCTCCTCTCTCTACATTCTGAGGAAACTTTAAACTATTTCCTCTGATTTCTATAACTTCACTACAAAACATGTCAGCGTCCTAAAAAGCTCATCATTCATCTCAGATTAACGTGAGCATTCTAATGAGATCAAATATGTCCTATCTGGGATACATATTTACAGAGAAAACCCTACTTCTTTACCAGATGGAGTTAGAAACCCGAGTGTCATGAGATGTGTAGCTACACCGAGTGGGACTACGAATATATATTTTCGTATTTCTAGCTTAAATCGTTTGCCTAATATCTAACAAAAACTAAACAAAGAATCTTTCATGGATTTTTGGAGCCATTTTCCCTGTTCTAGCTGGACACGAGCTTACACAGGAAATGCCAGTCGTTAATTCCGTTCGGCCATAAAACTTCTAACCCCCACACTCTCTGAGAAGGAAAGCCAGGAATTTGCAGCTACAACTGTTACTCCAAGAAGGGGGGGCTTAGCCCACTCAGGCTAGCAAAAGAACTACTTATGATATTTCATACCATATCGTGACACCTCCCCCTTTTGGTGTGCGCTAGGGAGGCAGGACCTGATGGTTCTCCTCCATGCGCACCTCAGCAGGTTCACCCTGGTGGGCCAACCCATCACCATTGCCATGATCTGGCTCCATGGTGCCTTCGCCTACCCGGTTTCCCAGGTAGGGAACCTCCCTCATGCCCATCTGACACTTTCCCGGCTTGATAGTCAGTCCTGCTTGGTGAATCCGCCTGAGCACCTCCTCGAGATGCTGCAGGTGTTCCTTCCAGGAGGGACTGAAGATGGCAATGTCATCCAAGTACGCCACGGCGTACGTCTCCAGTCCCTGAAGCAGGCGGTTGACCATCCGCTGGAAAGTGGCAGGGGCATTCTTCATGCCGAAGGGCATGACCGTGGACTCGTACAGTCCAAAGGGTGTGATAAAGGCGGACTTCTCCTGCGCCTCGGGGCTCAGGGGAATCTGCCAGTATCCTCTACTCAAATCCATTATTGTCAGGTATTTTGCGCCAGCTAACTTCTCAAGCAGCTCCTCGATGCGCGGCATTGGGTGCGCATCCGAGGCTGTGATGGCGTTGAGCCCCCTGTAGTCCACGCAGAACCGTGTGGTCCGGTCCTTCTTTGGCACGAGAACTACAGGCGATGCCCACGCGCTCTTTGACCGTCGAATCACCCCCAGCTGTAACATCTCATCGATCTCTTGGCGCATAGTCTGCTGCACCTGGTCAGAGATTCGATAGGGTGTTCGCCGTAGTGGGGCGTGATTCCCGGTGTCCACCTCGTGGACGGCTAACTCAGTCCTCCCAGGTCGGTTGGAGAATACGACCCGGAAGGGTTCCAGTGTGGTTTGCAACTGCACCCGCTGGGGTTCAGTTAACGAGGCGCTTACCTCCACATCCTCGATGGACCCATTGGCCTTGGCTTGGGCCAGCAAGTCCAGGAGGGTGTCTTCCTCACCGTCTTCGGGCAAGCTGCAGGCCGGTAGGACGAAAGGTTCACGTTCGTGATGAGCCTTCATCATGTTGACGTGAAAGGCCTTTCGCCTACCCCGAGCGTGGTCAAGCGTGACCACGTAAGTGACCGGGTTGAGCTGTTGGTGGACGACGTACGGGCCCTCCCAGGCTGCCTGAAGCTTATCCGTTGGTACGGGGACCAGCACCCACACCTTCTGACCCACGTGGTAGGTCCGCTCCCGGGCGTTCTGGTCGTACCAGTGCTTCTGATCAGCCTGAGCCTGCGTCATGTTGTCATGCACCAACTGCGTCAAGGTCTGCATCTTGTCACGGAAGTGCATGACATACTCCACTATGGACACTTCAGAAGGGTTCGGCTCCTCTTCCCAGGATTCTCTTACCAACCCAAGGGGTCCCCGAACTCGCCTGCCGTACAGGAGCTCGAAGGGGGAGAACCCCGTCGAGGCCTGCGGAACCTCTCGGTAAGCGAACAGCAGGTGTGGGAGGTACCGCTCCCAGTCGCGCCCTTGTGTCTCAACCAGCATGCGTAGCATCTGTTTGAGGGTACCATTGAAGCGTTCACACAAGCCATTGGTCTGTGGGTGGTACGCACTCGATACCAGGTGCTTCACCTGCATTTTCTTACAGAGAGCCTCCATTAGGCGAGACATAAATTGGGTCCCTTGATCAGTAAGCATTTCCCTGGGAAATCCTACACGTGAAAAGATGGCCAACAGGGCATCCGCCACCTTATCTGCCCTAGTTGACGACAGAGCTACTGCCTCTGGGTACCGGGTAGCATAGTCTACCACAGTAAGGATGTATTGCTTTCCAGAGCTGCTGGGGACGGCCAGCGGGCCCACAATGTCCACCGCGATCCTCTGGAAAGGCTCTTCTATCACTGGCAAAGGGATCAGGGGAGCCTTAAGAGCAGGCCCTGCCTTCCCCACTCTTTGACAGGTGACACAGGAGCGGCAGTAGTTTGACACATCTGTCCCCATCTTAGGCCAATAGAAGTGTTGAGACAGCCGGGCCTTAGTTTTGCTGATCCCCAAGTGTCCAGCTAGCGGGATCTCATGGGCAATCCGCAACAACTCACCCCGGAATTGCTGCGGGACGACCAGCTGTCTTTCCCTCAACCACTCCTTTTGTGATTCTCCGGGTACTGTCTCCCGGTATAACCTTCCTTGTTCCCAGAACACCCTCTCCTTATCAGTCACGGAGGTGGGCGTCTCGGCGAGTTGTCTCAAACTCTCTAGGCTCGCATCTGTGTGCAGAGCGGCCTGAAACTCCTGGCTAGGGGAAGCCAAAAGCGACGTCAGGGTCCCTTCCCCACGGGAACCCTCTTGGACCTGCTCTGGGTCCACCTCTGGTTCAGTCACCGTGATGACTGAGGAGGGTCCGGAAGGCTGACAGTTATCTGCGTTCCGGGCACTCTGACTGCGGGTGACAGCAGCTACGTAGGCTGTCTCCCCGGGGGTTTCTACAGGCCCATCAGCCGGCGCTGCTATGGGCTCTACCTCCCCATCCACCCCCAACACTCCAGGGGCTGGGCTACTTATGGGCCAGTTACCTTCCTCGGTGGCACTGGTCACTTTCATGGCGTCACCTTCCTCACGGTTCCCATGCATCTCCCCATTTCCTGTAGCACCGACACTTGCCCCTGTTAGGGGTTCCTCAGCCGTCTCACTCCGCAGAGCGACGTGGCTGGGCACACCTGTACCTATGGACACATTAACCTTCACAGAAAAATCATTATCAGGTTCAGCTGGCACAGGTACAACATTTTCACCATCAATCCTAGGGAAAAAATCATTAGTAGATGCATCAACACAAGATAAAGCATGGTCAGGTAACACATGCGATTTCCCATCATCATCATCATCAGGGTTAACTTTACCCTCATTAGTAGATTGGGGAGGGGTGTCAGGAACGTAGTATGCATACATCCTCCCCAAATCAGTCCCCAACAAAACATCAGTGGGCAAATTATCAGACAGCCCCACTTCCTTCACCCCGCTCCCAGCACCCCAATCAATAAAAACCCGGGCCATTGGTAAGGGACAGCTGATGCCCCCAATCCCAGTGACAGTTAGGGTTTTCCCCGGAATGATTTCTTCAGGGGCCGCCAGTTCGGGTCGGATGAGGGTTCGTTCAGCCCCGGTGTCCTTGAGGCCTGTAGCAACATGGCCTCCCACAGTGACGGGCTGTACGTTGTCACACACCCTCCCAACCACACCACCCACCAAAAGAACTGCTGCATTAGGCCCTGGGGCCTTGGCTGGGGGGTTCTTCGGCCTGTCTGGACAGAAGGTACTGATATGCCCAGGCCGCTTGCAGGTGTAACACGCTCGAGGTTCGGTGGTAGGTCTGGTGCTGTTGGCCACAGGGACAGGACCTCTGGTGTGTTGGCTGGCAGGGGTACTGGCGTTGGTTGCAGGCTTACCCCCTCTCCAGCTGGTGGTGACTGGCTTCCGCGCTTCCGATCTACGGTTGGCCTCATAGGCATCGGCAATCTGCGCTGCTTTCGTCACGTCTTTGGGTTCTCTGTCCATCACGAACTGTCGCACCTCAGCTGGGCAAAGATGAAAAAACTGGTCTTTGATCATCAGGTCTCGCAGCTGTGCAAAGGTGGTCACTGACAGTCCTTGGGTCCACTGGTCAAAGTGGGTCCCCAGTCCATGCACCACATCACTGTAACTGTCGTGTGGGCCACGTTGGAGGGTCCGGAACTTTCTACGGTACACCTCGGGTGTAAGCTGGTACTTGGCTATCAGAGCCTGCTTGATGGCCTCATAGTCTCCATCTTGTTCTTGAGGGAGGGCAGCAAACGCCTCCAGAGCTTTACCTTTCAGCCCTGGTGTCAGGTATCGGGCCCATTCATCTGTAGGCAGCCGGTACTGTCTGCAGGCTTTCTCAAAGGCCCGCAGAAAAGTGTCCAAGTCTCCGTCCTTCTCCATAACAGGGAAGTGATCGGGCCGGGGCTTAGGTATCTGAGCGCTGCTGGGCTCACGGTTGGTCTGAGACAACCCCTGCATTTGCAGTCGGGCTAACTGCAGCTGGTACTCCCGCTCAGCTTGCCGTTCGGCTCGCTGGGCCTGTGCCTCTCTCTCAGCTCGGGCCTCTCTCTCAGCTCGGGCCTCTCTCTCAGCTCGCTGGGCCTCCTGCCGGTATTGCTGAATCAGCTGCCGACGTCCCTCATGGTCGTCAATGGGGAATTCTTTCAAGGCCGCCTGCAGGTGGGGGTCCAATTCGCCCGGATTGCTAACAGGGCCAGCATTCAGTGGTTGGACCTCTGCTGCAGCACCATGTTCGCTTGTGCTGGCTTCTGCGGCCTCTGAGCTCTGAGATTGGTCTCGAGCGGCTTCCCATTGCACCAGATCTGCGACCAGTTGGGCTTTGTTTTTGCTTGCAGAGTCAATGTGCTGTGACTTGCATAAGGCGACAAGGGTGTCTCTGGTCTGCTGCTCATAGAAGGTTTCTCCCAGCACAACCATGGTTGCCAAATAAAAGATAGGATAGAAAAACGAAGAGAAAGGGAGGGGATAATTACCAGTACGCAATTGTCTCACAACTAAAAAGCACTGAGTTCGTTCTCCAAACTTATTTGCGCAGAGTCCTCGCAAGAACTTTCTGCAAGTTTTTAGTGAGAGGAATGATTACTCAAACCAAATCACTAATGCTCTAAGATATCCCACCGCTGCCACCAATTGTCACGATTCCCCTGACCGCTGTCACCACTGGGTCAGGATTCACACCGTGACCGTCACCCCTATGTCACGGATCAGGGTGACTTTAGGCCAACAGACGGCTATCACATGTCAAAAAAAGGAGAAGAAAGAGCTATACTGGGTATATCTATGTATAAAATCCAAAATTTATTAACATAATTAAATATACATATACAGACACAAAAAAAACCCATGTGCAGGAACACTACACCGGGATGAACAGGATCCCCCAAATAACCCTAGCAAAATATCAGTAAGGGTAAGTAAGCATAAGGTGCATAGTGCTAGTGTCCAGATACAATGTACCTGCCCAAGTAACGTCCATCTATGCCAAGCCCTCAGTGGGGCAAAATCTCAAGGCATGGGGAAATAGGCAAGCACTTACCAAGGTAAGAGATGGAGGATCAAAGGCAAGGTGTGTAAGAAGCCCCCCGACGCGCGTTTCGCGTCCCTCTTTGACCGCTTTCTCAAGGGGCTGGATCCTGCAATTTATCTTTTCAATGTCACCCCCAGAGGGATGGGGAAAAATTCATCTAAATTGTGTAGCGTTTCCCGTACTTCGGGTCTTGGGGGACACTTGCTTTGCACGGGAATAAAGCATACAGGCACGATTTTTCCACAAAAACAGTCTATTCCGGTTTATTAAACGTCATAAACCATAACTGTCACGATTCCCCTGACCGCTGTCACCACTGGGTCAGGATTCACACCGTGACCGTCACCCCTACGTCACGGATCAGGGTGACTTTAGGCCAACAGACGGCTATCACATGTGCAGGGGGGCTTATCTTAGTTATCCCTCCACTGCTAACAATGTGATGAAAAACCACACACAAGGCTATTGACCTCTTAGTTTACAGCAGGGGCTTATTCTAGGTATCCCACTGCTTTTCTATATACCACGAACTGCAGGGATTTATGTATATCCCGCTTACAGTTCCACTTAACACTTGCAGCTCTCTGGCGCCCCCTTACTCTCAGGTCAGATTAGGTACTGCACCCTGGGTAATTAGTCGCCAGAAAGGCTGCCTGCTATGTACTGGCTATTGGGCACGCTGCAGCGACGCGATAACTACTCCCACACAGGCAGGAACAATAATTATCAAACCCGCAGTTGCTTCAGCATAATCCAACCGTCAGCACACTTTCGCTGCCACCAGCTTCGATTAAACGGGTCCGAAGCTAACCCAACACAACAGTAACAGTAGCGTATTTTCCCTTCAAGAGACTTAGGGTACGGTTTAGAGCAGGAGAAGAACTAATATATAATAGTATATCCCATTCAAAATAACTAGGCAGTGCGTTATTAAAAATAGTTTATAAAGATGTTATACATGAGACAATTGCAAATATGTACAAGGGTAATTATAACATAAAGGGAATAAATGAGAAAAGATAACACTCACATATTAAAAGCATTGCAGGCATCCAGGCTAGTGCAGTTTCCATACATCCCAGTCCATGGGATGTACCAGCTCTTCCAGGACAATAGGACAAAGCAGTCCAGAGGGAGAAATCAGCAAAAAGTGACTCCTCAGAGCCTGCCAGACACTTAAAACATTAAGGCTGTGACATCACAGAAAGGCTGGCTTATCCAGACCCTCCTCTCTCTACATTCTGAGGAAACTTTAAACTATTTCCTCTGATTTCTATAACTTCACTACAAAACATGTCAGCGTCCTAAAAAGCTCATCATTCATCTCAGATTAACGTGAGCATTCTAATGAGATCAAATATGTCCTATCTGGGATACATATTTACAGAGAAAACCCTACTTCTTTACCAGATGGAGTTAGAAACCCTAGTGTCATGAGATGTGTAGCTACACCGAGTGGGACTACGAATATATATTTTCGTATTTCTAGCTTAAATCGTTTGCCTAATATCTAACAAAAACTAAACAAAGAATCTTTCATGGATTTTTGGAGCCATTTTCCCTGTTCTAGCTGGACACGAGCTTACACAGGAAATGCCAGTCGTAAATTCCGTTCGGCCATAAAACTTCTAACCCCCACACTCTCTGAGAAGGAAAGCCAGGAATTTGCAGCTACAACTGTTACTCCAAGAAGGGGGGGCTTAGCCCACTCAGGCTAGCAAAAGAACTACTTATGATATTTCATACCATATCGTGACAATAACACAAACAGTTCATCATTTATATCAACGGAACACATTAACCACCGATTGTCTGTTCCAATGGCAGATCCGTGTCTGCCCGTAACCCCTTGTTACCTGGAGTTACCTTACAGGAGCTCCGGCTCCACACACTGACTCCTGCCAGTGCTGGTTTACAGGGAAACTGCCTCATTGGGATCACCGTCCTTGTGACCAGGGCACCTCGGATAGTCCAGACCCACAGTAGGAACTGTAGCTTCCCCAACACAGAAACCGTCTCAGGCTCTGGAGATGCAGCCTTTCCATTCGTTTCCAGGAAGTCCAAACACAGGCACTTCCAACACACAGGCCATCAGTCCATGATCTAACCAGGTGCTTACAGAACTCCAGTCCATCGGCGGACAATCCAACACTCTGACCATTCCAGGACTCACACTCTCACCAGGTGCTTGCAGGACTCCAGTCCATCCCAGGACAATCCAACACCCTCAAGCATTCAGTCCATAGCCTCAGCAGTGCTTCCAGGACTCCAGCCCACTTCAGGACAATCCAACACCCAGGCTATTGCAGGACTCCCGGTCTCAGTGCTTCCAGGACTCCAGCCCATACCAGGACAATCCAACACTGTCCGTACATCAGGTCCACAGTCTCAGGTGCTTGCAGGACTTCGCCAATGCCAGGAGACTCCAACACCGACCATCCAGGACCTTGCACGTGGACCAAACGGATCCATACACAGGAACCACACAGGAACATGTGACCCACACCCTGGTCACATTACATACCTGTAACCACTCCCCTGGGTGGGAGTGTGGGTGTGTGTGGCTAGTCTGACCCTCCCATCTCTCATAACTAGCCCTGCCAATCTCCCATTAGAATTACACAATTACTTGTGGGACTACAGGTCCCAGAACACCAACCAAACTTCAGACTGACAGCGCAGAGTGTCTTCCTCTGCAACACACACATCGGCCATTTACACTCCTGCCGAACTTTGTCTCATCACATTTTTGCGTCCAAGCGCATCTTGAAGTGCACACACAGCGCCCCCCTGGCTGTAACGTGGGTCACCGCACCACAATTGTTACTGCATGTATTAGCAGCTGCTAGGTGCATGATTGCTGTACATTGGAAACAGTCCAATCCACCTTTCTATCAGGATTTGTTAATCAGGATCTCTGACATTCGCAGAATGGAAAATTTGACGGCTCTGCTGAATGGATGGTGGACCGCTTTGATTCTATTTGGTCTCCCTGGGATTATTTCTGGGCTCAATTTAACTATTAAGATCTCCATGCTCATAGATGCTCCCTACTTTTTCCTCATTGTGTCTTTTGTCTTTTGTTTGTCAATTGTTAGTATGTAGTGATGAGCGAATGTGCTGGGATAAGGTGTTATCCCGCATGCTCGGGTGCTAACCGAGTGACTTCGGCGTGCTCGAATACTATGCTTGAGTCCCCGCAGCTGCGTGACTCATGGCTGATTGACAGCCACAACTCATGCAGGGATGGCCTGTTTGTTAGACAATACCTGCATGAGTGGCGGCTGTCGACAGAAATTCGAACATATTATTCGAGCACGCTGAAGTCACTTGGTTAGCAGCCGAGCATGCTCAGATAACGACTTATCCAAGCACATTTGCTCATCACTATTAGTATGGAAATTCTCTATAGGTTAAATGGTTAGATATTGTCTTATTCTGGCTCCATGCACAATTTTCTTATAATGGCTAATTAGTCCTACAATTCTACCATTGTTGCATTATCAGGCAGTTTGCTTAGGAGTCACTAGAGGGCCTATGGTTAACTTTCAATGTACTTTACACACACTAATATACTTCTCCATAACCTGCTATTGCATTGTGTTAATCTTTAAAAAATTCAATAAAAATAAACCTTCATCAAATAGAACAGTATAGAACCAATCATGTCACATCCTGCACTTCTTCCATTACTTTGGACATCTATAGGATCCTTGATTTCAGCTAGTCACAGTAAAGTGGCACCAAAGAGGCCTAAAGAAGGCACCATATGGCCACTGTAACAGGCACTATTATAAGGGCACGGTGGCAAAAACTGTATATGTGTCAGATACTGATAAGTTGGGTTTATAGTATAGAAACTGCCAGATATTACAATTATTTATGATACTATCATTTGTAGATTTTTTGGCTTGATTATTTGGGGACTGTATAGAACAGGTTTATTTGGTACCATATGAAAGTAATATTTGAGTATAGTATGGCAGTATTATTTAATCGACTGTTTGTCTATAGATTGTACGCTATTGTTATTAGCACTGTAGTTTGAAGACTACATGGTACTATTATTTGGGCACTTATATGTCAGTATTATTTTTTATAATATGTTGCTCTTGCAATAATTTTCTGCTATTGTTAGGGCACATATAGCTTTTTCTTGATAATACGATGGCCTCTGCAACAGCTGATGATCCAAAATTCAGCGCTGTCTGACCAAATAATTTTTTAGTTTCAATACTACTGTATTATGTCCCTAGCACCGCTAGGTGGCAATATCAGCTGGAGATCTCTGTGCACACAGTGGGAAGCCTTGGTTACTATTAAAAGCAATGTAATAATAATAATAGTAATAATAATGTTAATAATGATGTACCTCCCAACGTATCGGATGGTCAAAAGAGACACTATAGGGTTTATTGTGTCCATATTGAAAATTTCAGGGGAGCCTTGGAGTTTGCATTACCACACACAGCACACAAAGGAGAGACATTTTTGATGAAACACAAGTCCCATCCCTGTCATATTCAGTCAGGTTCCAGCACTCAGACTCATCCCTCATACTTTCCATATAGTGAGTGGCATGCCTACCAGCATACCTGTCAACTTTTGAAGAACAGAAGAAAAATTATGCACCACGTCCCAATCCATGCCCATTTACCATGTCTTTGTTCTCTATCTGAAGGGTGCTGGCAGTGAGGGACATCCAGGAGACTCCTGAGACTGCAGGGCATAGAACCAAATCCGGGACTGTCCACTGTATCCAGGACAGTTGGGCTAGAGATGAGTGGATCGATTCATGGAAATCCAGTCCAGGTCAGTGGCAGCTGAACAGGAGGCTGCGAATCTCTTAGCTTCCGGCATCCCCAACGAGGTTTTTGATCACCCAGGGCTGGCACAACATCATCGATATGTTCTGCTCATCTCTAGTTGGCACCTGTGGATACTTTTTTGTTCCTTCATTCACAGTTGGAGCCGCCAGAACTTTCTCATCTTTATGTAGCGTCCAATCATAGATCATTAATTGGGTAGTTACCATCTTGGCTCCCTTTACACGTCAGTGTCTCTTGTATCTGTAGTGACAGTTTTCACTCATACCGGAGACACTTACACATGTAGACACATTCAAGCGAATGGCTCTGTTCACATGTCAATGTCATTTTTTATCAGCAACACGAGCCGCAAAACATCCCGCACACGTGCACATCGATGACATCCATGTGTCATCAGTGTGACATGTACCGGCTCCTGGAAATCAGCGGTACTGTTCACGCTGATCCCCGGCACCGGCTGAGAACAGACATATATATATATATATATACTAGCTATTGAACCCGTTCTACGCCCGGGTGGTGAGCATTTATATTGGTATATGGTCTCCATCCTGTCATGTGCTGCACCCATCCTGTGTCCCCATCCTGTCATGTGCTGCACCCATCCTGCGTCCCCATCCTGTCATGTGCTGCTCCATCCTGCATCCCCATCCTGTCATGTGCTGCACCCATCCTGCGTCCCCATCATGTCATGTGCTGCACCCATCCTGCGTCCCCATCCTGTCATGTGCTGCTCCATCCTGCGTCCCCATCCTGTCATGTGCTGCACCCATCCTGCGTCCCCATCCTGTCATGTGCTGCACCCATCCTGCGTCCCCATCCTGGTATGTGCTGCACCCATCCTGCGTCCCCATCCTGCGTCCCCATCCTGTTATGTGCTGCACCCATCCTGCGTCCCCATCCTGTCATGTGCTGCACCCATCCTGCGTCCCCATCCTGTCATGTGCTGCACCCATCCTGCGCCTTCATCCTGTCATGTGCTGCACCCATCCTGCGTCCCCATCATGTCATGTGCTGCACCCATCCTGCGTCCCCATCCTGTCATGTGCTGCTCCATCCTGCGTCCCCATCCTGTCATGTGCTGCACCCATCCTGCGTCCCCATCCTGTCATGTGCTGCACCCATCCTGCGTCCCCATCCTGGTATGTGCTGCACCCATCCTGCATCCCCATCCTGCGTCCCCATCCTGTTATGTGCTGCACCCATCCTGCGTCCCCATCCTGTCATGTGCTGCACCCATCCTGCGTCCCCATCCTGTCATGTGCTGCACCCATCCTGCGCCTTCATCCTGTCATGTGCTGCACCCATCCTGCATCCCCATCCTGTCATGTGCTGCACCCATCCTGCGTCCCCATCCTGTCATGTGCTGCTCCATCCTGCATCCCCATCCTGTCATGTGCTGCACCCATCCTGCGTCCCCATCCTGTCATGTGCTGCACCCATCCTGCGTCCCCATCCTGTCATGTGCTGCACCCATCCTGCGTCCCCATCCTGTCATGTGCTGCACCCATCCTGCGCCCCCATCCAGTCATGTGCTGCACCCATCCTGCGTCCCCACCCTGGTATGTGCTGCACCCATCCTGCGTCCCCATCCTGTTATGTGCTGCACCCATCCTGTGTCCCCATCCTGTCATGTGCTGCACCCATCCTGCGTCCCCATCCTGTCATGTGCTGCACCCATCCTGCGCCCCCATCCTGTCATGTGCTGCACCCATCCTGCGTCCCCATCCTGTCATGTGCTGCACCCATCCTGCGTCCCCATCCTGTCATGTGCTGCACCCATTCTGCGTCCCCATCCTGCATCCCCATCCTGTCATGTGCTGCACCCATCCTGCGTCCCCATCCTGGTATGTGCTGCTCCCATCCTGCGTCCCCATCCTGCATCCCCATCCTGTCATGTGCTGCACCCATCCTGCGTCCCCATCCTGTCATGTGCTGCATCCATCCTGCGCCCCCATCCTGTCATGTGCTGCACCCATCCTGCGCCCCCATCCTGTCATGTGCTGCACCCATCCTGCGTCCCCATCCTGTCATGTGCTGCACCCATCCTGCGTCCCCATCCTGTCATGTGCTGCACCCATCCTGCACCCCCATCCTGTCATGTGCTGCACCCATCCTGCGTCCCCATCCTGGTATGTGCTGCACCCATCCTGCGTCCCCATCCTGTCATGTGCTACACCCATCCTGCGTCCCCATCCTGTCATGTGCTGCACCCATCCTGCGTCCCCATCCTGGTATGTGCTGCACCCATCCTGCGTCCCCATCCTGCGTCCCCATCCTGGTATGTGCTGCACCCATCCTGCATCCCCATCCTGTCATGTGCTGCACCCATCCTGCGTCCCCACCCTGGTATGTGCTGCACCCATCCTGCGTCCCCATCCTGGTATGTGCTGCAACCATCCTGCGTCCCCATCCTGCGTCCCCATCCTGGTATGTGCTGCAACCATCCTGCGTCCCCATCCTGTGTCCCCATCCTGGTATGTGCTGCAACCATCCTGCGTCCCCATCCTGCGTCCCCATCCTGGTATGTGCTGCAACCATCCTGCGTCCCCATCCTGTCATGTGCTGCACCCATCCGGGGGCCTGAGCAGGCGGGGACACCGGCGCGCTGTGGGGGTCAGGTGCCGGTATCGCCGCCAGCTCAGTCCCCCCAGCACTTACTATACTCACCTGTCTGTCCCGTTCCAGCGCGTCATCGCGCCCTCTGAACTGAAGGTCACAGGCCGAAGACCGGGAAGATGGCGGCGCTCAGCGGTGGAACGCAGGACAGGTGAATATGGCCGATACTCACCCTCCTGGCGGTCCCTGCTTCTCTGTTGGAGATCGCGGTGTGCGTTCAGTGTGAACGCATACCGCGATCTCCCGGGAGCGTCACTCTGGGAGGCCCAGACTGCGCCGGCGCTTGCGCCTGCGCAGTCTATAAAGGCTTCGGACAGAGTGACGCTCCCAGCGTTATATTATAGATATATATATATACAGTCATGGCCAAAAGTATTGACACCCCTGCAATTCTGTCAGGTAATACTCATTTTCTTCCTGAAAATGATTGCAAACACAAATTCTTTGGTATTATCTTCATTTAATTTGTCTTAAATGAAAAAATACAAAAGAGAGTGAAGCAAAAAGCAAAACATTGATCATTTCACACAAAACTCCAAAAATGGGCCAGACAAAAGTATTGGCACCCTCAGCCTAATACTTGGTTGCACAACCTTTAGCCAAAATAACTGCGACCAACCGCTTCCAGTAACCATCAACGAGTTTCTTACAATGCTCTGCTGGAATTTTAGACCATTCTTCTTTGGCAAACTGCTCCAGGTCCCTGATATTTGAAGGGTGCCTTCTCCAAACTGCCATTTTTAGATCTCTCCACAGGTGTTCTATGGGATTCAGGTCTGGACTCATTGCTGGCCACCTTAGAAGTCTCCAGTGCTTTCTCTCAAACCATTTTCTAGTGCTTTTTGAAGTGTGTTTTGGGTCATTGTCCTGCTGGAAGACCCATGACCTCTGAGGGAGACCCAGCTTGTTCACACTGGGCCCTACATTATGCTGCAAAATTTGTTGGTAGTCTTCAGACTTCATTATCCCCATCTATTCCCCAACCCCTGAAGATGGCTGGACCATGATTGTAAATACATCATTGTAAATACACACCTGTACTTTGTATCTCCCCCACCTCATTGTAGATTGTAAGCTCTCACGAGCAGGGTCGTCTTATTTTGCTTTAATTATTGTATTGTTAATGTTGTTACTTATGACTTTTGTGTTTGAAACTGTTAAACTGTAAAGCGCTGCGGAATATGTTGGCGCTATATAAATAAAGATTATTATTATTATAAATAAAGATTATTATTATTATTATTATAATGCCATGCACACGGTCAAGCAGTCCAGTGCCAGAGGCGGCAAAGCAACCCCAAAACATCAGGGAACCTCCGCCTTGTTTGGCTGTAGGGACCGTGTTCTTTTCTTTGAATGCCTCTTTTTTCTCCTGTAAACTCTATGTTGATGCCTTTGCCCAAAAAGCTCTACTTTTGTCTCATCTAACCAGAGAACATTCTTCCAAAACATTTTAGGCTTTTTCAGGTAAGTTTTGGCAAACTCCAGCCTGGCTTTTTTATGTCTCGGGGTAAGAAGTGGGGTCTTCCTGGGTCTCCTACCATACTGCCCCTTTTCATTCAGATGCCAACGGATAGTATGGGTTGACACTGTTGTACCCTCGGACTGCAGAGCAGCTTGAACTTGTTTGGATGTTAGTCGAGGTTCTTTATCCAACATCCACACAATCTTGTGTTGAAATCTCTTGTCAATTTTTCTTTTCCGTCCACATCTAGGGAGGTTAGCCACAGTGCCATGGGCTTTAAACTTCTTGATGACACTGCGCACGGTAGAAACAGGAACATTCAGGTCTTTGGAGATGTACTTGTAGCCTTGAGATTGCTCATGCCTCCTCACAATTTGGTTTCTCAAGTCCTCAGACAGTTCTTTGGTCTTCTTTCTTTTCTCCATGCTCAATGTGGTACACACAAGGACATAGGACAGAGGTTGAGTCAACTTTAATCCATGTCAACTGGCTGCAAATGTGATTTAGTTATTGCCAACACCTGTTAGGTGCCACAGGTAAGTTACAGGTGCTGTCAATTACACAAATTAGAGAAGCATGACATGATTTTTCGAACAGTCCCAATACTTTTGTCCACCCCTTTTTTATGTTTGGTGTTGGATTATATCCAATTTGGCTTTAGGACAATTCTTTTTGTGTTTTTTCATTTAAGGCAAATTAAATGAAGATAATAATACCAAATAATTTGTGTTTGCAATCATTTTCAGGAAGAAAATGAGTATTATCTGACAGAATTGCAGGGGTGTCAATACTTTTGGCCATGACTATATATATATATATATATATATATATATATATATATATATACATATATATATATATATATATATATGTATATTTTTTTTCCCTTATATGTTACTAAATCACATCTGTTTCATTAAAGAAAAATATAGTGTACATATATTTTTCATGCATATTTTTCTATAATTGTAGCATTCAATTATATAATTTCATCACCAGTTAATAATATCACCTTTGCTTATTTTCCAGCTCGCTACAAGTTAAAGATAAGGGCACCTGTGGCGACAGGTGGGCAAGAAATAGCCCCATGTCGGAGATAGATGGATGTTTGTTCCGCTCTGCTGCTATATATACCAGCTAATATCTAGAGCGCTTCTTCATCTCGTGTATGATAACATTCCCAACTATAGATATTGCCTCCTCGGAGACATCCCGTGACCTCCCTTCCTTCTACACAGTCACAGATCTCCCACTGTAATGTTATTACTCCTCAGTTGGGCACAGTTATATAGCATTAGGTCTGTATAATTGACAGGTGGAAATTTTTGAATTTGGGGGAGGGGAGAGGTGGCTTGGAATTATCAAATAGCGATGATGCTCCAGGTAAGAAAGTGTTACTATTTAGATTACATCTACAAACATTGGAAATTTAACGTAGAGATAGATAGAAAGATAGATACATAGATAGATAATTTAGCACTTATCGACAGGCAGTTGCTACCTTTTTTGCTTCTGCCACTCTGTGACAATCTCTCCTAGCTCACAGATGTCGCGGACCGCTCATGCCTTTGATTTTCCTCTTCTGGTGACGTCACATCAACAGTAGTTCCTACTTTTCTGCTTTGCTCTGTCAATGTCATCTTGCTTGAAAGCCGGCTCTGCCTACTGGTGGTCAATTAACATGACATCTATTGGCTGCTACACCTCATCGACAGAGCAGAGGAGAAGGAACTACTCTGTCGACGTGATGTCACAGAATCAAGGAGAATTGTTGGCAGGAGCAGTCTGTGACCTCTGTGAGCTGGGAGAGAATTCCCCCGCAGTGTCCCCACATGCATATGCAAATTGCCTCTTCTGAGAAAAAGAGGACTTAAACTCTATAGCGCCACCTGTTGGAAGTAGCGATCCTTCAAGTCACAATCATCCCTTAAACGAGTCGTGCAATATGGCTTAGGATAAAAGCCAAATTAGTATCTCAATTCGCAGACACAGTGTTCCGGGCTGTTGGCCCTCGTCAGTGCAAAGCATGAGAACTAATTTGGCTAGGTGAGAGGCTCTGGACTGGGGTCTAAGGGGTATCGTTTCTCCTTATGGAGAGTGACATACCATCTCTGGCTTGTCAAGGTAAGGAGGCTTATTCGCCGTGCAATGCTCCTCTGGGAAATATAATATTATATTTCCCAGAGGAGCATTGCACGGCGAATAAGCCTCCTTACCTTGACAAGCCAGAGATGGTATGTCACTCTCCATAAGGAGAAATGATACCCCTTAGACCCCACATGCATAGTATGACATCAAAAGTGCTCCTGACACAGTGTGACACCCCTACAGTGACCCCATAGAGTATGATGTCCCCACAATTTCCTTCACACATTATGGCAAGTGATAAAGTTCTGTGTGTCACAAAGGAGTTGGGACTTTGGGTGCTAACCAGGTCCCTAGAACTTGGGGCGTCCTGGTCTATTTCTGTTCCCCGGATTACTCCTGAAGGTGGAGACGCCAGGTTCTTGTGCTTTCCTATGCATCTATATCTACCCTGATCTGCACCCTCCCCTACTCAGGCAAAGGGAAGCTGAACACTATAGAAACACACTAACCAAATAAGGGAAGATGGAGAGGGATAAATTAAAATTCCAACCATACAAAATGCACACACCAAACAGCAGAGTGGGACACAGGGTAGTTAAAGGAAGGAGAAACCACATAGAAGAGGATGAGGATCGGCACACAGCCAAAATTCCAAGCAGCAATCTCCTAAACAATATCCAAACACTAACTCGAACCACGAACTACACCTCCAACTCCAGACCCAGGCAGTAAGAACTAACACTGACAATCCCTAAGTGCCAGAGACAATCATATATAACAGAGGGGAGTGGCCAACACTGAGCAGTTCAGACAACCCAAGTAGGAATGCTCCAGGAAATTCAACTGAACAGATTAACCCTTGCACTGCTAGCAGGGAAAAAACCTGAACTGTTTAATACAATGGTGAAGTGCTTCTAACCAGTGAAGGAGTGTATGAAACCAGATACTGCAGTCTTCTGGAACCTATCCATCGCTGTATACCCATGACACTGTGTTCATACCCCACAGTCTACAATACAGTATGATCTCCCCCACACACACTTCAATAGTTACTACAGCCCCACACATACGCTATGAAGTTTACACAGACCCCCAGATTGTGTGTTGGCCTCCACACACAATATTATGTCATCATAGCCCACCCGCACAGAATGATTGACCCACAGTTGTTCTATACCACACACATTATGATGGCCCCTACAGCCCCAACCCATGATATGATGTCCCCCACAGCCCCCACACATTTTAATGACCTCCACAATCTCCTTTACACACAGCATGATGTCCCCCACAGGCACCCCCACAAAGTATTATGCTCCCTCAGCCAAACACAGTTTAATGGCCACTACATACCACTAGACAATATGATGGCCACACAGCCCTCAACACAATATCATGGCCACACAGCCATTTTGAAGTGCAGCCTAATAAAATAAGTTAAAAAATACCTAGTCCGGGTCCTTCGATGCACTGCTCTGCTCTGTGTAGCGTGTGAGGCTCCATTGGGGCAAAAGTGATCTAGTGGTCTGTTGCACCTGATACAGTGTATCCACAGTATCTGCATTATGTACTTCATGAGAATGCAGATATCACTGAAATCATGATGTCAGGCAAGTGAGGGAGAGTTGGAGCAGTGCGGGTGGCTATTTGTGGCACGCCATTGAGATAGATAAATAAGTAGATATGTTTATATAAGTTTATATGACATATAACGATAGAAAATAGATAACTAATGTGAGATAGATACATAGATAGATAGCACAAATCTCCCTCCTCCCCAATGTGAAAAACCCTTTTCCATCAACTAATAATCATTCCATAGAAACTCCATAGGGAATCCAATTAAAGGGTCATTAACAAACATGATTCCCTTTAAGGAAATCTAACACTTCCATGTTTTGTAATCTGGATGAGTGATCTAGATAAATCAATCAATCTAGTATAGCATTAAAAATAAATTTCAACTGCAGTGGATGAAGCTCAGATTACCCTGAGCCTGGAAGCAAAATGAAAACCATTATTCTATCATCACCTAAATAGAGTAATGGGCAGGGGCTGGCTGGCACTTTTCAGCCTGGGGGGCAATCACAAGGCAGTGGCCCACCAGTTGCGGTGGACCACCCCTGCCCTGCTTATCTCTGGTCCCTGCATTAAAGCAGCAGAAATAACATGCTTTAAAAAATGGGAAGGTATATAGATATGGGAACAGAACGGAGATTGCTGAATAGATATGGGAACACAAACAAGCTTACTACCTACATAGATACTGCAACAGAAGCATGCTGACTGCATCAACACGAGAATGGAACCAAGATTACTACATACGGTACATACCTGAACTGAAATGAGCTTACAAAAAAGATATGTGAGCAGAATCAAGCTTACTACAAAGCTATGGGAAAAGAACGGAGCTTACTACAGAGATAAGGGAGCAGAGCCAAGCTTTCGCCTACTAAGTCTACTACATAGATAGAGCAATAAAACCAAGACTCCTACATAGATATGGGAACAGAACCAAGCTTACCGCATACATATGGTACCAGAATCTAGATTACTATATTGATACAGCACCAGAACCAAGCTTACTGCTTACATATGGTACTATAACTGAGCTGATTTACAAACATACATACAACTCCAGAAACACGGACATGTAAAACACACAGTATGGCAGGGGTGTTGCTAGGGTCATAAAAGATCAGGGGCCCAAGCCCCAAAGTGCACGTATCCCCATATGACCACCCTCTAGCTATTTAAAATAGCATATATACGTGTATAATTACAGTATATACTGTTTCTAACCAAAAACACACAATGCAATGACCAATATTATAAAATTACGGCTATAAAATGCCAAATAATACGGCTACACAATGTCAACTACCATAACCACTACACAGCGAATACATAATATTATCATATTACCATTACCTCTACATAACAAAACACTTTATATAAATACCAATGGCACCACTATGCACCTTCTACTACATAATGACTGAAACACATTAAGCTGTTACTAAATAAAAAAAAGAAAACAAAAATGCTACTAAAGAGCAATAATACCACCTTATAGTAACCGTATATTGGTAGATCCCAGCCCTGCACATACATGTGATTACAGTACAGTCATATATAGTAACTTACAGATGACGTTTTTTTCTGATTCAGGTGCCCCTATGAAAACTATTAATTTCCCTATTTATAACAAATAATGTCCTCTGGGTTCCCAACCAGCTCTGTATACAGTGGGTACGGAAAGTATTCAGACCCATTTAAATTTTTCACTCTTTGTTTCATTACAGCCATTTGGTAAATTCAAAAAAGTTTATTTTTTTCACATTAATGTACACTCTGCACCCCATCTTGACTGAAAAAACCCTGAAATGTAGAAATTTTTACAAATTTATGAAAAAGGAAAAACTGAAATATCACATGGTCATAAGTATTTAGACCCTTTGCTCAGTATTGAATAGAAGCACCTTTTGAGATAGTACAGCCATGAGTCTTGGGAATGATGCCACAAGTTTTTCACACCTGAATTTGGGGATCCTCTGCCATTCTTCCTTGCAGATCCTGTCCAGTTCCGTCAGGTTGGATGGTGAACGTTGGTGGACAGCCATTTTCAGGTCTCTCCAAAGATGACCATTGGGTTTAGGTCAGGGCTCTTGCTGGGCCAGTCAAGAATGGTCACAGAGTTGTTCTGAAGCCGCTCCTTTGTTAGCTGTGTGCTTAGGGTCATTGTCTTGTTGGAATGTGAACCTTCGGCCAAGTCTGAGGTCCACAGCACTCTGGAAGAGGTTTTCGTCCAGGATATCTCTGTACTTGGCCGCATTCATGTTTCCTTCAATGACAACCAGTCGTCCTGTCCCTGCAGCTGAAGAACACCCCCATAGCATGATGCTACCTCCACCATGCTTCACCGTGGGGATTGTATTGGGCAGGTGATGAGCAGTGCCTGGTTTTCTCCACACATACCGCTTAGAATTATCACCAAAAAGGTCTACCTTCATCTCATCAGACCAGAGAATCTTACTTCTCATAATCTGGGAGTCCTTCATGTGTTTTTTTAGCAAACTATTGGGGCTTTCCTATGTCTTGCACTGAGGAGAGGCTTCCTTCCGGCCACTCTGCCATAAATGCCTGACTGGTGGAGGCTGCAGTGATAGTTGACTTTGTGGAACTTTCTCCCATCTCCCTACTGCATCTCTGGAGCTCAGCCACAGTGATCTTGGGGTTCTTCGTTAGCTCTCTCACCGAGGCTCTTCTCCCACGATTGCTCAGTTTGGCTGGACGGCCAGGTCTAGGAAGACTTCCGGAGGTCCCAAACTTCTTCCATTTATAAGCGACTGTTCTATAAGGAACCTTGAGAACTGCAGAAATTCTGTTGTAACCATGGCCAGATCTGTGCCTTACCACAATTGTCTCTGAGCTCCTTGGCCGGTTCCTTTGGCCTCATGATTCTCATTTGGTCTGACATGCACTGTGAGCAGTGAGGTCTTATATAGACAGGTGTGCGCCGCTCCAAATCAAGTCCTATCAGTTTAATTAAACACAGCTGGACTCCAATGAAGGAGTAGAACCATCTCAAGGAGGATCACTAGGAAATGGACAGCATGTGACCTAAATATGAGTGTCTGAGCAAAGGGTCTGAATACTTATGACCATGTGATATTTCAGTATTTCTGTTTTATTAAATTAGCAAAAATTTCTACCTTCCTGTTTTTTTTCAGTCAAGATGGGGTGCAGAGTGCACATTAATGAGAAAAAAATGAAGATTTTTGAATTTACCAAATTGATGCAATAAAACAATAAGTGAAAAATTTAAAAGGGGTCTGAATACTTTCCGTACCCACTATGTATATAGGATAATATGTGAGTGGTGTATATTACTCAATGACTACAGACATCAGATATTACACCAGTCACATATCCAGTATATACCATCAGATGTCTGTGCACGTAGTATATTACATATAGTATAAAGGATATGTAACTGGTGGGTGATATGTCTACAAACATCAGATGTCATATACAGGATAGTATGTGACTGGTATACTGTATATAATACTACGAGTACAGACATCAGGTATTTGACTATCACATACAATATTATCTACTATATAACATCTGATGTCTGTACACATAGTATAAGGGTATGCTTCCATGGTCAGGAAACGTAGCGCTTTGGACGCAGCGGATACCCCGCTCCGCCCAAAGTCCACCTTTGTACGCGTGGTGATTCCGCCTGTGTTCATTGAGCACATGCGCATGAGGAATCACCGCATCCTGTACATAGAGTGGGTTAGTTATCTTGCAGAGACGGAGCTGTTCCTAGATCGTGGGAACTTTCCTAGAAAGCTCCCAGGCTCGAGTTCATATGAGGACAACCAGCAGAGGGCGCCCTCTTATGATCTCGAGCCTGGGAGCTTTCTAGGAAAGTTCCCACGATCTAGGAACAACCAGCAGAGGGCGCCTCACCGCAAATGCAGGTAAATATAGGTCAATGACCTACTTTACCTACATTCTCCGGGGTTTTGCAGACAGGAGTAGCGCTGCATTAGCAGAACTCCTGGCTGCAAAATATTTTAACCCCTTCAGATGGATTTACATCGTTGGACGTGACAGATCCTCGGAAGGTATGGATATTGTTGGTTTATTTTTTTTTTTATTTACAGATCGAGGGTCTTCAGTGAGTGGATTGAGAGTAGAATAAATTAATACAACAACCTTTGTGATTTTTTCATTAAATTAATTTTTAATAATGTGTGTGTGTTTTTTTTTTACCCTTTACTAGTATTGGATTAATAATGGATAGGTGTCATAATTGACGCCTCTCCATTATTAATTAGGCTTAATGTCACCTTACAATAGCAAGGTGGCATTAACCCTTCATTACCCCATATCCCACCGCTACATGGAAATGGGAAGAGAGTGGCCAAGTGCCAGAATAGGCGTATCTTCCAGATGTGCCTTTTCTGGGGTGGCTGGGAGCAGATGTTTTTAGCCAGGGGGGGCCAATAACCATTGACCCTCTCCAGGCTATTAATATCTGCCCTCAGTCACTGGCTTTACTACTCTGGCGGAGAAAATTGCGCGGGAGCCCACGCCAATTTTTTCCGCCATTTAACCCTTAAATTTACTAGCTAGAACGGCCAAATTTTGCACATACACACTACTAACATTAGTAATGTGGAATATGCAAAAAAAAAAGTGATATGAGATGGTTTACTGTATGTAACAGGTCTCAAATCATCATGTCGGGTTTAGGAAGGAGAAAGCAAAAGCCGGTAATTGAATTACCGGCTTTCTGCTATATCGCGCTGGATGAAATATTAATATATATACATATATGTGTCTCAATGACATATACAGTGGGGCAAAAAAGTATTTAGTCAGTCAGCAATAGTGCAAGTTCCACCACTTAAAAAGATGAGAGGCGTCTGTAATTTACATCATAGGTAGACCTCAACTATGGGAGACAAACTGAGAAAAAAAATCCAGAAAATCACATTGTCTGTTTTTTTATCATTTTTTTTGCATATTATGGTGGAAAATAAGTATTTGGTCAGAAACAAACAATCAAGATTTCTGGCTCTCACAGACCTGTAACTTCTTCTTTAAGAGTCTCCTCTTTCCTCCACTCATTACCTGTAGTAATGACACCTGTTTAAACTTGTTATCAGTATAAAAAGACACCTGTACACACCCTCAAACAGTCTGACTCCAAACTCCACTATGGTGAAGACCAAAGAGCTGTCAAAGGACACCAGAAACAAAATTGTAGCCCTGCACCAGGCTGGGAAGACTGAATCTGCAATAGCCAACCAGCTTGGAGTGAAGAAATCAACAGTGGGAGCAATAATTAGAAAATGGAAGACATACAAGACCACTGATAATCTCCCTCGATCTGGGGCTCCACGCAAAATCCCACCCCGTGGGGTCAGAATGATCACAAGAACGGTGAGCAAAAATCCCAGAACCACGCGGGGGGACCTAGTGAATGAATTGTAGAGAGCTGGGACCAATGTAACAAGGCCTACCATAAGTAACACACTACGCCACCATGGACTCAGATCCTGCAGTGCCAGACGTGTCCCACTGCTTAAGCCAGTACATGTCCGGGCCCGTCTGAAGTTTGCTAGAGAGCATTTGGATGATCCAGAGGAGTTTTGGAAGAATGTCCTATGGTCTGATGAAACCAAACTGGAACTGTTTGGTAGAAACACAACTTGTCGTGTTTGGAGGAAAAAGAATACTGAGTTGCATCCATCAAACACCATACCTACTGTATAGCATGGTGGTGGAAACATCATGCTTTGGGGCTGTTTCTCTGCAAAGGGGCCAGGACGACTGATCCGGGTACATAAAAGAATGAATGGGGCCATGTATCGTGAGATTTTTAGTGCAAACCTCCTTCCATCAGCAAGGGCATTGAAGATGAAACGTGGCTGGGTCTTTCAACATGACAATGATCCAAAGCACACCGCCAGGGCAACGAAGGAGTGGCTTCGTAAGAAGCATTTCAAGGTCCTGGAGTGGACTAGCCATTCTCCAGATCTCAACCCTATAGAAAACCTTTGGAGGGAGTTGAAAGTCCGTGTTGCCAAGCGAAAAGCCAAAAACATCACTGCTCTAGAGGAGATCTGCATGGAGGAATGGGCCAACATACCAACAACAGTGTGTGGCAACCTTGTTAAGACTTACAGAAAACGTTTGACCTCTGTCATTGCCAACAAAGGATATATTACAAAGTATTGAGATGAAATTTTGTTTCTGACCAAATACTTATTTTCCACCATAATATGCAAATAAAATGATAAAAAAAACAGACA
The DNA here is from genome assembly GCF_032444005.1 of Ranitomeya imitator. Lineage (NCBI taxonomy): Eukaryota > Metazoa > Chordata > Amphibia > Anura > Dendrobatidae > Ranitomeya > Ranitomeya imitator. Next base: position 412,880,261 of record NC_091283.1, on the reverse strand, counting down.
ATGTGATTTTCTGGATTTTTTTTCTCAGTTTGTCTCCCATAGTTGAGGTCTACCTATGATGTAAATTACAGACGCCTCTCATCTTTTTAAGTGGTGGAACTTGCACTATTGCTGACTGACTAAATACTTTTTTGCCCCACTGTATATATATGCGTATTCCTCGCAAGTCACACTGCTGGTCCGTGTGTAATCCGTATTTTTGGGGCTTCCATAGACTTTCATTGACGTTTTATTTGCGCAATACGGTGACAAACGCAGCATGCTGTGATTTTCTACGGCCGTAGAAAGCCGTATAATACTGATCAGTTTAATACGGCAGATAGGAGCAGGGGCATAGAGAATAATTGTGCCGTTTGTTTTGCGAGTTTTACGGACGTAGTTTCTGGGCTCTTACGTCCGTAAAACTCGCAAGTGTGACGCCGGCCTTAGTCTGAGTGAAATCTGCAGCAAAAGCACTGATAAAAGTGATATGCTGGAGATTTACATCTCTACCAAATCTGCAAGGAAAAAACATAAGGAATGTTTTCACGAGACATCAGGATTCTCAGTCACTTGATGGCATTAGGAATCCCTTTAGGTTTGGTGACAAATCTGTGCAGAAAAATCTGCGACAATCTGCAGCGTGTGCACAGGCCCTAACACATACAACATAACATATAACTGGCATTTGATATACTGTTAGGCCGGGTTCACATTAGCGTTTGAGTCCCCAGCGTGGTGCTGCGGACTTGTTTCCTTAAGCTCTGCCTACTTCCACATGCGTCCTGTCTACCTATCTTTAACATTGTGTACGCAGGGACATGTGTTGTATGTGGTGCGTCCTTGTGTGACGTTTTGACGTGCCTGCAGCAACATGTTGCATTTTCTTGTTCTAAGGGGACGTCAAAATGATGCACGCGGATGCATCCACATACAATGCATGTCCCTGCGTACACAATGTTAATAGGTACGCAGGACGCATGCAGAGTAGGTGGAACTTAAGGAAAGAAGTCGCAGCACCACGCAGGGGACTCAAACGCTAATGTGAACTGTGCCTTATACAGTATATGCATTTCTGTATGTAGGTACAGATCTAACATAGTGTGTACACGGTATAACCTCTGATCTCTGTATTATTCTTTGTACCAGGCTCAGGCTGGATCAGTGCAGGGCAGGATTCAGTATTGTGTCTCTGGTCACTCTGAGGTACAGGGATGGAGATTTATTGCAGGAGATTGAACTTTCCTGCAGATCTGGTGACCCTGGAGCTGATAACCTGTCACTGACAGGGCGACCCTGAAAGTTCACTCTCCTGCAATAAATCTCAGTGATCAGCAGAGCGGCCGCTGACTATATACAGAAGCGGCCCTGGACTTATCAGCGTCCCCTCCTCACCACACAGAAGCTCTCTACAGCACTCACCATCAGGTCTCCTGTCTGAGCCGCCCACAAGCTCCTCTCCGGCCGGAAGAAGATATACAGCCGCGCTCCCCCACTCCAGCAGAGCAGACGGCCGCACACAGGGAGCTGTGGCTGCGTCTGTGTGTGCTCCACTGTGATGCCGCCTGCACAGCTAAAACAAGGCGGCCCCCTGGCGGCCTTAATCAGCTGCTTAGTGACCGGCCCAGGGGGCAAATGCCCCTCTTCCACCTGGGCCAGTCCGCCCCTGGTAATGGGGACATCTTCCGATTATTCAGTAATTCCTATTCATCAGTCATAAGCAGAACTCATACAGTACTACTAAATATCCAAGTCCTCATTCCACATCATCCAATGTGGACACTGAGAGGTAGGACACTATAGTGCTTGGAATTATATCCTGTATCCTATATCGGGGGTAGGTGATAAGACCGTTGGCACATGAGAAGATAGAAGTATTATAACGCTTTGAGCCTACATATTTTCCATTGAAGCAACAGCATGAAGCCATGTCATCTATATGTAACCCCTACCATATTTTCGCCCCTTCAATGTACGTTCAGTGCAACAAGATGGTCTTACTGAGCTGAAATATGGGACCCAAAGGAGTCTATACTAGTTGTATTCTTTAGCTGGGCCGTCAAATAGCACGGTGCTCCAACCATTACAGAATCAATATACGCCACACAAGCAAATGCAAACAATAAACAAAGAATCATGCTTGTTGTGAATTCTGTTGTTGGGCTCTCTCCTGTGGTCATGAATGGTACTTCGGCTGGTTCTATCCATGGACTTCATGTGGTGGCTGTGGGTGTTTCTGAGTTTCCTTCCACAGGTGACGAGGTTAATTCGTTAGCTGGCTGCTCTATTTAACTCCACTTAGATCTTTGCTCCATGCCACCTGTCAATGTTCCAGTATTGGTCTAGTTCACTCCTGGATCGTTCTTGTGACCTGTCTTCCCAGCAGAAGTTAAGTTCCTGCTTGTTTTTCTTTGGTTTGCTATTTTTCTGTCCAGCTTGCTATTTTTTATTGTTTTCTTGCTTGATGGAAGCTCTGGGACGCAGAGGGAGCGCCTCCGCATCGTGAGTCGGTGCGGAGGGTCTTTTTGCGCCCTCTGCGTGGTCTTTTTGTAGGTTTCTGTGCTGACCGCAAAGCAACCTTTCCTATCCTCAGTCTGTTCAGTAAGTCGGGCCTCGCTTTGCTAAATCTATTTAATCTCTGTGTTTGTATTTTCATCTTTACTCACTGTCATTATATGTGGGGGGCTGCCTTTTCCTTTGGGGAATTTCTCTGAGGAAAGGTAGGCTTTATTTTTCTATCTTCAGGGCTAGCTAGTTCCTTAGGCTGTGCCGAGTTGCATAGGGAGCGTTAGGAGCAATCCACGGCTATTTCTAGTGTGTGTGATAGGATTAGGGTTTGCGGTCAGCAGAGTTCCCACGTCCTAGAGCTCATCCTTTATTATCAGTAACTATCAGGTCATTCCATGTGCTCTTCACCACCAGGTCGATTATTGTCCTGACCACCAGGTCATAACAGATGCTACTCTATGTATAGCCTCCCTGGCCTTTACTAAGCAGGCCACACGGCTGCCGTGTTCTGTCTATTGAAGCCTACACTAGGCCCTGACATGTGTACAAAACAGGAACAAACTCACGGTGATGTTGGAGACTCAGATCCAGTCCCGAGGCCCCCAACAGTCCAGTAAGGTGGTGCGCACAGCTCTCTGCCAGCTCCATGAAATGTGGTCTTCTCCTTTCTTCTGGATTCGGGAGGTGCTCCTGGAAACTGTAAATCACTTTCTCGGTATCTTCGTGGCTTCTCACACTAGCTATGGACAGCCACCCTTGCTATGCCCAAAGACTCTGTCCAATTTCACGAGTCCACTTTGTCCCAGGCTGTGGGTCCTCTTTTGCAGCTAATTCTGGGTTGCACTAACAGAAGCATAAAGTTTAGATCATGTGAAGTAATTATCTCCTCTACTCCTCTTTGGTCAGACATCATCTGGAATACTGTGTCCAGTTTAGGGCACCACATTTAAAAAAAAAAAGACATGAAAAACCTGGAGCAAATTCAGAGAAGAGTGACCAGAATGTATGAGGATTGGTTAGAGGATTTGGGAATGTTTAGCTTGCAATAGAGAAGACTGAGAATAGACTTAATAGCTTTCTACAAATATTTCAAGGGCACAAGGAAAGACTAGAAGCAATGGGTTGAAACTGAATGGGAGGTGACACAGATTAGATATTAGAAAAAAAACATTTGGACAGTGAGAGTGATCAATGAGTGGAACAGGCTGCCACAAGAGGTGGTGAGTACTCCTTCATTGGAAGTCTTTAAACAGAGCCTGGATAGATAGCTTTCTGGGATGATTTAGTAAAACAGTATTAAGCAGGGTGTTGGACACCATGACCCAGAGGTCCCTTCCAACTCTACCATTCTATGATTGTATGATTTGGGTCCAGAGTTTATCACGCCCCAAGATCCACATAAAACACAGTATGCAAGTTACTTAAAATTCTTCTTTATTCCTCATCCACTTGGTGTAATAACTGTCATAGTGTTTTTTTGTTGTAGTGACAGTATATTACGTGGCCACATGCTGTGAGCCATGTTGATGTTTAAGCCAAGAATGTTCCACTGTCCAAACTCTAATGAAGTAAATACAAGATACTCATCTATGTAACTCAAAGAATACCAGAAAAGGAAAAGCAAAATAAGTAAAGACCTATAAATGTAATGTAAGGAGATAGACAAGTGAGAAAACGCACACAGTTATAGAAGTTGTTCACTACTTGGACAAATTCTTCTCATACCCCTCGCTTAGCACTGATAAAATAATAAATCCTATACTCACCTCCCGTGCTGGTGCTGTTCCTGTGGTGTCAGTACTAGTCTTTTCTGGACTCCCATGCTGTTGTTGTGACACGTGACGCCGGCGCCCAATCAGTGCTGGCGTCAATGTCCCAGCCTTTGGACAAATTTAACATGAAGAGGAAGTCCAAGCTGCAGCCCGGACTTACTCTTCATGTTCGATTTGTCCGAAGGTGGAGACAGTGACAGCAGCACTGATTGGGCGCCAGCGTCACGTGTCACAACACTGCACGAGAGCCCGGGATGAGCAAGTGCCGATAGCGCAGGAAAGGTGTCGGCACGGGAGGTGAGTATAGGCTTTAATATTTTATTGACGCCAAAGATATTGATCATGAAGGGGTTGCCCTAATAGTGGTCAAGCCCTTTAAAGCCTAACAGAGTGGCTGCAAGAAATGCCATTCATCTGCTGGTGAAAGACAACAGAGAAAGTGAAAGCAGAAAGAATAGCATTAGTAGGAACTTAAGAGTGAAGTGCATGCTCCTTTAGGGAAGAGATTGGAGGAGACTCCAGATCAGGTGATAGCTGGGGTGCAGTTAGTAATTATAAAAATCCCAGGAGTGACCAGATCCGAGTAAAGGAGTCGAGAGACCAGATCCGAGTAAAGAAGCCGAGAGATGAGATCAGAGAAAAGGAGTTGAGAAACCAGATCAGAGAAACAGAGTCGAGAGACCAGATGCGAGTAAAGGAGTTGAAAGATCTGATCTGAGTAAAGACCTGAGAGATACCAGAGGCAGGAGAGCTGAGCTGAGTGAGCTGAACTAGGGCAGAGAGAGACAACTAGGCCGCAGGGAAGGGATGTTCATGTGAGTTGTCGCTTCCAGTGTATACATATGGTACAAAGTGGGGACCGGTGCTGAGATTAAGGGAACGAAGGCAGCCAGTGTGACAAGTGTACCGAGTAACTCACTAATCTGGGACTTGCGGCCTAGCAGGTAATATTGTCGACTCCTGTTAGGACCTGTGTGACGTTTTGTGGTGCCTAGTGAGTAACGATGGTGACAGGCCCAGTAGTTACAGTGATGCCCTTTAGGTCAGGGTATTAGGACTAAGACATCACTGACGATTACAGTTATTTATCAGAACTATAGAGTGCAAATAGCACTGCATCAATATTCAATATCATGTTCATCTGAATTACTTTATTCTTCTTGTAGCATAGCTTGTTTCATTGTCACAGTTTGCGCCATCCCCTGATATTGTGCCGAACGCACCCCTTCGATTATGTTAATTGAATAAATAGAACCACTGTCTCATTGTCTGTGCTGTTGGATCCGCGTTCCTATTATCAGTAACACGACAAGGACAGAATTTAAAGGGATTCTCTACTACTGGATTAGCTTAATAATTTCTGGACCTCTATTAAAATAAATAGGACTTCTGCTACCTGTCTGCGGCCTCTAGGATCCCTGCTACATGTCTGCAGTCTCCAGGACTTCTGTTACCTGTCTGCCGTACCTCTTCTACCTGTCTGCATTCTCCATGACATATTTTATCTGCCTGCAGCTTCCATATACCTCTATTATCTGTCTGCAGTACCATTGCTACCTCTCTGCGGTCTCCAGGACGTCCTCTGTCTGCCTGTGGCTTCCAGTGCTTCTGTTACCTGTCTCTTGCATGCCTCACCTGTATGCTGCATTGATGCTCATGGCCCATGTGCCCACCTGTACCTTGGGCTTGGTTGAGCCACCTCATCAGGTAAGCCTAACACATTCACATTAAAATATAGCACAAAATAGGAAATAATCTATAAAGAAATCAAATATATTGTATTTATTAGGGACTGACTAGAAGATGATAATATAACTTAGGTCACGATTTAATAATAAACTATGACGTGCTTATCAAACACAGGGCTGTTCAAAACCTATATATATATATGTAGATATACCATATACATATTTATAGCAGCATACAGCCTGAAACTGTATTTACATTGAGGAAAAAAGATTATTTAGTCAGGGACCAATTGTGCAAGTTCTCCCACTTAAAAAGATGAGAGAGGCTTGTAATTGACATCGTAGGTAGATCACAACTATGAGAGTCAAAGTGAGAAAACAAATCCAGAAAATCAACACGATATGCAAAAACAAAAAGCAAAAAAAAGAGCACTCACCATCCAGACCCGTAGAAGCGCGGCAGCACGAAACGGTCGTCGTCTACTGACACTACTGTTCTCCCTGTGGGACCCTGCTGTTATTTTAATGCCACAATAAAGACTAAGAATTCATTTGGATGGTGAGTGCTCTTTTTTTGCTTTTTGTTTTTGCATATCGTGTTGGACTTTGGCTTTTTTCAATGAGCACCCGAATCCTATGAACTGGCTTGTTTAACGCATAGCAAGCTTTGTATACCCTATACCAGTGTTTCAGCAGCTGTTCAGTGCGGATTTTTTTTTCCTTTTAGTTTGAATCCAGAAAATCACCTTGTCTGATTCAGCAAGATTTATTTTGCAAATTATGGTGGAAAATTAGTATTTGGTCATTAACAAAAGTTAACCTCAATATTTTGTTATATATCCTTTGTTGGCAATGACAGAGGTCAAATGTTTTCTGAAAGTCTTCACAAGGTTGGCACACACTGTTGGTGGTATGTTGGCCCATTCCTCCATGCAGATCTCCTCTAGAGTAGTGTTGTTTTGGGCCTGTCCCTGGGTAACACAGACTTTCTACTCCATCCAAAGGTTTTCTATGGGGTTGAGATCTGGAGACTGGCTAGGCCACTCCAGGACCTTCATATGCTTCTTACAAAGTCACTCCTTCGTTGTCCTGGCGGTGTACTTGGGATCTTTATCATGCTGAAAGACCCATCCACATGTCATCTTCAATGCCCTTGCTAATTGAAGGAGGTTTGCACTCAAAATCTCACCATACATGGCCCCATTAATTCTTTCATGTACACGAATCAGTCATCCTGGTCCCTTTGCAGAGAAACAGCACCAAAGCATGATGTTGCCACCCCCTTTTTTCGCAGTAGGTATGATGTTCTTTGGATGAAACTCAGCATTCGGTCTCGTTCTAACACGACAAGTTTTGTTTCTACCAAACAGTTCTACTTTGGTTTCATCAGACCATATGACTTTCTCCCAATACTCTTGTGGATAATCCAAATGCTCTCTAGCAAACTTCAGACGGGCTCGGACATGTATTGGCTTAAGCAAGGGAACATATCTGGCACTGCAGGATCTGAGTCCCTGGCGGCGTAGTGTTTTACTGATGGTAGCCTTTGTTACAGTGGTCCCACCTCTATGCAGGTCATTCACTAGGTCCCCCTGTGTGGTTCTGGGATTTTTGCTCACCTTGTGATTATTTTAACCCCACGGGGTGAGATCTTGTGTGGAGCCCCAGATCATGGGAGATTATCAATGGTCCTGTATGTCTTTCATTTTCTGATTATTGCTCCCACAGTTGATTTCATCACACCAAGCTGCTTGCCTATTGCACATTCAGTCTTCAAATAGCGGGTAAAAAAGCCGCATGCGCACTACCATGACATATCGTGGGGATGTGGGTAGTCATGGTAACGGAGACGCAGGCAGACGACAGAGCCGGTACTGGGTCGGCACTGCGCAGTAGCGGACATAATAAGCAGTATGAACCGGAAGTGAAGGCGGACTCAATGGTGGTGTATAGTCCGCATGCGTAGTAATGGAGACCGATCCGGATCCCGGATAGGTGTCCACATGGCAATACAACGCCAAGAATACCCAGTAAGTGAAGCGGTCATAACAACTGGCCGGAAGTGAGGTAGGACGCCATGTAATTAGATTGAGAGGGGGAGAGACTATATTAGGGAGTGCGGTCCCTGTATGCATCTCACCTTACCATAGTCCACACTGGAAGCCAGGTGCACTGGACACATAGGAGTCACCTGCCAATGCAGGGGCTTGATATCCCCAAATAGAACATCGCATTACATGCATACCCCCGTTTTTTTCTGTTCCCCTGATGAGTCTCCCCTATGGGAGAGGAAACGCGTAGGGAAAGTAACTTGGTTGTGGTGGGTACAAAATTTAGCCTGACTTGGGGACTGTCCTTGTCAGAACGGGAGCAGCACAGGGGCACGACTGGGTAGCATAGCTATTGTCTACTCTCCCCTTCCCCTCAAATGCACATGAGGACGCTCCCGAAAAAACGACTGATGTGGTGAGATCAAACCATTTTTTACTGAGCACTGGTTATTTTGAGCACTATATGCACTTTTTTCACTGTTTTATCCATAAGAAATTATTTTAAAAGGATACAAATAAAGGTTATGTTTTAGATTTATCAGGTTCCTCCTGGCTTTATATACACATTCAGTCTTCCCAGCCTGGTGCAGGGCTACAATTTTGTTTCTGGTGTCCTTTGACAACTCTTTGGTCTTCACCATAGTGGAGTTTGGAGTGTGACTGTTTGAGGGTGTGCACAGGTGTCTTTTATACTGATAACAAGTTCACACAGGTGCCATTACTATAGGTAATGAGTGGAGGACAGAGGAGCCTCTTAAAGAAGAAGCTACAGGTCTGTGAGAGCCAGAAATCTTGCATGTTTTTTTAGGTGACCAAATACTTATTTGCACCATATTTTGCAAAATAAATCTTGACAAATCAGACAAGGTGATTTTCTGGTTTTGCTTTCTCATTTTGACTCTCATAGTTGTGGTCTACCTATTATGTCAATTAAAGGCCTCTCTCATCTTTTTAAGTGGTAGAACTTGCACAATTGGTCGCTGACTAAATACTTTTTTCTCCACTGTATAGGCTCAGAACCCCTTGAGGAACCAAACAGCAAAACGCATGTTAAAGTGTAGTGCTGGATCCTACTTTTTACCTGTATTATGTCCCAAGCTTGTTTGTTTACTTCCCTTAAATTTGGTCACCTTTTTCTAAAAAAATTTTTGTGGATGTCTACCCTGTGATAACTTTAATTTGCAGCTCTAAACATAGAACACATTTTATGAACAGCCCTGTGTTTGATTTTTAACACTTTATGATTGGATTTTGTCGTAAATTATGTTGCCATTTTCTAGTCGATGGATAATACATACAATTTATTTTAACTCTTTTCAATGTATTTTTTATTGTGTTCTGTTTTTTCCTATCTATGCCTTGATCTCCCCTACTACAATCATTTGCCATCCGTATTGGTGATCACCATTCTTGTTTATTTTAAGTGTTTTTAATTATGCTTTGCTGTGATAATTATCTTTAAGTTCTGTCCCAATGTGAATTGCTGATACATTTTTCAAGGTATTTTTGAAACTCGTGTTATGTTCATTATTTTCATCTTTTTGTCTTTATCTTGATGTTTAATCCTGAAGACCACCAGAAGCAGCCATGGAAATTACCGCCCAGTATTTTTTAATTTATAGTTTATTGTGAAACACAACAAACCTGCAAACATGGAAAACTTCAGAAGACCTAGCAATAAAATGAATTTAACTTTTTACGATCACCCGTTATGTTTAAGGGTGAGCGCTGCTCTTTGTTACTTTGAATCGTCTCCTCATAAACTCACATTGCTGAGAGATTAAATAAGGAAATGTGTAGCGAGGGAGAAAAACTTCTCATTTCTTCCTCCAAATGTACCATAGATTACCATGTCCGATTCATTCCCTTCAAACCTGGGTGGGTCCTCCTCATTCAGTTCTTGGGGAACAAGGGACTGGGACATACCAATACCAATTATACTCATTACTATTAACAAACCACTTTTCTTTTTATATCTGCACACTACTTATACGACTTTGTTAAACATGTGGTCAAAATTGTTGGCACAACTTGTTTAATGACAGAAAAACCCATAATGGTCACAGAAATTTGAATTTGACAAAAGTAATAATAAATAAGCAATCTATGAAAATGAACAAATGAAAGTCAGACATTGCTTTTCAACCATGCTTCCACAGAATAAAAAAACAAAACCTCATGAAATAGGCTTGGACAGAAATGATGGTACCCTCAACTTAACATTTTGTTGCACAACCTTTTGAGGCAATCACTGCCATCAAACAATTCCTGTAACTGTCAATGAGACTTCTGCACCTCTCGACAGGTATTTTGTCCCACTCCTCAAGAGCAAACTGCTCCAGTTGTCATGTGTTTGAAGGTTGCATTTTCCAGACGGCATGTTTCAGCGCTTTCCAAAGATGCTCACTCAATAGGATTTAGGTCAGGGCTCATAGAAGGCTACTTCAGAATAGTCCATTGTTTTCCTCTTAGCCATTCTTGGGTGTTTTTAGCTGTGTGTTCCTGTTGCAAGACCCATGATCTGTGACTGAGACCAAGCTTTCTGACACTGGGCAGCATATTTATTTCTAGAATCCTTTGATAGTCTTGAGATTTCATTGTACCCTGCACAGATTCTAGGCACCCTGTGTCAGATGCAGAAAAGCAGCCCCAGAACATAACAGAGCCTCCTCCATGTTTCACAGTAAGGGCAGTGCTCTTTTCTTGATATGCTTCATTTTTCCGACTGTGAACATAGAGCTGATGCGCCTTGCCAAAAAGTTCCATTTTTGTCTCATCTGTCCATAGGACATTCTCCCGGAAGCTTTGTGGCTTGTCAACATGTAGTTTGGCAAATTCCAATCTGGCTTTTTTATGATTTTTTTTCAACAATGGTGTCCTCCTTGGTTGTCTCCAAGGAAGTCCACTTTGGCTCAGACAGTGACGGATGGTGCGATCTGACACTGATGTTCCTTGAGCTTGAAGTTCACCTTTAATCTGTTTTGAAGTTTTTCTGCTCTCTTTTGTTACCATTTGTATTATTCTTCTCTTTGATTTGTCATCATCAATTTTCCTTCTGCGACCATGTCCAGGGAGGTTGGCTACAGTCATCACTGAAAAGAAGGTAGAGATACTTACCTGCCCAAGCCTCAAAGCAAATGCATTATCAGGGTGCAGCGGACCCAACTAATCAAGGCAGAAACACAGGTGCAATACCAGTGCACAAAAAATTCTGTGTGAACAGAGGCTACAAATGCAGAGCCATTTGGGCCCAACTGCACCCTGAAAAATAGTTAAGTGTTAGGAGTGGCAAATGTAAGGACCCGTGACGTGGGTTGCCAGCTTAAGTATTGTGGCCATAATATTAACCAATACCTTACATATTTGGATATGTTTTTGTGCACTTTATTTTTCAGGGTGCAGTTGGGCCCAAATGGCTCTGCATTTGTAGCCTCTGTTCACACAGAAATTCCCCAAAGGAAAAGGCAGCCCCCCACATATAATGACTGTGAGTAAAGATGAAAATACAAACACAGAGATGAAATAGATTTTAGCAAAGTGAGGCCCGACTTACTGAATAGACCGAGGATAGGAAAGATAGCTTTGCGGTCAGCACAAAAACCTACAAACAACCACACAGAGGGCGCAAAAAGACCCTCCGCACCGACTAACGGTACGGAGGTGCTCCCTCTGCGTCCCAGAGCTTCCAGCAAGCAAGAAAAACCAATATAGCAAGCTGGACAGAAAAAATAGCAAACAAAAGTAACACAAGCAGAACTTAGCTTATGCAGTGAAGACAGGCCACAAGAACGATCCAGGAGAGAGCAAGACCAATACTGGAACATTGACTGGAGGCCAGGAACAAAGAACTAGGTGGAGTTAAATAGAGCAGCACCTAACGACTTAACCTCATCACCTGAGGAAGGAAACTCAGAAGCCGCAGCCCCACTCACATCCACCAGAGGAAGCTCATAGACAGAACCAGCCGCAGTACCACTCATGACCACAGGAGGGAGCTTGACCACAGAATTCACAACAGTACCCCCCCTTGAGGAGGGGTCACCGAACCCTCACCAGAGCCCCCAGGCTGACCAGGATGAGCCAAATGAAAGGCACGAACCAGATCGGCAGCATGAACATCAGAGGCGAATTATCTTCCTGACCATAACCCTTCCACTTAACCAGGTACTGGAGTTTCCGTCTCGAAATACGAGAATCCAAAATCTTCTCCACTATATACTCCAACTCCCCCTCAACCAAAACCGGGGCAGGAGGATCAACGGATGGAACCACAGGTGCCACGTATCTCCGCAACAATGACCTATGGAATACATTATGGATGGAAAAAGAAGCTGGAAGGGTCAAACGAAAAGACACAGGATTAAGAACCTCAGAAATCCTATACGGACCAATGAAACGAGGCTTAAACTTAGGAGAGGAAACTTTCATAGTAATATAACGAGACGACAACCAAACCAAATCCCCAACACGAAGTTGGGGACCCACACAGCGCCTGCGGTTAGCGAAACGTTGAGCCTTCTCCTGGGACAATGTCAAATTGTCCACTACATGAGTCCAAATCTGCTGCAACCTATCCACCACAGTATCCACACCAGGACAGTCTGAAGACTCAACCTGCCCTGAAGAGAAACGAGGATGGAAACCAGAATTGCAGAAAAACGGCGAAACCAAAGTAGCCGAGCGGGCCCGATTATTAAGGGCGAACTCAGCCAAAGGCAAAAAGGACACCCAATCATCCTGATCAGCAGAAACAAAACATCTCAGATATGTTTCCAAGGTCTGATTGGTTCGTTCAGTTTGGCCATTTGTCTGAGGATGGAAAGCCGAGGAAAAAGACAAATCAATGCCCATCCTAGCACAAAAGGCTCACCAAAACCTCGAAACAAACTGGAAACCTTTGTCAGAAACGATGTTCTCCGGAATGCCATGTAAACGAACCACATGCTGGAAAAACAATGGCACCAAATCAGAGGAGGAAGGCAATTTAGACAAGGGTACCAAATGGACCATCTTAGAGAAGCGATCACAAACCACCCAAATGACCGACATCTTTTGAGAGACGGGGAGATCCGAAATAAAATCCATAGAGATATGTGTCCAGGGCCTCTTCGGGACCGGCAAGGGCAAAAGCAACCCACTGGCACGAGAACAGCAAGGCTTAGCCCGAGCACAAATCCCACAGGACTGCACAAACGAACGCACATCCCGCGACAGAGACGGCCACCAAAAGGATCTAGCCACCAAATCTCTGGTACCAAAGATTCCAGGATGACCAGCCAACACCGAACAATGAACCTCAGAGATAACTCTACTCGTCCATTTATCAGGGACAAACAGTTTCTCCGCTGGGCAACGGTCAGGTCTATTAGCCTGAAATTTTTGCAGCACCCGCCGCAAATCAGGGGAGATGGCAGACAAAATTACCCCCTCTTTGAGAATACCCGCCGACTCAGGCAAACCCGGAGAGTCGGGCACAAAACTCCTAGACAGGGCATCAGCCTTCACATTTTTATAGCCCGGAAGGTATGAAACCACAAAGTCAAAACGGGAAAAAAACAGCGACCAACGAGCCTGTCTAGGATTCAACCGTTTGGCAGACTCGAGATACGTCAAGTTCTTGTGATCAGTCAAGACCACCACGCGATGCTTAGCTCCTTCAAGCCAATGACGCCACTCCTCGAATGCCCACTTCATGGCCAGCAACTCTCGATTGCCAACATCATAATTACGCTCAGCAGGCGAAAACTTCCTGGAAAAGAAGGCACATGGTTTCATCACCGAGCCATCAGAACTTCTTTGCGACAAAACAGCCCCTGCTCCAATCTCAGAAGCATCAACCTCGACCTGGAACGGGAGTGAAACATCTGGTTGGCACAACACAGGGGCAGAAGAAAAACGACGCTTCAACTCCTGAAAAGCTTCCACAGCAGCAGAAGACCAATTGACCACATCAGCACCCTTCTTGGTTAAATCAGTCAACGGTTTAGCAATACTCGAAAAATTATTGATGAAGCGACGATAAAAATTAGCAAAGCCCAGGAACTTTTGCAGACTCTTCAGAGATGTCGGCTGAGTCCAATCATAAATGGCCTGAACTTTAACAGGGTCCATCTCGATAGTAGGAGGGGAAAAAATGAAACCCAAAAATGAAACATTCTGAACACCAAAGAGACACTTTGACCCCTTCACAAACAAAGAATTCGCACGCAGGACCTGGAACACCATTCTAACCTGCTTCACGTGAGACTCCCAATCATCCGAGAAGACCAAAATATCATCCAAGTATACAATCAGGAATTTATCCAGGTACTCTCGGAAGATGTCATGCATAAAGGACTGAAATACTGATGGAGCATTAGAAAGCCCGAATGGCATAACCAGGTACTCAAAATGGCCCTCGGGCGTATTAAATGCTGTTTTCCATTCATCGCCCTGTTTAATACGCACAAGATTATACGCACCACGAGGATCTATCTTGGTGAACCAACTAGCCCCCTTAATCCGAGCAAACAAATCAGACAGCAGTGGCAAGGGGTACTGAAATTTGACTGTGATTTTATTTAGAAGGCGGTAATCAATACAAGGTCTCAGCGAACCATCCTTCTTGGCCACAAAAAAGAACCCTGCTCCCAATGGCGACGACGACGGGCGAATATGACCCTTCTCCAAGGATTCCTTTACGTAACTCCGCATAGCGGCGTGCTCAGGCACAGATAAATTAAACAGTCGACCTTTAGGAAACTTACTACCAGGAATCAAATCGATAGCACAATCGCAATCCCTATGCGGAGGTAGGGCACTGGACTTGGGCTCATCAAATACATCCCTGTAATCAGACAAGAACTCTGGGACCTCAGAAGGGGTGGATGATGAAATAGACAGAAATGGAACATCACCATGTACCCCCTGACAACCCCAGCTGGACACAGACATAGATTTCCAATCCAATACTGGGTTATGGACTTGTAGCCATGGCAACCCCAACACGACCACATCATGCAGATTATGCAACACCAAAAAGCGAATATCCTCCTGATGCGCAGGAGCCATGCACATGGTCAGTTGGGTCCAGTACTGAGGCTTATTCTTGGCCAAAGGCGTAGCATCAATTCCTCTCAATGGAATAGGATACTGCAAGGGCTCCAA
Source organism: Ranitomeya imitator (assembly GCF_032444005.1). Lineage (NCBI taxonomy): Eukaryota > Metazoa > Chordata > Amphibia > Anura > Dendrobatidae > Ranitomeya > Ranitomeya imitator. The sequence continues at coordinate 412,865,117 of NC_091283.1, read as the reverse complement.
GAAAAATCCACAGCGCCTAGCAAACTCCAAGTCCATCAAATTCAGGGCAGCGCCTGAATCCACAAATGCCATGACAGAATAGGATGACAAAGAGCAGATCAAAGTAACGGACAAAAGAAATTTCGACTGTACCGTACCAATGGTGGCAGACCTAGCGAACCGCTTAGTGCGCTTAGGACAATCGGAGATAGCATGAGTGGAATCACCACAGTAAAAACACAGCCCATTCCGACGTCTGTGTTCTTGCCGTTCAGTTCTGGTCAAAGTCCTATCACATTGCATAGGCTCAGGTTTATGCTCAGATAATACCGCCAAATGGTGCACAGTTTTACGCTCACGCAAGCGTCGATCGATCTGAATGGCCAAAGACATAGACTCATTCAGACCAGCAGGCATAGGAAATCCCACCATGACATCCTTAAGGGCTTCAGAGAGACCCTTTCTGAAAATTGCTGCCAGCGCACATTCATTCCATTGCGTGAGCACAGACCACTTCCTAAACTTCTGACAATATATCTCTACCTCATCCTGACCCTGACACAGAGCCAGCAAATTTTTCTCTGCCTGATCCACTGAATTAGGTTCATCATAAAGCAATCCGAGCGCCAGAAAAAACGCATCAATATTACATAATGGAGGATCTCCTGGCGCAAGGGAAAATGCCCAGTCTTGAGGGTCGCCACGTAATAAAGAAATAATGATCTTAACTTGTTGAACTGGGTCACCAGTGGAGCGGGGTTTCAAAGCCAGAAACAGTTTACAATTATTTTTAAAACTCAGAAACTTAGCTCTATCTCCAGAAAACAAATCAGGAATAGGAATTCTTGGTTCTAACATAGAATTCTGAACCACAAAGTCTTGAATATTTTGTACTCTTGCAGTGAGATGATCCACACAAGAAGACAGACCTTTAATGTCCATCACTACACCTGTGTCCTGAACCACCCAAATGTCTAGGGGAAAAGAAAGACAAAACACAGTGCAGAGAAAAAAAATGGTCTCAGAACTTCTCTTTTCCCTCTATTGAGAAGCATTAGTACTTTGGGCCTCCAGTACTGTTATGATCTGGTGATTCAGAACCACAATAGACCTGGTGGTTAAGAGCACACAAAGTGACCTGATAGTTACTAACAACATTGGACGAGCTCTGAGACGTGGGAACTCTGCTGACCGCAATCCCTAATCCTATCACACCACACTAGAGGTAGCCGTGGAGCGCTCCTGACCAGACCTAGGCGCCTCGGGCACAGCCTGAGAAACTAGCTAGCCCTGAAGATAGAAAAATAAGCCTACCTTGCCTCAGAGAAATTCCCCAAAGGAAAAGGCAGCCCCCCACATATAATGACTGTGAGTAAAGATGAAAATACAAACACAGAGATGAAATAGATTTTAGCAAAGTGAGGCCCGACTTACTGAATAGACCGAGGATAGGAAAGATAGCTTTCCGGTCAGCACAAAAACCTACAAACAACCACGCAGAGGGCGCAAAAAGATCCTCCGCACCGACTAACGGTACGGAGGTGCTCCCTCTGCGTCCCAGAGCTTCCAGCAAGCAAGAAAAACCAATATAGCAAGCTGGACAGAAAAAATAGAAAACAAAAGTAACACAAGCAGAACTTAGCTTATGCAGTGAAGACAGGCCACAAGAACGATCCAGGAGAGAGCAAGACCAATACTGGAACATTGACTGGAGGCCAGGAACAAAGAACTAGGTGGAGTTAAATAGAGCAGCACCTAACGACTTAACCTCGTCACCTGAGGAAGGAAACTCAGAAGCCGCAGCCCCACTCACATCCACCAGAGGAAGCTCATAGACAGAACCAGCCGCAGTACCACTCATGACCACAGGAGGGAGCTTGACCACAGAATTCACAACACATATGGCTCTGTATTTGTAGCCTCTTTTCACACAGGATGCATTTGGGAGGCACTGGGCAGCCCGTCTGATCTAAAAGTATGGGCGTTGGTAATAGGCTGTAAGCCAGGTGCTCTGCATCACTCGTGTGTGAATAATGCTATATGCAGATTGGAGTATTTTGTGCACTGGTATTGCACCTGTGTTTCTGCCTTAATTAGTTGGGTCTGCTGCACCCTGACGCATTTGCTTTGAGGACTGGGCAGGTAAGCATCTCTGCCTTCTTTTCAGTGATTTTTGTATAGATTTTGAGGATTTTAGTCCTTTTTGTGTCAGTAAGTTTTTTAGGTTGGCTACAGTCCCATGGATCTTACATTTCTGAATAATATGTGCAACTGTAGTCACAGGATCATCAAGCTGCTTGAAGATGGTCTTTTACCTTTAACATGTTTTCTATAATTTCCTTTCTAATCTCCTGAGACAACTCTTTCCTTCGCTTCCTCTGGTCCATGTTTAGTGTGATACACACCATATCACCAAACAGCACAGTGAGTATCTGTAGGCCCACTTACTGATTCCAAGATTGTAGACACCTGTGAGGCTAGTTAGTGGACACACCTTGATTTAACATGTCCTTTTTGTCATGTTAAGTTAAGGGTACAATCATTTCTGTCCAGACCTATTTCTTGAGTTATTTTTTTTTTAATTCTGTGGATGCATGGTTGAAAAGCAATGTCTGACTTTCATTTGTTCATTTTCATAGATCTTTTATTTACTATTACTTTTGTCACATTCAAGTTATTTGTGTGACCATTGTGGGTTTTTCAGTCATTAAACGAGTGGTACCAACAATTTTGACCACGTGTGTATGTCTAACAGTTTGGTTAGTATGTATACAATGCTCAACTGCCACCACCTTATCAATGGGGTTGCTAGTGTGGCCGCGCATATACTGCCCTATAGCATACGTCAAAATGGGACACACTTGGAATAGACAGCTCCTAGGAATATACAATGCCTCTAATTAATTTATGGCACTTTTCAAAAATAATCATGTCTCATATTTTCCAAAAATACAGCCATACCCTTCATCAGGATTTGTGTGATTTTGCAGCTCAATCACGTTTGCTTCCAGTAAATGGAGTTGCAATAGCTGAGACAACATGCCGACAGGTGTTACAATGTTTTTGTAAAAAATCAGCCATCATTTTCCAATCCTTATTAGACAACCCCTTTAAATGCAAGTTGTCCAGGCTTTGAAACCCCTGATAGAACAGAATATTTTGCCTTGGGATGCCATTTCTGTAATAGCCGTTAGAGGGAAAATATTGCATTGAATAGCATGTACTCAAATGAATCACATACTTATCAATGTCCAGCAAATTGTCCCTTAAAGACACCCCCAAAAAGGTCCCAATTTTGGTATGGTTTTCCTAAATCCCTCCCTCTTTCTGATCAGGTTTGAGGAATAAAATTGCCAAAAAATGTAATACTCACCAAAAAATTATACGTACAGGGTATAAATTGGGTATAACCAAAGAGAACTACAAAAAAACCCTTTAAAATGTAACTTTTAATATTTAGAGTAAAAATTACCCATATATGTGGGTCAGGAGACAGTAACACCTTAATCTATGGGGGGGCGTGATCTTTCCCTTACTCACCCTACCTCACAGCGGAGGTTGGCACCCTAAATTCGACATGGCGCCCCCACTCGTCGACGGCTCTCCCTTATGACCCTACAGGATCTTAACAAAATGAAACTACCACCACACCAAAACCTTATCTAAAGTGCAATAGTGCTTATAAGGTGCAATTAAAACTGTAGAAATCTGATGTGGATCAATTTCCACAAAAAAAGGGTCTAACGGTTGTTACCCTTATATACATATAATATATGGGAGGTGCAATAGGTGTCTACTAATAAAGACAAGATAGATTTAAACGTTTGCGATGTAAAGCAATATTAGTCCTGCCTGCAGTCCCAGGACATACATGACACCTATAATATACCCTAATACCTTAATTATATAGACAACTAGATTGTGGCCCGATTCTAACGCATCGGGTAATCTAGAATATGCATGTCCCCATAGTATATGGACAATGATGATTCCAGAATTCGCGGCAGACTGTGCCCGTTGCTGATTGGTCGAGGCAACCTTTATGACATCATCGTCTCCATGGCAACCATTATGACATCTACGTCGATACTATGCCCGTCGCTGAATCAGAAACGTGGGATTTCTACGTCCTTTATGACATCATCGTCGCTCTGGCTGTCGCTGATTGGTCGAGGTCGCCAGGCCTCGACCAATCAGAGACGTGGGATGTTTACGTCCTTTATGACATCATCGTCGCTGTGCCCGTCGCTGATTGGTCGAGGCCGCCAGGCGCGGGATTTCCAGGACAGACAGACAGACAGACAGAAAGACAGACAGACAGACAGACGGAAAAACCCTTAGGCAATTATATATATAGATGTGGTATTTAGGAAAATAGTAGTAAAAAAATTGTGTAGGCAGAATGATATGGTATTCAAAGAGACAATGCACTATATCAATATATCAGCATGATGACATCCCACTGCCATACACAAGCACCTCAAAGATTTTATACAGACATAAATGGCAACGTCAAAATGATCAAGAAAAAATATAGGATGTACTCATCCATATACTGCTGCCCATCCCGACGCGTTTCCCCCTAGGACAATACACCAGGGTTCATCAGGGGAAGGAGTAGGGCTTCTCACAGTCCGAGGCAGCTGTAATAATCTGCGTCTTGGAATGACCGCTCACAATGAAGGGCTGCACATGTCTTACCAGACGCCGCTTCTTATCCCTCTCGCCGCCATCATGGAGCGCCGCAAAACCGGAAATGACGCGTGATGCATAGCGCCATAGTATTTCCTGTTCATGGAAAGCATAGCGCTCCACGTGAAGCAACCTAACATTTGGAGGCGGTGCCAACTAGCTGTGACACACAAACTTGCTAAAAAATAGATAACGCTCATTGGAGCGCACAAATTTATATGATAAATGCCAAACTCTTTATACAAGGCACTATGAAATGAATAGAAATCAATATATATGAAAAAAGATCATAATAAATAATGAGCATCAGAGGTATAGATTGCGGGGGAATTTTGAAACAGAAAAAATGACCGTGCAGCCACAACATAATATGAGGATGCCAGGAAAATCACACACAGGTGGAATTAAATTAATTGTGGGTGGGAAAGCTGATTTATTTTTTAAAAAACATGGATCTTTCAACGTCTAATCTTCAAAACAGTTGTTTGCAGTAGTGTATCATGGCATGAACAATGAAAGTCTCTAAAGGTTCTCAGGAGAAGAGTTGATGTTCTTCAAGGAGCAAATTACAAAACCATCACTAAAGTTTGGACTCCACTAATCTGCAGTCAGGACACTGTGTGCAAATGAAGGAAACTCAAGATTATTATTTCCTTCCTCAGTAGTGGTCGACCAACAAAGATCACTTCAAGAGCAAGGTGCATAATAATCCATGTGATCACAAAAGAACCCAAAGTAGCCTCTAAGCAACTAAAGGCCTCTCTCACATTAGCTAATGTTTATGTTCAGGAGTCCACCATCAGGAAACACTGGACAACAATGGTGTGCATGGCAGGGTTGTAAGGAAAAAGCCACTGCTCCTCAAAAAGAACATTGCTGCCTATCTCGAGTTTGCTATAGATCACCTGGACAAGCCAGAAGGCTATTGGAACAATATATAGTGAACATATCAGACCAAAATAGAGCTTTGTTGCATAAATGAGAAGCATTATAGCACAACAATTTCATATTTGTGAAACGCATTGGTGATAGTATCATGGTTTGGGTCTGTTTTGTGGCATCTGGGCCAGAACAGCTGCCATCATTGAGGGAACAATACATTTTTAATTTTATTAGAAAATTTTAGAGGAAAATGTCAGGACATCTGTCCAAGAGACTATGGCTCATGCAGCAAGAAGACGATTCAAAGCCCAAAAGTCCTCTACGAAAGAATGGTCACAGAAGAATAAAGTTAATGTTTTGGAATGGCCAAGTCAAAGTCCTGAAATTAATACCATAGGCATGTAGTGGAAGGACCTGACGTGAGCACTTCATGGGAAAGAACCCACCAAGACAACAGAGGTGAAGCTGTTTTGTAGGGAGGAATGGGATAAAATTCCTCCAAGATGATGTGCAGGAATAATCAATAATTACCAGAAATGTTTAGATGCAGTTATTTCTGTACAATGGGGTCACACCAGTGGTGTCACTTTCCTGGCTTGTTAATATAGGTGACCACCTTCTACATGACATCCATAAGATCTATAGGGCAAGGAGACAACCCCTTTAGCCCTATATACATGTAACATCTTAAACTATATTAGCTTAGTCATCACCACTTGTTTTATCCCCTTTCTCTTCACATCCTTGGATATTTGCCATCGTTGGCATCTCTAACAGTAGTAAAATTGGCATAAGGAGAGTAGATGAGAGAGAATAGAATGGCATTGAAATCCTTCCTCCTAGGATGCTCTTCGCCTCCGTCTTACACACTGCAAGACCTTCTCTTTGAAGAAACCATGTGAAAGGAAGATTTAGTGAAAATGTCCTTATCGAGTCTCTACTAAGGTGGAATTAAAAGGTGGAGCGTATAGTCTGGGTGTCAAGTATTAGAGACATGAAAGAAACAGCTGGCGCTGAAGGGTAAGTCCCCATATACGCTCACATATACAGGATTTAAAACGACACTGAACAGTTTAATTTTTTTTAGTTTGTAGACTTTTTCCATAAGATAGGACAGGTTTTTATAACATTGTAATATACATAATAAGTTTGTAGTATGTATGGAAAAATGTTCTTATAACTTACAGTAGAATTAATTTTCACATACACTGTATAATTAATCTACATACAGTTGGTTCAATTTATAATCAGATTACTAATTTAAGTACTATTTATGCTACAGAGCTGAACTAATTGTTCTTCTGGTGCAGTCACTGTGCACATACATTACATTACTTATCCTGTACTGATCCTGAGTTACATCCTGTATTATACCCCAGAGCTGCACTCACTATTCTGCTGGTGCAGTCACTGTGTACACACATTACATTACTTATCTTGTACTGATCCTGAGTTACATCCTGTGTTATACCCCAGAGCTGCACTCACTATTCTGCTGGTGCAGTCACTGTGTACATACATTACATTACTTATCTTGTACTGATCCTGAGTTACATCCTGTATTATACCCCAGAGCAGCACTCACTATTCTGCTGGTGCAGTCACTGTGCACATACATTACATTACTGATCCTGTACTGATCCTGAGTTACATCCTGTATCATACTCCAGAGCTGCACTCACTATTCTGCTGGTGCAGTCACTGTGTACATACATAACTTATCCTGTACTGATCCTGAGTTACATCCTGTATTATACCCCAGAGCTGCACTCACTATTCTGCTGGTGCAGTCACTGTGTACACACATTACATTACTGATCCTGTACTGATCCTGTGTTACATCCTGTATTATACCCCAGAACAGCACTCACTATTCTGCTGGTGCAGTCACTGTGTACACACATTATATTACTTACCTTGTACTGATTCTGGGCTACCTCCTGTATTATACCCCAGAGCTCCACTCACTATTCTGCTGGTGCAGTCACTGTGCACATACATTACATTACTTATCCTGTACTGATCCTGAGTTACATCCTGTATTATACCCCAGAGCTGCACTCACTATTCTGCTGGTGCAGTCACTGTGTACACACATTACATTACTTATCTTGAACTGATCCTGAGTTACATCCTGTATTATACCCCAGAGCAGCACTCACTATTCTGCTGGTGCAGTCACTGTGTACATACATTACTTATCCTGTACTGATCCTGAGTTACATCCTGTATTATACCCCAGAGCTGCACTCACTATTCTGCTGGTGCAGTCACTGTGTACACACATTACATTACTGATCCTGTACTGATCCTGTGTTACATCCTGTATTATACCCCAGAACAGCACTCACTATTCTGCTGGTGCAGTCACTGTGTACACACATTACATTACTTATCTTGTACTGATCCTGAGTTACACCTTGTATTATACTCCAGAGCTGTGCTCACTATTCTGCTGGGGCAGTCACTGTGTACATACATTACATTACTGATCATGTACTGATCCTGAGTTACATCCTGTATTATACTCCAGAGCTCCACTCACTATTCTGCTGGTGCAGTCACTGTGTACATACATCACATTACTTATCCTGTACTGATCCTGAGTTACATCCTGTATTATACCCCAGAGCTGCACTCACTATTCTGCTGGTGCAGTCACTGTGTACACACATTACATTACTGATCCTGTACTGATCCTGTGTTACATCCTGTATTATACCCCAGAGCAGCACTCACTATTCTGCTGGTGCAGTCACTGTGTACACACATTACATTACTTACCTTGTACTGATCCTGGGCTACCTCCTATATTATACTCCAGAGCTGCACTCACTATTCTGCTGGTGAAGTCACTGTGTACTGTGCACATGCATTACATTACTTATCCTGTACTGATCCTGAGTTATTACACTATTCAGGTGTTTATTATAAATCTGCCAAGAAGTACCGTATTTTCCGGCATTTAAGACGACTTTTTGACCCCTAAAAATTGTCCCAAAAGTCGGGGGTCGTCTTATACGCCGGGTACGGCGTGTGCAGGGAGCGATCCTGCATTTCGGCGTGTGGTTCCCAGGGTCTGGAGGAGAGGAGACTCTCCTTTAGGCCCTGGGATCCATATTCATGTAAAAAATAAAGAATAAAAATAAAAAACATGGATATACTCACCATCGGACGGGCCCTGGATCACAGCGCTGCTAGCATCTCCCTCCGTTCCTGAGAATGCGGTGAGTGAAGGACCTTCAATGACGTCGCGTTCACATGAGCGGTCAGGTGACCGGTCACCTGACTGCTCATGTGACCGCGACGTCATCGAAGGTCCTTCACTCACCGCATTCTCAGGAACGGAGGGAGATGCTAGCAGCGCTGTGATCCAGGGCCCGTCCGATGGTGAGTATATCCATGTTTTTTATTTTTATTCTTTATTTTTTACATGAATATGGATCCCAGGGCCTGAAGGAGATTCTCCTCTTCTCCAGACCCTGGGAACCACACGCCGTATAAGATGACTGGGCGTATAAGATGACCCCCGTCTTATACGGCGGGCATATCCCAAATTCCATATTTTATATGGAAAAGTTGGGGGTTGTCTTATACGCCCAGTCATCTTATACGCCAGAAAATACGGTATGTTGATGGCTTAACAATTACAAAACGAGTGAAGAATAGGAAGCATTTAAGGAAACCAGGATGGATGAACACAAAACTTAAACACATGATAAAAAGGAAGAAAGAAATGTTGATCAAATGGAAAGAGGGATGCATATCTAAAGAAGAATATAATGCTGTCTGCAGAACCTCGGAATCAGGAGAAAAGTATAAGAGTTACTCAAATTAAGGTATATAAAAAAGTATAAATTTTATTAGACCAAATTGTTAAAAAAACACACATAAAATGTCATGAATGTTCAGGATATACAATATAAGGTAATGTGCACACATAAGTCAATAATCAAGTCAAGTATCTTATAATTTCAGTGCTTCAATGATCATATATCAGGCAAGTAATGATATGACCACAGCTGCGAACCGCTATGGACAATAGGGGAAACGGGTGAAGTCTAGTAAATAGCCTAGTATAGCCCAAGTAGGCATAACTTAAGTACGTATTATGCTATTGTAAGAAACCCTATATAACTAGCCAGGCGTACTAAATAGCATATGGATAAGGCTGGGTGATATCAACAGAACTTACCGCTGTGTGCACAGAAGACCCTCGCTAGATGGTGAGTGACCCGACGTGCGTTTCGTGTCCACGCTGGACACTTCTTCAAAGGGTATACTGCGCTTGTATGGGAAAGGACCTTAAATAGCCATGGAAACAAGTCACATAGCATATCACTAGGTCAAAATTGACCAACCAGAGGACGGCATTAATGGCGCATGTGCGGTGCGTACCCCAGGTCCCGCCATGGCAAAACCGAGCGTCATACATCACAGCGCATACACAGGGGAAGAGAGCCCCTAGGCAGGAGCAGGAGGCAGGAGAGATGCAAGGTGCCATGTCGGATCCGGGGACAACAGTGCGCACACGCACAACCGTGTAAGAATATGTAAACACATAACACATGTCACAATAAAAATATTTATAAAGACGTACTAGTAATACGCAGTAAATATATTATAGAAGCACTAAAAAGTAGTCAGTAGTTACAAGTATAAACAAAATATCACTATAACAGTATTACATATAAATATTTAGCCAAACATGATCAATGTCCATTGCATATTCTCGTCCTCAAATGCGATATAGCAAGATGAATGACTGGAGTGTTGCGCAATCTCCATAATGAAATAGTGGAAGAGAACTCCAGAAGAGGAATCTTGGCCATACATAGATATCACTAAGTGAAATAAAAATAATAACGTTAAAAAATAATTAAAAACAGAAAAATTACACCATCAGAGGGAAATATACAGAGCAATGTATGGACAAATGGAGAATCGACATAGAACAAATAATTATAGGAATGAAGTGAAGCTAAGGGATTCGTTCAGACCTTTCGGGGTCATGGTATCCAGTATCACAATCCATCTGGATTCTCTTTGAGCCAACATCCTTTTATAGTTACCGCCTCGAATCCCAAGATGAATAACCTCAATACCTCTCACTTTGAATGTTGTAGGATCACAATTGTGATAAGCCTTAAAATGGCGAGGGATGGTCTTAAGTTCAGAAGAATCGGCTACTGTCTTGGCCGCGCAGATGTCCTGCACATGCTCCCGTACTCTAACTCGTAGTTCTCTTGAAGTGAGGCCAACATATATCATGGGGCAACCACACGTAGCATAATGTATTACGTTGGTGCTACTACATGATATATGCTGTCGTATTTGAAATTGCTTTAGGCCATCAGATGATTGAAAAGTGGAGCAGCGCAGGACATTTGCGCAGGTGAGACAGTGGACGCAAGAAAAACATCCAGGGGTGGGTCTCCTTGTACCGAATGGATTAGATAATTTCGGAACGTAGAGACTATTGACAAGTAAATCATTAAGATTTTTTGATCTTCTTGATGTCATGGAAGAACCTGCAGAGCACAAATCAGATTAACTAAAGCTGACAATAAATTAAGGCTTGTAAGAGATGTCAAAAGCAATAAAAAAGATTTGGGGGATATGTCAAAAGTAAAAGAAAAGTCAAAGATGCTATAGGATTTTTGCAGAATGAAAATGATGAAATGGTAAGGAAAGGATCTTGAGAAGACTGAACTTTTAAATTCCTATTTTGCATCTGTTTTCTCTCAGAAAGGAAATGTAACATCAACTGGTCTTCACTGTCCCATTAAAGGAATAGAAGAATCCAGGATATCTATAAACAGAAAGATAGTGAGAAAACACTTAGCTAACATAAATTAATTCAAGTCTCCAGGTCCAGATGAATTACACCCCAGAGTACTGAAGGAGATAGCAGAAGAATTCTTGGAGAACAGCAAAAGTCCCAGAAGACTGGAGAAGAGCAAATGTTTTTCCTATCTTCAAAAAGGGGAAGAAGGTGGACCCAGCAAACCATAGGCCAGTGAGTCTGACTTCTATACCCAGAAAGATTTTTGAACAAATTAAACAACATATATGTAAGTATCTGGATAAGAATGAAGTGATTAACCAGAGTCAGCATGCGTTTGTAACTAATAAGTCATGTCAGACTGACATAATGTCCTTCAATGACAGAATCACTGACTAGGTGGATAAGGGAAATGCTGTAGATATAGAATATCTTGACTTCAGCAAAGCATTTGACAAAGTATCTCACATCCTTATTGAAAAAATTACTATGGAATGGACAAGGCAACCGTTAGATTGATTCATAACTGGCTTAGTGATCGGACCCAAAGAGTGGCCGGAAATGGCTGTACATCCAGTTGGAAGAATGTCTCAAGTGGGATACCCCAGGGCTCTGTCCTGGACCCTGCATTCTTCAACGTCGTTATCAATTATTTAGATGAAGGAAATGAGGGTATGCTGATTAAATTTGCTGATGACACAAAGCTAGGAGGGATAGCTAATACTAGAGAAGAGAGAGAGGATTAAAAAAAATATAAATAAACTGGAGCAGTGGGAAACAACTGATTGATTTTTAACAGGGAAAAATACAAAGTACTACTGGGTAATAAAAATGAGAAAATCGTATACAGATTGGGAGGAATAGGGCTAAGCAACAGCACATGTGAAAAAGACTTGGGTATACTAATAGATCATAAACTGAACATGAGTCAACAGTGTGAAGCAGCAGCAAAAAAGGCAAATGCAATTCTGGGATGTATTAACAGAAGCATATAGTCTCGATCACGTGAAGTCATTATTCCCCTCTACTTCTCTTTGGTCAGACCTCATCTGGAATACTGTGTCCAGTTTTGGGCACCACATTTTTAAAAAGACATCAACAAACTGGAGCAAGTTCAGAGAAGAGCGACCAGAATGTTGGCCGGTCAGCACACCATGTCCTATGAGGAACGTTACAGGATTTGGGAATGTTTAGCTTGCAAAAAAGAAGACTGAGAGGAGACTTAATAGCTGTCTACAAATATCTCAAGGGCTGTCACATTGTAGAAGGATCATCTTTATTCTCATTTGCACAAGGAAAGACTAGAGGCAATGGGATGAAACTAAATGGGAGGAGACACAGATTAGATATTAGAAAAGAACATTTTGACAAGGTGATCAGAGTGGAACAGGCTGCCACGAGAGGTGGTGAGTTCTCCTTCCATGGAAGTCTTCAAACAGAGGCTGGACAGACATCTGTCTGGGATGATTTAGTGAATCCTGCTTTGAACAGGGGGTTGTACCAGATGACCCGGAGGTCCCTTCCAACTCTAACATTCTATGATTCTATGATTCTAGAAGGGCATTTTGTTATCTTAGATTACTGTACAGTCCCTTATGATATTTCCCAGTACTTGTAGGGTTGTGATTGCAGCTCTGATTACAATTTGGGGAATAACTCAGGTCAAGATAATGTAATATATTAACAAAGTGACTCAAAATTTGACTAAAATGTACAAATTCGGAGGTGAGAGGCAGTCTGCACAATAAAAAAAGAAAAATACAAAAAAAATTACATAATCATAAAAAATTTAACTGAAAAAAAGTGAAAAGAAAAAAGGAGAAATCTCTTCGTTTCAAATCTGTGAGTATGAAAAGTACAATTTTTTTTGTTTTTCCACTGAGGATTAAATGACATTTTCAAATATATCAGGCAGAATTTTCATCTCCAGCACACTTGTAGTCAGCCTCTTCTGAATTCCTGTGCATTTATTATTATGGCATTTTCCGCCCCTCATTTTTCGATTTGTCTTTCTCTTCGTGTTTTACACCGAGCATTGTAACCATTTTGTCGTTTGTTCTGATGCTTGTCCCCATCTGTGCTCCTGGACTATCCCTCTAAATATTTATTCTGCTCTGCCCTGTGGGGGACGTGCATGGCTGGGATACCTGAGCGACTTTTAATATGCAACTGTGAAGTCTCCTGGTTTTGGCTGTGTACGAGTTTATTAACCAGTTTATGACACAGATTTATAGTTTATTGGGTTGTAGTACGCCGTGAGCTTTATATGGTAGGAAAGTGATGTGCCCCCTTGTCCAAGCATCCACAAATGTTTGTAATTTCTCGAATATGGGGACATTGTAGGGATCAGATATTGCCCTCTGCAAGGACAAGAAGACAATGAGTTCTGTGGCTTAGTTAAAGTACAGTTAGTTTTCTGTTTCCATGTAGTGGGGAGTAAAAAGCGAAGTAACTTATCACTTCATCTGTCTATTTACGGGTATCGGAAGGGAAAATTATGTTGCTGCAGGACCAAGTATGACCAGCAATTGGCAGTGTTGGAAAGCTTTATATTACGGGAATCCCTGGCTCCGCTTCCTTCCCAGGGGTTCGTTGCCCCCTGTTGTATTCCACATCAGATTTTGCAAGTTTCCCAGTGTGGATCAATGAATGACATCATCTCCCTGGACCTATTCACTCCTGTGTCTTGGGATTGAGACTCTAGATGTCTATGCTTGGTGTGCTCCACCTTCCGTGCAGACTGTGCTCGAACTTGCATACTTTTCTGCTGCTCCTGACATCCCTGACTGTGCCAAGTCTTCGCTTTACAAATGCCTGTATGCTTCCTGCATCTACTCTCAGGGTCCCTGCACACACCCAGACCTGTAGCTTAACCCCATAACAACCAGGGGTATTTCAGTTGTTGAATTTCTGTTTTTTGCTCCCCTTCTTCACAGAGACAAGTTGTACTTTTGAACGACACCATTGGTTTTAACATATCATGTACTAGAAAATGAGAAACAAATTCCAAGTGCGGTGAAATTGCAAAAAAGTGCAATTCCAAAGTTGTTTTTTTTTTTCAACCATGTTCAGTAAATGCTAAATCTGACCTGCCATTATGATTCTCCTGGTCATTACAAGTTCACAGACACCAAACATGTCCAGATTCTTTTTTATTTAAATAGTGAAAAAAATTCAAAATTTCCAAGACCTGTAGCGTCTACATTTTTCATGACCTTGTGCTGGGTGAGGGCTTAATTTTTGCATGCCCAGCTGATGTTTTTATTGATACCATTTTGGCGCAGATACAATCTTTTGATCACCTATTTCATTTTATTGCAATGCAGCGGCGACCAAAAAAACATAATTCTGATGTTTTTAATTTTTTTCTTGCTACGCCATTTAGCGTTCAGGTTAATTTTTTTATATTGATCGATTAGGCTATTTTGAACATGGCGATATCGAATATGTGTATATTTAATTTTTTTAATGGGGAAAAAGGGTGATTTGAACTTTTTATATATTTTTTTATTTTTTTAAATATTTTTAAGAACATTTTTTTTAACTTTTTGCATGCTTCAATAGTCTACATGGGAGACTAAAAGCTGCAGTACTTTGATCGCTTCTGCTACACACAGGCGATACCTGTGTGTAGTAGAAATGTTCACTTGCTATGAGAGCCAACCACAGGGCGGTGATCATAGCAATCTGGCAATGACAACCATAGAGGTCTGCTGCAGACCTCTGGTTGTTATGCGACCCATCGGTGACCCACAATCATGTGATGAGGTCA
The DNA here is from genome assembly GCF_032444005.1 of Ranitomeya imitator. Lineage (NCBI taxonomy): Eukaryota > Metazoa > Chordata > Amphibia > Anura > Dendrobatidae > Ranitomeya > Ranitomeya imitator. The sequence continues at coordinate 412,850,007 of NC_091283.1, read as the reverse complement.
CCAATGGGCAGGAATAATGATGCGCTTCCGTTAAATGCAAGTTAACTGCCACTGTCAGAGATTGACAGCGGCATTTAACAGCCGTGAGTGGATCGCGATTCCACTCATGACTGTTGCGGGCACATGTCAGCTGTATAGATCAGCTGTCATGTGCTTGGAAAGGTGCAGGCTCAGCGCCAGAGCCCACACCAAATGGGGATTCTGACATGGGCACACTATTACTCCCAACTTCGGAAAGGGGCTAAAGGATCTACCTCATCTGGTGAGCGCAACACTTCAAGGTAACACTTAGGCTATTTTCACACGTTGTTTTCTTGCTGCTGACAAACAAAAAGCAAGTTTTGCTGACTTTTTGTTGCTTTTCTTGCTAGTTTTCTTGCTGCATTTTCAGGATCCCAAAGTTCAGCTTTGCTTCCACCATACAAGCATGAACAATGCAAGGTGTTAGGCAACCAATGCAAGACGTATGTGACTAGCATAAAACATTTTTGGAAAAAAGGACAATTTGATCAAATTATTTAGTGGAAAAAGATTTTTATGTCTGAAAAAATGATGACTATTCTGATCAAAAATATTAATATGAGTTCATCAAATAATGCACAATTGCAAATGTAACAACAGCTGCCAAGGTCATCCACCTGGCTAATCGTTACTCGGACGCGTCCGCTCTTCGCCAGTCGTTACACTGGCTGCCCATTCATTATAGGATCCAATTCAAAGTACTTGTTCTCACCCACAAAGCTCTCCACAGTGCGCCACCCCCTTACATCTCCTCCCTCATTTCTGTCTATCGGCCTAACCGATCGCTGCGCTCTGTAAACAACTTTCGTCTAACCTCTGCACTAATCCGTACCTCTCACTCCCGACTCCAAGACTTTTCCCGTGCTGCGCCAATCCTCTGGAATGTTCTACCCCAAGATATTAGGACCATCCACAATTTGCCCAGTTTTAGGTGCTCCCTCAAAACACATTTGTTCAGAGCGGCCTATCACGTTCACTAATCAAAGTCATTTTATGTTTGTGTGTGTGTAGCCCATTCACTATCTCCATCTATCCCCCACCCCCTGAAGATGGCTGGACCATCATTGTAAATACACACCTGTACTATGTATCTCCCCCACCTCATTGTAGATTATAAGCTCTCACGAGCAGGGTTTTGTTATTTTGCTTTAATCATTATATTATTGTTAACACTGTTACTTACGACTATTGTGTTTAAAACTGTTTAATTGTAAAGCGCTGCGGAATATGTTGGCGCTATATAAATAAAGTGATTGTCTTACCGCTGTCTCTAACATCATGTCCTCCCTCTATCTGAAACTTAACTTGTGAAAAACTGAACTCCTCGTGTTCTCTCCCTCTACTAACCTACCTTTGCCTGACATTGCCATCTCCGTGTGCGGTTCCACCATTACTCCAAAGCAACATGCCCGCTGCCTTGGGGTCATCCTTGATTCTGACCTTTCATTCACCCCCCACATCCGATCACTGGCTCGCTCTTCTTACCTGCATCTCAAAAACATTTCTAGAATTCGCCCTTTTCTTACTTTCGACTCTGCAAAAACTCTTACTGTTTCACTTATTCATTCTCGTCTGGACTATTGTAACTCTCTACTAATCGGCCTCCCTCTTACCAAACTTTCCCCGCTCCAATCTGTCCTGAATGCTGCTGCCAGGATCATATTCCTCACCAACCGTTACACCGATGCCTCTACCTTGTGCCAGTCATTACACTGGCTACCCATCCACTCCAGAATCCAGTACAAAACTACTACCCTCATCCACAAAGCACTCCATGGCTCAGCACCACCCTACATCTCCACCCTACCCGTGCCCTCCGCATCCTCAATAATCAGAACCTCCCACTCCCGCCTCCAAGACTTTACACGTGCTGCGCCGATTCTTTGGAATGCACTACCTAGGTTAATACGATTAATCCCCAATCCCCACAGTTTTAAGCGTACCCTAAAAACTCATTTGTTCAGACTGGCCTACCGCCTCAATGCATTAACCTAACGATCCCTGTGTGGCCTATTTATAAAAAAAAAAACAATGAGGTTCCTCGCATCATGTTCTCATTCACTTTATGCAGTTAATAGCCCTCTGTGTCTGTACTGCTACATACTTAGGCAGGTAACTGGTTCATGCAGCTTTACATGAACACCTGAGCCTTACACTATGGCCGGTCCGAATAACTAAAGCAATTGTTACCATCCACCTCTCGTGTCTCCTTTTTTCCTCATAGTTTGTAAGCTTGCGAGCAGGGCCCTCATTCCTCCTGGTATCTGTTTTGAACTGTATTTCTGTTATGCTGTAATGTCTATTGTCTGTACAAGTCCCCTCTATAATTTGTAAAGCGCTGCGGAAAATATGTTGGCGCTATATAAATAAAAAATTATTATTAAAATTATTATTATAATAAAGATTATTATTATTAATTGGTCGGGAGTAGTTTACCTAAGACATTGGCAGTGCATTTTGTAGGTCGGGCATTGTTTACTTTTTTTATATATTGGTCAGGACCATTGAGTTGGTCAGGTATTGTCCAATTTCAAACATTGGTCAGGCAACTGTAACTTTACACATAGGTTTGCCATTTAATTACTCAGGCTTAAATTACTGCAGCACACATCACTAATTTAATTAAACTGTACTAATCCTAAAGGCCCCTTCACATTTAGCGACGCTGCAGCGATACCGACAACGATCCGAATCGCTGCAGCGTCGCTGTTTGGTCGCTGGAGAGCTGTCACACAGACCGCTCTCCAGCGACCAACGATGCCGGTAACCAGGGTAAACATCGGGTAACTAAGCGCAGGGCCGCGCTTAGTAACCCGATGTTTACCCTGGTTACCATGCTAAAAGTAAAAAAAAACAAACACTAGATACTTACCTACCGCTGTCTGTCCTCCAGCGCTGCGCTCTGCTTCTCTGCTCTCCTCCTGTACTGTCTGGGAGCCGGAAAGCAGAGCGGTGACGTCACCGCTCTGCTTTCCGGCTCACAGCCAGTGCAGGAGGAGTGCAGAGCGCAGCGCTGGAGGACAGACAGCGGTAGGTAAGTATCTAGTGTTTGTTTTTTTTTACTTTTAGCATGGTAACCAGGGTAAACATCGGGTTACTAAGCGCGGCCCTGCGCTTAGTTACCCGATGTTTACCCTGGTTACCAGTGAAGACATCGCTGGATCGGTGTCACACACGCCGATCCAGCGATGTCTCCAGGGAGTCCAGCGACGAAATAAAGTTCTGGACTTTATTCAGCGACCAACGATCTCCCAGCAGGGGCCTGATCGTTGGTCGCTGTCACACATAACGATTTCATTAACGATATCGTTGCTACGTCACAAATAGCAACGATATCGTTAACAATATCGTTATGTGTGAAGGTACCTTAACTGTAATTCTCAGGGGAGGGGACAAAGACATTATGGTTTAAACTTGGGAAAAATCACAAAAATAAATAGGTTTTCCATCCTTTTGTACCTGCTTTTTTTTCTTCACTAAAAAAAGGTAGCAAAAACTGATGCCAACATTTTTGCTGCATTTTTGCAGTTACATATTGCGTTTTGTGGGTGAAAAAACACTGCAAAAATGCTGAAAGAAGTGAAATGCTGCAATTTTCCTATTCAGGAAAAAAACAATGTGTGTGCATGAGATTTCTGAAATCTGAGAGCTTTTGCTGGTACTGTATAAAACAGTTTTTAATTTGCATAAAAAACTTAGAAAAAACGCAACGTGTAAATATTGCCTTAAAGAGATTTTGTCAGCAGGTTTTTTCCAATATAAACAAGTCACCAAATTTACTAAAGCCACTTTCTTTTTTACCACAGTCAAGCAATGTGGACAAATGCCCCCAACCCTCCTGCATATTAAAAAAAAATGTAGGCTAATTGGCGCTGTCCAATGGGCATTACATGTAAGTGGTTTCGAAATCACGGCTTTTCGCCAGTCTATCTCCGTGCCTGCAGCTGCAATGATATCAGAACACACTGGTTTGGAGAACAAATAATGGTCAGCTCCTGTCTCCTCCTCTGAGTGTTGTGCTTATCAGGACAATCTCCTGTGGCAGCTTATACCCAGAATCAATGAGATCTAGGTGCTGAACCATCACTGCTGTCAATCAGGCTCGGTGGCCAAAGACTCAGCATATACAGGGAAGAGGGACACTGAGGAGTTTGCAACCAGACTCTGTGGGCGGTGATCTAGCAGCAGGGTGGAGGAACACTGAGGAGTTTGCAAGTAGACTCTGAGGGCAGTGATCCAGCAGCCTGGAGGAGGGACACTGAGGAGTTTGCAACCAGACTCTGTGGGCAGTGATCCAGCAGCAGGGTGGAGGAACACTGAGGAGTTTGCAAGTAGACTCTGAGGGCAGTGATCCAGCAGCCTGGAGGAGGGACACTGAGGAGTTTACAACCAGACTCTGTGGGCGGTGATCCAGCAGCATTGAGGAGGGACACTGAGGAGTTTGCAACCAGACTCTGAGGGTGGCAATCCAGCAACAGGGTAGATGGACACTGAGGAGATTGCAACCAGACTCTGAGGGTGGCAATCCAGCAACAGGGTAGATGGACACAGAGGAGTTTGCAACCAGACTCTGAGGGCGGCGATCCAGCAGCAGGGTGGAGGGACACTGTTGAGTTTGCAACCAGACTACATGGACAGCAATTCAGCAGCAGCAGGGAGGAGGGACACTAAGGAGCTGTTACTCAGTCTAGATGGGCAGAGAATGAGTTCAAACTTTTTGAATAGATTATACAGCAATTCTGACATGAATTTCCACAATAAGTACATTACCCTCATCAGGTGTAAGAAATCAAATTATTAATGTATACAGTTTATATTGTAAAATTCTGTAATAGATCAGCATTAAGCAAGAAATACACAAGGGCGATAACTTCTAGGCCTATCCCATGGCTTTCATGGCTGTCCTTCTACTTGGGCCGCATGGTGGCTCAGTGGCACTAATGCTTTGCAGAGCTGGGGTCCTGGGTTCAAATCCCGCTAAGGACAACATCTGCAAGGAGTTTGTATGTTCTCCCCATGTTTGCATGGGTTTCATCTGGGTTCTCCGATATCCTCCCACACTCCAAAGACATACTGATTGGGAATCTAGATTGTGAGCCCCAATGGGGACAGTGCCAGTAATGTCTGTAAAGCGCTGTGGAATTAATGGCGCTATATAAGTGAGTAAAATAAATAGGTCACTTATTATAATAATCTAATTTACAGTTACCAATGGATTACTATTAATGGCATGAAGTTCATTACTAATTGATGGTTGACATCTTTAAGGTGAGGGTGAACATATCGTATATTACAAGTGACTACAGTAGTCCCTGGTGATTTAGGTTAGTGAATGAGTTGCCTACTTCTGGCTAAAAATAAATTCTTACATAAATGTATGTGTTTTTGACAAAAAATAATGTTAGGAATTGAGTGTTAAAAATTTGGTATCTAATCCTGCCTGCGGAATGATTTAACTGAGAATCTGTCAGTGAACTCATTCTGCCATTTTGATGGGAGAGTTTTTAAATCTTATCTGTCTTTTTTGTCAGCTCCTCTTAGTTAATGTATGACTTCAGACCACATCAAAGGGCAACAAAGCCGGTAAAAGCAAATCGGTGCAAAATTTGTAATGACACCTGTGAGATATGGGAAAATGGTATCTAATTAATATCATTTTGATATCTGAAGGAATTCCCTGACAGATGCAGTGGCCCAAAGATACTCACTCCAAACCAGCCCCCACCCTTGGCATTTCCCCAGGCCAAAAAGCAAGTCAAATACCCCTTATACAATGGGACCTCATTGGGACAGAGCAGGGCAATGTTTTTCATTAATTAGCTGGGCAAAAAGGCATAGGCCCTGTGTTGCCCTGCACCAACTTCCGCAATTATCACAGGGGTGCGAACTTTTGTGCAGCTACCAGCCAACTCGTTTCCTTTGTTTGAATCAGGCTGCCATTGTGGCACCACAGATCCCAGGCTAAACCAGCACAAGGCTCTGAGATATTGAATATAGAAAATGAGCTATAATACAAGAATGCAATATCTCTGAGCCTAGCTGAGTACATAATCGGAATCGGCATTCCTTTCCCCACACACAGACACCCTGTAGCCACCTGTCAAACTCTGTGTTATTGAGTTATAAAGCATAGCTACCAGGAATTACATACGGTAGGCATATTTGGTCTCCCTGCACAGATAAAACCCAGCAGAACCCAATGGCGCCGCTGCCGTCTTAGTTAGACCCTCGGGTGTAAAGTTTTGGACATCCACAATTCTGGCCAGAAAACCATACCCTCAGATATGGGAGGAGAGAGGCTGCACAACCCAGGGGTGGGTGCAGTGTGTGGGAGGAGACAGTCTAGAGGATAATAGGCAGCTCCTCATTTTGGACTTAGTCTTCCTACTGGCAGGAGGTCCGTTAGCTGAGGCGGCCAGAGAATCTCACAACAATGATATGGACCTGTGATCCATCAGCACCTCCCTGTGGTCACATGCTACATAACATGGTAATTGCCATGCAATGCAATCTATCTGTATCCCTACCCTTGTACTACACTCTACGCTACTACTACTTGTATATTTGTTCTTGTATATACAGTATACCTGTATCTTTCTAGTGCACCTTTTGGCTATTAAATATACAATTAATCTTGGGCTGCTCTTTTAACTCGATTCACGAATCCCCATGTCTGCACGCTTAGTTGGTTATTATACGCTACCCCGGTCGGTTTCTGACTCGATATAAGCCTGTTGTCGGACTGGGCTTATTTCGAACAAGGAACTGGTGGCAGCATACCGTACTGAGTTAGGGAGGAGCCCTGACAATGACAGCCAGGAGGTTTATATATATCCCCAGCCTGGACTGGTGATATATATCCCCCTCACTGGAAGCGCCTCAATAACTCGTACCTATAAGGGAAGCCTTTCCAGCGACTATTTACCCTCGGTGAAGTTCCCTGACTGACCTGGGGCAAGTGGTGACGCCAGAGAGCCGATCCCTGTTGGGTCCTTCTCTCCCCTCCCCGGAGGTGAGCGAAGGTGACACACTCCTCCCCTGTACGATCTGTCACAACACCAAATTGCAAAAATGATTTAACCCTGAATATATGCATTTAAGTAAGTAAAAAATGGCCCCCAGGGGTGGACAAACTCTACATTCCCTGGTGGTCTAGCAAAAAAAGATGTGCCTTTCTTTATCTTTACTTATCCTTAGATGTATGGGCGATATCGCAAAAAGCATAATTTTTCGATAATCTGCCGGGAAATGTTTTTGATATATGTGTCTATACAATAGTTGTGATATGTAATTCCTTTATGATTTTTATGATTTAAGTCGTGCTGCTGTGATACCATAATTTCCCACGGGATCAATAAAGTGTATCGTATCGTATCGTATCGTATCGAATTGGGGTTTTGGTATGACATGATAATGTACTTAATTTGTATTGTGAGAAATTTAAAGGTGGACACATTCTCAAAATATTTCAGGGCTTCTGTCCCTTGGGGACCTATAGGAAAATGGGACTTTTTTGTTATTTCGAATTAGGCTTAGGCTCTGCCATTGTGATTCCTGCCGAGCAGGGCCGTATTTGCCACTACGCACTCGAGGGCACGTGCGTCTGTAGCGCGTCCTGAGTGAGCGGTCACGTGGTACCGCTCATTAAGGTCATGAATATGCACATATTCATGACCTTAATGAGCGGTACGACATGACCGCTCACTCAGGAAGATGGCGCTGCGCCGGGTGTCACTCGGGACAGAGCCAGAGGGATGTCGGCGCGGCCGCGCGGTGTGGGGCAGCTGACAGGTGAGTATGAGGGACAGGGGATGGGGGGATGAAGGAGGAAGGTAAGCCGCCCGCGCCATGCAAGATGGGAGATGGAGCAGGAGAAGGAGCGGGGGAGGGGGTGGAGAGATGAGCCATGCATACAGGGGGGGAATTATGAGCCATCAGCCATGCATACAGGGGGGGAATATGAGCCATCAGCCATGCATACAGGGGGGGGAATATGAGCCATCAGCCATGCATACAGGGGAGGAATATGAGCCATCAGCCATGCATACAGGGGGGGAATATGAGCCATCAGCCATGCATACGGGGGGGGGGATATGAGCCATCAGCCATGCATACGGGGGAATATGAGCCATCAGCCATGCATACAGGGGGGGAATTATGAGCCATGCATACGGGGGAATATGAGCCATCAGCCATGCATACAGGGGGGGGAATTATGAGCCATGCATACGGGGGAATATGAGCCATCAGCCATGCATACAGGGGGGGGAAATATGAGCAATGCATACGGGGGAATATGAGCCATCAGCCATGCATACAGGGGGGGGAATTATGAGCCATGCATATGGGGGAATATGAGCCATCAGCCATGCATACAGGGGGGGAGAATTATGAGCCATGCATACGGGGGAATTATGAGCCATGCATACGGGGGAATATGAGCCATGCATACAGGGGGGGAATTATGAGCCATGCATACAGGAGGAGAGAGGGATATGAGCCATGCATATGGGATGGGAGGGAGATGAGCTATGCATACAAGATGGGAGGGGGGCATTATACACTATTGAGCATCATGTGGGGTCATTATACAGTATGGAGCATCATGTGTGGCCATTATACAGTATGGAGCATCATGTGTGGCCATTATAAAGTATTGAGCATCATGTGTGGCCATTATAAAGTATTGAGCATCATGTGTGGCCATTATACAGTATTGAGCATCATGTGTGGCCATTATACAGTATTGAGCATCATGTGAGGTCATTATAAAGTATTGAGCATCATGTGTGGCCATTATAAAGTATGGAGCATCATGTGTGGCCATTATACAGTATGGAGCATCATGTGTGGCCATTATACAGTATGGAATCAATATAAAAGTCTAGCACTCAACTTCAGTTACTTGGATTGATGAATTTTATTTGTGCAAGGTAGCACTGGAAACGTTTCAGCTCACATGGAGCTTTCATCAGTCACTACAACATGTGAAAAGATATGTACATAAGAAACAAAAAACCAAAAGAACATAACAAACAATGTGTACAAAAATAAATATAAATTGGAACAAAAGTATATACAACAATAACGCAGGGTCCTGTGTTAGCCAGAGATATATTGAGTAAATGTATAAAACGTATCGCGTGGCAGTGAAAACACGCTAATGCATACTTGCTCGACATAAGTTAGACTGAGTAGGAAAAGTAGAAAGACCACACATACCGTGCTTAGCCATACACGTATTGAACGGACAGATCATAAGTAGGTGTAGAGAAGGTGCTTGATGCCTAACGTGGTATAAAAGAATGGCCATAAGGTGAACGAATGATGGAAACCCTGGGTGACAGAGTACTATAGATACAGACATGTACTTACAGCCAAAAACCGTGGGAGGATCGGACAGTGGTTCTGTGTTAAGAATCTAAACTATAGCATATCGAATCTGTAAAGGTACCGTCACACTAGACGATATCGCTAGCGATCCGTGACGTTGCAGCGTCCTCGCTAGCGATATCGTCCAGTGTGACAGGCAGCAGCGATCAGGCCCCTGCTGTGCTGTCGCTGGTCGGGGAAGAAAGTCCAGAACTTTATTTGGTCGCTGGACTCCCCGTAGACATCGCTGAATCGGCGTGTGTGACACCGATTCAGCGATGTCTTCACTGGTAACCAGGGTAAACATCGGGTAACTAAGCGCAGGGCCGCGCTTAGTAACCCGATGTTTACCCTGGTTACCATCCTAAAAGTAAAAAAAAACAAACACTACATACTTACCTACCGCTGTCTGTCCCCGGCGCTATGCTCTGCACTCCTCCTGCACTGGCTGTGAGCGTCTGTCAGCCGGAAAGCAGAGCGGTGACGTCACCGCTCTGCTTTCCGGCCGCTGTGCTCACACAGACAGTACAGGAGGAGTGCAGAGCACAGCGCTGGAGGACAGACAGCAGTAGGTAAGTATGTAGTGTTTGTTTTTTTTACTTTTAGGATGGTAACCAGGGTAAACATCGGGTTACTAAGCGCGGCCCTGCACTTAGTTACCCGATGTTTACCCTGGTTACCGGCATCGTTGGTCGCTGGAGAGCTGTCTGTGTGACAGCTCTCCAGCGACCAAACAGCGACGCTGCAGCGATCCGGATCGTTGTCGGTATCGCTGCAGCGTCGCTAAGTGTGACGGTACCTTAAGAAATAAAGGGGAACAGATGGTATCTTGGTCCCCTACTGCTATGTGGCATTAAGTGTAAGCAGAAACCAGGATAAGAGTTACCTTGTATAGATAAATAGTACTGGGGAGGGTGGGCCCGGGAGGGTGGGCCCAACGGTAATCAGCAAAAGAGGGTGGGCCCAACGGTAATCAGCAAAAGACTAGGGGCTGTAAAAAATATAGTATATATAAGAGGGAGTAAGAGGATGAGCGTAAACATGCTTGCTAAATAATATTATTATTATACTATGAAAAGCCTTATGTTATACCTAATATACGTGAAATCCGCGGTGGGAGGTGATAACCTCCAATCCGATCATAGGCGGAACAGGGGCTCTTAAATATAGTGTAAATCCAGTATAAATAGGGGAGTGGATAGATAAATATAGCATAATATTACAAGAGGACAATGGCTATACCTTATACTTATAGTATCCGTGGAAGGAGGTAGTGGCCTCCAATAGGCATAAGCGGAACAGGGGCTGTAGGGAGTAAATAGCAATCAAATGCAGCCGAGCCGAACGTGCATCACCTATAACTCACGGGGGATATACCTAATCCCAAGACAAAATACCTTAAAAGATGAGCCGCCTAGAACTGGGTCACCACCCCTGAGACGCGGAGTCCACCGCACGTCTGTCAGGAGGGACCAAATGAGCGCATTTTTAAGTCCGGCACCGGCGTCCTGATAGGAGCGCCGAAACCGGAAGTGACGTGTGCGTCATGGCCGCGGGCGGAAGTGAATGGCCGTGCGTTCCACTGAGAGGAACAGCGTTCCTTCAGTGGAACGCTAGGGCATAATTGCCTAGAAATATATTATATGGGACCAAGGCAGAAGCGCCATGTAACGAATAAGGATAGGAATCCCGATACACTAATAAATGGAAAGGGGAAAATATGGAGAGGGGGTAGAAATATATGACATGCAGGATGGGTGGGAAGGGGGGAGGAGTCGTGGAAGGTGAATGATACTAATGTCAGAGACCATTGTAAGCAGCAGAGGAGGGCCTGTAGAGGATAAAGATGCATGCATGGTACATATTACATGCAGATAGGTAATACCAGAGACAAGAGTGTGACGTACTATCTATAACATGATAGAATAAGAAGGTGGCACTATGGTCATTCGTACATCAGTGCATATCCATAGTGGATGGTGACATTAGACAAGGTGCTCCAGACGGTGACTCGTGATGTATCAATCATCATTAGTATAGGCGACTCTAAAAAACAAAATACAGTGTCAGAACTATGCATGTACAACAACCACATGAATAACAGTATGTATGTAACATAATGGATATGATAACCTCATATATCTGCCAACATTTCAAAGTCCTAGGTGTGATGACTAGGTACGGTGTGTATGTATTGTGTCAATATAATAACCTCATACAAAAGCAGACAGTTCATAGTCCCTATTTAGACCTCTGGGTGATAGGGTGTCCAATGTGTGGATCCAGTATGCTTCACGCTTTTTTAGCATAAGGATCCTGTCTCCCCCCCTGCGTTGCATTGGGACGTGTTCTAAAACTTGAAATCTTAGTTGGGAGATGTTATGTTTCAGTGCATGAAAATGATAAGGTAGTGGGAGTAGTAAATTTTGACAGCGGATTGTAGATTTATGCTTCGACACTCTGTCCCTGATGGACTGTGATGTTTCACCCACATATAGTAACCCGCAAGGGCATTTTATCACATATATTACATATGTCGAGTCACACGTAAAGTAACCCCTGATTTTGAATTCCTTGCCCGAGCGTGGATGCCTGATGGATCCGCCTTTTTGGACATTATTGCACTGGACACACCTTAGGCAAGGAAAAGTACCCTCCCTAGGTGTGCCCAAAAACCTTTGCCGTGTAGTAATGTTTGTACCGATATCCGCCTTAACTAAATTGTCTCTCAGATTAGGGGCCCGTTTAAAACAAGGGAGGAAGGGATTCTGGAATTCCCTAACATTAGGATAGGCATTAGCGAGGATAGGCCAGTTGCTTCGTATCGTTCTGTGTAGCCTATACATAAAGGGGTGAAATGAATGCACAAATGGGATTCGTGAGTTAGTATCAATCTTGGGTCTATTTGTGGTTATCCTGGATTGTTCCAGGAGGGGTAAGGGGTATCCCCTAGCTCTAAATTTCTGAGTCATTTCTTGTTTACGTAATTCCCTGGTGTCTAGATCAGAGACAATCCGTTCCACCCTATGATATTGTGCTTTAGGTATAGATCTTTTAGTGGATGGTGGATGGAGACTGCTAAAATGTAAAAGACTGTTGCGGTCTGTGCTCTTTGAGTAAAGGTCTGTACTTAGAAGGCCGCTAGAGTCTTTTACCACCATTGTGTCCAAAAAGTTCATTCTCCATAAATTATAGCTCATGGTGAACGTAATACCAGGCCAAGATGTATTGAGAAAAGATAGGAATGTATGTAGGGACTCTTCGGACCCTGCCATACGCAGAAAATATTGTCTATATATCTTTTCCATATAATAGCGTTATCCCTAAATAGGGGACTAGGGTAGATCTTGCTCTCTTCGAAGTCAATCATATATGCATTTGCATAAGGGGGTGCTGCGTGCGACCCCATGGCGGTCCCTCGTTTTTGTAGAAAAAACATGTCCTGAAATAGGAAGTAGTTAGATGTGAGTACGACCTTAAGAAGATCGATGCATAGTGACGTTTGGTCTATGTCCCTATCTGTGCTCTCAAGAAGTTTACGGGTCGATTGGATACCATCCCCGTGGGGGATGGAGGTATAGAGATCCCTCACGTCGAGGGTGACTAAATAGGCGTCTACCGGAATGTTTTTGGTTTCTTTAATGAGGTCTAAAAAGGAGCCAGTGTCTAGTAGAAATGATTTCGATCTCTGAATGAGTGGAGTGAGTATCCATTCGATATACCTCGCTATGGGGGATAGTACAGAGTCCGTGGAGGCCACTATGGGTCTCCCCGGTGGGTTCTCCAGATTCTTATGAACCTTCGGCAGGGTGTAGAATACCGGTGTTATAGGATTAGGGTTTTGGAGAAACTCGCATGTTTTTTGGTCTACGACACCCCGGTCAGTATAGTGATGGAGAATAGTTTCAATTTTCTGACGAATGCCTGGTAAAGGGTCCCTATCCAATGGCTGGTAAATTGAGTCGTCACTTAACTGTCTTGTAATCTCTGCTACGTATTTGTTTTTGTCCATCACGACTAATGCCCCACCCTTATCAGCCGGTTTGATTATGATCGTTCTGTCTTCTTGAAGATTTTTGAGGGAATGTCTCTCCTCTGTAGTGAGGTTAGGGGGGTAGAATAATTGTCCCCTCCCCATGTCCTCTTTAAGTGATATAAATGAGTCTTTAATAAACCCAATGAACGTCTCGACCGCGTGATGACTCTGTGGGGGTCTAAAGTGGCTTTTATTACGTAGGCCTAAACTTGCTGATGATAGCAGTTTCGGGTTGGTGTCTACCAGGGTCGTGTCTGTAGTAGGAGGAATAGTAGCAAAATGTGCTTTCAATCTAATAGACCGAAAGAATCTCTGGAGATCCATATCTAGATCAAATGTACGGCATCGATACGACGGACAAAACGAGAGACCTTTCTGTAGGAGTGAGTGCTCCGCCACACTCAAGGTACGGGATGAGATATTAATAACTAGATTGTCCATACCTTCGATTGGGTAGTCTTGTAGTTGTCCTGATTTCTCCTTACGTTTCTATCCCCGTCTCGTCTTCTTGTGGGGTATCGGCGCTGTCCTAAAAAAGGAAGAGTGGACACAGTGGTGGAAGATCCGGCCTCGTGGTCCGACCCTACAGAAAGGTCTCTCGTTTTGTCCGTCGTATCGATGCCGTACATTTGATCTAGATATGGATCTCCAGAGATTCTTTCGGTCTATTAGATTGAAAGCACATTTTGCTACTATTCCTCCTACTACAGACACGACTCTGGTAGACACCAACCCGAAACTGCTATCATCAGCAAGTTTAGGCCTACGTAATAAAAGCCACTTTAGACCCCCACAGAGTCATCATGCGGTCGAGACGTTCATTGGGTTTATTAAAGACTCATTTATATCACTTAAAGAGGACATGGGGAGGGGACAATTATTCTACCCCCCTAACCTCACTATAGAGGAGAGACATTCCCTCAAAAATCTTCAAGAAGACAGAACGATCATAATCAAACCGGCTGATAAGGGTGGGGCATTAGTCGTGATGGACAAAAACAAATACGTAGCAGAGATTACAAGACAGTTAAGTGACGACTCAATTTACCAGCCATTGGATAGGTACCCTTTACCAGGCATTCGTCAGAAAATTGAAACTATTCTCCATCACTATACTGACCGGGGTGTCGTAGACCAAAAAACATGCGTGGCCTATTGGAGGCCACTACCTCCTTCCACGGATACTATAAGTATAAGGTATAGCCATTGTCCTCTTGCAATATTATGCTATATTTATCTATCCACTCCCCTATTTATACTGGATTTACACTATATTTAAGAGCCCCTGTTCCGCCTATGATCGGATTGGAGGTTATCACCTCCCACCGCGGATTTCACGTATATTAGGTATAACATAGGGCTTTTCATAGTATAATAATAATATTATTTAGCAAGCATGTTTACGCTCATCCTCTTACTCCCTCTTATATATACTATATTTTTTACAGCCCCTAGTCTTTTGCTGATTACCGTTGGGCCCACCCTCCCCAGTACTATTTATCTATACAAGGTAACTCTTATCCTGGTTTCTGCTTACACTTAATGCCACATAGCAGTAGGGGACCAAGATACCATCTATTCCCCTTTATTTCTTACAGATTCGATATGCTATAGTTTAGATTCTTAACACAGAACCACTGTCTGATCCTCCCACGGTTTTTGGCTGTAAGTACATGTCTGTATCTATAGTACTCTGTCACCCAGGGTTCCCATCATTCCTTCACCTTATGGCCATTCTTTTATACCACGTTAGGCATCAAGCACCTTCTCTACACCTACTTATGATCTGTCCGTTCAATACGTGTATGGCTAAGCACGGTATGTGTGGTCTTTCTACTTTTCCTACTCAGTCTAACTTATGTCGAGCAAGTATGCATTAGCGTGTTTTCACTGCCACGCGATACGTTTTATACATTTACTCAATATATCTCTGGCTAACACAGGACCCTGCGTTATTGTTGTATATACTTTTGTTCCAATTTATATTTATTTTTGTACACATTGTTTGTTATGTTCTTTTGTTTTTTTGTTTCTTATGTACATATCTTTTCACATGTTGTAGTGACTGATGAAAGCTCCATGTGAGCTGAAACGTTTCCAGTGCTACCTTGCACAAATAAAATTCATCAATCCAAGTAACTGAAGTTGAGTGCGAGACTTTTATATTGATTGCTGACGGTTTGGGAACCTAGTCTTTGCACCACATATATAGCAGTGCACACGGTGTTTATTTGTACACATTATACAGTATGGAGCATCATGTGTGGCCATTATAAAGTATTGAGCATCATGTGTGGCCATTATAAAGCATTGAGCATCATGTGTGGCCATTATACAGTATGGAGCATCATGTGTGGCCGTTATACAGTATGGAGCATCATATGTGGCCATTATACAGTATTGAGCACCATGTGTGGCCATTATACAGTATGGATCATCATGTGTGGCCATTATACAGTATTGATCATCATGTGGGGTCATTATACAGTATGGAGCATCATGTGTGGCCATTATACAGTATTGAGCACCATGTGTGGCCATTATACAGTATTGAGCATCATGTGGGGCCATTATACAGTATTGATCATCATGTGGGGTCATTATACAGTATGGAGCATCATGTGTGACCATTATACAGTATGGAGCATCATGTGTGGCCATTATACAGTATGGAGCACTGTGTGGCCATTATACAGTATGGAACATCAAGTAGGGCCATTATACTGTATGTGGAGCACTGCGTAGCCATTATACAGTATGGAGCATCATGTGTGGCCATTATACAGTATTGAGCATCATGTGTGGCCATTATACAGTATGGAGCACTGTGTGGCCATATTTTTTTGGTTTTAATGTATATGAAACAGTGTGATCAGCAGTGCTAAATGGGTGTGGTTGGGACTTGGATTTGGGTGTGACTAGTTGTGAAATGGGTGTGGTCAGAGGCGTGGCCTAAAATTTGGCCTAAAAACCTTTATACCATTTTCCCTTCTTCAAAAGTTGGGAGGTATTGTACCACATTTCCCAGATCACAGCAAGTACCGCATATCCCATAGGGAATGAATGAAACCAAACGCAGTGTTGCCGTAAGTAATCCGTTACGCGGCAGATGCAGAAAAACTGCCCAATCTGCTGCAAAAGGCTACTTTCACAACAGAGATTCTTGCCAAAGTCACTGCCGATAGTGTCATACTTACCAAAGGGGGAGGCAGCGCTAAAAGTGCCTAGGGCAGCAGAAACTCTAAATACGGATGCCGAGCTAACTGCCCGGTTATGTGACATAGTCATCATAGATCAATAGCAGTCACTGAGCATTGCATGGAAACCTGAGGATTTTCTCTTCCATTCATGGAAGAGAAAAGTAGGTTAGGAGATTCGGGACATGAATCGATCATATGAGAATGTAATGCTAATGTGGAATGAAGACCTCCGCCTGTTCTGGGCTCAAATTGAATTATTGTTCGTGCATTCGAGGATTGATCTCCTGTCCTTGCCTCAATATGAAAGGTATTAAGATTTTACCATAGATAAATGAGGCTGGAATATGGTTTATTACTGTAGAGCGGCAACCTAATGGTTAATATTAGAGTAGGAGTCAGACAGATGTTTTCTACTGCTACATTGGACAACAGTATAATAACTGCAATTACCTCGGTGAATGATATAAAAAATGAAAATGGTAGTACGATGTGTAAGGATGGTGGATCGTGCTGTCATGTTCCTACCCCTGAGGATTCTCCGGTGGGCCCAGCAACTTACATCTTCTGGCATACAGGGCCGGCATCTGTCTAGAGCCCCCGCTGCTCCAGGAGCCTTCAGCTAGTGGTGTGTTGCTAATAGCAGCACACCCAGCTGCTATGGGACCCGTGAGTCAGGGGGGCCTTTCCGGTGCCAGCAGAACAGCTGCTGGAGACAGGAGCCTGTCCCCGCTGCTAAAGTGAAATGAATATTCATGCTTCCCCATGCCCCCATGGGCATGGAGAGGAGGCAATGGTGGAGGTGGTGGAATGGGCAATGATGGAGTGGTGGGGGGAAGGCAATGATGGTTGTAGTGGAAAGGATAATGATGGTGGTGGGGGAGGCAGTGATGGAGGAGATGGAGAGGGCAATGATGGAAGTAGTGGGGGAGAAACCAAAGATAGAGGTGGTGGAAAGGGCAATGATGGGGTGGTGGGGAGAAGGCAATGATGGTTGTGGTAGACAGGACAATGATGGTAGTGGTGGAAAGGACAATGATGGTGGTGGTGGGGGAGGAGGCAATGATGGAGGTGGAGGAATGGGCAATGATGGGGGTAGTGGGGCAGAAAGCAATGATGGAGGTGGTGGAAAAGGCAATGATAGGGGTGGTGGGTGAGAAGGCAGTGATGGAGGTTTTGATGAGGGCAATGATGCGGATGGAGAGGGAGAACAATGATGGAGGTGGGGGGCTGCATTATACCCTATGATGAGGGGCTACATTATACTTTATGAGGGGGCTGCATTATACCCTATGAGGAGGCTGCATTATATTATATGAGGGGGGCTGCATTATACTATATGAGAGAGCTAGGGGCGGCAGGGACCAACTTGTCACCGGCACTCAGCCTTGTTACTACCTTGTAAGTATATCATGCCTCGGTGTTTAGCTTGATTTTGCACTCTCAGGGTCTATTTAAGCCCCTCATATCTCAGACACTATGCACTTTATTAAATGATATGATTTCTTAAAGTTGTGAAAACATGTATATTGACATTGCAGGAGATGTCTTAGGCACTATGCACTTCTCTAAAGTATGTGATTACTGAAGCTGCTAAACCTTTGTATTGACATTTGTGTCTAGTTATATTCTGTTAAGCACTTTATGGGGCATTGAATTTCCACTTAGTTTTGTTATCGGCTTTACGTGCTGGTCACTTTTGTGTCCTGTTCATTGGTTTCCAGTTGTTCTCATTTTATTATGTTTGTTATTTATTCTTACTTTATGTAATAAAAAATTATATTTAGGATTATACTCAGTTGTGGTGTGTTTTATCCACCTATTGTTGCTACTATGTTATCGTGAGTTTTTGGTCCTTCTCTATTACTTTCCAGGACATTTGTCAAGTGTTTATACTATATCAGGGAGCTGCATTATACCTTTATGAGAGGGCTACATTATATTCTGTATGGGGGCTGCATTATATTCTGTGTGGGGGCTGCATTATTCTCTCAGGGGGCTACATTATATTCTGAGAGCTACATTATACTATATGAGGGGAGGGGGCTACAGTATATTCTATGGGGGATCCATTATACCTTATGAGGGGGTTGCATTATACTCTGAGGGGGTTACATTATATTCTGTGGAGGGACTGCACTATACTATATGAGGAGGGCTGCATTATACCCTATGAGGGGGCTACATTATATTCTATGGAGGGCTGCGTTATACCTTTTGAGGGGTTGCATTATATTTTGTGGTGGGCTGCATTATACCCTATGAGGGGGGCTGCATTATATTCTATGAGGGGGCTGCATGATATTCCATGAGGGGGGCTGCATTATATTCTATGAGGGGGGCTACATTATATTCTATGAGGGGGCTGCTTTATATTCTAAGAGGGGCTATACCAACCCCTGCTACATAATTAAGATGTGTGCTACCTTATATTATACTCTGATATTAGCGTGTTTTACCACACAGTTGGTGGTCTTGTATTTATTTCTATGTAGCTACATAGTGGGCCCCAAGAATGATCATCTCTGGTGGGCCCAAGGTGCTCCAGTCTGACGCTGGTTGTGTGTATCATGTTATGCATCTTTTGCATATATTGTGTAGTGTAAATTGTAATGTACTGTGATATGGTAATGCATAGTGTATAGTAGTGTTATAAGGAATATAAGTAATGTATAATGTAGGATGTGTAAGTGTAAGGTATAGGATAGCTAGTACAGGGATGTAGATAGTTGATTTTAGCATAGATAGTGACATTAGTAAGACAGAGTTAATATTTTGGACTAGCCCATAGTGGGCAGGATTATTGTTAGGGCAAGTGACCGCTTCCTTTTAGTTAGTGATTTGAAGTTTAGAGTGCAAAGTGAGCAGAGCTGCTTAATGGGTGATCCATAATGAAAGAAGACTAAAGACAAGGGATAGTGTGATTCTGAAGAAAAGTGATTAGACAGACTGGCCTTTTGGAGAAGGATCCTAGGAGAGGACGCCGGGTCAAGAACCTTCAAGCTTGTAACGCAGAACTTAATGGTCCTAAACAGGACTGAGTATAGAGGACTGGTGGGGGTCTCAAGTGAAAGTGTTCTAGGGTACCAGTAGTGGAAAAAAAAAGGTGCAGAACCGTAGAGCAAGTAAGAAGACTTGCTGATCAGGACTGTAGTGTTAATGCTGGGTTGTGATGAAGTAGGGAGAAACAGTGTGCCTAAAAAGTCCAGGAGTAGATTAATAATAATAATCTATTTATATAGCTCTAACATATTCTGCAGCGCTTTACAATTATTGCACACATTATCATTGCTGTCCCCGATGGGGCTCACAATCTAAATTCTCTATCAGTATGTCTTTTGGAATGTGGGAGGAAACCCACGCAAATGCGGGGAGAACATACAAACTTCTTGCAGATGTTGTCCTTGGTGGGATTTGAACCCAGGACTCCAGTGCTGCAAGGCTGCAGTGCTATCCACTGAGCCACCATGCTACCCTAGATTACAGCGGAAGGATACTGTGTGGGAAATGCAGTATGTTGTAAAGGAAAGGTCCATAAGACTTTGTACCCATTATCTCTTGGATATAACCTTTACCAAATTACCCTTCAGTAAAGACTTTATTTTTGAATGGCGGTCTCCCTCATTGAACTGTGCAACTTCTGGCCCTGACAAACCTGCAACAATGGTTACATGCAGCGTGCATGGGTGCAAGGTCTTCACAGCACGAGTTCACACAGCCAGCCAGGATGAACACTTTCATTGTGCCGGGGTGCTGGAGTGGAGACGATTGCTTTGCCCACGGCAAGCCGGGCAGGATCATAATGCTATTAAACTGCAGATTAACCCAATATCTGTAGGTTAATAGTATTTTTTTAGATGACAATTTCCGTTGGAGCCCTAACCAATTTTTTGGTAGGAACAAAAGATACTTAGACTGAAGATGTGGGGACAGAAGAAATATAGTGGAGATGAAAAAAGCTGCAGTCACTTCTTCTTGCCTCCATCATCACCACAATTGATTTGAGCCATCCTGTTTCAGGAGTGGTGATTGAAGCTTCGGGGAAGTGACTGCAGGGTCATCCTACTGTAGCGCCCCCCTGTTTGAGACTCCCCTTAAGATAAACGTCACGGGAAGTTAAGTAAAAAAGAGATGATAATGATTAGCTATAAAGGGAAAACGGTAGGGAATTTTAAAATAGAGCAAATTTCAAAAGTGATTAGGGTAAAAGAAAAATCTTTATAATGATACAGTATGTATCGGACAAACCCCTTTAACGACCTCCTTACAGGACCTGGCTATTTATGAGAGATTGCTGCTATTCTTTACAGGATTTGTGTGATCTAATGATTGTTAAACAGTTTAGACTAATTATAGCTTTCATTTCCCTCAGGTTTTTAATTTAATTACTTGATTAATATAATTAAAGGAAATGTCTCTGGCTTTTAATTTTAATTTAATTCATTAGATGTAAGGCAGTAGAGGGAAAATGATTATTGCTATTTTTCTTTCTATTTACTTTCCTGGGGGTGACCATTTTGGAGGCATACACTTTGACCCTGTATTCTCTGTATTGGCAGTGATCCAGAATTTATGTGTTTTGTGGCAGCTGCAATTCTGAATGATTAGTGTTTGTACAGTCCCCAAAGACTATGTAGTTGTGGTGGGTGCTTGTGTGTGTATGTGTGTGTGTGTGTGTGTGTGTGTGTTCTACATTCAGAGCATTATCAGAATACATGGTGTGACAAAGTCTGCCTTATCAAGTCTTCCAACAATAAAATAAATCTGTCATTACATCTTCCCCCAATGAGGATAAGATGACTCTGATCATCTTGTCCCAGTCTACACACCAAAGCTGAAGTGACACCTGATTACTTTTCTGTGGATTGGATAGTCACATATAAAATTATACAAATTTAAAATGTTTTTCTTTTAATTTTGGTAACTTTCAAGTTAATCAAAAAAATTTTTTTAAGTTTTTCACAATTTTGATCTCTCATGAAAACACTACAAGGAGAAATCTGATATGTACATATTGATTTTAATTTAGATGATTTAGGAATATCCACAGGAAATTTCTGGTTACTAGAAATTTGACTACATCATAGAAAAATAAATTAACACTTTGTTTTTATTAGCAAAATCTATTTCCTCTAACATATGGACATAAAAATAAAAAATAGTAAAAAAATAACACTTTGGCCAATCCCTTATTGTTTAAAGCAGGGGTCCCCAACTCCAGTCCTCAAGGCCCACCAACATGTCATGTTTTCAGGATTTCCTTAGTCTTGCCCAGGTAATAATTGCATCACATGTGCAATGCAAAGGAAATCCTGAAAACATGACCTGTTGGTGGGCCTTGAGGACTGGAGTTGGGGACCTCTGGTTTAAAGGGTCCCCAACAATAAGATTATATAAAACTGCTAGGATCATCAGTGATGGAGGAACCTGAGCTCCTCTCAGTTGATTGATGACTACCTTAAAGTTCAGGGTATTTCTAAATGTGGTCTTTGGTCACAAATGACCACAGAGGAATTCAGAAACAGATAGGTTAAAGAATTGTAAGAAGAAGCTCACAGATGGATTTTCAGTTAAGGCTACTTTCACACTAGCGTCGGACTCGGCCCGTCGCAGTGTGTCGGGCCGAGGTTCCGATGCTAGCAGTGAAACGGAGGCACAATGGAGGCAGCGGATGCATTTTTCCTGCGCATCCGCTGCCCCATTGTAAGGTGCGGGGAGGTGGGGGCGGAGTTCTGGCGGCGCATGCGCGGTCGGAAAAAGCGGTCCGTCAGCAGCAAAAAACCTTACATGTAACGTTTTTTGCTCCCGGCGGTCCGCCACAACACGGCACAACCATTGCACGATGGTTGAAACGTGTGTCAATGCATCACAATGCGTCGCTAATGTTGATCTATGGGGCAAAAACGCATCCTGCAAACAACTTTGCAGGATGCGTTTTTTCCCCTAAACGACGCATTGCGACGTATTGAAAAAAACGCCAGTGTGAAAGTAGCCTAACTCATTCTACAGACAGAAATCTACAGGAAAACAAAGAAACCGTAAAAGCCAAAACACTAACTTTTTAGTAAAATCCACTTGCCCCGAATCTATGCATTTAGATAATTCATGGAGTCAATATTCCTTTAATAAGGACGTGCCCCTTCCCTACTTCTGACTTTGCAAACATCTGATTTTCACCCTATATTCGCGAGGAATCTTTTACAATTGAAACGTAGAAAGACTGTAATCCTCGACAACCCCCTCCTATGAATGACTAAATCACAACGTCGTTTCCATGGAGACGGGTTGTTCTGCTACTATTCTAATAATGAAGGCAAGAATTTAAAGATATTTACAACCTCCTCAGGGGAAACAGAAGTGAACATGGGGAGATGCAAAAGCAGCTTGTAAAACTTTAACATAAAAGCTTTAACGCTTTAGGAGGTTCTCGAGGTCTCCATAGATTTGCAGGAATGGTGGTCCATGTCTCCATATCTGGATCATATTATCCTAAGAACCTAAAAATGAGTCATTGCGCTACCTCCCAATACCCCTGCTCTCTTCTGGGCCACGTAGACTATTGCCCTTGTTGGTTGCAAATCGACTTGTAGGACCCAGTCCATCGGCCACATCACTAATCTGTAATTCACTGGATGGGAGTCTTGGAACCCACCTCCTTCCTCCAAGCATCTGTGGCTCTTCTTTTGATTAGCCGGCCTGGCAAGATGTCTTCATTGCGGCATGATGCACATGTGATGTTTAGTCAAGCTGGCTAATCAAAAGAAGTGCCATGGATGCTCCATTCTCAGGGTTCCCAACTGATGGCTGCAGATTACTGACATGGCTGATGGACTTGGTCCTTGATCGATTCACACTAACTCTACTGTAGTTGGAACCCTCTTATCTCTACCTCCATAATCACTATTTGCTTGCTATTGGGTACAGGAATATTTTTCAGTAGCCAAGCCAGTCCCCTTCTCTGTCTATGCATGAGTCATGACAGAGAAAGTGGCTGACTTTAGTTTCCATAAGCATTTGGAAGAGTACTTCTATGTTCTCTACCTCCAGGAGAGCAGTTTGATCTGCAGGCTGAAATCAGACATACCCAATCTATATCTTCCCTGATAATTTTATTAATTTGCCAGCACCCCAATACACATTAGAGTGTTGGCAGCCTGGGGCTTGTTGAAGGCTCTACTCCGTTATCTTGTGATCCTCTGTAGCTCACCTACATGCTGAGGTTAAAGAACTATTCCAATCTCCAAGGGGGTAGCTGAGACCCCCGAGAACATGATTTGGGTCGGTTTTTACCAACCTCAGTGTTGCGATCGCCATTATTCCCCGAATAATGGTTTTGTAAATGTTGTTAGAAAAATAAAAAATCGATGGTCAACTTTTAACCCTTATAACGCCCTAACAAAAAAAATTATGTTTCAAAAATTGTGCTGATTTCCAAAGTTTCAAAATTTTTGCCAAATTTCCATTTTTTTCCTAAATAAACACAAGTCATATTGAAGAAAGTTTACTACTAACATGAAGAACAATACGTCACAAAAAATAATCTCAGAATAAGTGGGATTCGTTGAAGCGTTCCAGAGTTATAACCTCATAAAGTAACAGTGTCAGAATTGTAAAAATTGACTTGCTCATTAAGTACAAAATTGACCCGGTCACTAAAGAGTTGAATTAAGGTTTTTATTATTAAGGGAAAAATAACTCCAAACCTACAGTGCCCTGTGTGAAAAATTATTGTGGTTTATCACATCTTTGAGAAGCTGAGTTCAAATTCCCTAGCCACATCCATCCCTGATTACTAACACACCTTTTCTCAATCAATAAATCACTTAAATAGGACCTGCCTGACAAGGTGAAGCAGACCAAAAGTCCTCAAAAGCTAGACATCATGCCGTTATCCAAAGAAATTCTGTAACAAATGACAAACTAAGTAATTGAGATCTATCAGGTTGGAAAAGGTTAAGAGGCCATTTCTATAGCTTTGGGACTCCAGCGAACCACAATGAGGTCCTTTATCCAAAAATGGCGAAAACATGGAACAGAGGTGAACCTTCACAGGAGTGGCCAGCCTACCAAAATTACCCCAAGAGCGCAGCGACGACTCATCCCTGAGGTCACAAAAGATCCCACAACAATATTCAAAGAACTGCAGGCATCACTTCCCTTAGTTAAGGTCAGTGTTCATGGTTCTACCATAAGAAAGAGACTGAGCAAAAATGGCTTGCATGGCAGAGTTCCAAGACAAAAACCACTGCTGAGCAATAAGAACATAAAGGGTTGTCTCAGTTTTGCCAGAAAACATCTTGATGATCCCCCCAGACTTTTGGGTGAATACTCTGTGGACTGACAAGACAAAAGTTAAACTTTCTGGAAGGTGTATGTCCCTTTACATCTGGCATAGACGTAAAACAACATTTCAGAAAAAGAACATCTTACCAACAGTAAAATGTTGTGGTTGCAGTGTGATAGTCTGGGGTTGATTTGCTGCTTCAGGACCTGGAAGACTTGCAGTGGTAAATGAAACCATGAATTCCGCTTTCAACCAAAAAAATCCTGAAGGAGATTGTTCAGCCATCTGTACATGACTTCAAGCTGAAGTGCACTTGGTTTATGCATCAAGACAATGATCCAAAACACACCAGCAAGTCCACCTCTGAATGGCTTAAGAAAAGACTTTGGAGTGGTCTAGTTTAAATCCTGACCTTAATCCGATTGAGACACTGTGGCATGACCTAAAAGAGATGGTTCATGCTTGGAAACCCTCCAATGTAGCTGAATTACAACAATTTTGCAAAGATGAGTGGCCAGAGGATTGTAAAAGACTCATTGTCAGTTATCGTCAATGCTTGATTGCAGTTGTTACTGCTAAGGGTGGCCCAACCAGTTATTAGGTTTAGGGGCAATCACTTTTTCACACAGGGCCCTGTAGGTTTGGATTTCTTTTTCCCTTAATAATAAAGACCTTCGTTTAAAAACTGCATTTTGTGTTACTTGTGTTATCTTTGCCTAATATTTACATTTGTTTGGTGATCTGAAACCTTTAAGCTTGACAAACATGCAAAAGAATAGGAAATCAGGAAGTGGGCAAACACTTTTTTACACAACTGTAAGTGATCTGACAAACTCAGGTTTCAGTCCCCTGTGGGAACTAAAAAAAACAAACAAAAAGTTTTTGCAAATAAAAAAAAATTTGTTCAAATCATTCGCCTTTCCCCACTGAAAAAAAAAAAAAAAAAGCATATTTGGTATCACCACATTCATAAATGTCCAATCTGTCAAAATTTTGAATTAAGTAACCTGATCAATAAATGTAACAAAAAAAAATCTATTTTTTAGTCACTGCCCCTCAATAGAAAATGCAATAAAAAGATCAAAAATATGTATATAGCAAAAATGGTATAAATAAAACTGTCAACTCGTCATGCAAACAAGCCACAACCCAGCTGAATTGGTGAAAAAGCAAAAATGTCACATGCCTCAAAATATGGTGACACAAAGTCCCCAATATATATATATTTTTAAATTTCTGAATTTATTTTGTTCACTTAAATAAAAAAAAAATCCATACCAGTTTGGTATTGCTGTAATCTTAATGCCCTAGATAATCATGATTCAGAGTAACTTTTTCCACAGAATGTACCGTACATGTAAAAACAAAGCACAAAAAACATAATTCGGGAGATGTGACTGCTCTACTCGGCCTCCGGTGATACACTGAGAGTTCACCAGAGTTCGTGCTCTCACTTATGGCACCTACAGCACGAATTTTCTCACGCAGCAGTGCCGCAAGTGACATCACAAACTCCGGTGATCTCTGATGGCGGCGCAGTGATACACTGCAAGAGCGATTAGCTCCTGTCACTGTATCACCGGAGGCTGGGTAGTGCAGTCACGTCTCCCGATGTGACTATTCTACACTTGAGATCACTGTGGGACACTTGTTATTAAATGGACTATGGCGGAAAGGTAAGTATATATGGTGATTTATTATTTTATTTGTATTGAACGAGATTGAGGGCGTCGAGGAATTAGGTGTTTGGTGAGTATGAATGTTTTTTTTTCTTTTACAATTGAACACAGTTGCCGGATGATGGGACTACTACTGTCCCATCATCGGCTCATGCTGTCACTGTTATATGTGACACCAGACATAGCCAGATGAGAGTAGTATTCCCATCAGATGATGCCTGACTACAGACACCCACACACACACTCGCAGACACCCACAGACAGACACACACCCACAGACAGACACAGACACTCGCACACACCCACAGACAAACACCCGCAGACAGACACAGACAGACTCGCACATATTCTCCGCACACAATAGTCTACACCCACACATATATTCTCCGCCCACACATTCTTCCTCCTTCCTTTCCACAGTGTTTGTGGCTAATCCGCAGATCTTTTTACACCTGTGGTTTAGCTGTGGATTTGACTGACTCAATGTAAATCAGAAACTCTGCATATCCACAAAGAGAATTGACATGCTGCGGAAAATAAAACACTGCGTATCAGTGCGGAATTTTCCCCAGCATGTGCACAACAATTTTAAATTCCCATTGATTAATATTGCCTGAGCTCCCTTTGCGGATTTGGTGCAAATCTGCGTGGAAAAAAGCTGCGGATCGGCAACAAAATCCGCAACGTATGCACGTAGCCTTACTATATATAGTAATATACACAGTGTACAGCATAAGACTACATAGGATAAGATGTACATTAAGAGTTAGGATGGGTATTGTAAGTGTGATATGCTTAGTATAAGTAGTCAAGTGATAATCATAAGATAAGACATAGATGAAATTCGGGACTAGCCCATTGTGGGAGGGAAAAACTCCAGTAAAAGGGTCTGCTTCCGGATGGGAAGGTGATAGAGAATTTTGTTAACCAAGGTGACGTTCATGTTGCAGTGGGCAAGAATCTATTGTTTGGGGCAGTGGCAAATCTTACTGGAATCACTTGCGGACATTCAAGCATTGTCCGGAGCTCAAGGCTTGATAGAGGTACTACGAAGAGTACATTATCCTCTGGTGTACAGAGGAAGTTGCACGTGGAACCATGTTAAGTTAATGGATCCCGGGTGCACTGCGGAACTGGATAGGAAATCCCTGGAGCTGAGAGAGCCAGTAATCATAGGGATCGTCCAGGAGGACTGAATAGTAATGCTGAGAACATACTGTATTAAGGAAACAAGAAATGATAAGTATTGTGCCCAATACCGTGTGTTACAACCTGATAAACTTGAACTGTCCGGTAAATTTTTGTGTGATGATATTGCACAAGCTTCATGTCCCTTAAGGGTTCTGTTAAATACAGCAAAAAGTAAAAAAAAAGTTGTTTTTAAAAAAAAAGCACAAGCTCAAATCACCCCCTTTTGCCCCATTTAACCCCTTAGTGACAGAGCCAATTTGGTACTTAATGACCAGGCCAATTTTTGCAATTCTGACCACTGTCACTTTATGAGGTTATAACTCTGGAACGCTTCAACGGATCCCGCTGATTCTGAGATTGTTTTTTCGTGACATATTGTACTTCATGTTAGTGGTAACATTTCTTCGATATAACTTGCGATTATTTATGAAAAAAACGGAAATATGGCGAAAATTTTTAAAATTTTGCAATTTTCAAACTTTGTATTTTTATGCCCTTAAATCAGAGAGATATGTCATGAAAAATAGTTAATAAATAACATTTCCCACATGTCTACTTTACATCAGCACAATTTTGGAAACAAAATTTTTTTTTGTTAGGGAGTTATCAGGGTTAAAAGTTGACCAGCAATTTCTCATTTTTACAACACCATTTTTTTTTAGGGACCACATCACATTTGAAGTCATTTTGAGGGGTCTATATGATAGAAAATAATGAAGTGTGACACCATTCTAAAAACTACACCCCTCAAGGTTCTCAAAACCACATTCAAGAAGTTTATTAACCCTTTTCGTGCTTCACAGGAACTGAAACAATGTGGAAGGAAAAAATGAACATTTAACTTTTTTTTGCAAACATCTTAATTCAGAACCATTTTTTTTATTTTCACAAGTGTAAAAACAGAAATGTAACCATAAATTTTGTTATGCAATTTCTCCTGAATACGCCAATACCCCATATGTGGGGGTAAACCACTATTAGGGCGCACCGCAGAACTTAGAAGTGAAGGAGCGCCGTTTGACTTTTTCAATGCAGAATTGGCTGGAATTGAGATCGGACACCATGTCACATTTAGAGAGCCCCTGATGTACCTAAACAGTGGAAACTCCCCACAAGTGACACCATTTTGGAAACTAGACCCCTTAAGGAACTTATCTAGATGTGTGGTGAGCACTTTGAACCCCCAAGTGCTTCACAGAAGTTTATAACGTAGAGCCGTGAAAATAAAAAATCGCTTTTGTTTACACAAAAATGATCTTTTCGCCCACAAATTCTTATTTTCACAAGGGTAACAGGAGAAATTAGACCACAAAAGTTGTTGTGCGATTTCTCCTGAATACGTCGATACCCCATATGTGAGGGTAAACCACTGTTTGGGCGCACCGCAGAGCTTGGAAGTGAAGGAGCGCCGTTTTACTTTTTCAATGTTGAATTGGCTGGAATTGAGATTGGACGCCATGTCGCGTTTGGAGAGCCCCTGATGTGCCTAAACAGTGGAAACCCCCCACAAGTGACACCATTTTGGAAACTAGACCCCTTAAGGAACTTATCTAGATGTGTGGCGAGCACTTTGAACCCCCATGTGCTTCACAGAAGTTTATAACGTAGAGCCGTGAAAAAAAAAATTGCATTTTTTCTACAAAAATGATCTTTTTGCCCACAAATTTTTATTTTCACAAGGGTAACAGGAGAAATTAGACCACTATGGTTGTTGGGCAATTTCTCCTGAGTACGTCGATACACAATATGTGGGGGTAAACCACTGTTTGGGCGCACCGCAGAGCTTGGAAGAGAAAGAGTGCCGTTTTACTTTTTCAATGTAGAATTGGCTGGAATTGAGATCGGACGCCATCTCGCGTTTGGAGAGCCCCTGATGTGCCTAAACAGTAGAAATCCCCCACAAGTGACCCAATTTTGGAAACTAGACCCCCCATGGAACTTATCTAGATGTGTGGTGAGAACCTTGAATGCCCAAGTGCTTCACAGAAGTTTATAATGCAGAGCCGTGAAAATAAAAAATATTTTTTTTTCCACAAAAAAGATTTTTTAGCCACCAAATTTTTATTTTCACAAGGGTAACAAGAGAAATTGGACCCCAAAAGTTGTTGTCCAATTTGTCCTGAGTATGTTGGTACCCCATATGTGGGGGTAAACCACTGTTTGGGCGCACGGCAGAGCTCGGAATGAAGGAGCGCCGTTTTGGAATGCAGACTTTGATAGAATGGTCTGCGGATATTATGTTGCGTTTGCAGAGCCCCTGATGTACCTAACCAGTAGAAACCCTCCACAAGTGACCCCATTTTGGAAACTAGACCCCCCAAGGAACTTATCTAGATGTGTGGTGAGAACTTTGAATGCCCAAGTGCTTCACAGAAGTTTAGAATGCAGAGTCGTGAAAATAAAAAATATTTTTTTTTCCACAAAAAAGATATTGTAGCCCCCAAGTTTTTATTTTCACAAGGGTAACAGGAGAAATTGGACTGCAATAGTTGTTGTCCAATTTATCCCGAGTACGCTGATGCGCCATATGTGGGGGTAAACCACTGTTTGGGCTCACGGCAGAGCTCGGAAGGGAAGGAGCGCCTTTCTGGAATGCAGACTTTGATAGAATGGTCTGTGGGCATTATGTTGCGATTGCAGAGCCCCTGATGTACCTAAACTGTAGTAACCCCCCACAAGTGACCCCATTTTGGAAACTAGACCCCCCAAGGAACTTATCTAGATGTGTGGTGAGAACTTTGAATGCCCAAGTGCTTCACAGAAGTTTAGAATGCAGAGTCGTGAAAATAAAAAATATTTTTTTTTTCACAAAAAAGATTTTGTAGCCCCCAAGTTTTTATTTTCACAAGGGTAACAAGAGAAATTGGACCCCAGAAGTTGTTGTCCAATTTATCCTGAGTATGCTGATGCCCCATATGTGGGGGTAACCCACTGTTTGGGCGCACGGCAGAGCTCAGTAGGGAGGGAGCACCATTTGACTTTTTGAGCGCAAAATTGGCTGTCGTGTTTGGAGACCCCCAGATGTACCTAAACAGTGGAAACCCCCCAATTCTAGCTCCAACCCTAACCCCAACACACCCCTAACCCTAATCCCAACCTCATCCATAATCCTAATCACTAACCCTAACCATAATCACAACCCTTACCCCAAAACAACCCTAATGTCAACCCTAACCATAACCCTAATCAAAACCCTAAATCCAACACACCCCTAATCCTAATCTCAACCCTAACCTCAAACCTAACCCTAATCCCAATACACCCCTAATCACAACCCTAACCTTAACCCTAATCCCAAACCTAGCCCTAATCCCAAGCGTAACCCTAATGCCAACCCTAACCCTAATACCAACCCTAATCCAAACCCTAACCCTAATCCCAGCTCTAACCCTAACTTTAGCCCCAACCCTAGCCCTAACTTTAGCCCCAACCCTAACCCTAGCCCTAGGGCTACTTTCACACTTGCGTCGTTTGGCATTCCGTCGCAATCTGTCGTTTTGGACAAGAAACGGATCCTGCAAATGTGCCCGCAGGATGCGTTTTTTGCCCATAGACTTGTATTGCCGACGGATCGTGACGGATGGCCACACGTCGCGTCCGTCGTGCACTGGATCAGTTGTGTTTTGGCGGAGCGTCGGCACAAAAAAAGTTCAATGAAACGTTTTTTTGTACGTCGCATCCGCCATTTCTGACCGCACATGCGTGGCCGTAACTCCGCCCCCTCCTCCCCAGGACATAGATTGGGCAGCGGATGTGTTAAAAAACTACAGCTGCTGCCCACGTTGTGCACAATTTTCACAACGTGCGTCGGTATGTCGGGCCGACGCATTGCGACGGCCCCGTACCGACGTAAGTGTGAAAGAAGCCTAACCCTAAGTTTAGCCCCAACCCTAACCCTAAATTTAGCCCCAACCCTAACCCAAAATTTAGCCCCAACCCTAGCCCTAACCCTAGCCCTAACCCTACCCCTAACCCTAACCCTACCCCTAACCCTAACCCTACCCCTACCCCTACCCCTAACCCTACCCCTAACCCTACCCCTAACCCTACCCCTACCCCTAACCCTACCCCTAACCCTACCCCTAACCCTACCCCTAACCCTAACCCTACCCCTAACCCTACCCCTAACCCTAACCCTACCCCTAACCCTACCCCTACCCCTAACCCTAATTTTAGCCCCAACTGCTGTTCTCCTGCCGGCCGGCAGATGGAGACAGATGGCGGGCGCACTGGGCATGCGTCCGCCATGTTCTGCTGCCGGCGGCCAGGAGGAGCAGCAAGAGGATCCAGGGACCTAGGTGAGTATGCTAGGGTCCCCGAATCCCCCTATTTCTCTGTCCTCTGATGTGCGATCACATCAGAGGACAGAGAATTACACTTTACTTTTTTTTTTTTTTGCGGTCGCCGGTAAACAGTTAATTACCGGCGATCGCAAAACAGGGGTCGGTAATACCGACCCCAATCATGCTCTTTGGGGTCTCGGCTACCCCTGGCAGCCGAGACTCCAAAGATTCCCCCGGTGCCGGCCGGCGGGCGCACTGCGCATGCGCCCGCCATTTTGAAGATGGCGGCGCCCACCGGGAGACACGAGGAGCATCGGGGGAGCTAGGTGAGTATTGGGGGGCCACCTGGGACCCTTTTTCTCTGTCCTCCGATGTGCGATCACATCGGAGGACAGAGAAATTAAAAAGAGATCGCTTTTTTTTTTTTTTGCGATCGCCGGTAAACGGTTAATTACCGGCGATCGCAAATGCGGGGTGGGTTAAAAACCCCCCGAATCATGTTCTCTGGGGTCTCGGCTACCCCAGGCAGCCGAGACCCCGGAGGAAATCGGCCTCTGGGGGGCGCTATGGACTTTTTCCACAGCGCCGTTAATTAACGGCGCTGTGGTTTAAGTACCCTTAGCGGCCGCCGTTAAAAGGCGTATCGGCGGTCGCTAAGGGGTTAAAATAAAAAAATTAAAAAAGCAAATACACATATTTGGTATCGCTGTGTTTGTAAAAATCCAATCTATCAACATATGAAGTACATTAATCCGATCAGCAAACGACATAACGAGAAAAAAAAAATGACAGAATTATGTTTTTTGGCCAATGCATCATTGCAATAAAATTCAATAAGAGGCAATCAAAACATCGTATCTACCCCAAAATGGTATAGTTAAAAATGTCAGTTTAGGGCGCAAAAAATCCCGAAGCCACAGATCCCAAAATATGAAACTGCTGCAGGTCTTGGAAAATAGCGACAAAAGCAAAATGTTTTAAAAAAAATTTACGTTTTTTTTTTTTGTCTCTGCTTTAATAAAAATAACCTATACATGTTTTGTGTTTGTGTAATCATACTCACCTGGAGAATCATATTGCCAAGTCAGTTTTACCATATTGTGAACATAACAAACTAAAAAAAAACAATTGTGGAATTGCACTTTTTTTTTTTAAATTCAACGCACGTGATTTTTTTTGCCAATTTTCCAATACACTATGTGGTAGAATGAATGGTGTCATTCAAAAGTACAACTCATCCAACAAAAAACAAAGCCTCATACGGCTTTGAGATGGAAAAATAAAAAAGTTACGACTCTTTGATGAAGGAGGGGAGCAAAAAATGAAAAATTTAAAAAAGGAAAATCCCCCTTGGTGAAGCAGTTAAATTTTGTCCTGGAGCTTTTCCTCCATATAAGATTGTTAAGATATGTTCACACTTTGAAAACTGCATGCAAATTTCAGCACTGATTCATTGCCAAGGCTGCATTCTGCATTCCATGCATGTATACAAGGTTTCTGCAACTCTGCTCACACACACTGAAAAAAATGTGAGTGTAATTCTGCTCCGTCCAGAAATATTGAGCTTTTACACTTCTGAAGATTCCACTCAAAAAATCCTAGGATAAACGCCAAACCAAGTCCTAATTGCAGATTCCCTTTGTAAGATGCCCAAGCAAGGAAGTCGTGGGTGAGCTTCTGTTCCCACTCGCTTTGGCATCCTACAGGCAACATGTTATTATTCTTATCATTTATTTATATAGCACCATTAATTCCATGGTGCTGTACATGAGAAGGGGTTACATCAAAATCCAAATATCACTTACAGTAATTAAACTATAAATTACAGACTGATACAGAGGCGAGATGACTCTGCCCTTGTGGGCTTACATTCTACAGGATTGTGGGGAAGGAGACAGTAGGTCGGGGGTTGCGGTAGCTCCAATGGTGTTGAGGTGGTCATGTGGTCATTACTGGTTGTAAGCTTCTTTGAAGAGATGGGTTTTCAGGTTCCATTTGAAGGATCCAAATGTCGTGGATAACCGGAAATGTTGGGGCACTGAATTCCAGAGGATGGGTGATATTCGGGAGAAGTCTTGGAGGCGATTCGGTGAGGAGCGAATAGGCGTGGAGGAGAGAAGGAGGTCTTGGGAGGACTGGAGATTACATGAGGGAAGATATTGAGTATTATTATGGAAATATACGGAGGAGAAAGGTTATGGATGGCTTTGTAGGTCAGTGTTAGTAGTTTAAACTGGATACGCTGGGAAATTGGGAGCCAGTGAAGGGATTTGCAAAGAGGGGAAGCAGGAGTGTAGCGAGGAGAGAGATTAATTAATCGGGCACCAGAATTAAGGACGGACTGGAGGGGTGCGAGAGTGTTAGAGGGTAGGCCACAAAGGATGATATTTCAGTTGTCGAGGCGAGAAAAGATTAGGGCATACTCATGCATTTTGGAAGAGTGAGGTTTGAGGAAAGGACGAATTCTGAATATATTTTTGAGCTGGAGGCGACAGGAGGTGGCGAGAGCTTGGATGTGCGGTTTAAAGGACAGGGCAGAGTCAAGAGTTACTCTGAGGCAGCGGATTACCAGAACGGGGGAAAGTGTGAATTCATTTATTGTGATAGATAGATCAGTTAGGGAAGGTGTGCGAGATGGAGGAAAGATAATTTGTTCAGTTTTGTCCACATTGAGTTTGAGGAAGCGAGAGGAGAAGGAGGATATGGCTGATAGACAGTCTGGGATTCTGGAGAGCAGAGAGGTGACATCTGGGCCAGAGATGTAGA
Organism: Ranitomeya imitator; assembly: GCF_032444005.1. NCBI lineage: Eukaryota > Metazoa > Chordata > Amphibia > Anura > Dendrobatidae > Ranitomeya > Ranitomeya imitator. The sequence continues at coordinate 412,815,178 of NC_091283.1, read as the reverse complement.
ACTGAGTGTCATCGGCATATAGATGATACTGGAAGCCAAAGGACTTTATGAGTTGTCCCTGGCCAAGGGTATAGATTGAAAAGAGAAGAGGTCCTAGGACAGAGTCTTGAGGGACACCAACAGAGAGGGGGCGAGATGAAGAGGTAGTATGGGAGTGGGAAACGCTAAATGTGCGGTTGGTTAGGTATGAGGAGATCAGGATAGCGCGAGGTCTTTGACACCAAAGGAAGAGAGGATCTGTAGTAGGAGGCAGTGGTCAACTGTGTCGAAGGCAGAGGACAGGTCTAAAGGGGGAATATAGAGAATTGTCTGTTAGCTTTGGCTGTAAGTAAGTCATTCCTAAGTTTGGTCAGGGCAGTCTCAGTGGAATGGTGGGGACGGAAGTCAGATTGTAGGCTGTTGAAGAGTGAAGTGAGTTAGATGCAAGGTGAGAGGAAAGTTCAGCATGGACGTGCTGCTCAAGTAGTTTGGAAGCAAATGGGAGCAAAGATATGGGGTGGTAGCTGGACATAGTCAAGGGAAGGCTTTTTGAGGATAGGTGTGATTGTGGCATGTTTGAAAGCAGAGGGGAAGGTACCAGAACTTAGTGATAGATTGATGAGATGGGTTAGGGATGGGATTAGTGTAGTGGTGAGGTTGGGGAGACGGTGGGATGGGATGGGGTCAAGCGCACAAGTGGTGAGGTGTGATTTGGAGAGAAGATGAGCAAGCTGTCCTTCATGTGTCCCAGAACTAGTGTATTGCTGTGTGTGGGGTGCATCACACTTACTTCAAGGCCACCGGCCTCTTCTGGCTCAAGGAATTTCTCTTCTGGAACCAGGGCAGTAATCAATCCACAAGACACGATGTTCATGAAAACAACCAAACTTTTACTTGGTGATTGGCAGTATTTACAGGCAGGTGTAGAGGATAAGGCCCAACGTGTTGTCATCTTTCCCACAGATACCAGACTCAACTTCAGCCCTGGTTCTTGGTATAGGTAGAACATCCCTTTTACTATCTAGTTTTAGGTGAACCTCTCCTTTTTTTAGAAGTATATCTAGATTCCATCTCAATCTGCCTCTTAGAGTTTGAGTCCAATATCTCCTGCAGCTTTGCAGAAGGAGTGTCCCCCTGGGCTCTGACATTTACCTCAAGGTTACCAGGCTGGCAAAAGGTCTCCTGCAGAGGGGTTATCTGGCAATCCACTGCCTCGAGGTTCTGGGTTAATGCTGCCTCTAGCAGCCCTCAATGTGCACCTGTTACTTGTCACTGCTCACCACCCACTGGCCCTATCACTTCATGTCCTTGACACTAACTCTCAACTCACCATTCCAACCTGGGACGGCAATTACAGTTAAACCTTTTATAACATACATGAACATCAAATACATTTAACCCTTTAAGTTGTCAGGGAGCAGACCATCAGCTCCACCACTCCTACATTTGCTCACCCTCAGCACCAGAGATGTAGCTATAGTGGGTGCACCTCTTGTAGTCGCACCTAGCCCCTGGAGCTTAGGAGCACCCAAGAGGTCCTTGTGGCTCATATGAGAAGATCAATACTATGGAAGAAAGTCTAGAGTTGGTGCTAATCGAATTGCAGGTCAAGCATCTGTGGCCCCAGGACAGTCCTGAGAACTATTTCTTACTTGATATCATCGGTGGCTCTTCTTTTGATTAGTCTTCCTGGGACAATATAATTGTTGCGGCTTGACAAATATGTGACATCGCACTAGATCAGTTAAATCAAAAGAAGAGCCGCGGATGCCCTCAGGTAAGGCCCATTTCCCATATCAGTCTTTTGCCATCAGTCACAATCCGTTGGCTCGACGGATCCGTCACAGATTGTGAAAGACTGATGCGATGGATTCGTTTTTTTGACGGATCCGACTAGGGGGGCTGACTAATTGGGTCCAAAATGAAGCGGAGTATGCTCAGTTAAAAAAAAATAATTTGTCGATGGATTCTGTCATTTGACAGATCCGGCGCCATAGGTTTCCATTTTAGCAAACAAAGGACGGGGACGGATCCGTCGCTGTCCGTTTTTTCGACGTAGACAAAACAGTTTCTATGTCCGTCGTCTCCGGCCGCCGGAAAAACAATTTTCGACAGATACGACGAACGATGGTTGAAATGTGAGGCCATCTGTCGCAATCCGTCACTAATACAAGTCTATGAGAAAAAAACGGATCCGGCAGCATCAGTCGCCGGATCCGTTTTTTCAGAATTCGATGGATTGCGACTGATGGCAAAAAAATGATGTGTGAAAGAGGCCTAAGAGGTAGTTTTCAGGGCTACAGTCCAGTGGCCACAGATTACTAACTTAGATATCGGTCCAGATCCTGTAGATCGATTAGGACTATCTATTGGAGATTTTGCACTGGAGCTTCAAGCTATAACACTGTGTAGCACATTTGTGGCAGAAAAAATGTGAACATTCTTTTACATGTCTAGAGATAACGTGAGGACACCCTCATTTGCTGCCATGTTGTAATATCAGAAATACGGGAGACAATTGTGGTTTATCTGTGCTGCTGATAGGCAATGAAGATCCAAATGGATATACAGTTTGTGTCCTGAGGAAGAAATCTGGAATTACTTTGAAAGACCTGAAATAAAAAATACTTTTTTATATTTCCATTTGCACCTTCATTGCCTACCAACAGCGTGGATTAACCACTAGGGTTGAGCGAAACGGGTCGTTCATTTTCAAAAGTCGCCGACTTTTGGCAAAGTCGGGTTTCATGAAACCCGATCCGACCCCTGTGCGGGGTCGGCCATGCGGTACGCGACTTTCGCGCCAAAGTCGCGTTTCAATGACGCGAAAAGCGCCATTTCTCAGCCAATGAAGGTAAACGCAGAGTGTGGGCAGCGTGATGACATAGGTCCTGGTCCCCACCATCTTAGAGAAGGGCATTGCAGTGATTGGCTTGCTGTCTGCGGCGTCACAGGGGCTATAAAGGGGAGTTCCCGCCGACCGCCATGTTACTGCTGCTGATCTGAGCTTAGGGAGAGGTTAGGGATAGCGTTAGGCAGGGTCCATTAACCACCAAACCGCTTGTGCTGTAGCGATTTCCACTGCCCAACACCACCTTCGGTGTGCAGGGACAGTGGAAGCTACATTTTTTTTTTTTCCTCAGCGCTGTAGCTCATTGGGCTGCCCTAGAAGGCTCCCTGATAGCTGCATTGCTGTGTGTACGCCGCTGTGCAAACCAACTGCTTTTTTCAAAGCACAAATCCTCTTGTTCCTTCCTTTCTGCACAGCTATCTTTTTGGTTTGTACACACTTTTTATTTAATTTGTGCATCAGTCCACTCCTTATTGCTGCCTGCCATACCTGGCTGAGATTACTGCAGGGAGATAGTAATTGAAGGACACTCCCTGTTTTTTTTTTTTTTTTGTGGGAGATTAAGATTGACATTTCTGCTAGAGTGCCATCCCTGTCTGTGTCATCTCTCACTCAGTGGGCCATAGAAAGCCTATTTATTTTTTTGCTTGATTTGGGTTATAAAATCTACCTGAAAAAATCACTACATCAATCAGTGGGAGAAAAATATTGGCCTCAGGGCTTGTGTGCCACTCTTGACTCCTGTGTGCATCATCACTCACTCAGTGGGCCATAGAAAGCCTATTTATTTTTTTGCTTGATTTTGGTTCTAAAATCTACCTGAAAAAATCACTACATCAATCAGTGGGAGAAAAATATTGGCCTCAGGGCTTGTGTGCCACTCCTGACTCCTGTGTGCATCATCACTCACTCAGTGGGCCATAGAAAGCCCTTTTTTTTTTTTTTTTTGCTTTATTTGGGTTCTAAATTCTACCTGAAAAAATCAATAAATCAATCAGTGGGAGATTAATATTGGCCTTTGGGCTTGTGTGCCAGTCCTAAGCGTGCCATCTCTCTCTCTCAGATAGTGGGCCATAGAAAGCCTATTTATTTTTTATTTTTTTTATTGGGTTTATAAATTTTCCCTGGAAAAAAAAAAAAAAAGTGGGAGATTAATATTGGCCTCTGGGCTTGTGTGCCAGTCCTGAGCGTGCCATCTCTCTCACAAATAGTGGGCCATAGAAAGCCTATTTATTTATTTTTTTTTGGTTTTATAAATTCTCCCTTAAAAACAAAAGGGAGATTAATATTGGCCTTTGGGCGTGTGTGCCAGTCCTAAGCGTGCCATCTCTCTCTGTCTCTCAGATAGTGGGCCATAGAAAGCCTATTTATTATTTTTTTTATTGGGTTTATAAATTTTCCCTGGAACAAAAAAAAAAAAGTGGGAGATAAATATTGGCCTCTGGGCTTGTGTGCCACTCCTGACTCCTGTGTGCGTCATCTCTCACTCAGTGAGCCATAGAAAGCCTTTTTTTGTTTTATTTGTTTTCTAAATTCTCCCTGAAAAAATCATTTTATTTTCTTTGGTTTCTAAATTCTTCCTGAAAAAATCATTTTATTCTATTTTTTTTTCCTAAAGTCTCCCTGAAAAACAAAAAAAACAAAAAACAAATCAGTGGGAGATTAATATTGCCCTTTCTGCTTGTGTGCCAGTCTTGACTCCTGGGTGTGCCATCTCTCTCTCTCTCTCCAATTGTGGGCCATAGAAAGCCTATTATTTTTTTAGCTTGATTTGGGTTCCAAAATCTACCTGAAAAAATCACTACATCAATCAGTGGGAGATAAATATTGGCCTCTGGGCTTGTGTGCCACTCCTGACTCCTGTGTGCGTCATCTCTCACTCAGTGGGCCATAGAAAGCCTTTTTTTGTTTTATTTGTTTTCTAAATTCTCCCTGAAAAAATCATTTTATTTTATTTGGTTTCTAAATTCTTCCTGAAAAAATCATTTTATTCTATTTTTTTTTCCTAAAGTCTCCCTGAAAAAAAAAAAAAACAAAAAACAAATCAGTGGGAGATTAATATTGCCCTTTCTGCTTGTGTGCCAGTCTTGACTCCTGGGTGTGCCATCTCTCTCTCTCTGGCCGGGGTCACACTAGACCGTAATACGGACGAGTGCAAGGCGATAAAAAATCGCATAGCACTCGTCCCAATGTTAATCAATGGGGCAGCTCCCATCATCCGATATTTTCTCGGCCGTATTCAGGATCCGAGTGAAATCGCAGCATGCTGCGATTGTCAGCGTTTCTCGGCCGAGAATCGCCAATGAAAGTCTATGGGGGTGAGAAAAAATAGCACAGCACACGGACCATCAGTGTGACTTGCGAGAAATTCTCAGGCATTGGGCAGGTGACAGGAAAGGCTCAGCCATTATTTGCTCATTTTGCAAGTGTGTGAGAAAATCTCACCATACGGATGCCATACGGATGTCACACGGATGTCACACGGATCATTTAATGCGAGAAAATCGCATCCTCGCACTACACACGGATCATTGTTTTGGTAACATTTGTGCGATTCTCGTCCGTCAAAAACGGACCATTTTTTTATACGTTGTGTGTGTCCCCGGCCTCTCTCCAATTGTGGGCCATAGAAAGCCTATTATTTTTTTTAGCTTGATTTGAGTTCCAAAATCTACCTGAAAAAATCACTACATCAATCAGTGGGAGATAAATATTGGCCTCTGGGCTTGTGTGCCACTCCTGACTCCTGTGTGCGTCATCTCTCACTCAGTGGGCCATAGAAAGCCTTTTTTTGTTTTATTTGTTTTCTAAATTCTCCCTGAAAAAATCATTTTATTTTCTTTGTTTTCTAAATTCTTCCTGAAAAAATCATTTTATTCTATTTTTTTTTTTTTTCCTAAAGTCTCCCTGAAAAAAAAAAAAAAAAAAAACAAATCAGTGGGAGATTAATATTGCCCTTTCTGCTTGTGTGCCAGTCTTGACTCCTGGGTGTGCCATCTCTCTCTCTCTCTCCAATTGTGGGCCATAGAAAGCCTATTATTTTTTTTAGCTTGATTTGGGTTCCAAAATCTACCTGAAAAAATCACTACATCAATCAGTGGGAGATAAATATTGGCCTCTGGGCTTGTGTGCCACTCCTGACTCCTGTGTGCGTCATCTCTCACTCAGTGGGCCATAGAAAGCCTTTTTTTGTTTTATTTGTTTTCTAAATTCTCCCTGAAAAAATCATTTTATTTTCTTTGGTTTCTAAATTCTTCCTGAAAAAATCATTTTATTCTATTTTTTTTTTCCTAAAGTCTCCCTGAAAAAAACAAAAAAAAACAAATCAGTGGGAGATTAATATTGCCCTTTCTGCTTGTGTGCCAGTCTTGACTCCTGGGTGTGCCATCTCTCTCTCTCCAATTGTGGGCCATAGAAAGCCTATTATTTTTTTTAGCTTGATTTGGGTTCCAAAATCTACCTGAAAAAATCACTACATCAATCAGTGGGAGATAAATATTGGCCTCTGGGCTTGTGTGCCACTCCTGACTCCTGTGTGCGTCATCTCTCACTCAGTGGGCCTTAGAAAGCCTTTTTTTGTTTTATTTGTTTTCTAAATTCTCCCTGAAAAAATCATTTTATTTTATTTGGTTTCTAAATTCTTCCTGAAAAAATCATTTTATTCTATTATTTTTTTTTCCTAAAGTCTCCCTTAAAAAAAAATAAAAAATCAAATCAGTGGGAGATTAATATTTACATTTGTGCTTCAGTGACAGTCCTGCGTGTGTGGCATCTCTCTCATTTGTTGCCACCAACAACAGAGTGTGTAACATTGTGCCTGATTTTCGTTGTGGTCTCACTCACCTGTAAAGGGGTAGCTAAATCATACTGAAGTTATAGCTCACCGTGTAATTTGTGTGACAGCAACAAATACCGTTAGTTTGTTTACGTTTTTAAAACAATGAGGAAGTATGGTGGAAGAGGTCGTGGCCGGGGGCGTTCATTGTCAGCTGGTAATGAGGGTAGTGGTAGTGGTGGAGCATCAGCTGGTCGTGGGAAAAAAAATATTGCACCTAAGTCTGGAGCTGTGGAGCCAGGTTCGTCGTCTGGCTACACAAGGCCTCGAACGCTCCCTTTTTTGGGAGTAGGAAAACCGCTTTTAAAGCCGGAGCAGCAAGAGCAAGTTTTGGCTTATCTTGCTGACTCAGCCTCTAGCTCTTTTGCCTCCTCTCGTGAAACTGGTAAATGTCAAAGCAGCGCGTCGTTAGTGGATGTTCACGGTCAGGGACAAGTCGCTTCCTTGTCCTCTTCAGCAAAAACAACAACAGAGAAGAATGCAGCAGGCGACACAACGGGTTACTCCATGGAGCTCTTTACACATACCGTCCCTGGCTTAGAAAGTGAAGCAGTTAACAGTCCATGCCCATTACAAGTTGAATCTGACATGGAGTGCACTGATGCACAGCCACAGCCAGACTACTATGCTGGTCCTTTGACTCAGACCACAACATTGCCCTCGCAGGGTGCTGATCAAGAATCAGACCCTGATGAGACTATGTTGCCCCATCACGAACGCTATACCACCGACCGACATGGTGACACAGACGAAGTTGCACACGAGCTACAAGAAGAGGTAATAGATGACCCAGTTCTTGACCCCGATTGGCAGCCATTGGGGGAACAGGATGCAGGCGGCAGCAGTTCTGAAGCGGAGGAGGAGGGGCCGCAGCAGGCATCAACATCACAACAGGTTCCATCTGCCGGGCCCGTATCTTGCCCAAAACGCGTGGCAAAGCCAAAACCTGTTGGAGGACAGCGTGGCCATCCGGTTAAAGCTCAGTCTGCAATGCCTGAAAAGGTATCCGATGCTAGAAAGAGTACAGTCTGGCATTTTTTTAAACAACATCCAATTGATCAGCGCAAAGTCATCTGTCAAAAATGTTCAACTACCTTAAGCAGAGGACAGAATCTGAAAAGTCTCAATACAAGTTGCATGCATAGACATTTAACCACCATGCATTTGCAAGCCTGGACTAACTACCAAACGTCCCTTAAGGTTGTAGCACCCTCGGCCAATGAAGCTAGTCAGCAACGGTGGCAACAATACCATCTCCCACCGTCTCTCAGTCTGCCATGTCCACCGGCACCCCCGCTAGTTCCACGATCTCCAGCTCTCCAGTCCAGCTCACCCTACATGAGACTATGGTTAGAAAAAGGAAGTACTTAGCCTCGCATCCGCGTACACAGGGTTTGAACGCACACATAGCTAGACTAATCTCGTTAGAGATGATGCCCTACCGGTTAGTTGAAAGCGAAGCTTTCAAAGCCCTGATGGACTACGCTGTACCATGCTACGAGCTACCCAGTCGACACTTTTTTTCCAGAAAAGCCATCCCAGCCCTCCACCAGCATGTTAAAGAGCGCATCGTCCATGCACTCAGGCAATCTGTGAGCACAAAGGTGCACCTGACAACAGATGCATGGACCAGTAGGCATGGCCAGGGACGTTACGTGTCCATCACGGCACACTGGGTAAATGTGGTGGATGCAGGGTCCACAGGGGACAGCAAGTTTGGGACAGTTCTGCCTAGCCCACGGTCTAGGAAACAATTGGCTGTAGCCGTTCGCACCCCCTCCTCCTCCTCTTCGTCCTCCTGCAGAAGCGAGAGCTCGTCCACAGACCGCAGTCGCACAACCACTCCATCCGCAGCTGCCACTGTTGCACACCAGGTCTCCCATTATGGGGCAGCTACTGGCAAACGTCAGCAGGCTGTATTGGCTATGAAGTGTTTGGGCGACAACAGACACACCGCGGAAGTTCTGTCCGAGTTCTTGCAGAAAGAAACGCAGTCGTGGCTGGGCACTGTAGATCTTGAGGCAGGCAAGGTAGTGAGTGATAACGGAAGGAATTTCATGGCTGCCATCTCCCTTTCCCAACTGAAACACATTCCTTGCCTGGCTCACACCTTAAACCTGGTGGTGCAGTGCTTCCTGAAAAGTTATCCGGGGTTATCCGACCTGCTCCTCAAAGTGCGTGGACTTTGCTCACATATCCGCCGTTCGCCCGTACACTCCAGCCGTATGCAGACCTATCAGCGTTCTTTGAACCTTCCCCAGCATCGCCTAATCATAGACGTTGCAACAAGGTGGAACTCAACACTGCACATGCTTCAGAGACTGTGTGAACAGAGGCGGGCTGTTATGTTTTTGTGGGAGGATACACATACACGGGCAGGCAGTAGGATGGCAGACATGGAGTTGTCAGGTGTGCAGTGGTCGAAGATACAAGACATGTGTCAAGTCCTTCAGTGTTTTGAGGAATGCACACGGCTGGTTAGTGCAGACAACGCCATAATAAGCATGAGCATCCCCCTAATGCGTCTGCTGATGCAAAGTTTGACGCACATAAAGGATCAGGCGTCTGCAGCTGAGGAAGAGGAAAGCCTTGATGACAGTCAGCCATTGTCTGGCCAGGGCAGTGTACAGGACGAGGTAGCGGGCGAAGAGGAGGAGGAGGACGAGGAGGATGATGGGGATGATTATATTTTTAATGAGGAAGCTTTTCCGGGGCCACTGGAAATTGGTGGCGCGGCAAGGCCGGGTTCTGGTTTTTTGAGGGACACAAGTGACGTGGATTTGCCTGAAACTGCCCCTCAACCAAGCACAACCGCAGATTTGAGAACTGGAACTTTGGCCCACATGGCGGATTATGCCTTACGTATCCTCAAAAGGGACACACGCATAACTAAAATGATGAATGATGACGATTACTGGTTGGCCTGCCTCCTTGATCCTCGCTATAAAGGCAAATTGCAAAATATAATGCCACATGAGAACTTGGAACTAATATTAGCAACCAAACAATCAACTCTTGTTGACCGTTTGCTTCTGGCATTCCCTGCACACAGCGCCCGTGATCGTTCTCACACGAGCTGCAGGGGCCAGCAGACCAGAGGAGTTAGAGGGGCAGAAATCAGAAGTGGCGTTGGCCAGAGGGGTTTTCTGACCAGGTTGTGGAGTGATTTTGCTATGACCGCAGACAGGACAGGTACTGCAGCATCAATTCAAAGTGACAGGAGACAACATTTGTCCAGTATGGTTACAAACTATTTTTCATCCCTTATCGATGTTCTCCCTCAACCGTCATTCCCATTTGATTACTGGGCATCAAAATTAGACACCTGGCCAGAATTGGCAGAATATGCATTGCAGGAGCTTGCTTGCCCGGCAGCTAGTGTCCTATCAGAAAGAGTATTCAGTGCTGCAGGTTCAATACTAACAGAAAAAAGGACTCGTCTGGCTACCCAAAATGTAGATGATCTAACCTTCATTAAAATGAACCACAACTGGATTTCGAAATCTTTTGCCCCACCTTGCCCGGCTGACACCTAGCTTTCCTATGAAAAGGTCTTGCCTGTGGACTATTCTGAATGCCTTTTCCAATCTCGTAATTTTCTGCACCTGATTGTCCAGCATACGACATGTTTACACCTCACTAAATGGCCAAACTCCCCACACGGGGCCGTGGTATCGACACTTGGCGACAGCACCCGTGAGAGTGCAGTTTGTCTGAAGAGGTGGGTGAGCCCGCTTTTGGTCGACGGCACTGCCACTGGGTCCCTCCTAGTACAATAAAGTGTCTCTGGCGGTGGTGGTGCGCACCCAACGTCAGACACACCGTTGTAATATGAGGGGCCCTGGGCCTGTACCGCCGGCCACAAGACAGTTTCCCCCCACCCCAGCTCAAACAGTGCTCTACCACTTGCAAAATTATCTCACAGCTCCACCAATGTTTAGTCTATGCGCTGACATCCTTCAATGCCTGCCACTGACAATACCATTGTATTGACATTTTTGTTATGTTAGGCCTTCGATGCCTGTCTGTGGTCACTCCTTCCACTAGGCCTCCACTGACCACACCACTGCTGCCCGTGTACCCCTGTAACCAATTTAAAATTGCCTACAGCCATGTGTTATTATTTTAGGCCTTCGATGCCTGTCTGCGGTGACTCCTTCCACTAGGCCTCCACTGACCACACCACTGCTGCCCGTGTACCCCTGTAACCAATTTAAAATTGCCTACAGCCATGTGTTATTATTTTAGGCCTTCGATGCCTGTCTGCGGTGACTCCTTCCACTAGGCCTCCACTGACCACACCACTGCTGCCCGTGTACCCCTGGAACCAATTTAAAATTGCCTACAGCCATGTGTTATTATTTTAGGCCTTCGATGCCTGTCTGCGGTCACTCCTTCCACTAGGCCTCCACTGACCACACCACTGCTGCCCGTGTACCCCTGGAACCAATTTAAAATTGCCTACAGCCATGTGTTATTATTTTAGGCCTTCGATGCCTGTCTGCGGTCACTCCTTCCACTAGGCCTCCACTGAACACACCACTGCTGCCCGTGTACCCCTGGAACCAATTTAAAATTGCCTACAGCCATGTGTTATTATTTTAGGCCTTCGATGCCTGTCTGCGGTCACTCCTTCCACTAGGCCTCCACTGACCACACCACTGCTGCCCGTGTACCCCTGGAACCAATTTAAAATTGCCTACAGCCATGTGTTATTATTTTAGGCCTTCGATGCCTGTCTGCGGTCACTCCTTCCACTAGGCCTCCACTGACCACACCACTGCTGCCCGTGTACCCCTGGAACCAATTTAAAATTGCCTACAGCCATGTGTTATTATTTTAGGCCTTCGATGCCTGTCTGCGGTCACTCCTTCCACTAGGCCTCCACTGACCACACCACTGCTGCCCGTGTACCCCTGGAACCAATTTAAAATTGCCTACAGCCATGTGTTATTATTTTAGGTCTTCGATGCCTGTCTGCGGTCACTCCTTCCACTAGGCCTCCACTGACCACACCACTGCTGCCCGTGTACCCCTGGAACCAATTTAAAATTGCCTACAGCCATGTGTTATTATTTTAGGCCTTCGATGCCTGTCTGCGGTCACTCCTTCCACTAGGCCTCCACTGACCACACCACTGCTGCCCGTGTACCCCTGGAACCAATTTAAAATTGCCTACAGCCATGTGTTATTATTTTAGGCCTTCGATGCCTGTCTGCGGTCACTCCTTCCACTAGGCCTCCACTGACCACACCACTGCTGCCCGTGTACCCCTGGAACCAATTTAAAATTGCCTACAGCCATGTGTTATTATTTTAGGCCTTCGATGCCTGTTTGCGGTCACTCCTTCCACTAGGCCTCCACTGACCACACCACTGCTGCCCGTGTACCCCTGGAACCAATTTAAAATTGCCTACAGCCATGTGTTATTATTTTAGGCCTTCGATGCCTGTCTGCGGTCACTCCTTCCACTAGGCCTCCACTGACCACACCACTGCTGCCCGTGTACCCCTGGAACCAATTTAAAATTGCCTACAGCCATGTGTTATTATTTTAGGCCTTCGATGCCTGTCTGCGGTCACTCCTTCCACTAGGCCTCCACTGACCACACCACTGCTGCCCGTGTACCCCTGGAACCAATTTGAAATTGCCTACAGCCATGTGTTATTATTTTAGGCCTTCGATGCCTGTCTGCGGTCACTCCTTCCACTAGGCCTCCACTGACCACACCACTGCTGCCCGTGTACCCCTGGAACCAACATCAGAAAATATAAAAATAAGTATTTTGCTTATAAAAAAAGAAAATACTGGAGAGATATCAAATGCAGACATTTTAACATTAAAAACAAACACATACAACAAAAATCTGGTACAGTACTAAAAATGGCCACCAGCTACAATAACTTTCTCCTGCAAGTAGTTAACTGAAAGGTTTTTTCAATTTTAAACACAGATATGGCATCCACCGAGTGTTGTCCTGTCGCGTGTTCTTTATATTATTGCCAAGAAGATGCAAAACAATGAAAATAATAAAATCATTATTTACCAAAAAAATAGAGTAAGTCAAAACCACATTGCAAATAAACATTCATTACAAATAAAGAAGCAGGGCGCGTCCGAGGGTGAGTATATACCTAATAAGAATATAATCACCCTCGGACGCGCCCTGCTTCTTTCCGACAGCCTTCCTTCCTAAGAATCAGCCCTTCCGTGGTGTAGAGAGAGGGTTTGTTACACTCCAAGGTGTTCCCCAGGTTGCCTTTCCTGAGCTTCGATCTTCCGGCTCTCGTTTAGTAGTTGTTGGAAACTACGCTGCATTGGGCCTACAAATTGGGTATGGGGTGTAGAGAGATGGTGTGTTCCACTCCAAGGTGTTCCCCAGGTTGCCTTTCCTGAGCTTCGATCTTCCGGCTCTCGTTTAGTAGTTGTTGGAAACTACGCTGCATTAGGCCTACAAATTGGGTATGGGGTGTAGAGAGATGGTGTGTTCCACTGTAGAGAGATGGTGTGTTCCACTCCAAGGTGTTCCCCAGGTTTCCTCGCCAATGCTTCGATCATCATGCTCTCGTTTAGTAGTTGTTGGAAACTACGCTGCATTAGGCCTACAAATTGGGTATGGGGTGTAGAGAGATGGTGTGTTCCACTCCAAGGTGATCCCCAGGTTTCCTCTCCATTGCTTCGATCTTCATGCTCTCGTTTAATAGTTGTTGGAAACTACGCTGCATTAGGCCTACAAATTGGGTATGGGGTGTAGAGAGATGGTGTGTTACACTCCAAGGTGTTCCCCAGGTTTCCTCTCCATTGCTTCGATCTTCCGGCTCTCGTTTAGTAGTTGTTGGAAACTACGCTGCATTAGGCCTACAAATTGGGTATGGGGTGTAGAGAGATGGTGTGTTACACTCCAAGGTGTTCCCCAGGTTTCCTCTCCATTGCTTCGATCTTCCGGCTCTCGTTTAGTAGTTGTTGGAAACTACGCTGCATTAGGCCTACAAATTGGGTATGGGGTGTAGAGAGATGGTGTGTTCCACTCCAAGGTGTTCCCCAGGTTGCCTTTCCTGAGCTTCGATCTTCCGACTCTCGTTTAGTAGTTGTTGGAAACTACGCTGCATTAGGCCTACAAATTGGGTATGGGGTGTAGAGAGATGGTGTGTTCCACTGTAGAGAGATGGTGTGTTCCACTCCAAGGTGTTCCCCAGGTTTCCTCGCCAATGCTTCGATCATCATGCTCTCGTTTAGTAGTTGTTGGAAACTACGCTGCATTAGGCCTACAAATTGGGTATGGGGTGTAGAGAGATGGTGTGTTCCACTCCAAGGTGTTCCCCAGGTTTCCTCTCCATTGCTTCGATCTTCATGCTCTCGTTTAGTAGTTGTTGGAAACTACGCTGCATTAGGCCTACAAATTGGGTATGGGGTGTAGAGAGATGGTGTGTTACACTCCAAGGTGTTCCCCAGGTTTTCTCTCCATTGCTTCGATCTTCCGGCTCTCGTTTAGTAGTTGTTGGAAACTACGCTGCATTAGGCCTACAAATTGGGTATGGGGTGTAGAGAGATGGTGTGTTCCACTGTAGAGAGATGGTGTGTTCCACTCCAAGGTGTTCCCCAGGTTTCCTCGCCAATGCTTCGATCATCATGCTCTCGTTTAGTAGTTGTTGGAAACTACGCTGCATTAGGCCTACAAATTGGGTATGGGGTGTAGAGAGATGGTGTGTTCCACTCCAAGGTGTTCCCCAGGTTTCCTCTCCATTGCTTCGATCTTCATGCTCTCGTTTAGTAGTTGTTGGAAACTACGCTGCATTAGGCCTACAAATTGGGTATGGGGTGTAGAGAGATGGTGTGTTCCACTGTAGAGAGATGGTGTGTTCCACTCCAAGGTGTTCCCCAGGTTTCCTCGCCAATGCTTCGATCATCATGCTCTCGTTTAGTAGTTGTTGGAAACTACGCTGCATTAGGCCTACAAATTGGGTATGGGGTGTAGAGAGATGGTGTGTTCCACTCCAAGGTGATCCCCAGGTTTCCTCTCCATTGCTTCGATCTTCATGCTCTCGTTTAATAGTTGTTGGAAACTACGCTGCATTAGGCCTACAAATTGGGTATGGGGTGTAGAGAGATGGTGTGTTACACTCCAAGGTGTTCCCCAGGTTTCCTCTCCATTGCTTCGATCTTCCGGCTCTCGTTTAGTAGTTGTTGGAAACTACGCTGCATTAGGCCTACAAATTGGGTATGGGGTGTAGAGAGATGGTGTGTTACACTCCAAGGTGTTCCCCAGGTTTCCTCTCCATTGCTTCGATCTTCCGGCTCTCGTTTAGTAGTTGTTGGAAACTACGCTGCATTAGGCCTACAAATTGGGTATGGGGTGTAGAGAGATGGTGTGTTCCACTCCAAGGTGTTCCCCAGGTTGCCTTTCCTGAGCTTCGATCTTCCGGCTCTCGTTTAATAGTTGTTGGAAACTACGCTGCATTAGGCCTACAAATTGGGTATGGGGTGTAGAGAGATGGTGTGTTCCACTGTAGAGAGATGGTGTGTTCCACTCCAAGGTGTTCCCCAGGTTTCCTCGCCAATGCTTCGATCATCATGCTCTCGTTTAGTAGTTGTTGGAAACTACGCTGCATTAGGCCTACAAATTGGGTATGGGGTGTAGAGAGATGGTGTGTTCCACTCCAAGGTGTTCCCCAGGTTTCCTCTCCATTGCTTCGATCTTCATGCTCTCGTTTAGTAGTTGTTGGAAACTACGCTGCATTAGGCCTACAAATTGGGTATGGGGTGTAGAGAGATGGTGTGTTACACTCCAAGGTGTTCCCCAGGTTTCCTCTCCATTGCTTCGATCTTCCGGCTCTCGTTTAGTAGTTGTTGGAAACTACGCTGCATTAGGCCTACAAATTGGGTATGGGGTGTAGAGAGATGGTGTGTTCCACTGTAGAGAGATGGTGTGTTCCACTCCAAGGTGTTCCCCAGGTTTCCTCGCCAATGCTTCGATCATCATGCTCTCGTTTAGTAGTTGTTGGAAACTACGCTGCATTAGGCCTACAAATTGGGTATGGGGTGTAGAGAGATGGTGTGTTCCACTCCAAGGTGTTCCCCAGGTTTCCTCTCCATTGCTTCGATCTTCATTGTTATGGCTGGCAATCAGGCAACACAGCGTGCAGTAATCAGCGCACATACAGAGATCTGGCAATAACCAAAAACAATAGGACGAGCTCTGAGACGTGGAATCTCTGTAGACTGCAGTACCTGATCTATCCTCACACAACTATAAGCAGCAGTGGATTGCGCCTATAACTACCTATGCAACTCGGCACTGCCTGAGGAGCTGACTAGCCTGAAGATAGAAATACAAGCCTGACTTACCTCAGAGAAATACCCCAAAGGAATAGGCAGCCCCCCACATATAATGACTGTTAGCAAGATGAAAAGACAAACGTAGGAATGAAATAGATTCAGCAAAGTGAGGCCCGATATTCTAGACAGAGCGAGGATAGCAAAGAGAACT
The DNA here is from genome assembly GCF_032444005.1 of Ranitomeya imitator. Lineage (NCBI taxonomy): Eukaryota > Metazoa > Chordata > Amphibia > Anura > Dendrobatidae > Ranitomeya > Ranitomeya imitator. The sequence continues at coordinate 412,799,026 of NC_091283.1, read as the reverse complement.
ATGCAGTCTACCAAAAACCCTAAAACGAAAACCACGCAAAGGGGCAAAAAGACCCACCGTGCCGAACTAACAGCACGGCGGTGCACCCCTTTGCTTCTCAGAGCTTCCAGCAAAAGTTAATAGCAAGCTGGACAGAAAAAACAGAAAACAAACTAGAAGCACTTATCTAGCAGAGCAGCAGGCCCAAGGAAAGATGCAGTAGCTCAGATCCAACACTGGAACATTGACAAGGAGCAAGGAAGACAGACTCAGGTGGAGCTAAATAGCAAGGCAGCCAACGAGCTCACCAAAACACCTGAGGGAGGAAGCCCAGAGACTGCAATACCACTTGTGACCACAGAAGTGAACTCAGCCACAGAATTCACAACAGTACCCCCCCCTTGAGGAGGGGTCACCGAACCCTCACCAGAACCCCCAGGCCGACCAGGATGAGCCACATGAAAGGCACGAACAAGATCTGGGGCATGGACATCAGAGGCAAAAACCCAGGAATTATCTTCCTGAGCATAACCCTTCCATTTGACCAGATACTGGAGTTTCCATCTAGAGACACGAGAATCCAAAATCTTCTCCACAATATACTCCAATTCCCCCTCCACCAAAACAGGGGCAGGAGGCTCCACAGATGGAACCATAGGTGCCACGTATCTCCTCAACAACGACCTATGGAATACATTATGTATGGAAAAGGAGTCTGGGAGGGTCAGACGAAAAGACACCGGATTGAGAATCTCAGAAATCCTATACGGACCAATAAAACGAGGTTTAAATTTAGGAGAGGAAACCTTCATAGGAATATGACGAGAAGATAACCAAACCAGATCCCCAACACGAAGTCGGGGTCCCACACGGCGTCTGCGATTAGCAAAAAGCTGAGCCTTCTCCTGGGACAAGGTCAAATTGTCCACCACCTGAGTCCAGATCTGCTGCAACCTGTCCACCACAGAATCCACACCAGGACAGTCCGAAGACTCAACCTGTCCTGAAGAGAAACGAGGATGGAACCCAGAATTGCAGAAAAATGGAGAGACCAAGGTAGCCGAGCTGGCCCGATTATTAAGGGCGAACTCAGCCAACGGCAAAAATGACACCCAATCATCCTGGTCAGCGGAAACAAAACATCTCAGATATGTTTCCAAGGTCTGATTGGTTCGTTCGGTCTGGCCATTAGTCTGAGGATGGAAGGCCGAGGAGAAAGATAGGTCAATGCCCATCCTACCACAAAAGGCTCGCCAGAACCTCGAGACAAACTGGGAACCTCTGTCAGAAACAATATTCTCAGGAATGCCATGTAAACGAACCACATGCTGGAAGAACAAAGGCACCAAATCAGAGGAGGAAGGCAATTTAACCAAGGGCACCAGATGGACCATTTTAGAAAAGCGATCACAGACCACCCAAATGACCGACATTTTTTGAGAAACGGGAAGGTCAGAAATGAAATCCATCGAAATATGTGTCCAAGGCCTCTTCGGGACCGGCAAGGGCAAAAGCAACCCACTGGCACGTGAACAGCAGGGCTTAGCCCTAGCACAAATTCCACAGGACTGCACAAAAGCACGCACATCCCGTGACAGAGATGGCCACCAGAAGGATCTAGCAACCAACTCCCTGGTACCAAAGATTCCTGGATGACCGGCCAGCACCGAACAATGAAGTTCAGAGATAACTTTACTAGTCCACCTATCAGGGACGAACAGTTTCTCGGCCGGACAACGATCAGGTTTATTAGCCTGAAATTTCTGCAACACTCTCCGCAAATCAGGGGAGATGGCAGACACAATGACTCCTTCCTTGAGGATACTCGCCGGCTCAGATAGCCCCGGAGAGTCGGGCACAAAACTCCTAGACAGAGCATCCGCCTTCACATTTTTAGAGCCCGGAAGGTATGAAATCACAAAATCAAAACGAGCAAAAAATAACGACCAACGGGCCTGTCTAGGATTCAAGCGCTTGGCAGACTCAAGATAAGTAAGGTTCTTATGATCAGTCAAAACCACCACGCGATGCTTAGCACCCTCAAGCCAATGACGCCACTCCTCGAATGCCCACTTCATGGCCAGCAACTCTCGGTTGCCCACATCATAATTACGCTCAGCAGCAGAAAATTTCCTGGAAAAGAAAGCACATGGTTTGAACACTGAGCAACCAGAACCTCTCTGTGACAAAACCGCCCCTGCACCAATCTCAGAAGCATCAACCTCGACCTGGAACGGAAGAGAAACATCAGGTTGACACAACACAGGGGCACAGCAAAAACGACGCTTCAACTCCTGAAAAGCTTCCACGGCAGCAGAAGACCAATTAACCAAATCAGCACCCTTCTTGGTCAAATCGGTCAATGGTCTGGCAATGCTAGAAAAATTACAGATGAAGCGACGATAAAAATTAGCAAAGCCCAGGAATTTCTGCAGACTTTTTAGAGATGTCGGCTGAGTCCAATCCTGGATGGCCTGAACCTTAACCGGATCCATCTCGATAGTAGAAGGGGAAAAGATGAACCCCAAAAATGAAACTTTCTGCACACCGAAGAGACACTTTGATCCCTTCACGAACAAGGAATTAGCACGCAGTACCTGGAAAACCATTCTGACTTGCTTCACATGAGACTCCCAATCATCTGAGAAGATCAAAATGTCATCCAAGTAAACAATCAAGAATTTATCCAGATACTCACGGAAAATGTCATGCATAAAAGACTGAAAAACAGATGGAGCATTGGCAAGTCCGAACGGCATCACCAGATACTCAAAATGACCCTCGGGCGTATTAAATGCCGTTTTCCATTCATCTCCCTGCCTGATTCTCACCAGATTATACGCACCACGAAGATCTATCTTGGTGAACCAACTAGCCCCCTTAATCCGAGCAAACAAGTCAGAAATCAATGGCAAGGGATACTGAAACTTAACAGTGATCTTATTAAGAAGGCGGTAATCAATACACGGTCTTAGCGAACCATCCTTCTTGGCTACAAAAAAGAACCCTGCTCCCAATGGTGACGACGATGGGCGAATATGTCCCTTCTCCAGGGACTCCTTCACATAACTGCGCATAGCGGTGTGTTCAGGTACGGACAAATTAAATAAACGACCCTTAGGGAATTTACTACCAGGAATCAAATCGATAGCACAATCACAATTCCTATGCGGAGGTAGGGCATCAGACTTGGACTCTTCAAATACATCCTGAAAGTCCGACAAGAACTCTGGGATGTCAGAAGGAATGGATGACGAAATAGACAAAAATGGAACATCACCATGTACTCCCTGACAACCCCAGCTGGTTACCGACATAGAGTTCCAATCCAATACTGGATTATGGGTTTGTAGCCATGGCAACCCCAACACGACCACATCATGCAAATTATGCAGTACCAGAAAGCGAATAACTTCCTGATGTGCAGGAGCCATGCACATGGTCAGCTGGGCCCAGTACTGAGGCTTATTCTTGGCCAAAGGTGTAGCATCAATTCCTCTCAACGGAATAGGACACCGCAAAGGCTCCAAGAAAAATCCACAACGTTTAGCATAATCCAAATCCATCAGATTCAGGGCAGCGCCTGAATCCACAAATGCCATGACAGAATACGATGACAAAGAGCACATTAAGGTAATGGACAAAAGGAATTTGGACTGTACAGTACCAATAACGGCAGAGCTATCGAACCGCCTAGTGCGTTTAGGACAATTAGAAATAGCATGAGTAGAATCACCACAATAGAAACACAGTCTGTTCAGACGTCTGTGTTCTTGCCGTTCTACTTTAGTCATAGTCCTGTCGCACTGCATAGGCTCAGGTTTACTCTCAGACAATACCGCCAGATGCGCAAGCGACGACCGATCTGAATGGCCAAGGACATAGACTCATTCAAACCAGCAGGCATAGGAAATCCCACCATTACATCCTTAAGAGCTTCAGAGAGACCCTTTCTGAACAAAGCCGCTAGTGCAGATTCATTCCACAGAGTGAGTACTGACCACTTTCTAAATTTCTGACAATATACTTCTACATCATCCTGACCCTGGCATAAAGCCAGCAGATTTTTCTCAGCCTGATCCACTGAATTAGGCTCATCGTAAAGCAATCCCAGCGCCTGGAAAAATGCATCAACATTACTCAATGCAGAATCTCCTGGTGCAAGAGAAAACGCCCAGTCCTGTGGGTCGCCGCGCAAAAAAGAAATAATAATCAAAACCTGTTGAATAGGATTACCAGAAGAATGAGGTTTCAAGGCCAAAAATAGCTTACAATTATTTCTGAAGCTCAGGAACTTAGTTCTGTCACCAAAAAACAAATCAGGAATCGGAATTCTTGGTTCTAGCATCGATTTCTGATCAATAGTATCTTGAATCTTTTGTACATTTACAACGAGATTATCCATTGAGGAGCACAGAGCCTGAATATCCATGTCCACAGCTGTGTCCTGAAGCACTCTAATGTCTAGGGGAAAAAAAAGACTGAAGACAGAGCTAAGAAAAAAAAATGATGTCAGGATTTCTTTTTTCCCTCTATTGGGAATCATTGGTGTGGCTCCTTGTACTGTTATGGCTGGCAATCAGGCAACACAGCGTGCAGTAATCAGCGCACATACAGAGATCTGGCAATAACCAAAAACAATAGGACGAGCTCTGAGACGTGGAATCTCTGTAGACTGCAGTACCTGATCTATCCTCACACAACTATAAGCAGCAGTGGATTGCGCCTATAACTACCTATGCAACTCGGCACTGCCTGAGGAGCTGACTAGCCTGAAGATAGAAATACAAGCCTGACTTACCTCAGAGAAATACCCCAAAGGAATAGGCAGCCCCCCACATATAATGACTGTTAGCAAGATGAAAAGACAAACGTAGGAATGAAATAGATTCAGCAAAGTGAGGCCCGATATTCTAGACAGAGCGAGGATAGCAAAGAGAACTATGCAGTCTACCAAAAACCCTAAAACGAAAACCACGCAAAGGGGCAAAAAGACCCACCGTGCCGAACTAACAGCACGGCGGTGCACCCCTTTGCTTCTCAGAGCTTCCAGCAAAAGTTAATAGCAAGCTGGACAGAAAAAACAGAAAACAAACTAGAAGCACTTATCTAGCAGAGCAGCAGGCCCAAGGAAAGATGCAGTAGCTCAGATCCAACACTGGAACATTGACAAGGAGCAAGGAAGACAGACTCAGGTGGAGCTAAATAGCAAGGCAGCCAACGAGCTCACCAAAACACCTGAGGGAGGAAGCCCAGAGACTGCAATACCACTTGTGACCACAGAAGTGAACTCAGCCACAGAATTCACAACACTTCATGCTCTCGTTTAGTAGTTGTTGGAAACTACGCTGCATTAGGCCTACAAATTGGGTATGGGGTGTAGAGAGATGGTGTGTTACACTCCAAGGTGTTCCCCAGGTTTCCTCTCCATTGCTTCGATCTTCCGGCTCTCGTTTAGTAGTTGTTGGAAACTACGCTGCATTAGGCCTACAAATTGGGTATGGGGTGTAGATAGATGGTGTGTTACACTCCAAGGTGTTCCCCAGGTTTCCTCTCCATTGCTTCGATCTTCCGGCTCTCGCTTAGTAGTTGTTGGAAACTACGCTGCATTAGGCCTACAAATTGGGTATGGGGTGTAGAGAGATGGTGTGTTCCACTCCAAGGTGTTCCCCAGGTTGCCTTTCCTGAGCTTCGATCTTCCGGCTCTCGTTTAGTAGTTGTTGGAAACTACGCTGCATTAGGCCTACAAATTGGGTATGGGGTGTAGAGAGATGGTGTGTTCCACTGTAGAGAGATGGTGTGTTCCACTCCAAGGTGTTCCCCAGGTTTCCTCGCCAATGCTTCGATCATCATGCTCTCGTTTAGTAGTTGTTGGAAACTACGCTGCATTAGGCCTACAAATTGGGTATGGGGTGTAGAGAGATGGTGTGTTCCACTCCAAGGTGATCCCCAGGTTTCCTCTCCATTGCTTCGATCTTCATGCTCTCGTTTAGTAGTTGTTGGAAACTACGCTGCATTAGGCCTACAAATTGGGTATGGGGTGTAGAGAGATGGTGTGTTACACTCCAAGGTGTTCCCCAGGTTTCCTCTCCATTGCTTCGATCTTCCGGCTCTCGTTTAGTAGTTGTTGGAAACTACGCTGCATTAGGCCTACAAATTGGGTATGGGGTGTAGAGAGATGGTGTGTTACACTCCAAGGTGTTCCCCAGGTTTCCTCTCCATTGCTTCGATCTTCCGGCTCTCGTTTAGTAGTTGTTGGAAACTACGCTGCATTAGGCCTACAAATTGGGTATGGGGTGTAGAGAGATGGTGTGTTCCACTCCAAGGTGTTCCCCAGGTTGCCTTTCCTGAGCTTCGATCTTCCAGCTCTCGTTTAGTAGTTGTTGGAAACTACGCTGCATTAGGCCTACAAATTGGGTATGGGGTGTAGAGAGATGGTGTGTTCCACTGTAGAGAGATGGTGTGTTCCACTCCAAGGTGTTCCCCAGGTTTCCTCGCCAATGCTTCGATCATCATGCTCTCGTTTAGTAGTTGTTGGAAACTACGCTGCATTAGGCCTACAAATTGGGTATGGGGTGTAGAGAGATGGTGTGTTCCACTCCAAGGTGATCCCCAGGTTTCCTCTCCATTGCTTCGATCTTCATGCTCTCGTTTAGTAGTTGTTGGAAACTACGCTGCATTAGGCCTACAAATTGGGTATGGGGTGTAGAGAGATGGTGTGTTACACTCCAAGGTGTTCCCCAGGTTTCCTCTCCATTGCTTCGATCTTCCGGCTCTCGTTTAGTAGTTGTTGGAAACTACGCTGCATTAGGCCTACAAATTGGGTATGGGGTGTAGAGAGATGGTGTGTTCCACTCCAAGGTGTTCCCCAGGTTGCCTTTCCTGAGCTTCGATCTTCCGGCTCTCGTTTAGTAGTTGTTGGAAACTACGCTGCATTAGGCCTACAAATTGGGTATGGGGTGTAGAGAGATGGTGTGTTCCACTGTAGAGAGATGGTGTGTTCCACTCCAAGGTGTTCCCCAGGTTTCCTCGCCAATGCTTCGATCATCATGCTCTCGTTTAGTAGTTGTTGGAAACTACGCTGCATTAGGCCTACAAATTGGGTATGGGGTGTAGAGAGATGGTGTGTTCCACTCCAAGGTGTTCCCCAGGTTTCCTCTCCATTGCTTCGATCTTCATGCTCTCGTTTAGTAGTTGTTGGAAACTACGCTGCATTAGGCCTACAAATTGGGTATGGGGTGTAGAGAGATGGTGTGTTACACTCCAAGGTGTTCCCCAGCTTTCCTCTCCATTGCTTCGATCTTCCTGCTCTCGTTTAGTAGTTGTTGGAAACTACGCTGCATTAGGCCTACAAATTGGGTATGGGGTGTAGAGAGATGGTGTGTTCCACTGTAGAGAGATGGTGTGTTCCACTCCAAGGTGTTCCCCAGGTTTCCTCGCCAATGCTTCGATCATCATGCTCTCGTTTAGTAGTTGTTGGAAACTACGCTGCATTAGGCCTACAAATTGGGTATGGGGTGTAGAGAGATGGTGTGTTCCACTCCAAGGTGTTCCCCAGGTTTCCTCTCCATTGCTTCGATCTTCATGCTCTCGTTTAGTAGTTGTTGGAAACTACGCTGCATTAGGCCTACAAATTGGGTATGGGGTGTAGAGAGATGGTGTGTTACACTCCAAGGTGTTCCCCAGGTTTCCTCTCCATTGCTTCGATCTTCCGGCTCTCGTTTAGTAGTTGTTGGAAACTACGCTGCATTAGGCCTACAAATTGGGTATGGGGTGTAGAGAGATGGTGTGTTACACTCCAAGGTGTTCCCCAGGTTTCCTCTCCATTGCTTCGATCTTCCGGCTCTCGCTTAGTAGTTGTTGGAAACTACGCTGCATTAGGCCTACAAATTGGGTATGGGGTGTAGAGAGATGGTGTGTTCCACTCCAAGGTGTTCTCCAGGTTGCCTTTCCTGAACTTCTATCTTCAGGCTCTCATTAAATTGTGGTTAAACGGAACAACTGCATTTGGTGTACTAGTTGGTTTGGGGCCTACTATCGGTGTCTGCCGCTCCTTGCTGTTCTCCTGGTTTCCTGTCCTGAAATTCCATTTTCAGGCGCTCGTTAAGTAGTTGTTAATGTTAGACTGCATTTGGCCTACTAGTTGGGTTGGGGCCTACTATAGGTGTCTGCCACTCCTTGCTGTTCTCCTCCACTGAACAAAGCTGTGCCGCCTGTTTACTACTGTTGCCAATTTTGAACTGCATTTCGACTACTTACTGATTTGGGCCTACTCTCTGTGTCAGCCTCTCATTCCAGTTGTCCTCCACTGCAATGCCCCCTGATTAGTCCTGTGTTACCAATTTTGAACTGCATTTAGCCCACTTTATTCTTTGGGCCTATATCTGTGTTTCCTCCTCATCCTGTCCATTGCCCAGCCAGTGATAGATGAGTCTGCTGGTACATTGACCCATAACGCAACATTTCCCGTGCACGCTACACTGCAAGATTGTGACCCTGCTGAAAGTCAGGTCCCCCTTCCCGCATACCATACCACCTTACACGGGGACAAACAGGAAGGTGCAGATGAAAGTGCAGGTTCCTTCATCAGGTGGGGGGAGGAATACTAGTTGGCGACGTCACTGGCACAGGGCCTCTCATGGTACGCAAAAGTGTTGCTGCCGGTGGGAGGCGCCCCCGCCGTGCAAACACACCGCTGTACTTTGAGGGGCCCTGTGCCAGTGCCAATGCCAACGAGTGGGCCCCCCCTGCTTGCTCAGGTTCACAGCACTTGCAAAGTTGAAATACTTACCTCTCCCTGCTCCACTGCCGTGACGTGGTCCAGATTTCCTGGGCCCACTAATTACTTGAACCAGCCCTACCCACCACAACTTTAGCCAAATGACCCCCAATTTCAAATGCCTTCCAATTATTATAAGGTAAATTACGCTTGACAAGCTTCATTAAGAAGAATGGATGGTTTTGACATTAAAATGGGCACTCTAGGTGTTTTCCTGGCCCCCACTCACTGCCGACTATGCTGCCCCATTGACTTGCATTGAGTTTCGTGTTTCGGTCGATCCCGACTTTACGTCATAATCGGCTGATTTCACTCGACCCGACTTTTGAGATAGTCGGGTTTCGCGAAACCCGGCTCGACTCTAAAAAGGTCAAGGTCGCTCAACTCTATTAACCACATTTGGTGCCTTTATTTCTCTTTCCTGGTCAGAAGACCCGTGGTTCTGCAGCAGCTGTTTTCATGGGTATTCATGGTTGTGTGTCACACAACTTTATCAGATTAGCATAACCTTCATTTGCATATTTTTATTCTCAGATAAGACCCTATTTGTGCTTTTTTGTTTCCAGTTTCTACCATGTTGTAATATCAGAAAGTTGCCTTAGATTGGATAGCAGTGGTGCTATTTTTGGGAAAATAGATATTTCTGGGGTTTTTTTTATCAGTTTTTCTTTTTTAATAAATTGGCAAAAATTTCTACATTTCTGTTTTTATTTCAGTCAAGATGGGGTGCAGAGTGTACATTCATGAGAAAAAAATTAACTTTTTTGAACTTTTTTGAATTTACCAAATGGCTGCAATGAAGCAAAGAGTGAAAAATGTAAAGGGTTCTGAATACTTTCCGTACCCACTGTACCTTAGAGGTTTTTTTCCACTTTGTTGGGTGATGTATTCACTTCTCTATCTGCCACAATGAATGTTGCAATTCCCCCCAAATATGGCAAAATTAGCATTTAGGTGGCAGGTCTACTTTTTCAATACTTTCAACTGATAGACAGTAATAGCCTCTTATCAGAATGGCACAGAGGTAAGCATCGGCCGTCAAGATAATACCTTCATCTCAATATATGCAGCAACTAACCGAGGGTTGAGACTCGGAGCCAAATAAACGTAAAAGAAAAGCTTTTCAAAACATGCACATAGAAATCAATTCAATTACCGCCAAACAGTTTTCACTGTGGAAAATTATTTTTCCTCCTGTCCAGGTGCTTCACAATGACAGCTAAATGCTGACATTCACCTGCCTCTAACTATTAACTGGCCATTTACTAAATGTAAATTAGAGCAAAGGTTTCAAAGGTTGAAAATTATTTTTTATACACACTATGACAAAATAAATTAAGGACCTCTTAAAAAAAAATCTCCATGTAAATGAAAAAAATATATATATATACGGTATATGAAAAATATGCAGAGTGTTTTGAGTTCATGACTCATTGCCGCTTCTTTGCCTTCAAGTCAGTGTCAACTTGACTTTGAGCTGAAGATCTGAGTAATCTGAGGTGATCTGTTTAACAGAAGCCAGCCCTTATCAAAGGATGTAGCTAATTATATATATTGGGGCATTACAGACCCCTTACTCAATTTACAGATACCTCCCAGCGCAAAAACTGAGCACATCTTTGGCAGGACTTAATTACAGTACTTCACAGATGAGTTCCTTCAGCATTGCCTCCTGATGAACCCGGCACCACAAGTGGGGAAAGAGAAGTGGCATGGCATGAGATAAGATAAGTTAACCCTTCACACATGCCACTCCCAGTGTATGAATTATGGACTATTTAAAGTCCACATTGGTGTGTCTGTTTTATTTGTAGGACATGTATGCTTCTGAGTATAAAACCATTATGTGCTGACTTTGAGGTTTTTGGAACTCCTAGAGTGAACCCGCAGATCCACGACAACGAACCTCCCAAGGGTGAGCTAGCCAGATAGACCACCCCCTATACAGGGAGCATTAGGGGCAGGCCCGAGGGAGACTATTGCCGCAGAAGCTGGCATCTGGGGACAGCGAATAGGAGATTCAAAAGAGAGTGGGAGAGCGTAGGACTGGACTGAATGGAAGAAGATGCAGAATGGACAGATACGGACTGGACACAAGCGAGACACAAGGAAAGCTAGGAATGATGGAGGCACAGAGGCGGTGGAACAGGTACGGAGGTGGACACAGGGCAGGCAGGACTGGACGATGCGATGGGGAAGACTAAATACGGCGAAGAAACTGGACAGGCTGCACTGAGCAAGGACACAGGACAGACCGAGCAGACACAAGAGAGGACCTGGGTCATAAGAAGCACAAATGACAATCAGGCAAGGAGCAGAGGAAGGGTGTACCTTAAATACATGGTGTGCAGGAGGACTTCCGGGTCAGGGTCCTCCAGGCCACAGAGAGGGGAAGCAGTGCACCAGTATATCAAAGAGGAAGTGCGCGTGCGCAGAGGGAGATGAAGTGCGCACGCGCAACTGACGGACACCAGGAAGCTGCGGTGAATTAGGAGGAGAAGAAGGAAGAATGGGCGCCCACAGGAGGAGTGCGCCAGAGAGGGTAAGTATGTCGGCAAGCGGGGGGCGAAGCGGCAGGCGGGGCGGCAGGAGCGGCGCCGTGATACTGTTAAATATCTGTAAGGGAGGTCCTCATTTTACTTAAAGAGATGGTCCTTGTTTTGCATGAGTATTAATCCTAGTACTTTGTCTATGTCTATATTATAACTAAGTCTACCCTGTTATTGGACAGGTAAGGGAGTACTAGGGTTAGCCTTCAAGGATCGGGGCTGCCACCATCGTGACCTTAGGGTGTCAACCTCCGCTGCTAGGTAAGGGCTTTCTCTAGAGTAAAGGTACCTTCACACATAACGATATTGTTAACGATATCGTTGCTATTTGTGACGTAGCAACGATATCGTTAATGAAATCGTTATGTGTGACAGCGACCAACGATCAGGCCCCTGCTGGGAGATCGTTGGTCGCTGAATAAAGTCCAGAACTTTATTTCGTCGCTGGATCTCCCTGGAGACATCGCTGGATCGGCGTGTGTGACACCGATCCAGCGATGTCTTCACTGGTAACCAGGGTAAACATCGGGTAACTAAGCGCAGGGCCGCGCTTAGTAACCCGATGTTTACCCTGGATACCATGCTAAAAGTTAAAAAAAACAAACACTAGATACTTACCTACCGCTGTCTGTCCTCCAGCGCTGTGCTCTGCACTCCTCCTGTACTGGCTGTGAGCCGGAAAGCAGAGCGGTGACGTCACCGCTCTGCTTTCCGGCTCCCAGACAGTACAGGAGGAGAGCAGAGAAGCAGAGCGCAGCGCTGGAGGACAGACAGCGGTAGGTAAGTATCTAGTGTTTGTTTTTTTTAACTTTTAGCATGGTATCCAGGGTAAACATCGGGTTACTAAGCGCGGCCCTGCGCTTAGTTACCCGATGTTTACCCTGGTTACCGGCATCGTTGGTCGCTGGAGAGCTGTCTGTGTGACAGCTCTCCAGCGACCAAACAGCGACGCTGCAGCGATCCGGATCGTTGTCGGTATCGCTGCAGCGTCGCTTAATGTGAAGGGGCCTTAAGATTCCACTTGCAAATTATGATTAATGTGACCATCCTTCTATTGCACAGTGTTTGTGTAAGGAGGTGGCGGGGACCCTCAATTGCCTCCTCTCTCATATACTAATCATGTGTGTCACATGCGGCACCCTAATGGCTCACTAATGTTTTATACTGATGTGTAATGTATTAATGTGTAATGTGACCAGGGACGGATTATAATAGGGTCAATCTGGGCGGTAGCCCAGGGCCCAGTGGTGTGGGGGGGCCCTGGGCTACTGCTCAGATTGCCCGCCGCCATCAGGGCATTACTGCCCTGACTGGCGTATTGGCCTGGTGAGCAGAGGGGGCCCGCATCGGGCCCCGTCTCATCTGCTCACCGGGCCCCTACAGACACTGCGGCAGTTTCACCTATTGACGTGCGGGCGCGCGCCCGCACGTCAATAGTTAACAACAGCCGCCAGCCAATTGTCAGTCGCCGGCGAGTCCGCACTGCTGGAGGGAGTTTGCCGCTGGAGCGCCGGTCAGGTGAGGAGAACTCGTTTTTTGGGGGTTTTTTTTGCGAACGACAATCCAGGGGGCCCGGGGCAATATGCTGGACACACTGGGGCAGATTGCTGGACACACTGGGTCAGATTGCTGGACACACTGGGGCAGACTGCTGGACACACTGGGGGCAATGCTGGAGATACTGGGGCAGATTGCTGGACACACTGGGGGCAATGCTGGAGACAGTGGGGCAGATTGCTGGACACACTGGGGGCAATGCTGGACACACTGGGGCAGATTGCTGGGCACAATGGGGCAATATTGGAGACACTGGGGTAGATTGCTGGACACACTGGGGGCAATATGCTGGAGTCAGACACTGGGGCAGATTGCTGGACACACTGGGGCAATATGCTGGACATAATGGGGGAAGATTGCTGGACACACTGGGCCAGATTGCTGGACACACTTGGGGCAATATGCTGGATACATTGGGGCAGAATGCTGGACACACTGGGGGAAATAAGCTGGAGACACTGGGGCAATATGCTGGAGACACTGGGGGCAACATGCTGGTCATTTTGGGGGCAAAATGCTGGACACACTGGGGGCAGGATTCTGGACACACTGGGGGCATGATGCTGGACACACTGGGGGCAGGATGCTGGACACATTGGGGGCAGGGTGCTGGACACATTGGGGGCAGGATGCTGGACACATTGGGGGCAGGATGCTGGACACATTGGGGCAGAGATGCTGGACACATTGGGGGCAGAGATGCTGGACACTGGGGGCAGAGATGCTGGACACTGGGGGCAGAGATGCTGGACACTAGGGGCAGAGATGCTAGACACTGGGGGCAGAGATGCTGGACACATTGGGGGCAGAGCTGCTGGACACACTGGGGCAATATGCTGGACATACTGGGGCAGATTGCTGGACACACTGGGCCAGATTGCTGGACACACTTGGGGCAATATGCTGGACACATTGGGGCAGAATGCTGGACACACTGGGGGCAATAAGCTGGAGACACTGGGGCAATATCCTGGAGACACTGGGGGCAACATGCTGGTCATTTTGGGGGCAAAATGCTGGACACACTGGGGGCAGGATTCTGGACACACTGGGGGCAGGATGCTGGACACACTGGGGGCAGGATGCTGGACACATTGGGGGCAGGGTGCTGGACACATTGGGGGCAGGATGCTGGACACATTGGGGGCAGGATGCTGGACACATTGGGGCAGAGATGCTGGACACATTGGGGGCAGAGATGCTGGACACTGGGGGCAGAGATGCTGGACACTGGGGGCAGAGATGCTGGACACTAGGGGCAGAGATGCTGGACACTGGGGGCAGAGATGCTGGACACTGGGGGCAGAGATGCTGGACACATTGGGGGCAGAGCTGCTGGACACTGGGGGCAGAGATGCTGGACACGGGGCAGAGATGCTGGACACTGGGGGCAGAGATGCTGGACACATTGGGGGCAGAGCTGCTGGACACACTGGGGCAATATGCGGGACATACTGGGGCAGATTGCTGGACACACTGGGCCAGATTGCTGGACACACTTGGGGCAATATGCTGGACACATTGGGGCAGAATGCTGGACACACTGGGGGCAAAAAGCTGGAAACACTGGGGCAATATGCTGGAGACACTGGGGGCAGAATGCTGGACACACTGGGGGCAATAAGCTGGAGACACTGGGGCAATATGCTGGAGACACTGGGGACAACATGCTGGTCATTTTGGGGGCAAAATGCTGGACACACTGGGGGCAGGATTCTGGACACTCTGGGGGCAGGATGCTGGACACACTGGGGGCAGGATGCTGGACACATTGGGGGCAGGGTGCTGGACACATTGGGGGCAGGATGCTGGACACATTGGGGGCAGGATGCTGGATACATTGGGGCAGAGATGCTGGACACATTGGGGGCAGAGATGCTGGACACTGGGGGCAGAGATGCTGGACACTGGGGGCAGAGATGCTGGACACTAGGGGCAGAGATGCTGGACACTGGGGGCAGAGATGCTGGATACTGGGGGCAGAGATGCTGGACACATTGGGGGCAGAGCTGCTGGACACTGGGGGCAGAGATGCTGGACACTGGGGGCAGAGATGCTGGACACTGCGGGGAAGATACGCTGGACACTAAGGGCAGAGATGCGAGATGCTGGACACTGGGGGCAGAGATGCTGGACACTAAGGGCAGAGATGCTGGACACTGGGGGCAGAGATGCTGGACACTGGGGGCAGAGATGCTGGACACATTGGGGGCAGGACTGGAGACATGGGCAGAATGTAGATACGGGGCATGATTGGAGACATGGGGCAGAATGAAAGACATGGGGCAGGATTGGAGACAGATCGTGCAGGATCATGGGGCAGGATGGATACGAAGAACACCAGGGGCCCACAGTGTCTGAACAGCCTGGGGCCCTGGCTACCCTTAATCCACCCCTAAATGTGACTGTCTTTGTATATATCTAGCTCAGGGATAGAATGAGTTAACTTGTTAGGAGGAGTTCAGCAGAGAGGCTGTACAGCAGGCTTACAGGAAAAGGACTTCCTGCTCCGAGAGCAGTGCCTGGACAGGCTTGCCCAGGGCAAGACACCCTCGACAGCCAGGAACAGAGGGCACCCCAGTTGAGGGGATAAAAGCTGCTACGGACTCTCGTGCAGTGTGGACAGGCCCTAGTATCGTGGGAATGTCTCCAGAAGGAGTGTGGTCTCCCAAACCTGGATTGGAGCCATTGAGGTCCTACAACCTCTTGAAGTTGGAGGGACAGAGCAGGAAGCATTGTGTTGTTTGCAGTAAAGTTTTCTCGTTGGAACAGAACCGTGGCTTGTGGTGTTTCCTGAGTACTCATCCTCTGCATCCTGAGTGACTGTGAGCTGAAGGTAACTGACTGTACCACAGGACTTGGACGTGTTTTTTGCATTGGTTTTTTGGTATTTTGCATTGATTCACACAATTCCATCCTCTATTATTAGACAGGCATGGGATTTCTAGGGAGAGCCAACGTTAAATGGAGGTGCCACTGTCGTGACTCTAGGGTGCCAACCTCCGTGGCTCAGGCAGAGATCATGAATGGGGTGGGATCCCACATATACACTCCTTGACAGAAGTTATGTCGCTTGTCCATGTCATATAAATAAAAGCTTATAACCTGACGTTAAATTCATCTATTGGTAGGTATAAATTATTCTTTTGAAAGCTGAAACCCTCTGAAATGTGGTGTAGGATAAGAAAATAAATTGTCATCAATGCAGAAATATTGATCAGTTAATGGACACAGAATGGTCAGATTTTGGCAAGACAAATGTTTTGTCGCCTGGTCATATAATGCACCCAATCCTAGTTTACATCCTCACCTGTGCTCAGTAAATGATCGGCTAATTAATGTGTGTGTATAAAAAGAAACCCAGCACCCCAGACCTTCACTTGAACTGCAATTTGAGCTCTGACAACATGCCAAAAATCCTCCCTGCGACCAAAGCCTGGATTATCAAGAGGCTGAAGACCAGTTCCACTGCAGGGGTGGCTGGCACCTTTAATGTGTCTCAGCGTCAAGTACAAAGAAATTAAATAAAGATTTGAAGAGACTGGAGATGTGTTTGACAAGCCCAGGTCCAGCAGACCCCGCAAGACAACTGCTTAGGAGGAACGTTTGTTGATTAGAAAACCCAAAGCAAGCCACTCTTCCACTGCAGCAGAGATCCAACAGGCCTGGTCACCTCAAGTCCCTGTGTGAACTAGAACAGTTTGTAGGATTCTGTCTCGAAATGGCCTCCATGGTTGAATCAATGCCCAGAAGCCAGCACTAAACTAAAGGCAAATAAAAAACCATGTGGCATTTGCAAAGTCCCACAGCCTGCTAAACAGATGGATGCTGGAAAAGTGGCAGAAGGTGGATTTCTCTGATGAATCTTAAGTAGAATTACACCACAGCTGCCGCAAATACTGCAGGAGACCTACTGGAGCACGTCTGGATCCAAAATACACCCAGGAAACAGTTAAATTTGGTGGTGGAAACATCATGGTCTGGGGTTACATTCAGTATGGGGGTGTGCAAAACATTTGCAAGGTGGAGGCAATAACAATAGCCTAAAATATCAAGAAGTATTAGCTACCTCTTATATTCCAAATCATAAAATGGGTCAAATTCTGCAGCAGGATGGTGCTCCATCTCATACATCCATCTCTACAACAAAGTTCCTCCAGGCAAAAAAGATCAAGGTGCTCAAGGACTGGCCAGCCGAGTCACCAGACATGAACATCATTGAGCATGTTTGGGGTAGGATGAAAGAGAAATCTTGGAAGACAAAACCAAAGAATCTAGATGAACTCTGGGAGGCATGTAAGACTGCATTATTTGCTATTTCTGATGACTTCATTAATAAATTGCATGAATCATTGTTGAACCGCATGGATGCAGTCCTTCAAGCTCATGGAAGTCACACAAAATATTAAATATGACTCTAATAGCACCTCAACTTCATTCACCAATGTTATGCAACATATATTTGTATTTTAAGTTAATTATTTGTTTGAATATCACATTACTTTCTGTGGGCGACAAAACATTTGTCTTTCCAAAATCTGACCATTCTGTATCGATTAACTGATCAATATTTCTGCATTGATGCCAATTTATTTTCTTAACCTAAACCACATTTTGGAGGGTTTCAGCTTTCAAAAAGAATAATTTATACAACCAATGGATGAATTTAACGTAAGGTTATAAGCTTTTATTTACATAACATGGATAAGCGTCATAACTTCTGTCAGGGAGTGCATGACCTACAGAGGTACCGTGACCATCTTCTTAATTTGCTTCCCATTCTTGATGAAAGGGATTTAATAAAAATTTTTGTACTTGTGTGTTCAATATGGGTACTTTTAATATACAGTATATTTAATAAAGGATGTTTTATAAGAGAATTTATCTCATCAACTTGACCTTGAGCTGAAGATCTCAGTAATCTTAGGTGATCTGTTTAACGGAAGCCAGCCCTTATAAAAGGATGTTGCTAATTATATATTTTGGTGCATTACAGACCCCTTATGCCATTTACAGATGCTCGCCAGTGCAAAAACTGTAACAGGTCCCCAATTTTATCAAGGACTTTGACAAACTAATGTTTTCTCATGCAAAAGAGGGGCTTTTAGGTCATCTTAGGGATCAGATCCAGGGTGTAAATGCTACTTCTCCATATCCTAAAGCTGTGCCCCTGCCAACTGATAAACTAAGAAATACCAAAAATCGGTATGCCTTCTGGGGGAAAAATAATACTAGATTTAGCAGGAGCTCAATAACATGGCACTTGGTGAGGTACTTCACGCACCAAGCATGTTGCATGAAGATGGGGTTCACGGCTGGGTGTGTGGACCTTGACTACGAGGGCGCTACGCCCTTGCAGGACACATGATGCTGGTGACTTCGACTGGTCAGTGCCAGATGGTGAAAAATTCAATGAGTTAGACCACCAGTCAACAATACCGTTTTTTTACTGAACAGTAACAGTGGGAATTATATACAATAGATAGCTGGTGCATAACTTCACGAACATTTCCTTTACAACATGGAGCATCTTCACACACTGTCTCTCAATCTCTTCTAGGCTTACTTGTTTCTGTTCTCCCAATTTCCTCTGCCTTCACCACAACCCAGTCCATTAAGTGAGAGTCCTGTCCTCAACCCGCGGTTCCGCATCCTTTTTCCCTTAGGGGAGTTAGTTTTCCGCTATAGCCGTCACTTAGCTCCTCTGCTTGCTGATGCCTTGAAACTACCACCCAGACACTTTCTTTGTCTCACATTTTCCTGTTCCACCTGGACCATACTCCTAGCCATCCTGTCCCAGGACCCATCTCCAGTGCATCAGTATGTCTTTCTGTTGCTTTTCTTCATCTCTACACCAAATCTTGCTATCTACTGTACTTTCTCGGTCTTCAGTCATGTCAGGGACACCCACTTCATGCAGCTCTGCTGACAAGTCAAACTTTGAGTCTGTTCTCAAGGTAGGCTGAGCCATATCTGAAGTCCTGACAGGAAACTGTATCTGTCTCTTCACTATCCCCACCCACTCTGGGCGAGTCCCAAATATTAACTCCAACTCTCCCTACTGTCTGGCAGAATGCATCACTGTCACCAATAATGCACGTCACAATACACATTATACATTCAAATGCATTATAACATTACACATGTCTCCAAGGGGGAATGTGGGCAATATGCCCATCTCCATACAGCTCAAAGCACGAAAGTATGAGGTTTTTCTTTGGGGAATGGCTAAGTCAAGCATAGAGTAAAAGCCCCCGTTTTAGACAAAAGTTTGTTACACCCAAAAATATTGCTGGGATCAGCCAACCATTTAGTGTATATGTGGACTTCCCGACTCTCAAAAGTACAACTATCCAACCAGTTATATAAAGGGGAGTATATGACCGAACCAACCACAAAGAGCCAAAAAACCTACCCCTAAAATCATCAATCTTTATTAATAATTAATTACGTACAATACCAAAAGATACACAATAAAATAAAAACACATCCCTGTAGGGATCCACCAGAAATCAGGGACACAGCCTATATATACAGTACTATCTATAGAAATTTTGATTAAAAAAAAACAAAATGAAAAAAATGGAAAAATTAATAATAAAAAACTATCAAAAATGAAACAATCAAAAATTCAAAAAAAGGAGAACAGGCCGGATATAATAGGGACCAATATGCCTCTCCTAGCCCTAATAGGCCCTGGAAACTGATATCCTTCCTGACAGCGGAGGTTGGCACCCTATTATGCGATGTGGCGCCCCCGCTTCACGGCGGCTGTCCCTTCTATCCCTGGGTGATCCCTAATAGTCTAATAATCACAGACAAAAAACAAACATTTATGGATCAAATTAGATCCATGATAATAAATAGGCACAACTCTATATGTTCCTCACACTATGCTACCACTATTCCGTCTACCATAAAATGGCTTGGAGACTGAATTGTATATGGTTAAACAGTGGGGTATAACTAAACCATCTAATTAGGAGCCAAGCCAGCCCCCAGGTATCCTCCTTAGGTATAGTGAACCAAAAAGTATTGACTATTCACTATATTGACTGTTCACTGGACTGGCTCTAGGGTGGCCTACTAAAAATGCAGGTAGATATACATGTCGCTCTGCTAATATATGGCTAGCTTGCTGCGTTATATGGATGAATTGAATATATATTCATAAATGTGTATACCCATATATGTAACTACAATGAATCCAAGTATATAGTCACAGCTCCACCATTAGAAACAACATATCTGAATAAAGTGCCTCATGTAATGAATAAATAACGCATAATCTCATAGCTCATAAAGATCACTTAGCTCATAATTCATAGGTATTCCCTTCCGGCAGCCATGCAGATGCATCGGCTCATACTGTCCCGACGCGTTTCTCCCCCATAATCTCGTCCAAGGGGTTCATCAGGGGACCTAAAGATTATTTGCCCTTAATAGGTCATAGAGCTATAGACAGACAAAATAGTCATGTCTTACAAAGTCTGCCTGGCTCTCCTTTTTTTGAATTTTTGATTGTTTCATTTTTAAGTTTTTTGTTATTATTTTTTCCATTTTTTTTTCATTTTTTTCTATTTTGTTTTTTTGGAATCAAAATTTCTATAGATAGTACTGTATAGGCTGTGTCCCTGATTTCTGGTGGATCCCTACAGGGATGTGTATTTATTTTATTGTGTATCTTTTGGTATTGTACGTAATTAATTATTAATAAAGATTGATGATTTTAGGGGTAGGTTTTTTGGTTCTTTGTGGTTGGTTCGACTTCCTGACTCTCCCCAAACAGATTATGTCAGAGGAGAGAAATTTCTGGCCTACTAGATTTCCAAAGGTCAGTATTTTTATTCTCCTGGCAGGAGCTCTCTAGTAGAAAACACAAGAGCACTTGGTTGCGTGTTCCTCTGTACAAGGGAGATAGTTGTCAGCCAATTAATTATTTGGGGCCCTTACTTGACTATAATCCAGGTATGTTTCCTAGAGTTGGAGCAAATCGTTTTGCACATTCAAGTTCATCAGCCACGATAGTTTATCTACCATGGTTACTCCTGTTTCTCTGCTTCTTCTACGGTAGTTTGATTCCTCTTAGTGACTCTTATTTTGATTATTCTACTGTCTGATGACTTTTTCCTATTCTTACTTCTTGGTACTAACCCAGCTTCCTCACTGGTCTCTAATAGCCTCATCAATGGCTGGCAGGCATTTTGTGGACTCAACCCAGTGGTCCATGCGGAAATCCAGATACCTGTATGAGGGTTAAAGAGTGATGGCCAAGGTTCTCCTGGGACCTGCTAGATGGAGTGGCTAGTATAAAACTTGTTCATGGAAGGCCTCTTAAGTGCTGCCAGCTTTTCAATTTCTGTGCTCTGTGACAAGGAGTAGTTGACACAATGGCTACATTGGCATAAATATCTCCAAAATAGCATATTTGAAGGGATCATAAATCATTGCAGAAAAAGAGGTTGCTCTAGAGAATTAGCAGGTAGAGTTTTACCTGAACGAGTTTTGGAAAACCAAGATGGGCATTCTTATTTATTCTGCCATATTACCGATCCATGTTGTACTGAACCATCACCCATGGCCCGCAGTAGGCGCATATGGTACCTGCACGTGTTTATAGCTTTATACAGAGGCACACATGGTATTTTCAATAGAGTAGTACACAAAATGCCTATAGCTCTATAATTCGGTCCTAGTGTCACCGTAGGAACTCGGCATGTAGTAGTGCTGCAGCGCCCCAGAGTACTGGTTCGTTGCAGTAATGTTATTCTTCCACCAGGGGGAGTGATGTTACGTCTGAAGGCAATGAAGAAGATCTTCTGTCCAGGTATCACAACCACAAAACACACTTCACACTCCAGTCCGCCAGGGGGAGCCATGCTTCTATCTATTAGGGCACTCCTCACACTTAGGTAAAACTGGTGGGTTGGTTAGGAAGTTAGACAGAAGCTGACTGGAGGGAGAAGGAGATAGTCAGTGATTCCCGACCAAGTTTGGCAGAGGCTGGTTGGAGTGGGTTCCAGCCAGCTCCAGACTGCGGCTTGCGGAAGACGAAGGTACACGGAGCTGCACCTGCATCCCATGCAGCAGCATCCTAAGAAAGGACATGAAAGGAATTGTTTTGCAGTGAGTGAGCAACAAAGTCATAGCAAAAGGAGAGGAACATCAGTGGGAGACCAGCTAGAAGCATGCTGCCTCCCTCTGAAGCGCACTACCGGTAGCCAGAACACCGAGGGAGTAAGGATCTCTATGCCGTTACTTCAGAGACTGGCAGGACAGTTGATTCCATGTTGACTGCCCGACCATATACCCAGGAGGCAGGGTGGCAACTTGTGGGGGCCAGGGCATCTCTAGGGTCCCTGTTGTGAATTCCGCTCTTGGGCTCCCTCCAGTGGTTGTAAGTGGCACTTTTGTGAGTTCTTCTCTTGGGCTCCCTCTTGTGGTTTCTAGTGGTATGGCTGCTCCTTGGAGTTAGCTGTCATCAGCTGCCTCCACTTATCGTCTCTTCTGCTCGGCGATTTAGGCCTGGCTGTTGTGAATTCTGTGGCCAAGCTCCCTTCTGTGGTCGAGAGTGGTACTTCGGCTGGTTCTGTCTATGAGCTTCCTTTGGTGGATGAGAGTGGTACTGCGGCTTCTGAGTTTCCTTCCTCAGGTGATGAGGTTAAGTCGTTAGGTGCTGCTCTATTTAACTCCACCTGGTGCTTTGATCCTGGCCTCCAGTCAATGTTCTAGTATTGGTCTTGCTTCCTCCTGGATCGTTCCTGTGGCCTCTCTATCCTGCATAAGCTAAGTTCTGCTTGTGTTACTTTTGTTTGCTATATTTTCTGTCCAGCTTGCTATATTGGTTTTTCTTGCTTGCGGGAAGCTCTGAGACGCAGAGTGAGCACCTCCGTACCGTTAGTCGGTGCGGAGGGTCTTTTTGCCCCTCTGCGTGGTTGTTTGTAGGTTTTTGTGTTGACCGCAAAGCTATCTTTCCTATCCTCGGTCTATTCAGTAAGTCGGGCCTCGCTTTGCTAAATCTATTTCATCTCTGTGTTTGTATTTTCATCTTTACTCACAGTCATTATATGTGGGGGGCTGCCTTTTCCTTTGGGGAATTTCTCTGAGGCAAGGTAGGCTTATTTTTCTATCTTCAGAGCTAGTTAGTTTCTCAGGCTGTGCCGAGTTGCATAGGGAGCGTTAGGCGCAATCCACGGCTACCTCTAGTGTGGTGTGATAGGATTAGGGATTGCGGTCAGCAGAGTTCCCACGTCTCAGAGCTCGTCCTATGTTTTTGGTAATTGTCAGGTCACTTTGTGTGCTCAGAACTTCAAGGTCCATTGTGGTTCTGAATTACCTGTTCATAACAGTACTGGAGGCCCAAAGCACTAATGCTTCTCAATAGAGGGAAAAGAGAAGTTCTGAGACCATTTTTTTTTCTTTGCACTGTGTTCTGTCTTTCTTTTCCCCTTTACATCAGGGTGGTTCAGAACACAGATGTGGACATGGACATTCAGGGTCTGTCCTCTTTGATGGATAATCTCGCTATAAATGTACAGAACATTCAAGATTTAGTGGTTCAGAATCCTATGTTAGAACCTAAAATTCCTATTCCTGAGTAGTTTTCTGGAGATAGAGCTAAGTTTTTGAATTTTAAAAATAATTGTAAACTATTTCTGGCTTTGAAACCCCGCTCCTCTCGTGACCCAGTTCAACAAGTTAGGATCATTATTTCTTTATTACGTGGCGACCATCAAGACTGGGCATTTTCCCTTGCGCCAGGAGATCCTGCATTATGTAATATTGATGCGTTTTTTCTGGCGCTCGGATTGCTGTACGACGAACCTAATTCAGTGGATCAGGCAGAGAAAAATTTGCTGGCTCTGTGTCAGGGTCAGGATGAGATAGAGATTTATTGTCAAAAGTTTAGAAAGTGGTCCGTGCTCACTCAATGGAATGAATGTGCGCTGGCAGCTATTTTCAAAAAGGGTCTCTCTGAAGCCCTTAAGGATGTCATGGTGGGATTTCCTATGCCTGCTGGTCTGAATGAGTCTATGTCTTTGGCCATTCAGATCGGTCGACGCTTGCGTGAGCGTAAATCTGTGCACCATTTGGCGGTATTATCAGAGCATAAACCTGAGCCTATGCAGTGCGATAGGACTTTGACCAGAGCTGAAAGGCAAGAACACAGACATCAGAATGGGCTGTGTTTCTACTGTGGTGATTCCACTCATGCTATCTCCGATTGTCCTAAGCGCACTAAGCGGTTCGCTAGGTCCGCCACCATTGGTACGGTACAGTCGAAATTTCTTTTGTCCGTTACTTTGATCTGCTCTTTGTCTTCCTATTCTGTCATGGCATTTGTGGATTCAGGCGCTGCCCTGAATTTGATGGACTTGGAGTTTGCTAGGCGCTGTAGGTTTGTCTTGGAGCCCTTGGAGTGTCCTATTCCATTGAGAGGAATTGATGCTACGCCTTTGGCCAAGAATAAGCCTCAGTATTGGACCCAACTGACCATGTGCATGGCTCCTGCGCACCAGGAGGATATTCGCTTTCTGGTGTTGCATAATCTGCATGATGTGGTCGTGTTGGGGTTGCCATGGCTACAAGTCCATAACCCAGTATTAGATTGGAAATCAATGTCTGTGTCCAGCTGGCCTTGTCAGGGGGTACATGGTGATGTTCCATTTCTGTCTATCTCATCATCCACCCCTTCTGAGGTCCCAGAGTTCTTGTCTGATTACCGGGATGTATTCGATGAGCCCAAGTCCAATGCCCTACCTCCACATAGGGATTGTGATTGTGCTATCGATTTGATTCCTGGTAGTAAGTTTCCTAAGGGTCGACTGTTTAATTTATCTGTACCTGAGCACGCCGCTATGCGGAGTTACGTGAAGGAGTCTTTGGAGAAGGGTCATATTCGCCCGTCATCGTCGCCATTGGGAGCGGGGTTCTTTTTTGTGGCCAAGAAGGATGGTTCGCTGAGACCTTGTATTGATTACCGCCTTTTAAATAAAATTACGGTCATATTTCAGTACCCCTTGCCGCTGCTGTCTGATTTGTTTGCTCGGATTAAGGGGGCTAGTTGGTTCACCAAGATAGATCTTCGTGGTGCGTATAATCTTGTGTGTATTAAACGGGGCGATGAATGGAAAACAGCATTTAATACGCCCGAAGGCCATTTTGAGTACCTGGTTATGCCATTCGGGCTTTCTAATGCTCCATCAGTGTTTCAGTCCTTTATGCATGACATCTTCCGAGAGTACCTGGATAAATTCCTGATTGTATACTTGGATGATATTTTGTTCTTCTCGGATGATTGGGAATCTCATGTGAAGCAGGTCAGAATGGTGTTCCAGGTCCTGCGTGCTAATTCTTTGTTTGTGAAGGGGTCAAAGTGTCTCTTTGGTGTTCAGAAGGTTTCATTTTTGGGGTTCATTTTTTTCTCCTTCTACTATCGAGATGGACCCTGTTCAAGTTCAGGCCATTTATGATTGGACTCAGCCAACATCTCTGAAGATTCTGCAGAAGTTCCTGGGCTTTGCTAATTTTTATCGTCGCTTCATCGCTAATTTCTCTAGTATTGCTAAACCGTTGACTGATTTAACCAAGAAGGGTGCTGATGTGGTCAATTGGTCTTCTGCTGCTGTGGAAGCTTTTCAGGAGTTGAAGCGTCGTTTTTCTTCTGCCCCTGTGTTGTGCCAACCAGATGTTTCGCTTCCGTTCCAGGTCGAGGTTGATGCTTCCGAAATTGGAGCAGGGGCTGTTTTGTCGCAGAGAAGTTCTGATTGCTCGGTGATGAAACCATGCGCCTTCTTTTCCAGGAAATTTTCGCCTGCTGAGCGAAATTATGATGTTGGCAATCGAGAGTTGCTAACCATGAAGTGGGCATTCGAGGAGTGGCGTCATTGGCTTGAAGGAGCTAAGCATCGCGTGGTAGTCTTGACTGATCACAAAAACTTGACTTATCTCGAGTCTGCCAAACGGTTGAATCCTAGACAGGCTCGTTGGTCGCTGTTTTTCTCCAGTTTTGACTTTGTGGTTTCGTACCTTCCGGGCTCTAAAAATGTGAAGGCGGATGCCCTGTCTAGGAGTTTTGTGCCCGATTCTCCGGGTTTGCCTGAGCCGGCGGGTATTCTCAAAGAGGGGGTAATTTTGTCTGCCATCTCCCCTGATTTGCGGCGGGTGCTGCAAAAATTTCAGGCTAATAGACCTGACCGTTGCCCAGCGGAGAAACTGTTTGTCCTTGATAGGTGGACGAATAAAGTTATCTCTGAGGTTCATTGTTCGGTGTTGGCTGGTCATCCTGGAATCTTTGGTACCAGAGATTTGGTGGCTAGATCCTTTTGGTGGCCGTCTCTGTCACGGGATGTGCGTTCTTTTGTGCAGTCCTGTGGGACTTGTGCTCGGGCTAAGCCCTGCTGTTCTCGTGCCAGTGTGTTGCTTTTGCCCTTGCCGGTCCCGAAGAGGCCTTGGACACATACAGTGGGGCAAAAAAGTATTTAGTCAGTCAGCAATAGTGCAAGTTCCACCACTTAAAAAGATGAAAGGCGTCTGTAATTTACATCATAGGTAGACCTCAACTATGGGAGACAAACTGAGAAAAAAAAATCCAGAAAATCACATTGTCTGTTTTTTTAATCATTTTTTTTGCATATTATGGTGGAAAATAAGTATTTGGTCAGAAACAAACAATCAAGATTTCTGGCTCTCACAGACCTGTAACTTCTTCTTTAAGAGTCTCCTCTTTCCTCCACTCATTATCTGTAGTAATGGCACCTGTTTAAACTTGTTATCAGTATAAAAAGACACCTGTGCACACCCTCAAACAGTCTGACTCCAAACTCCACTATGGTGAAGACCAAAGAGCTGTCAAAGGACACCAGAAACAAAATTGTAGCCCTGCACCAGGCTGGGAAGACTGAATCTGCAATAGCCAACCAGCTTGGAGTGAAGAAATCAACAGAGGGAGCAATAATTAGAAAATGGAAGACATACAAGACCGCTGATAATCTCCCTCGATCTGGGGCTCCACGCAAAATCCCACCCCGTGGGGTCAGAATGATCACAAGAACGGTGAGCAAAAATCCCAGAACCACGCGGGGGGACCTAGAGAATGAACTGCAGAGAGCTGGGACCAATGTAACAAGGCCTACCATAAGTAACACACTACGCCACCATGGACTCAGATCCTGCAGTGCCAGACGTGTCCCAATGCTTAAGCCAGTACATGTCCGGGCCTGTCTGAAGTTTGCTAGAGAGCATTTGGATGATCCAGAGGAGTTTTGGGAGAATGTCCTATGGTCTGATGAAACCAAACTGGAACTGTTTGGTAGAAACACAACTTGTCGTGTTTGGAGGAAAAAGAATACTGAGTTGCATCCATCAAACACCATACCTACTGTAAAGCATGGTGGTGGAAACATCATGCTTTGGGGCTGTTTCTCTGCAAAGGGGCCAGGACGACTGATCCGGGTACATGAAAGAATGAATGGGGCCATGTATCGTGAGATTTTGAGTGCAAACCTCCTTCCCTCAGCAAGGGCATTGAAGATGAAACGTGGCTGGGTCTTTCAACATGACAATGATCCAAAGCACACCGCCAGGGCAATGAAGGAGTGGCTTCGTAAGAAGCATTTCAAGGTCCTGGAGTGGCCTAGCCAGTCTCCAGATCTCAACCCTATAGAAAACCTTTGGAGGGAGTTGAAAGTCCGTGTTGCCAAGCGAAAAGCCAAAAACATCACTGCTCTAGAGGAGATCTGCATGGAGGAATGGGCCAACATACCAACAACAGTGTGTGGCAACCTTGTGAAGACTTACAGAAAACGTTTGACCTCTGTCATTGCCAACAAAGGATATATTACAAAGTATTGAGATGAAATTTTGTTTCTGACCAAATACTTATTTTCCACCATAATATGCAAATAAAATGTTTAAAAAACAGACAATGTGATTTTCTGGATTTTTTTTTCTCAGTTTGTCTCCCATAGTTCAGGTCTACCTATGATGTAAATTACAGACGCCTGTCATCTTTTTAAGTGGTGGAACTTGCACTATTGCTGACTGACTAAATACTTTTTTGCCCCACTGTATCTCTATGGATTTTATTTCGGAGCTTCCCGTCTCTCAAAGAATGTCGGTCATTTGGGTGGTTTGTGATCGCTTCTCTAAGATGGTCCATTTGGTGCCCTTGTCTAAATTGCCTTCCTCCTCTGATTTGGTGCCATTGTTTTTCCAGCATGTGGTTCGTTTACATGGCATTCCGGAGAACATCGTTTCTGACAGAGGTTCCCAGTTTGTTTCGAGGTTTTGGCGAGCCTTTTGTGCTAGGATGGGCATTGATTTGTCTTTTTCCTCGGCTTTCCATCCTCAGACAAATGGCCAGACTGAACGAACCAATCAGACCTTGGAAACATATCTGAGATGTTTTGTTTCTGCTGATCAGGATGATTGGGTGTCCTTTTTGCCTTTGGCCGAGTTCGCCCTTAATAATCGGGCCAGCTCGGCTACTTTGGTTTCGCCGTTTTTCTGCAATTCTGGGTTCCACCCTCGTTTCTCTTCAGGGCAGGTTGAGTCTTCGGACTGTCCTGGTGTGGATACTGTGGATAGGTTGCAGCAGATTTGGACTCATGTAGTGGACAATTTGACTTTGTCCCAGGAGAAGGCTCAACGTTTCGCTAACCGCAGGCGCTGTGTGGGTCCCCGACTTCGTGTTGGAGATTTGGTTTGGTTGTCATCTCGTTATATTCCTATGAAGGTTTCCTCTCCTAAATTTAAGCCTCGTTTCATTGGTCCATATAGGATTTCTGAGGTTCTTAATCCTGTGTCTTTTCGTTTGACTCTTCCAGCTTCTTTTTCCATCCATAACGTGTTCCATAGGTCATTGTTGCGGAGATACGTGGCACCTGTGGTTCCATCTATTGATCCTCCTGCTCCGGTTTTGGTTGAAGGGGAATTGGAGTATATAGTGGAGAAGATTTTGGATTCTCGTGTTTCGAGACGGAAACTTCAGTATCTAGTTAAGTGGAAAGGTTATGGTCAGGAAGATAATTCCTGGGTCTTTGCCTCTGATGTCCATGCTGCCGATCTGGTTCGTGCCTTTCATGTGGCTCATCCTGGTCGGCCTGGGGGCTCTGGTGAGGGTTCGGTGACCCCTCCTCAAGGGGGGGTACTGTTGTGAATTCTGTGGCCAAGCTCCCTCCTGTGGTCGAGAGTGGTACTTCGGCTGGTTCTGTCTATGAGCTTCCTTTGGTGGATGAGAGTGGTACTGCGGCTTCTGAGTTTCCTTCCTCAGGTGATGAGGTTAAGTCGTTAGGTGCTGCTCTATTTAACTCCACCTGGTGCTTTGATCCTGGCCTCCAGTCAATGTTCTAGTATTGGTCTTGCTTCCTCCTGGATCGTTCCTGTGGCCTCTCTATCCTGCATTAAGCTAAGTTCTGCTTGTGTTACTTTTGTTTGCTATATTTTCTGTCCAGCTTGCTATATTGGGTTTTCTTGCTTGCTGGAAGCTCTGAGACGCAGAGGGAGCACCTCCGTACCGTTAGTCGGTGCGGAGGGTCTTTTTTTCCCCTCTGCGTGGTTGTTTGTAGGTTTTTGTGTTGACCGCAAAGCAATCTTTCCTATCCTCGGTCTATTCAGTAAGTCGGGCCTCGCTTTGCTAAATCTATTTAATCTCTGTGTTTGTATTTTCATCTTTACTCACAGTCATTATATGTGGGGGGCTGCCTTTTCCTTTGGGGAATTTCTCTGAGGCAAGGTAGGCTTATTTTTCTATCTTCAGAGCTAGTTAGTTTCTCAGGCTGTGCCGAGTTGCATAGGGAGCGTTAGGCGCAATCCACGGCTACCTCTAGTGTGGTGTGATAGGATTAGGGATTGCGGTCAGCAGAGTTCCCACGTCTCAGAGCTCGTCCTATGTTTTTGGTAATTGTCAGGTCACTTTGTGTGCTCAGAACTTCAAGGTCCATTGTGGTTCTGAATTACCTGTTCATAACACCTGGCACTTTCTTCAGCCAGTGCCACTTGTAAATGGTTCCTGGTTGGATTCACATCTCTTTGGATTTCCCTGTTATCCTGACCAGTTCAGCTAAGCTAAGTTTTTGCTTGCG
Source organism: Ranitomeya imitator (assembly GCF_032444005.1). Lineage (NCBI taxonomy): Eukaryota > Metazoa > Chordata > Amphibia > Anura > Dendrobatidae > Ranitomeya > Ranitomeya imitator. Next base: position 412,769,078 of record NC_091283.1, on the reverse strand, counting down.
CTTTTCTGTTCACAGATTGTGGACTTATCCGTTCAGTGCTTTCTATGTTTGTCCAGCGTTATCAGTATGAATTAATTCTGTCTTGCTGGAAGCTCTGGGAAGCAGATTTACCCTCCACACCTTTAGTCAGGTGTGGAGATTTTTTTGTAAACTCTGCGTGGATTTTTGTAGTGTTTTATCCTGTCCTATCTATCAAGCTAGACTGGCCTCCTGTGCTAATCCTGGTTTCATTCTGTGTATGTCTTTTTCCTCTCCACTCACAGTCATTATTTGTGGGGGGCTAATCTATCCTTTGGGGATTTTCTCTGAGGCAAGATAGTTTTCCTGCTTCTGTCTTTAGGGATAGTTAGCTCTTAGGCTGTGACGAGATGCCTAGGGAGAGTTAGGAGCATTCCACGGCTACTTCTAGTGTTGTGTTGAGCTTAGGGACTGCGGTCAGTACAGTTACCACTTCCTTCAGAGCTCGTTCCATGTTGCTCCTAGACCACCGCATCATAACAGTACAAGCGGCCAAAAATGAATTAAATGCATCTCAAAAGAAGGAAAAGAAAGTTCTGAACCAATTTTTTTTTTCTGTGCTCTGGTTTGTCTTTTTTTTCCTCTTGATATCTGGGTGGTTCAGGATATATACTTTGGCATGGATGTTCAGGGTTTGTTTTCTCGTGTGGATCAACTTGCTGCAATAGTACAGAGTATCCAGGACTATGTTGTCCAGACTCCGGCTTTAGAGCCTAGAATTCCTACTCCTGATTTGTTTTTTGGGGACAGATCCAAGTTTTTGAACTTTAAAAATAACTGCAGATTGTTTTTTGCTTTGAAACCCCGTTCTTCTGGTGATCCCATTCAGCAAGTAAAAATCATCATATCCTTGCTGCATGGTGACCCTCAAGACTGGGCTTTTTCTCTTGAAACAGGGGATCCGGCATTATTGAATGTTGGTGCATTTTTTCAAGCGCTCGGATTATTGTATGACGAACCTAATTCTGTGGATCATGCAGAAAAAAACCCTGTTGGCCTTGTGTCAAGGTCAGGAAGCGGCACAGTTATACTGCCAGAAATTTAGAAAATGGTCTGTGCTTACTAAATGGAATGAAGAGGCTCTGGCTGCTATTTTCAGAAAAGGTCTTTCTGAAGCCCTTAAAGATGTTATGGTGGGCTTTCCTACGCCTGCCGGTTTGAGCGAATCTATGTCTCTAGCCATTCAGATTGATCGGCGTCTGCGCGAGCGCAAAGCTGTGCACCATACAGCAGTATCCTCAGAGCAGAGTCCAGAACCTATGCAATGTGATAGGATTTTGACTAGAACAGAACGGCAGGAATTCAGACGTCAGAATAGGCTGTGTTTTTACTGTGGTGATTCTGCTCATGTTATCTCTGATTGCCCTAAGCGTACTAAGAGAGTCGCTAGGTCTGTTCCCATTAGTACTATACAGCCTAAATTTCTCTTATCTGTGACCCTGATTTGCTCATTGTCGTCCTTTTCTGTCATGGCATTTGTGGATTCAGGCACTGCCCTGAACTTAATGGACTTAAAATTCGCCAGGCGCTGTGGTTTTTCCTTGCAGCCTTTGCAGAGCCCTATTCCTTTGAGGGGTATTGATGCTACACCCTTGGCCAAGGATAAACCTCAGTACTGGACACAGATGACTATGTATATGGCTCCAGCACATCAGGAAAATTGCCGTTTTCTGGTGTTGCATAACCTGCATGATGTTGCTGTACTGGGTTTTCCAGGGTTACAGGAACATAATCCGGTGCTGGATTGGAAAACTATGTCGGTGACTAGTTGGGGTTGTCAAGGGGTACATAGTGACGTTCCTGTGATGTCAATTTCCTCTTCCCCCTCTTCTGAGGTCCCTGAGTTTTTGTCGGATTTCCAGGATGTATTTGATGAGCCCAAGTCCAGTTCCCTTCCTCCGCACAGGGACTGTGATTGTGCTATTAACTTGATTCCTGGTTGCAAGTTCCCAAAGGGCCGACTTTTCAATCTGTCTGTGCCAGAGCATTCCGCCATGCAGAGTTATGTCAAGGAGTCTTTGGAGAAGGGGCATATTCGGCCCTCTTCGTCACCATTGGGAGCGGGTTTCTTTTTTGTTGCTAAGAAAGATGGCTCCTTGAGACCCTGTATTGATTATCGTCTTCTTAATAAGATCACGGTCAAATTCCAATACCCCTTGCCTTTGCTTACTGATTTGTTTGCTCAGATTAAGGGGGCTAGTTGGTTTACTAAGATTGACCTCCAAGGGGCATATAATCTTGTTCGTATTAAACAGGGTGACGAATGGAAAACTGCATTTAATACGCCCGAAGGCCATTTTGAATACCTTGTGATGCCATTTGGGCTCTCTAATGCTCCATCTGTGTTCCAGTCTTTCATGCATGATATTTTCCGCAATTATCTTGATAAATTCATGGTCGTATATTTGGATGATATTTTGATTTTTTCCGATGATTGGGAGTCTCATGAGAAGCAGGTCAGGATGGTGTTCCAGATCCTTCGTGATAATGCTTTGTTTGTGAAGGGGTCTAAGTGCCTATTCGGAGTTCAGAAGGTCTCTTTTTTGGGTTTTATTTTTTCTCCGTCGTCTATAGAAATGGATCCTGTTAAGGTCCAAGCTATTCATGACTGGATCCAACCCACATCTGTGAAGGGCCTTCAAAAATTTTTGGGCTTTGCTAATTTCTATCGCCGTTTCATTGCCAACTTTTCCAGTGTGGCTAAGCCCCTTACTGATTTGACGAAGAAAGGCGCTGATGTGACGAATTGGTCCTCTGCGGCTGTTTCTGCCTTTCAGGAGCTTAAACGCCGAATTACTTCTGCCCCTGTGTTGTGTCAGCCGGATGTTTCTCTTCCATTTCAGGTTGAGGTTGATGCGTCTGAGATTGGGGCAGGGGCCGTTTTGTCTCAGAGGAATTCTGATGGTTCCTTGATGAAACCGTGTGCCTTCTTTTCTCGGAAGTTTTCGCCTGCGGAACGCAATTATGATGTCGGCAATCGGGAGTTGTTGGCTATGAAGTGGGCGTTTGAGGAGTGGCGACATTGGCTTGAGGGAGCTAAACACCGCGTTGTGGTCCTGACCGATCATAAGAATCTGATTTACCTCGAGTCGGCCAAGCAGCTGAATCCTAGACAGGCTCGATGGTCCCTGTTTTTCTCCAGTTTTGATTTTGTGGACTCGTATCTTCCGGGATCTAAGAATGTTAAGGCTGATGCCATCTCTAGGAGTTTTTCGCCTGATTCTCCTGGAGTCCTTGAGCCGGTTGGCATTCTTAAGGAAGGGGTGATTCTTTCTGCTATCTCCCCTGATTTGCGGCGGATGCTTCAGGAATTTCAGGCTGATAGGCCTGACCGCTGTCCAGTGGGGAAGCTGTTTGTTCCTGATAGATGGACAAGTAAGTAATTTCTGAGGTTCATTGTTCAGTGTTGGCTGGTCATCCTGGGATTTTTGGTACCAGAGATTTGGTTGCTAGGTCCTTTTGGTGGCCTTCCTTGTCGCGCGATGTGCGTGCTTTTGTGCAGTCTTGTGGGACTTGTGCCCGGGCCAAGCCTTGCTGTTCCCGCGCTAGTGGGTTGCTTTTGCCTTTGCCGGTCCCTGAGAGGCCCTGGACGCATATTTCCATGGATTTTATTTCGGATCTTCCTGTTTCCCAGAAGATGTCTGTTATCTGGGTTGTTTGTGACCGGTTCTCTAAAATGGTCCATCTGGTACCTTTGCCTAAGTTGCCTTCCTCCTCAGATCTGGTTCCATTATTTTTTCAGCATGTGGTTCGTTTGCATGGCATTCCGGAGAATATTGTGTCTGACAGAGGTTCTCAGTTTGTCTCTAGATTTTGGCGGGCCTTTTGTGCTAGGATTGGCATTGATTTGTCTTTTTCTTCGGCGTTTCATCCTCAGACTAATGGCCAAACTGAGCGAACTAATCAGACCTTGGAGACCTATTTGAGATGCTTTGTGTCTGCTGATCAGGATGATTGGGTGTCTTTCTTGCCGTTGGCCGAGTTTGCCCTTAATAATCAGGCTAGTTCGGCTACTTTGGTTTCACCTTTCTTTTGTAATTTTGGTTTTCATCCTCGTTTTTCTTCTAGGCAGGTTGAGCCTTCTGATTGTCCTGGGGTTGATTCAGTGGTGGACAGGCTGCAGCAGATTTGGACTCATGTGGTGGACAATTTGACGTGGTCTCAGGAAAGGGCTCAACGTTTTGCTAACCGCCGTCGGTGTGTTGGTCCCCGGCTTCGTGTGGGGGATTTGGTTTGGTTGTCTTCTCGTCATGTTCCTATGAAGGTTTCTTCCCCTAAGTTTAAGCCTCGGTTTATTGGTCCTTATAAAATTTCTGAAATTATTAAACCGGTGTCTTTTCGTTTGGCTCTTCCAGCCTCTTTTGCCATTCATAATGTTTTCCATAGATCTTTGTTGCGGAGATATGTGGTGCCCGTTGTTCCCTCGGTTGACCCTCCTGCCCCGGTGTTGGTTGAGGGAGAGTTGGAATATGAGGTTAAGAAGATTTTGGATTCTCGTTTTTTGAGGCGGAGGCTTCAGTATCTTGTCAAGTGGAAGGGTTATGGCCAGGAGGATATTTCTTGGGTTGTTGCCTCCGATGTCCATGCCACCGATTTGGTTCGTGCTTTTCATTTGGCTCGTCCTGATCGGCCTGGGGGCTCTGGTGAGGGTTCGGTGACCCCTCCTCAAGGGGGGGGTACTGTTGTGAATTCCACTCTTGGGCTCCCTCCGGTGGTTGTAAGTGGCACTTTTGTGAGTTCTGCTCTTGGGCTCCCTCTTGTGGTTTCTAGTGGTATGGCTGCTCCTTGGAGTTAGCTGTCATCAGCTGCCTTCACTTATCGTCTCTTCTGTTCGGCAATTTAGGCCTGGCTCTTTCTTCAGCCAGTGCCACTTGTAAATGGTTCCTGGTTGGATTCACATCTCTTTGGATTTCCCTGTTATCCTGACCAGTTCAGCTAAGCTAAGTTTTTGCTTGCGCTTTTCTGTTCACAGATTGTGGACTTATCCGTTCAGTACTTTCTATGTTTGTCCAGCGTTATCAGTATGAATTAATTCTGTCTTGCTGGAAGCTCTGGGAAGCAGATTTACCCTCCACACCTTTAGTCAGGTGTGGAGATTTTTTTGTAAACTCTGCGTGGATTTTTGTAGTGTTTTATACTGACGGCACAGTATTCCATCCTGTCCTATCTGTCAAGCTAGACTGGCCTTCTGTGCTCATCCTGGTTTCATTCTGTGTATGTCTTTTTCCTCTCCACTCACAGTCATTATTAGTGGGGGGCTAATCTATCCTTTGGGGATTTTCTCTGAGGCAAGATAGTTTTCCTGCTTCTATCTTTAGGGGTAGTTAGCTCTTAGGCTGTGACGAGATGCCTAGGGAGAGTTAGGAGCATTCCACGGCTACTTCTAGTGTTGTGTTGAGCTTAGGGACTGCGGTCAGTACAGTTACCACTTCCTTCAGAGCTCGTTCCATGTTGCTCCTAGGCCACCGCATCATAACAGGTCCCTATAAAAAGCCTCAGGCCACCAGTCATACGGGTTTGTCCTATCCATCAGGGGGACAGAGAGAAGAGACTTAACATCTGAAATAGTTGTGAGGACCTTACCGAGATGCTCAGCAGGGAGGTACTACAATGCCCAGGCACTAGAGGAAGGCTATTGAATTCCACCTGGATAAGGGGACTCTGGATTTGCCTTCAGACCGGCCAGACTCTGCCTACCCTGTGGTCCCTACCCTGGACTGTGGATGCTGAAGCCTTCTGTAAAGGTAAATATACCATCTAGCTGCCATAACATCACTCTAGCGGACCCCTAAGCAGCGTCGGTCACTCTGACCGAATACCACAGGTGGCGTCAAGAACATTATCCCTTTAAAGACCTTCCCCCATTTCATCAACAGACCTCCCGAGGGCCACGGACCAGGTCAGCCACCGTAACATCCCCATTGAGAACAGAAGGGCCCGGATCCGAGTAACCCCTAGCCCTACTGGGGGCGCTCCAGTGCCATGTACATGGACCTTTAGGCAGACAAAGTACATTGCAAAGTAGATGAGGGATTGAATATCCTCATATTCTTCTAATAGAAAATGGCTTTCGATAACTAAGTGTGTAGGTGAGTTTTCCATCAAAATATGGCAGCACTGAGCTACACCTGAATTACTTTAAGATTATCCACACCCTTTCAGCATCGCCTGCCTATCTCTGTTTATCTGCTTTGCTTCTATGGAGTGGATTACCCGTGTAACAAGATCATACTTACCATATAGAGAACCATGCACTTGCTATGGTACCTATGGAAACGGGGCCTAGTTTTGTTATGCAAGACCTGTGCAGAAATCCACCATAAACGAGGAATAATTAGCATTTTTTGTAATTGCCATCTCTCTGTTTTTTTTAGGTACGCCACCCCCCCTCCCCTTTTCCTGGTTAACATCACATTAAACAAATATGGCGACACGCTGCTTGTTAAGTCTCACTACTGTAATAAACCATGTCTTTGCAGAAAGCAGATGTCAGAGAGACGTAATAGCCCAATAATCTGCAGTGCGTATCTACCTGGTCTAGTATCATACAATGTACTACGTCCTTTGTGGTCATAGGCACACATAGAAGAATGGGGGGTCTCAGAGCAAGGATAAAAACGTACCTCTTATTATGGAACCAGATTTTGCCATCCAGGATAAAAGGACTTTTCGATGATATTTTGGCCAATTTCTCAGCCCATACTGACTAGCAATACAGTACATAATTAACCAGAACTCCTGCACAGGCTCTGGCAATAGGATAGACTAAGACTGGGACCCAATTCTCCAGGAGCCCCATATCACTGCATGGTCAGCTTCTATTGTATGTACACCCTGGCCATGCCTTCGGGTTGTGAGAAAAAAGATTCAAGTGCAATTCTTTGTAATAATCTACATTTTAACACTCAATGTCAGTCTGCTGCACTGAAAGCCACCAATACACAGTAAGGAAAACTATGAGAGTCAAAATGAAAATGCAAATCCAGAAAATCACCTTGTCTGATTTGGCAAGATTTATTTTGCAAATTATGGTGTAAAATAAGTATTTGGTCTGTAGAGAGATAGACCAGACCCCAGGTACCTGCCGGGTCCAGAACTGAAAGGGCTGCGTCCTCCGTTGCCGGGGGAAGGGGGAGGGAGCCTAAGGGAGACGGACCCTCCCCCTGCTGCAAGAGGGAAGGAAGAGAGAGACGGAGCTTCCTGCTGACCCAGGAGAGCCGGGAAAGTGTGCGCAGCAGCTGAGAGATGAAAGGGAAAACCACGCCAAAGGAGTGAGTCTGGCACCGGCACAGAGCAATGCAGAGGGCAGCGCAGGAAGCAGCAGGCAGAGCGGTGAGCAGCGCGCTCTGCATCCCCCACCTGAGAGGATTGACTTGGCGATGGGCCATATAGAAGCAGCCCCCGTTACCAGCAGAGAGAGCTGTAAAGAACAGAGCCTTGTGGAGCCAAGCTGTGTGGAGCAGAGCCGGGGGGTTGCAGCAGTCACAGAGAGTAGTGCTCTGGCCAAAAGCATCAGCGCTAAACAGACCAGTGTCAACCGCGCCAACAGCGGAGACCAGGGAGAGCGGGACGAGCGGTGTGTGTCCAGTGACAGCCAAAGAATATCAGGTGCCACATCTGTATATGGACAAGGAGAAGTGGAAGGTACACCAATCACTGTCGCCAGAAGACGGACTAACGGGCCACAGTGTTTTCCTGGAAAGGATATCACGCCAGCCGTTGCCAGCATTATTAAGTTCGCAGCAGGAGTTGCAGTTTAAGGACATCCTGACGCAAGTGTTAATGAACTGCCATTATTTTGAACCATTGTTCTTCACCTCAAGTATATCCTCTGACTTAATGTACTGTTTGTCTCCCCTGTATAACCCTTTGTCTCCCGACATCCTTTTCCCTTTATGCTGTCTAACCCTTTACCTCCCTGCATGGAGTAACGCTGTTAAATTTAATCCCTCCGTTAACCCTTGCTCTGCTTTCCGTCTGTCACTGCATCCCGCGTTCCTGCTAGCATCGTACAGGTAACCTAAAAACATGCAAGATTTCTGTAACTTCTTCTTTAAGAGGCTCCTCTGTCCTCCACTCATTACCTGTAGTAATGGCACCTGTGTGAACTTGTTATCAGTATAAAAGACACCTGTCCACAACCTCAAACAGTCATACTTCAAACTCCACTATGGTGAAGACCAAAGAGTTGTCAAAAGACACCAGAAACAAATTGTAGCCCTGCACCAGGCTGGGAAGACTGAATCTGCAATAGGCAAGCAGCTTTGTGTGATGAAATCAACTGTGGAAGGAATAATAAGAAAATGGAAGACATACAAGACCACTGATAATCTACCTCGATCTGGGGCTCCACACAAGATCTCACCCCATGGAGTCAAAATGATCACAATAACAGTGAGCAAAAATCCCAGAACCACACGGGGGACCTAGTGAATGACTTGCATAGAGCTGGGACCACCGTAACAAAGGCTACCATCAGTAATACACTATGCCGCCAGGGACTCAGATCCTACAGTGCCAGACGTGTCCCTCTGCTTAAGCCATGTCCCCCTGAACGAGTTTTGGTAAACCAAGATGGGCATTTTTATTTATTCTGCCATATTACCGATCCATGTTGTACCGAAACATCACCCGTGGCCCGCAGTAGGCGCATATGGTACCTGAACGTGTTTATAGCTTTATACAGAGGCACACATGGTATTTTCAATAGAGTAGTACACAAAATGCCTATAGCTCTATAATTCGGTCCTAGTATCACCGTAGGAACTCGGCATGTAGTAGTGCTGGAGCGCCCCAGAGTCCTGGTTCGTTGCAGTAATGTTATTCTTCCACCAGGGGGAGTGATGTTACATCTGAAGGCAATGAAGGAGATCTTCTGTCCAGGTATCACAACCACAAAACACACTTCACACTCCAGTCCGCCAGGGGGAGCCATGCTTCTATCTATTAGGGCACTCCTCACGCTTAGGTAAAACTGGTGGGTTGGTTAGGAAGTTAGACAGAAGCTGACTGGAGGGAGAAGGAGATAATCAGTGATTCCCGACCGAGTTTGGCAGAGGCTGGTTGGAGTGGGTTCCAGCCAGCTCCAGACTGCGGCCTGCGGAAGACGAAGGTACACGGAGCTGCGCCTGCATCCCATGCGGCAGCATCCTAAGAAAGGACACGAAAGGAATTGTGTTGCAGTGAGTGAGCAACGAAGTCATAACAAAAGGAGAGGAACATCAGTGGGAGACCAGGTAGAAGCAGGCTGCCTCCTTCTGAAGCGCACTACCGGTAGCCAGAACACCAAGAGCGTAAGATTCTCTATGCCGTTACTTCAGAAACTGGCAGGACAGTTGATTCCACGTTGACTGCCCGACCATATACTCAGGAGGCAGGGTGGCAACTTGTGGGGGCCGGGGCGTCTCTAGGGTCCCTATAAAAAACCTCAGGCCACCAGTCATACGGGTTTGTCCTATCCATCAGGGGGACAGAGAGAAGAGACTTAACATCTGAAATAGTTGTGAGGACCTTACCAAGTTGCTCAGCAGGGAGGTACTACAATGCCCAGGCGCTAGAGGAAGGCTATTGAATTCCACTTGGATAAGGGGACTCTGGATTTGCCTTCAGACCGGCCGGACTCTGCCTACCCTGTGGTCCCTACCCTGGACTGTGGATGCTGAAGCCTTCAGTAAAGGTAAAGTGACTGCAACCTTGTGTCCTCGTTATTCACTGCGCCTTACATCATCCACCATCCACCATCTACATTCTGGGAAGCCCTGGGGACATACTTCACCTGTGGAAAGGTATACCATCTAGCTGCCATAACATCACCCCAGCGGACCCCTAAGCAGCGTCAATCTCCCTGACTGAATACCACAGGTGGCGTCACGAACATTATCCCTTTAAAGACCTTCCCCCCATTTCATCAACGGACCTCCCGAGGGCCACGGACCGGGTCAGTCACCGTGACATCCCCATTGAGGACAGAAGGGCCCGGATCCGAGTAACCCCTAGCCCTACTGGAGGCGCTCCAACTTGGCGTCACGAACAGGATGTACTTAAGCCTGAAAATCAGGTCATGTGCGCCTAAGAACTGTGCCAGAATCATATTTGAACTGTGATTTATTGCAAAGACTGTGTATTGCCATTTACCGCCAAAATTCCCGCCAAAACCGCCGCCATTACCATGCCACGAGGAGCGCAGGAGAAGAAGGAGGGCGTGCCATCGTGGGCGGGTCCAGCAGAGTGGCGTGAAAAATATGCCCGCCCTCTGCCAAGACTGTGATGTGAGGAAGGAGGAGGTGCCGAAAACCAACATGGCGAAGGGAGGTGAGCAGACCCCAGAGCATGGGATGGAGCACGAGGACTCTCCCAGCCAGGGCCTACAAGAACTGCACCCTTCACCGACGACGAATCCGGACCTCCTGCGGAAGGAAGAGGAAGAATGCACATGTCAGCTTGTGCGCCAGGACCTGGAAGCTGTGGCTGGGTGGAAGGAGACCTTCATCCGGAGTCTCACCAGACGTCTGTCGGCAGCCTCGTCTGGTCCGGAGCAAGAAAGAAGTTCCGGCGCTCCGAAGCCAGAAAGCAAGGCCCTGCCGGAAAGTGAGATGCCGCAAACGGAGATGACAACGCCGCAGCGCAAGGCCCTGCAACCAGCATTCCAGTCCTCAGCAGAGGCGGAGCAGACCGGCACCGGAGGGACCGCATCTGAAGCAGGTATGAAAAACGACCCTGCCCTGATAACCGACACCACTCCAGCGACTGCTCGTGCCACCGCTACTGATTCCGTTTCCGTGACTGATCTTGCAGCAGCTGCGACCCCTGTTGTAGCCGCTGCTCACCATCAAGCTACTCAGACTTCCATTGCGGCCCATGACCTTACCGTTCCTGAGAGACAGACTAATGGTGTCTATCCAGCACCGGGTGTAGCAATGGATTCTGCCCTTTCCAGGCCAGGAAGGGTTGTGTGCCAGGTAAAGCCCTTAAAGCCGTCTAAATAAACCTCGAAGAACCTGAAGACTGTAAATAGTTCTTAAAAACATTTCTTGTTTTGCTGCTTTAAAAACTCTTCTAGGGTTATTCCTTAAAGGGGTCCCGCATTAAAGGGATCCTCAGTTTGCACAAAGTTCCATCATTGTTTTAAAAGAACTGCAGAATCATGAACTGTGCGTGATCACAAACTGTCCCCTGTATATAGTTTGCTCCTTCTTAAAGGTGCTCTCTACTGGTTTTACAAGAAGAAGCTTTTGCGAAGAGCCTGTTCCTGATGACGACATGAAAGTTTTGCTGTTTTAAAAGTTGATGACTTGTTGATTGTTTGCACTACCTCGGAAAAGACTTGAGTTTCCTCTTAAAGGGAATGTTCGTTTGTTGCACCTTGCTAAAGAGTGATAATGTTGCCTTAAGAAGTTAGATAGCAATAATGTTTACATAGCCGATAGTATGTGGCAGGTTAAATAGTGATGGAATGTTTTATAATGTTGAGAATAAAAATTATAAATTGATGTACTTTAAATAAAATTGAAGTTTTAGGAAAGGAAATGCAGTAGGCCCGTGTGGGTAGACAGATAGTCCTGCATGTGTAGAAGAGAGATAAGGAAAATGTTGATTAGCACTTTAAGGGTTAATGATAGTATACCCTTAGAGGGTACTTGCACTTAGTAGATAGAATACCTGTATGGGTAATTATGTTCCATAGTTAGATAGTAATTGTTTTCTATTTGCCTTTGAAAGTTGTGTGCACAATGTAAATATGTTACTGTTTGCAACGTTCAAGTGTTCTCACCTCCCATAAATGGAAGCTTAGTATATATTAACTTAATTTACAGCATTTCAAAAATGTTGCATGTCTTTTGCTGATGTATTGTTGCTTTCTTTCCCCCAGTCCGGGAGTACTGGATTTAATGGGAAGGGGGGGGGGGGAAGGGGGGGAGTGCAGCGCCCCAGAGTCCTGGTTCGTTACAGTAATGTTATTCTTCCACCAGGGAGAGTGATGTTACATCTGAAGGCAATGAAGGAGATCTTCTGTCCAGGTATCACAACCACAAAACACACTTCACACTCCAGTCCGCCAGGGGAAGCCATGCTTCTATCTATTAGGGAACTCCTCACACTTAGGTAAAATTGGTGGGTTGGTTAGGAAGTTAGACAGAAGCTGACTGGAGGGAGAAGGAGATAGTCAGTGAGTCCCGACCGAGTTTGGCAGAGGCTGGTTGGAGTGGGTTCCAGCCAGCTCCAGACTGCGGCCTGCGGAAGACGAAGGTACACGGAGCTGCACCACGACGAAAACTTTCTAGAAAAGAAGGCACATGGTTTCGTCACCGAGCCATCAGAACTTCTTTGCGACAAAACAGCCCCTGCTCCAATCTCAGAAGCATCAACCTCGACCTGAAACGGGAGCGAAACATCTGGCTGGCACAACACAGAGGCAGAAGAAAAACGACGCTTCAACTCCTGAAAAGCCTCTACAGCCGCAGAGGACCAATTGACCACATCAGCACCTTTCTTGGTCAAATCAGTCAACGGTTTAGCAACACTAGAAAAATTAGCGATGAAGCGACGGTAAAAATTAGCAAAGCCCAGGAACTTCTGCAGGCTCTTCACAGATGTCGGCTGAGTCCAATCATAAATGGCCTGAACTTTAACAGGGTCCATCTCGATAGTAGAAGGGGAAAAAATGAAACCCAAAAATGAAACCTTCTGAACTCCAAAGAGACATTTTGACCCCTTCACAAACAAGGAATTTGCACGAAGGACCTGGAACACCATTCTGACCTGCTTTACATGAGACTCCCAATCATCCGAAAAGACCAAAATATCATCCAAATATACAATCATGAATCTATCCAGGTACTCTCGGAAGATGTCATGCATAAAGGACTGAAATACAGATGGAGCATTAGAAAGCCCGAATGGCATAACCAGGTACTCAAAATGGCCCTCGGGCGTATTAAATGCTGTTTTCCATTCATTGCCCTGTTTAATACGCACAAGATTATACGCCCCTCGAAGATCTATCTTGGTGAACCAACTAGCCCCCTTAATCCGAGCAAACAAATCAGACAGCAGCGGCAAAGGGTACTGAAATTTGACTGTGATCTTATTAAGAAGGCGGTAATCAATACAAGGTCTCAAAGAACCATCCTTCTTGGCCACAAAAAAGAACCCTGCTCCCAACGGTGATGACGACGGGCGAATATGACCTTTCTCCAAGGATTCCTTTATATAACTCCGCATAGCGGCGTGGTCTGGCACAGATAAATTGAACAGTCGGCCCTTAGGAAACTTACTACCAGGAATCAAATTAATAGCACAATCACAATTCCTATGCGGAGGTAGGGCACTGGATTTGGGCTCATCAAATACATCCCGGTAATCCGACAAAAACTCCGGACTTCAGAAGGAGTGGAAGGCGAAATTGACAGCAATGGAACATCACCGTGTACCCCTTGACAACCCCAGCTGGACACAGACATAGATTTCCAATCCAATACTGGATTATGGACCTGTAGCCATGGCAACCCCAAAACGACCACATCATGCAGATTATGCAACACCAAAAAGCGAATATCCTCCTGATGTGCAGGAGCCATGCACATGGTTAATTGAGTCCAGTACTGAGGCTTATTCTTGGCCAAAGGAGTAGCATCAATTCCTCTCAATGGAATAGGATACTGCAAGGGCTCCAAGAAAAAACCACAGCGCCTGGCAAACTCCAAGTCCATCAAATTCAGGGCAGCGCCTGAATCCACAAATGCCATAATAGAATAGGACGACAAAGAGCAAATCAGAGTAACGGACAAAAGAAATTTAGACTGTACCGTACCAATGGTGGCAGACCTAGCGAACCGCTTAGTGCGCTTAGGACAATCGGAGATAGCATGAGTGGAATCACCACAGTATAAACACAGCCCATTCCGACGTCTGTGTTCTTGCCGTTCAGCTCTGGTCAAAGTTCTATCACATTGCATAGGCTCAGGCCTATGCTCAGAGAATACCGCCAAATGGTGCACAGCTTTGCGCTCACGCAAGCGCCGATCGATCTGAATGGCCAAGGACATAGACTCATTCAGACCAGCAGGCGTGGGAAATCCCACCATGACATCCTTAAGGGCTTCAGAAAGACCCTTTCTGAAAATTGCCGCCAGGGCACACTCATTCCACTGAGTAAGCACAGACCACTTTCTAAACTTCTGACAATATACCTCCGCTTCATCCTGACCCTGACACAAAGCCAGCAAGATTTTCTCTGCCTGATCCACTGAATTTGGTTCATCATAAAGCAATCCAAGCGCCAGAAAAAACGCATCTACATCACGCAATGCAGAATCTCCTGGCGCAAGGGAAAATGCCCAGTCTTGAGGGTCGCCACGCAACAAAGAAATAACGATTTTTACTTGTTGAACGGGGTCACCAGAGGAGCGGGGTTTCAAAGCAAGAAACAGTTTACAATTATTTTTGAAATTCAGAAACTTAGATCTATCCCCAGAAAACAAATCAGGAATTGGAATTCTAGGCTCTAACATCGGATTCTGAACCACAAAATCTTGAATGTTTTGTACCCTTGCAGTGAGATGATCCACACAAGAGGACAGACCTTGAATGTCCATATCTACACCTGTGTCCTGAACCACCCAGAGGTTAAGGGGAAAAGAAAGACAAAACACACTGCAGAGAAAAAAAAATGGTATCAGAACTTCTCTTATCCCTCTATTGAGATGCATTAACACTTTGGGCCAGCTGTACTGTTATGGACCTGGTGGTTAGGAGCCCCCGGAACGACCTGATGGTTAAACTAACACAGGACAAGCTCTGGGAAGTGGGAGCTCTGCTGACCGCAACCCCTAATCCTATCACACACACTAGAAATAGCCGTGGAGCGTACCTAACTCTGCCTAGACGCCTCTTCACAGCCTAAGAGCTAACTAGCCCTAGAGATAGAAAATAAAGCCTACCTTGCCTCAGAGAAATTCCCCAAAGGAAAAGGTAGCCCCCCACATATATTGACTGTGAGTTAAGATGAAAGTCACAAACACAGAAATGAAACAGGTTTCAGCAAAGGAGGCCAGACTAACTAAACAGACTGAGGATAGGAAAGGTAACTTTGCGGTCAGCACAAAAAACTACAAAAAGACCACGCAGAGTGTGCAAAAAGACCTCCGCACCGACTCAAGGTGCGGAGGTGCCACTCTGCATCCCAGAGCTTCCTGCTAGCAAGGCAAAATCATGATAGCAAGCTGGACAAGAAAACAATGAACAAATAATTAGCTAGCAGGGATTTAGCTTCTGCTGGAGTAGACAGGTCACCAGAAAGATCCAAGAGCGAACTGAACCAGTACAAGAACATTGACAGCTGGCATGGAGTAACGATCTGAGTGGAGTTAAATAGAGCAGCCAGCCAAAGAATAATCTAAGTCACCTGTGGAAGGAACCTCAGAAGCAGCAGCTCCACTCACAGCCACCAGAGGGAGTCCATGGACAGAACTCGCCGAAGTACCATTCATGACCACAGGAGGGAGTTCGATAACAGAATTCACAACAGTACCCCCCCCTTGAGGAGGGGTCACCGAACCCTCACCAGAGCCCCCAGGCCGACCAGAACGAGCCAAATGAAAGGCACGAACCAGATCGGCAGCATGAACATCAGAGGCAAAAACCCAGGAATTATCTTCCTGACCATAACCCTTCCACTTGACCAGGTACTGGAGTTTTCGTCTCGAAATACGAGAATCCAAAATCCTCTCCACCACATACTCCAACTCCCCCTCGATCAACACCGGGGCAGGAGGATCAACGGAGGGAACCATAGGCGCCACGTATCTCCGCAATAACGACCTATGGAACACATTATGGATGGCAAAAGAAGCTGGAAGGGCCAAACAAAATGACACAGGATTGAGAACTTCAGAAATCTTATAGGGACCAATGAAAGAAGGCTTAAACTTAGGAGAGGAAACCTTCATAGGAACATAACGAGACGACAACCAAACCAAATCCCCAACACGAAATTGGGGACCAACACAGCGCTGGCGGTTAGCAAAACGTTGAGCCTTCTCCTGGTACAACGTCAAATTGTCCACCACATGAGTCCAAATCTGCTGCAACCTGTCCACCACAGTATCCACACCAGGACAGTCCGAAGGCTCAACCTGCCCTGAAGAGAAACGAGGATGGAAACCAGAATTACAGAAAAACGGCGAAGCAAAAGTAGCCGAGCTGGCCCGATTATTAAGGGCGAACTCAGCCAAAGGCAAGAAGGACACCCAATCATCCTGATCAGCAGAAACAAAGCATCTCAGATATGTTTCCAAAGTCTGATTAGTTTGTTCGGTTTGGCCATTTGTCTGAGGATGGAAAGCCGAAGAAAATGGCAAATCAATGCCCATCTTAGCACAAAAGGACCGCCAAAACCTCAAAACAAACTGGGAACCTCTGTCCGAGACGATGTTCTCCGGAATGCCATGCAAATGAACCACATGCTGGAAAAATAATGGCACCAAATCAGAGGAGGAAGGCAATTTAGACAAGGGTACCAAATGGACCATCCTAGAGAAGCGATCACAAACCACCCAAATGACCGACATCCTTTGAGAGACAGGGAGATCTGAAATAAAATTCATGGAAATATGCGTCCAGGGCCTCTTAGGGATCGGCAAGGGCAAAAGCAACCCACTGGCACGAGAACAGCAGGGCTTAGCCCGAGCACAAGTCCCACAGGACTGCACAAAAGAACGCACATCCCGTGACAAAGAAGGCCACCAAAAGGATCTAGCCACCAAATCTCTGGTACCAAAGATTCCAGGATGACCAGCCAACACCGAACAATGAACCTCAGAGATAACTCTACTAGTCCATCTATCAGGGACAAACAGTTTCTCCGCTGGACAACGGTCAGGTCTATCAGCCTGAAACTTCTGCAGCACCCGCCGCAAATCAGGGGAGATGGCAGACAAAATCACCGCCGGCAGAGAATACCCGCCGGCTCAGGAACACCCGGAGAGTCAGGCACAAAACTCCTTGACAGGGCATCAGCCTTCACATTCTTAGAGCCCGGAAGGTACGAAACCACAAAATCAAAACGGGAGAAAAACAGCGACCATCGAGCCTGTCTAGGATTCAACCGTTTGGCAGACTCGAGATAAGTCAAATTCTTGTGATCCGTCAAGACCACCACGCGATGCTTGGCTCCTTCAAGCCAATGTCGCCACTCCTCGAACGCCCACTTCATGGCCAACAACTCTCGATTGCCAACATCATAATTGCGCTCAGCAGGCGTCAACTTTCTAGAAAAGAAGGCACATGGTTTTATCACCGAGCCATCAGAACTTCTTTGCGACAAAACAGCCCCTGCTCCAATCTCAGAAGCATCAACCTCGACCTGAAACGGGAGCGAAACATCTGGCTGGCACAACACAGGGGCAGAAGAAAAACGACGCTTCAACTCCTGAAAAGCCTCTACAGCCGCGGAGGACCAATTGACCACATCAGCACCTTTCTTGGTCAAATCAGTCAACGGTTTAGCAACACTAGAAAAATTAGCGATGAAGCGACGGTAAAAATTAGCAAAGCCCAGGAACTTCTGCAGGCTCTTCACAGATGTCGGCTGAGTCCAATCATAAATGGCCTGAACTTTAACAGGGTCCATCTCGATAGTAGAAGGGGAAAAAATGAAACCCAAAAATGAAACCTTCTGAACTCCAAAGAGACATTTTGACCCCTTCACAAACAAGGAATTCGCACGAAGGACCTGGAACACCATTCTGACCTGCTTTACATGAGACTCCCAATCATCCGAAAAGACCAAAATATCATCCAAATATACAATCATGAATCTATCCAGGTACTCTCGGAAGATGTCATGCATAAAGGACTGAAATACAGATGGAGCATTAGAAAGCCCGAATGGCATAACCAGGTACTCAAAATGGCCCTCGGGCGTATTAAATGCTGTTTTCCATTCATTGCCCTGTTTAATACGCACAAGATTATACGCCCCTCGAAGATCTATCTTGGTGAACCAACTAGCCCCCTTAATCCGAGCAAACAAATCAGACAGCAGCGGCAAAGGGTACTGAAATTTGACTGTGATCTTATTAAGAAGGCGGTAATCAATACAAGTTCTCAAAGAACCATCCTTCTTGGCCACAAAAAAGAACCCTGCTCCCAACGGTGATGACGACGGGCGAATATGACCTTTCTCCAAGGATTCCTTTATATAACTCCGCATAGCGGCGTGGTCTGGCACAGATAAATTGAACAGTTGGCCCTTAGGAAACTTACTACCAGGAATCAAATTAATAGCACAATCACAATTCCTATGCGGAGGTAGGGCACTGGATTTGGGCTCATCAAATACATCCCGGTAATCCGACAAAAACTCCGGACTTCAGAAGGAGTGGAAGGCGAAATTGACAGCAATGGAACATCACCATGTACCCCTTGACAACCCCAGCTGGACACAGACATAGATTTCCAATCCAATACTGGATTATGGACCTGTAGCCATGGCAACCCCAAAACGACCACATCATGCAGATTATGCAACACCAAAAAGCGAATATCCTCCTGATGTGCAGGAGCCATGCACATGGTCAATTGAGTCCAGTACTGAGGCTTATTCTTGGCCAAAGGCGTAGCATCAATTCCTCTCAATAGAATAGGATACTGCAAGGGCTCCAAGAAAAAACCACAGCGCCTGGCAAACTCCAAGTCCATCAAATTCAGGGCAGCGCCTGAATCCACAAATGCCATAATAGAATAGGACGACAAAGAGCAAATCAGAGTAACGGACAAAAGAAATTTAGACTGTACCGTACCAATGGTGGCAGACCTAGCGAACCGCTTAGTGCGCTTAGTACAATCGGAGATAGCATGAGTGGAATCACCACAGTAAAAACACAGCCCATTCCGACGTCTGTGTTCTTGCCGTTCAGCTCTGGTCAAAGTTCTATCACATTGCATAGGCTCAGGCCTATGCTCAGAGAATACCGCCAAATGGTGCACAGCTTTGCGCTCACGCAAGCGCCGATCGATCTGAATGGCCAAGGACATAGACTCATTCAGACCAGCAGGCGTGGGAAATCCCACCATGACATCCTTAAGGGCTTCAGAAAGACCCTTTCTGAAAATTGCCGCCAGGGCACACTCATTCCACTGAGTAAGCACAGACCACTTTCTAAACTTCTGACAATATACCTCCGCTTCATCCTGACCCTGACACAAAGCCAGCAAGATTTTCTCTGCCTGATCCACTGAATTTGGTTCATCATAAAGCAATCCAAGCGCCAGAAAAAACGCATCTACATCACGCAATGCAGAATCTCCTGGCGCAAGGGAAAATGCCCAGTCTTGAGGGTCGCCACGCAACAAAGAAATAACGATTTTTACTTGTTGAACGGGGTCACCAGAGGAGCGGGGTTTCAAAGCAAGAAACAGTTTACAATTATTTTTGAAATTCAGAAACTTAGATCTATCCCCAGAAAACAAATCAGGAATTGGAATTCTAGGCTCTAACATCGGATTCTGAACCACAAAATCTTGAATGTTTTGTACCCTTGCAGTGAGATGATCCACACAAGAGGACAGACCTTGAATGTCCATATCTACACCTGTGTCCTGAACCACCCAGAGGTTAAGGGGAAAAGAAAGACAAAACACACTGCAGAGAAAAAAAAATGGTATCAGAACTTCTCTTATCCCTCTATTGAGATGCATTAACACTTTGGGCCAGCTGTACTGTTATGGACCTGGTGGTTAGGAGCCCCCGGAACGACCTGATGGTTAAACTAACACAGGACAAGCTCTGGGAAGTGGGAGCTCTGCTGACCGCAACCCCTAATCCTATCACACACACTAGAAATAGCCGTGGAGCGTACCTAACTCTGCCTAGACGCCTCTTCACAGCCTAAGAGCTAACTAGCCCTAGAGATAGAAAATAAAGCCTACCTTGCCTCAGAGAAATTCCCCAAAGGAAAAGGTAGCCCCCCACATATATTGACTGTGAGTTAAGATGAAAGTCACAAACACAGAAATGAAACAGGTTTCAGCAAAGGAGGCCAGACTAACTAAACAGACTGAGGATAGGAAAGGTAACTTTGCGGTCAGCACAAAAAACTACAAAAAGACCACGCAGAGTGTGCAAAAAGACCTCCGCACCGACTCAAGGTGCGGAGGTGCCACTCTGCATCCCAGAGCTTCCTGCTAGCAAGGCAAAATCATGATAGCAAGCTGGACAAGAAAACAATGAACAAATAATTAGCTAGCAGGGATTTAGCTTCTGCTGGAGTAGACAGGTCACCAGAAAGATCCAAGAGCGAACTGAACCAGTACAAGAACATTGACAGCTGGCATGGAGTAACGATCTGAGTGGAGTTAAATAGAGCAGCCAGCCAAAGAATAATCTAAGTCACCTGTGGAAGGAACCTCAGAAGCAGCAGCTCCACTCACAGCCACCAGAGGGAGTCCATGGACAGAACTCGCCGAAGTACCATTCATGACCACAGGAGGGAGTTCGATAACAGAATTCACAACAGTACCCCCCCCTTGAGGAGGGGTCACCGAACCCTCACCAGAGCCCCCAGGCCGATCAGAACGAGCCAAATGAAAGGCACGAACCAGATCGGCAGCATGAACATCAGAGGCAAAAACCCAGGAATTATCTTCCTGACCATAACCCTTCCACTTGACCAGGTACTGGAGTTTTCGTCTCGAAATACGAGAATCCAAAATCTTCTCCACCACATACTCCAACTCCCCCTCGACCAACACCGGGGCAGGAGGATCAACGGAGGGAACCATAGGCGCCACGTATCTCCGCAATAACGACCTATGGAACACATTATGGATGGCAAAAGAAGCTGGAAGGGCCAAACAAAATGACACAGGATTGAGAACTTCAGAAATCTTATAGGGACCAATGAAAGAAGGCTTAAACTTAGGAGAGGAAACCTTCATAGGAACATAACGAGACGACAACCAAACCAAATCCCCAACACGAAATTGGGGACCAACACAGCGCTGGCGGTTAGCAAAACGTTGAGCCTTCTCCTGGTACAACGTCAAATTGTCCACCACATGAGTCCAAATCTGCTGCAACCTGTCCACCACAGTATCCACACCAGGACAGTCCGAAGGCTCAACCTGCCCTGAAGAGAAACGAGGATGGAAACCAGAATTACAGAAAAACGGCGAAGCAAAAGTAGCCGAGCTGGCCCGATTATTAAGGGCGAACTCAGCCAAAGGCAAGAAGGACACCCAATCATCCTGATCAGCAGAAACAAAGCATCTCAGATATGTTTCCAAAGTCTGATTAGTTTGTTCGGTTTGGCCATTTGTCTGAGGATGGAAAGCCGAAGAAAATGGCAAATCAATGCCCATCTTAGCACAAAAGGACCGCCAAAACCTCAAAACAAACTGGGAACCTCTGTCCGAGACGATGTTCTCCGGAATGCCATGCAAATGAACCACATGCTGGAAAAATAATGGCACCAAATCAGAGGAGGAAGGCAATTTAGACAAGGGTACCAAATGGACCATCCTAGAGAAGCGATCACAAACCACCCAAATGACCGACATCCTTTGAGAGACAGGGAGATCTGAAATAAAATTCATGGAAATATGCGTCCAGGGCCTCTTAGGGATCGGCAAGGGCAAAAGCAACCCACTGGCACGAGAACAGCAGGGCTTAGCCCGAGCACAAGTCCCACAGGACTGCACAAAAGAACGCACATCCCGTGACAAAGAAGGCCACCAAAAGGATCTAGCCACCAAATCTCTGGTACCAAAGATTCCAGGATGACCAGCCAACACCGAACAATGAACCTCAGAGATAACTCTACTAGTCCATCTATCAGGGACAAACAGTTTCTCCGCTGGACAACGGTCAGGTCTATCAGCCTGAAACTTCTGCAGCACCCGCCGCAAATCAGGGGAGATGGCAGACAAAATCACCGCCGGCAGAGAATACCCGCCGGCTCAGGAACACCCGGAGAGTCAGGCACAAAACTCCTTGACAGGGCATCAGCCTTCACATTCTTAGAGCCCGGAAGGTACGAAACCACAAAATCAAAACGGGAGAAAAACAGCGACCATCGAGCCTGTCTAGGATTTAACCGTTTGGCAGACTCGAGATAAGTCAAATTCTTGTGATCCGTCAAGACCACCACGCGATGCTTGGCTCCTTCAAGCCAATGTCGCCACTCCTCGAACGCCCACTTCATGGCCAACAACTCTCGATTGCCAACATCATAATTGCGCTCAGCAGGCGTCAACTTTCTAGAAAAGAAGGCACATGGTTTTATCACCGAGCCATCAGAACTTCTTTGCGACAAAACAGCCCCTGCTCCAATCTCAGAAGCATCAACCTCGACCTGAAACGGGAGCGAAACATCTGGCTGGCACAACACAGGGGCAGAAGAAAAACGACGCTTCAACTCCTGAAAAGCCTCTACAGCCGCGGAGGACCAATTGACCACATCAGCACCTTTCTTGGTCAAATCAGTCAACGGTTTAGCAACACTAGAAAAATTAGCGATGAAGCGACGGTAAAAATTAGCAAAGCCCAGGAACTTCTGCAGGCTCTTCACAGATGTCGGCTGAGTCCAATCATAAATGGCCTGAACTTTAACAGGGTCCATCTCGATAGTAGAAGGGGAAAAAATGAAACCCAAAAATGAAACCTTCTGAACTCCAAAGAGACATTTTGACCCCTTCACAAACAAGGAATTCGCACGAAGGACCTGGAACACCATTCTGACCTGCTTTACATGAGACTCCCAATCATCCGAAAAGACCAAAATATCATCCAAATATACAATCATGAATCTATCCAGGTACTCTCGGAAGATGTCATGCATAAAGGACTGAAATACAGATGGAGCATTAGAAAGCCCGAATGGCATAACCAGGTACTCAAAATGGCCCTCGGGCGTATTAAATGCTGTTTTCCATTCATTGCCCTGTTTAATACGCACAAGATTATACGCCCCTCGAAGATCTATCTTGGTGAACCAACTAGCCCCCTTAATCCGAGCAAACAAATCAGACAGCAGCGGCAAAGGGTACTGAAATTTGACTGTGATCTTATTAAGAAGGCGGTAATCAATACAAGTTCTCAAAGAACCATCCTTCTTGGCCACAAAAAAGAACCCTGCTCCCAACGGTGATGACGACGGGCGAATATGACCTTTCTCCAAGGATTCCTTTATATAACTCCGCATAGCGGCGTGGTCTGGCACAGATAAATTGAACAGTTGGCCCTTAGGAAACTTACTACCAGGAATCAAATTAATAGCACAATCACAATTCCTATGCGGAGGTAGGGCACTGGATTTGGGCTCATCAAATACATCCCGGTAATCCGACAAAAACTCCGGACTTCAGAAGGAGTGGAAGGCGAAATTGACAGCAATGGAACATCACCATGTACCCCTTGACAACCCCAGCTGGACACAGACATAGATTTCCAATCCAATACTGGATTATGGACCTGTAGCCATGGCAACCCCAAAACGACCACATCATGCAGATTATGCAACACCAAAAAGCGAATATCCTCCTGATGTGCAGGAGCCATGCACATGGTCAATTGAGTCCAGTACTGAGGCTTATTCTTGGCCAAAGGCGTAGCATCAATTCCTCTCAATAGAATAGGATACTGCAAGGGCTCCAAGAAAAAACCACAGCGCCTGGCAAACTCCAAGTCCATCAAATTCAGGGCAGCGCCTGAATCCACAAATGCCATAATAGAATAGGACGACAAAGAGCAAATCAGAGTAACGGACAAAAGAAATTTAGACTGTACCGTACCAATGGTGGCAGACCTAGCGAACCGCTTAGTGCGCTTAGTACAATCGGAGATAGCATGAGTGGAATCACCACAGTAAAAACACAGCCCATTCCGACGTCTGTGTTCTTGCCGTTCAGCTCTGGTCAAAGTTCTATCACATTGCATAGGCTCAGGCCTATGCTCAGAGAATACCGCCAAATGGTGCACAGCTTTGCGCTCACGCAAGCGCCGATCGATCTGAATGGCCAAGGACATAGACTCATTCAGACCAGCAGGCGTGGGAAATCCCACCATGACATCCTTAAGGGCTTCAGAAAGACCCTTTCTGAAAATTGCCGCCAGGGCACACTCATTCCACTGAGTAAGCACAGACCACTTTCTAAACTTCTGACAATATACCTCCGCTTCATCCTGACCCTGACACAAAGCCAGCAAGATTTTCTCTGCCTGATCCACTGAATTTGGTTCATCATAAAGCAATCCAAGCGCCAGAAAAAACGCATCTACATCACGCAATGCAGAATCTCCTGGCGCAAGGGAAAATGCCCAGTCTTGAGGGTCGCCACGCAACAAAGAAATAACGATTTTTACTTGTTGAACGGGGTCACCAGAGGAGCGGGGTTTCAAAGCAAGAAACAGTTTACAATTATTTTTGAAATTCAGGAACTTAGATCTATCCCCAGAAAACAAATCAGGAATTGGAATTCTAGGCTCTAACATCGGATTCTGAACCACAAAATCTTGAATGTTTTGTACCCTTGCAGTGAGATGATCCACACAAGAGGACAGACCTTGAATGTCCATATCTACACCTGTGTCCTGAACCACCCAGAGGTTAAGGGGAAAAGAAAGACAAAACACACTGCAGAGAAAAAAAAATGGTATCAGAACTTCTCTTATCCCTCTATTGAGATGCATTAACACTTTGGGCCAGCTGTACTGTTATGGACCTGGTGGTTAGGAGCCCCCGGAACGACCTGATGGTTAAACTAACACAGGACAAGCTCTGGGAAGTGGGAGCTCTGCTGACCGCAACCCCTAATCCTATCACACACACTAGAAATAGCCGTGGAGCGTACCTAACTCTGCCTAGACGCCTCTTCACAGCCTAAGAGCTAACTAGCCCTAGAGATAGAAAATAAAGCCTACCTTGCCTCAGAGAAATTCCCCAAAGGAAAAGGCAGCCCCCCACATATATTGACTGTGAGTTAAGATGAAAGTCACAAACACAGAAATGAAACAGGTTTCAGCAAAGGAGGCCAGACTAACTAAACAGACTGAGGATAGGAAAGGTAACTTTGCGGTCAGCACAAAAAACTACAAAAAGACCACGCAGAGTGTGCAAAAAGACCTCCGCACCGACTCACGGTGCGGAGGTGCCACTCTGCATCCCAGAGCTTCCAGCTAGCAAGGCAAAATCATGATAGCAAGCTGGACAAGAAAACAATGAACAAATAATTAACTAGCAGGGACTTAGCTTCTGCTGGAGTAGACAGGTCACCAGAAAGATCCAGGAGCGAACTGAACCAGTACAAGAACATTGACAGCTGGCATGGAGTAACGATCTGAGTGGAGTTAAATAGAGCAGCCAGCCAAAGAATAAACTAAGTCACCTGTGGAAGGAACCTCAGATGCAGCAGCTCCACTCACAGCCACCAGAGGGAGTCCATGGACAGAACTCGCCGAAGTACCATTCATGACCACAGGAGGGAGTTCGATAACAGAATTCACAACAGGTCCCTATAAAAAGCCTCAGGTCACCAGTCATATGGGTTTGTCCTATCCGTCAGGGGGACAGAGAGAAGAGACTTAACATCTGAAATAGTTGTGAGGACCTTACCGAGATGCTCAGCAGGGAGGTACTACAACGCCCAGGCGCTAGAGGAAGGCTATTGAATTCCACCTGGATAAGGGGACTCTGGATTTGCCTTCAGACCGGCCAGACTCTGCCTACCCTGTGGTCCCTACCCTGGACTGTGGATGCTGAAGCCTTCAGTAAAGGTAAACATACCGTCTAGCTGCCATAACATCACCCTAGCGGACCCCTAAGCAGCGTCGGTCACTCTGACCTAATACCACAGGTGACATCAAGAGCATTATCCCTTTAAAGACCTTCCCCATTTCATCAATGGACCTCCAGAGGGCCACGGACCTGGTCAGCCACCGTAACATCCCCATTGACAACAGAAGGGCCCGGATCCAAGTAACCCCTAGCCCTACTGGGGGCGCTCCAGTGCCATGTACATGGACCTTTAAGCAGACAAAGTACATTGCAAAGTAGATGAGGGATTGAATGTCCTCAAATTCTTCTAATAGAATATGGCTTTCGATAACTAAGTGTGTAGGTGAGTTTTTCATCAATATATGACAGCACTGAGCTACACCTGAATTACTTTAAGATTATCCACACCCTTTCAGCATCGCCTGCCTATCTCTGTTTATCTGCTTTGCTTCTATGGAGTGGATTACCCGTGTATCAAGATCATACTTACCATATAGAGAACCATGCAATTGCTATGGTACCTATGGAAACGGGGCCTAGTTTTGTTATACAAGACCTGTGCAGAAATCCACCATAAACGAGGAATAATTAGCATTTTTTGTAATTGCCATCTCTCTGTTTTTCTAGGTACGCCTCCCCCCCTCCCCTTTTCCTGGTTAATATCACATTAAACAAATATGGCGACACGCGGCTTGTTAAGTCTCACTACTGTAATAAAACATGTCTTTGCAGAAAGCAGATGTCAGAGAGACGTAATAGCCCAATAATCTGCAGTGCGTATCTACCTGGTCTAGTATCATACAATGTACTACGTCCTTTGTAGTCATAGGCATACATAGAAGAATGGGGGGTCTCAGAGCAAGGATAAAAACGTACCTCTTATTATGGAACCAGATTTTTGCCATCTAAGATAAAAAGACTTTTCTATGATATTTTGGCCAATTTCTCAGCCCATACTGACTAGCAATACAGTACATAATTAACCATAACTCCTGCACAGGCTCTGGCAATAGGATAGACTAAGACTGGGACCCAATTCTCCAGGAGCCCCAAATCACTGCATGGTCAGCTTCTATTGTATGTACACCCTGGCCATGCCTTCAGGTGGTGAGAAAAAAGATTCAAGTGCAATTCTTTGTAATAATCTAAATTTTAACACTCAATGTCAGTCTGCTGCACTGAAATCCACCAATACACAGTAGGGAAAACTATGAGAGTCAAAATGAAAAAGCAAATCCAGAAAATCACCTTGTCTGATTTGGCAAGATTTATTTTGCAATTTATGGTATAAAATAAATATTTGGTCCATAGAGAGATAGACCAGACCCCAGGTACCTGCCGGGTCCAGAACTGAAAGGGCTGCATCCTCTGTTGCCGGGGAGGAAGGGGGGGGGGGGTCGTTGCCTAAGGGAGACGGACCCTCCCCCTGCTGCAGGAGGGAAGGAAGAGAGACAGAGCTTCCTGCTGACCCAGGAGAGCCAGGAAAGTGTGTGCAGCAGCTGAGAGATGAAAGGGAAAACTGTTGTGAATTCTGTGGCCAAGCTCCCTCCTGTGGTCGTGAGTGGTACTGCGGCTGGTTCTGTCTATAAGCTTTCTTTGGTGGATGAGAGTGGTGCTGCGGCTTCTGAGTTTCCTTCCTCAGGTGATGAGGTTAAGTCATTAGGTGCTGCTCTATTTAACTCCACCTGGTGCTTTGATCCTGGCCTCCAGTCAATGTTCTAGTATTGGTCTTGCTTCCTCCTGGATCGTTCCTGTGGCCTGTCTATCCTGCATAAGCTAAGTTCTGCTTATGTTATTTTGTTTGCTATATTTTCTGTCCAGCTTGCTATATTGGTTTTTCTTGCTTGCTGGAAGCTCTGAGACGCAGAGGGAGCACCTCCGTACCGTTAGTCGGTGCGGAGGGTCTTTTTGCCCCTCTGCGTGGTTGTTTGTAGGTTTTTGTGTTGACCGCAAAGCTATCTTTCCTATCCTCGGTCTATTCAGTAAGTCGGGCCTCACTTTGCTAAATCTATTTCATCTCTGTGTTTGTATTTCATCTTTACTCACAGTCATTATATGTGGGGGGCTGCCTTTTCCTTTGGGGAATTTCTCTGAGGCAAGGTAGGCTTATTTTTCTATCTTCAGGGCTAGTTAGTTTCTCAGGCTGTGCCGAGTTGCATAGGGAGCGTTAGGCGCAATCCACGGCTACCTCTAGTGTAGTGTGATAGGATTAGGGATTGCGGTCAGCAGAGTTTCCACGTCTCAGAGCTCGTCATATGTTTTTGGTAAATGTCAGGTCACTTTGTATGCTCTGAACTTCAAGGTCCATTGTGGTTCTGAATTACCTGTTCATAACAGTACTGGAGGCCCAAAGTACTAATGCTTCTCAATAGAGGGAAAAGAGAAGTTCTGAGACCATTTTTTTTTCTTTGCACTGTGTTCTGTCTTTCTTTTCCCCTATACATCAGGGTGGTTCAGAACACAGGTGTGGACATGGACATTCAGGGTCTGTCCTCTTTGATGGATAATCTCACTATAAGAGTACAGAACATTCAAGATTTAGTGGTTCAGAATCCTATGTTAGAACCTAAAATTCCTATTCCTGAGTTATTTTTTGGAGATAGAGCTAAGTTTTTGAATTTCAAAAATAATTGTAAACTATTTCTGGCTTTGAAACCCCGCTCCTCTGGTGACCCAGTTCAACAAGTTAAAATTATTATTTCTTTATTACGTGGCGACCCTCAAGACTGGGCATTTTCCCTTGCGCCAGGAGATCCTGCATTATGTAATATTGATGCGTTTTTTCTGGCGCTCGGATTGCTGTACGACGAAAATTTGCTGGCTCTGTGTCAGGGTCAGGATGAGATAGAGATTTATTGTCAGAAGTTTAGAATGTGGTCCGTGCTCACTCAATGGAATGAATGTGTGCTGGCAGCTATTTTCAGAAAGGGTCTCTCTGAAGCCCTTAAGGATGTCATGGTGGGATTTCCTATGCCTGCTGGTCTGAATGAGTCTATGTCTTTGGCCATTCAGATCGGTCGACGCTTGCGCGAGCGTAAATCTGTGCACCATTTGGCGGTATTATCTGAGCATAAACCTGAGCCTATGCAGTGCGATAGGACTTTAACCAGAGCTGAAAGGCAAGAACACAGACGTCAGAATGGGCTGTGTTTCTACTGTGGTGATTCCACTCATGCTATCTCCAATTGTCCTAAGCGCACTAAGCGGTTCGCTAGGTCTGCCACCATTGGTACAGTACAGTCGAAATTTCTTTTGTCCGTTACTTTGATCTGCTCTTTGTCTTCCTATTCTGTCATGGCATTTGTGGATTCAGGTGCTGCCCTGAATTTGATGGACTTGGAGTTTGCTAGGCGCTGTGGGTTTGTCTTGGAGCCCTTGCAGTGTCCTATTCCATTGAGAGGAATTGATGCTACGCCTTTGGCCAAGAATAAGCCTCAGTATTGGACCCAGCTGACCATGTGCATGGCTCCTGCGTACCAGGAGGATATTCGCTTTCTGGTGTTGCATAATCTGCATGATGTGGTCGTGTTGGGGTTGCCATGGCTACAGGTC
The DNA here is from genome assembly GCF_032444005.1 of Ranitomeya imitator. Taxonomy (NCBI): domain Eukaryota; kingdom Metazoa; phylum Chordata; class Amphibia; order Anura; family Dendrobatidae; genus Ranitomeya; species Ranitomeya imitator. The sequence continues at coordinate 412,739,736 of NC_091283.1, read as the reverse complement.
CATAACCCAGTATTGGATTGGAAATCAATGTCTGTGTCCAGCTGGGGTTGTCAGGGGGTACATGGTGATGTTCCATTTCTGTCTATCTCATCATCCACCCCTTCTGAGGTCCCAGAGTTCTTGTCTGATTACCGGGATGTATTCGATGAGCCCAAGTCCAATGCCCTACCTCCGCATAGGGATTGTGATTGTGCTATCGATTTGATTCCTGGTAGTAAGTTTCCTAAGGGTCGACTGTTTAATTTATCTGTACCTGAGCACGCCGCTATGCGGAGTTACGTGAAGGAGTCTTTGGAGAAGGGTCATATTCGCCCGTCATCGTCGCCATTGGGAGCGGGGTTCTTTTTTGTGGCCAAGAAGGATGGTTCGCTGAGACCTTGTATTGATTACCGCCTTTTAAATAAAATTACGGTCAAATTTCAGTACCCCTTGCCGCTGCTGTCTGATTTGTTTGCTCGGATTAAGGGGGCTAGTTGGTTCACCAAGATAGATCTTCGTGGTGCGTATAATCTTGTGTGTATTAAACGGGGCGATGAATGGAAAACAGCATTTAATACGCCCGAAGGCCATTTTGAGTACCTGGTTATGCCATTCGGACTTTCTAATGCTCCATCAGTGTTTCAGTCCTTTATGCATGACATCTTCCGAGAGTACCTGGATAAATTCCTGATTGTATACTTGGATGATATTTTGGTCTTCTCAGATGATTGGGAGTCTCATGTGAAGCAGGTCAGAATGGTGTTCCAGGTCCTGCGTGCTAATTCTTTGTTTGTGAAGGGGTCAAAGTGTCTCTTTGGTGTTCAGAAGATTTCATTTTTGGGGTTCATTTTTTCTCCTTCTACTATCGAGATGGACCCTGTTAAAGTTCAGGCCATTTATGATTGGACTCAGCCTACATCTCTGAAGAGTCTGCAGAAGTTCCTGGACTTTGCTAATTTTTATCGTCGCTTCATCGCTAATTTTTCTAGCATTGCTAAACCGTTGACTGATTTAACCAAGAAGGGTGCTGATGTGGTCAATTGGTCTTCTGCTGCTGTGGAAGCTTTTCAGGAGTTGAAGCGTCGTTTTTCTTCTGCCCCTGTGTTGTGCCAACCAGATGTTTCGCTTCGGTTCCAGGTCGAGGTTGATGATTCCGAAATTGGAGCAGGGGCTGTTTTGTCGCAGAGAAGTTCTGATTGCTCGGTGATGAAACCATGCGCCTTCTTTTCCAGGAAATTTTCGCCTGCTGAGCGAAATTATGATGTTGGCAATCGAGAGTTGCTAGCCATGAAGTGGGCATTCGAGGAGTGGCGTCATTGGCTTGAAGGAGCTAAGCATCGCGTGGTGGTCTTGACTGATCACAAAAACTTGACTTATCTCGAGTCTGCCAAACGGTTGAATCCTAGACAGGCTCGTTGGTCGCTGTTTTTCTCCAGTTTTGACTTTGTGGTTTCGTACCTTCCGGGCTCTAAAAATGTGAAGGCGGATGCCCTGTCTAGGAGTTTTGTGCCCGATTCTCCGGGTTTGTCTGAGCCGGCGGGTATTCTCAAGGAGGGGGTAATTTTGTCTGCCATCTACCCTGATTTGCGGCGGGTGCTGCAAAAATTTCAGGCTAATAGACCTGACCGTTGCCCAGCGGAGAAACTGTTTGTCCCTGATAGGTGGACGAATAAAGTTATCTCTGAGGTTCATTGTTCGGTGTTGGCTGGTCATCCTGGAATCTTTGGTACCAGAGATTTGGTGGCTAGATCCTTTTGGTGGCCGTCTCTGTCGCGGGATGTGCGTTCTTTTGTGCAGTCCTGTGGGATTTGCGCTCGGGCTAAGCCCTGCTGTTCTCGTGCCAGTGGGTTGCTTTTGCCCTTGCCGGTCCCGAAGAGGCCTTGGACACATATCTCTATGGATTTTATTTCGGATCTCCCCGTCTCTCAAAGAATGTCGGTCATTTGGGTGGTTTGTGATCGCTTCTCTAAGATGGTCCATTTGGTGCCCTTTTCTAAATTGCCTTCCTCCTCTGATTTGGTGCCGTTGTTTTTCCAGCATGTGGTTCGTTTACATGGCATTCCAGAGAACATCTTTTCTGACAGAGGTTCCCAGTTTGTTTCGAGGTTTTGGCGAGCTTTTTGTGCTAGGATGGGCATTGATTTGTCTTTTTCCTCGGCTTTCCATCCTCAGACAAATGGCCAGACTGAACGAACCAATCAGACCTTGGAAACATATCTGAGATGTTTTGTTTCTGCTGATCAGGATGATTGGGTGTCCTTTTTGCCTTTGGCTGAGTTCGCCCTTAATAATCGGGCCAGCTCGGCTACTTTGGTTTCGCCGTTTTTCTGCAATTCTGGGTTCCATCCTCGTTTCTCTTGAGTTGAGTCTTCGGACTGTCCTGGTGTGGATACTGTGGTCGATAGGTTGCAGCAGATTTGCACTCATGTAGTAGACAATCTGACTTTGTCCCAGGAGAAGGCTCAACGTTTCGCTAACCGCAGGCACTGTGTGGGACCCTGACTTCGTGTTGGGGATTTGGTTTGGTTGTCATCTCGTTATATTCCTATGAAGGTTTCCTCTCCTAAATTTAAGCCTCGTTTCATTGGTCCATATAGGATTTCTGAGGTTCTTAATCCTGTGTCTTTTCGTTTGACTCTTCCAGCTTCTTTTTCCATCCATAACGTGTTCCATAGGTCATTGTTGCAGAGATACGTGGCACCTGTGGTTCCATCTATTGATCCTCCTGCTCCGGTTTTGGTTGAAGGGGAATTGGAGTATATTGTGGAGAAGATTTTGGATTCTCGTGTTTCGAGACGGAAACTCCAGTATTTGGTTAAGTGGAAGTGTTATGGTCAGGAAGATAATTCCTGGGTCTTTGCCTCTGATGTCCATGCTGCCGATCTGGTTCGTGCCTTTCATGATGTGCCTCATCCTGGTCGGCCTGGGGGCTCTGGTGAGGGTTCGGTGACCCCTCCTCAAGGGGGGGTACTGTTGTGAATTCTGTGGCCAAGCTTCCTCCTGTGGTTGTGAGTGGTACTGCGGCTGGTTCTGTCTATAAGCTTCCTTTGGTGGATGAGAGTGGTACTGCGGCTTCTGAGTTTCCTTCTTCAGGTGATGAGGTTAAGTCGTTAGGTGCTGCTCTATTCAACTCCACCTGGTGCTTTGATCCTGGCCTCCAGTCAATGTTCTAGTATTGGTCTTGCTTCCTCCTGGATCGTTCCTGTGGCCTGTCTATCCTGCATAAGCTAAGTTCTGCTTATGTTATTTTGTTTGCTATATTTTCTGTCCAGCTTGCTATATTGGTTTTTCTTGCTTGCTGGAAGCTCTGAGACGCAGAGGGAGCACCTCCGTACCGTTAGTCGGTGTGGAGGGTCTTTTTGCCCCTTTGCGTGGTTGTTTGTAGGTTTTTGTGTTGACCGCAAAGCTATCTTTCCTATCCTCGGTCTATTCAGTAAGTCGGGCCTCACTTTGCTAAATCTATTTCATCTCTGTGTTTGTATTTCATCTTTACTCACAGTCATTATATGTGGGGGGCTGCCTTTTCCTTTGGGGAATTTCTCTGAGGCAAGGTAGGCTTATTTTTCTATCTTCAGGGCTAGTTAGTTTCTCAGGCTGTGCCGAGTTGCATAGGGAGCGTTAGGCGCAATCCACGGCTACCTCTAGTGTGGTGTGATAGGATTAGGGATTGCGGTCAGCAGAGTTTCCACGTCTCAGAGCTCGTCATATGTTTTTGGTAAATGTCAGGTCACTTTGTATGCTCTGAACTTCAA